>NC_138809.1:0-600000 GCF_965178545.1 Coloeus monedula | reverse complement strand
GTGTCCCCCTAGGCTGCGGTGTGAAGCTGGGGAGCCCATCCCCTGCAGAGGAGAATGGGGGGACAGGGACAGTGGGGCAGGGACTGTCCCACACACGTGGCTCAAGCAGCTGCTGTGGTGCTGCCAGGGCTGGGACACAGAGAGCAGCCACAGGATGGAGGCACCAGGATTGCAAGGAGAGGTCAGAGGCACCTGAGGGTGCCCGGGTCACCCAGCTGTCCCCATCCTTCCCGTGGAGGCGGCACCCATGGCCGGGGCACCAGTGTAGGGCTGTGCAGTGGCACGGGGACATCCGCGTGTCCCTCGGCTGGAGTCCAGTGGACAGGGTCTGTGCTGGACCATGGTTTAGCAGCGCAAGGAACTGGAGAAGGGAGCTGGCAGCTGGAGGGACACGAGGCGAGGTGCAGCGGTGAGGGGCTGAGCATGGCCCCCACCACAGGAAAGCCGGGGCTGGGCTTGGCAGTGGCCGGGCCAGAGCTCAGTCAGCCGTGCCGGTTCAGAGGGGACAGTGTCACACAGGCTCGGGGCCACTTCCATCTCCCCGCGCACCTTTGTGCGAGCAAGACTGGCAGTGCTGGCAGGCGATGCCGGTGCCCGCAGCCCCGCGCTCCGGCTGCCTCCCGGCGCCGGCCTCTCACTGCCTTTCTGCCTTGCCCTTTGCAGAGGAAGAGCAGGGAGCAGCGCCGGGCGGGGGCCCTGGCAGCACATCGGCGGAGAGCCCGGGCGGAGGGCGAGACCCCAGCCAGCCCCTGGAGCCAGAGGGACCCACCGGTGCCCCAGCAGGTGACACGGAGCCTCCTGAGGGCTTTCCTCGGCCGCCCAGCCCCGTCGCCCCCACACAGCGCCCCGACCGCCCTCGGGACGCCTTGGGGCGGCCGGCCCACGCTGCCAGCCCTGGGGCACCTGGGCACCGTATGACATCGCCAACCAGTGCCGCTTCTGCCACCTCGACAGAGAGCCGAGAACCTGGCGGGACACCCCGCCGCGGTCACAAGTCCGGCGGGGCGAGCACCCCCGTTCCTGCCGCCGAAGACGCCGAGCTCTCCGGAGACGTGGTGGAAAGCCCCGCGGCGTCCCCGCTGCCTCCCGCGCCCTCGCAGACGCAGGAGGAGGGGGAGGAGCAGTCGGGAGCCGTGTGGCTCCCCTCGCCTGGGGTCCCGGGGGACGGCAGCACTGTCCCCGCGGTGACACCGTGGCACGCAGAGCTGCCTGGCAGCAGCAGCGCACCGGCCCCGGGAGGAGAGGAGGCTGCGCCGCCACCGCCGGGCGCTGACCGCGGGACGCCTGCTGCAGCTTCCGAGGAGGAGGAGGAGGAGGAGGAGGAGGAGGAAGAGCAACCTGCTCCCTCCATTGCAACCGTGGAGGGTTTCCTTGCAGCCGTTCCTGGAGAACCAGGTGGGACCCTCAGGGATGGCCTCACCTCTCCCCGTACTGACAGTTCTGGGGTGGTCCTGACGGGGACCCCATTGGGGGACCCAGCCCCCAGCACGGCTGTGCCCCTGCCCGCCCTGCCCACCGAGCGGGCCAGCGTCGGGGCGGGTGCCTGCTCGGCCCAGGGTCCCTGCCGTGCCACCCTTGCCCTCGGTGCAGCCCTCCTGGCTGCTCTCTGGCACTAGAGATAGCCAACACCTTTCCTTCACGCTGTGCTTCCCTCTGTCTGTCCGTCTGTCCATCTCTCCTCTTTCTCTCTCTCTCCTCCTCAGCTGGGTAAGGGAAGGTTACAGGTCTGGAGAAGCACATATTTGTCAAACAAATTGGTCTGATCTCTGCATGCACTTAAATCTTTTCTACTTCTGTGAAGTGTTTTAATGACTGTTTCCATGAAAAAGCCCAATAAGCAAAAGGTGGCCCCAGCCCCTGCTCTGACTAACCGTGGTACTAATAAAGGGAATTAAAAGCTTTGTAGAACAAGCATCTCGGCGAGCTCTTCCCTTCGTCCTTGCGCCTGCTGCCCATGCGCCTCTCCCACTGACGAACTAATCCCCCGATCCCGGCCCTGCGAGTCCCCAGGAATGAGGTGGATGGGACGGACCCCTGTGAGGTCTGGGAGGGGTATGGCTGCTTTGCACCCTCCATGTGGCCCCCCTGGGACTGACTGTTCCTGCACCGCCCCGGGAGGAGGGATGAGGGCTGGATGCTGCATGGCATGAGCAGGGAGAGAGACATGGGGGACACTGATGGGCCACGGGGTGCAGAACCCCACCAAGACCACCCTGCCTTGTGCAGCTCCCAGTGACCGAGCACCCTGAAATCGCTGCAGTCCCCTGTGGACCACGTCCCCCACCACCTGAGCCCCAGTCCCCCCACATGGGGGCTGAGATGGGTGAGCAGTGGGAACACGACCTGCTGTGGGTGGGTGTCACCCACCAGCCCCACCCTCTGGCCCCCCCACTGGGACGATCCCAGCTCTGATTCCTGTCCTGCAGCCAAGCCCCTGCCACCTCTGCCCCATCCCACTCCCTGCAAGGGCAGCTGCAGCAGAGGGGACCATGTGGGGCCCCCCTGGTCTAGCAGAGCCCTGCCCAGTCCCGTGGCACAGAGAAGGCTCTGCGGAAAGTGGCCAGAGCCCGCGGGGTGGCTGCCTTTGCCCTGGCAAGGACAGATGCTCAGGAAGAGCCAGCCATGTGACATTAGGGCCCTCCATCACTCATCCTGTTCCGTGCCTCAGTCTGCTGGGGATGAGCTGTACATCCCGAGTCAGCCACTGGCACCTCGCGGGGAGGTGACGCTCCCATGGGTGAGGGTGACACCGAGCCGAGGGCCATAAAATGGGGCATCATTAGGCTGGAGAGGGTCAAGGACTCTGAGTCTCCGCTCGGCTGGCGCTGGCAGCAGCCCTTCATCACGCTCTGGAGCTGGGCTGGGAGCACACGATGTGCTCTGGGTGCATCAATGACTGTGACGGGCTCGTGGGGCTGTGCGGGGCGGGGAAGGTGCCGGCTGAGTTATCAGCCCTGTCCAGGCTGGAGGTGACACCAGAGGGACGGGCGTGCAGTCACCTTGCTGCCAGGCCGAGAACATGTGGCTGGAAGTGCCAGGAGGTTTATCTTACCGTCTGCATGTTCCCCTCCCAAAACACAATGACTGCGTCACTCCAGGGCCCAGGGCAGAGGGAGCGGGCCAGGGGCTGGTGTGGCAATGGGCCCAGTGATAGGAGATGAGAGCATCCAGCTGTCATCTCTGTGCCCTAAGGGGAGGCCAAAGGCCTAGGTCTGGCCAGCTCTGGGCCGGGGTTGCTGAGCTGTTCACACGCAGTGGTGGAAGGGCAGTGTGGGATGGCTCTGGGCACATCACAGTGCGCCTGAGTCCTTCACTTGCCCCAGAGCTGGTGGCCTCAGGAGCCAGCTCAGAGACCTGGCTGCTGTGGGACACTGCAGGGATGAGGCTCTGGCACTGCTGGGCACTGAGGAGTCCCCGAGCTCTGCGGTGAGGACGGCTGCGTGTGCCTTGCAGGTGGCTGTGTCCCCAACCCCTGCCTGAACGGAGGGACCTGTGTGGAGGACGGCGCCCACCTCACCTGCTTGTGCCTGCCTGGCTACGGAGGCAGCAGCTGTGAAAGACGTGAGTCCCCTGGGTCCCACCGTGGCCACACTGGATCGTCCCTACGCAGCTCCTGCTGCTGTCTCGGCTGCCGAACCAGCGGCCCAGGAGACAGAAATGTGGGGAAATCAGGAGCTTGGGGTGAGTTGGGCTCCATCACCCTGACCCTCTCCTCTCTCCCTCCTTGCTCCCCGCCATGGCTCAGCACTGCGGAGGTGCAGCCCCGGCTGGGACAGCTTCCAGGGAGCCTGCTACAAGCACTTCCCCACTCGGAGGAGCTGGGAGGATGCGGAGACCCAGTGCAGGCACTACGGGGGGCACCTGGCCACCATCCTGACCCCCGAAGAGCAGGACTTCATCAATGGTATGTGACAATGACCCAGACCCTGCTGCATCCCTCCACCTCTGCCCAGGGACCCTCAGTGCTGGGCTGCAAATTTTAAACAAGTAGCAAAGAGCCAGGGTAGAGCCCAGGCCTGGTGCATGGGTGGGTGGACACATGGATAGAGAGGTGAGAATATGGAGAGGGACACGGAGAGGCATGGCAGCAGACAGGCTCAGTCCTGGGCTGCTCACAACAAGACAGACATTGAGGGGCTGGAATGTGACCGGAGAAGGGAACAGAGCTGGGGAAAGGGGCAGGAGCACCAGGAGAGGCTGAGAGAGCTGGGGGGGCTCAGCCTGGAGAAAAGGAGGCTCAGGGGGACCTTCTCCCTCTCTACAACTCCCTGACAGGAGGGTGGAGTCAGGTGGGGGCCAGGCTCTGCTCCCAGGGAACAAGGGACAGAACCAGAGGAAATGGCCTCAAGTTGCACCAGGGGAGGTTTAGGTTGGATATTGGGAAAATTCCTTCATGGAAATGGTGGCACAGGCTGCCCAGGGGAGTCCCCATTGCTGGAGGGATTTCAAAGACTTGTGGATGTGGCACCTGGGGACAGTGGTGCCCTTGGCTGTGGGGGAATGGTTGGACTTGACGACCTGGCAAGGCCTTTTCCAACAAAATTCCATGATCCAGTGATGGGCAGACAGACCAGCAGAGGGTTGGAAGTGTGCAAGTAAATTTGAAGGCAAAGCCATAACCTGCCTGAAATCAACCTTGGAGGGAGGGGGGGAAGGCAAGGGGAGGCAGAGCAGGGGACAAGTGCTGTGGGAATGGGACAGAGAGCGAAGAGGCCTGAAGGGACATGAGGGTGAAGGAGGAAGGGGCAGTGAGAGACCTCACAGGGAGCTGCAGAGACACGTAGGGACAGGCAGGGAACTACAGGGACTGGCTGGGCCAGAAAAGGGACTGGTAGAGCCAGGTGGGGACTGATGCAGACAGGTGGGGACTTGCAGGGACAGGCGGGGACTGGCAAGGCCCTACAGAAGCAGGTGGGGACCGGCAGAGCCAGGTGTGGACAGGCAGGGACTGGCGCAGACATGTGGGGACCTGCAGGGCCAGTTTGGGACCTGCAGGGACAGGTGGGAACCGGCGGACCCAGGTGCGGACCTGCAGGGACAGGTGGGGACATGCAGGGACCTGCAGGGACAGGGGGAGCCTACAGGGATCTGCAGGGACAGGCGAGAACCGGCAGGGCCAGGTGGGGGCCGGGGGAACAGGCGGGGACCTGCAGGGACAGCTCGGGACCTGCAGGGAGGGGAGGAGACCGGCAGAGCCAGGTGAGGACCTGCGGGGACAGGCGGGGACAGGCGGGGACAGGCGGGACAGGCGGGTCCCGGGGCTCTGCCGCCCTCTCCCGGCCAGCCCCGTCCCGCCTCCCCGGGGGTGAGGGGTAAAGGGGCCCCCCATGTCCCTTTCGGGGCTCCCCTTGTCCCCAAACCTCCCAGCACCTTCCCGCTGAAGGGCGAGAGACACCCCCACATCCCACTCACCCCCAGACCGCAAATCTCCCCGAATTCAGCCTCCAGCACCCTTTCAGACTCCCCCGACAGGTGGTGCTGGGGCACCTGGATGTGTCCCCGCCCCAACACACCCGCTGTCCCCCAGACCAGTACAGGGAGTACCAGTGGATCGGCCTGAACGACCGGACCATCGAGGGGGATTTCCAGTGGTCTGACGGGAGCCCCCTGGTAAGTGGGGCTGCCAACCCCTGTGTGCCCCCGCCGGGGGAACCACCCCGCCCGGCACCTCCTTATCCTCCTCCAGCCCCGGGGTCCAGCCCCGGGGCCGGGCTTTGATGCTCTCAAACCAGAGTCGCTTGCCTCACCTGGGCTGAGCATCCCCAGGGGAGCCAGACCTTGGGATTTGGGGTCCCGCGGCCATGCCAAGGGGCATGGAGGTGGGACCTCATTCCCGACGGGGATGTCACAGCCAGGAGGCTGCAGATGGGCGTGTGCTGGCGCAGCAACCCCCCCCCCACACACTGAAGGGGTGTGCTGGGATGCCCCGTGCATCCCGTCCCGCCTGTCCCCCCAGCTCTACGAGAACTGGCACCCCGGGCAGCCCGACAGCTACTTCCTCTCCGGGGAGAACTGCGTGGTCATCGTGTGGCACGATGGGGGCCAGTGGAGCGACGTGCCCTGCAACTACCACCTCTCCTACACCTGCAAAATGGGACTGGGTAAGCTGTGCCCAGGCTGGGGGGCTGGGGCTGCACCCCCCACCGCCCCAAAGAGGGGCTTCCCCACCACCTCCACAGCAGGGAGACGAGTCCTGTGCGTGGGACCCTCAGCCCGTTTAGGCATTTTCGGGGCTGGAGGGGCCCCCCGTGGCTGACCGCAATGAGCCGCCCCCCCCTTGCAGTGCAGTGCGGGCCCCCCCCCGCCCTCAGCAACGCCCGAGCCTTTGGCAAACCAAAGCAGCGCTACGAGATCGGCTCCACCGCGCGCTACCAGTGCCGGCTCGGCTTCGCCCCGCGCCGCTCGCCCGTCATCCGCTGCCGCGAGGACGGCACGTGGGAGCCACCCCAGCTGGCCTGTCGCCCTGGTGAGTGACGGGCTCCCCCCGACCCCCCCCAGCACCTGCGCACGGCGCTTTCCCTTCACCTGGGATTTCTTGTCTCCCCCCAGGCCTGGCTCAGCCCCCCAGCCACTGAGTGAGTCCCTGGGGCAGCAGCCAGCACCTCCGCAGGCCCTGGAGCTGGTGTGGATGGGGACGGCACTGGGACCCCGGCACGGACCCCGACGTGGCACGAAACCTCACTGTTGGGTGTCTGCCCCCTTGTTTGTTTTATATCTGTACAAAGAAATCCTAATAATTAAAGACCCCCTCAAAAGGAACCGACAGTGGCCCAAAATGCAGCACAACAGGAGTTCTGTTCCCAGAGTCACAACAGAGTTGAAATCAAGGGGGGCACCACGGGCAGGGGATGGCAGGGACGTGCCAGCATCACCTCCAGCCATCTTCTCCCACTTCTACCCCGAGGGTCCTCATCCTGTGACACCCTGGTGGGGGTCGACATGGGGACATCCAAGCTCTGCTGCAGCTCAGCACCCATCCTGAGATGTGGGGGGGCTTCTGCACTTCCCTGGAAAGGCAGAAGCTGCTGCCGCAGGCTTGGAGTGGGCGCGTGTTGCCCAAACCCCCTCTCTGTGCTTCTGTGGGTATTAAAACCAGTAAACAGGTGGCACAGAGTGGTGACTGGTTATTTGGGGGGACCTGGCACAGGGATGTGACTGGCAGGGCTGCACAGTTGGAGCGTGGCAGCACTGGAGAGCCTGGGCACACAGATGTCCCCAGGAGCCACAGAAGCAGGGAGACACAACCCAGAGTGCCCCCACATCCCAGCAGCACCGGGCACTGGCCAGGGCTTGGGTTGGGACACTGCTCCCAGCAAATACATGGGGCTGGGCCAGCACATCACCAGTGCCAGGGCACCTCCCCATGCTGTGATTCCCCCTGCACTGTGCCAGGTCCATGGCTTTTTATAGCTCTCCTGGGCTGTATTGAACAGCACCATCCGTAAAACTCCAAAGTGAAGTGGCCGGAACACAGATAACCCCCGGACAGGGCGCCGGGGATGGAAAGTCCCTGTCAAATTCCCCTCGTGGAGACGCCAGATGGTCCCAGGGGAAGGAGCCAGGCAAGTGCATGCCTTTGCCATAGAGTTTTGCTGTTGCTTTATTAATTGAGATGGCGCCACACCATTAGTCACACTCGTTAGTGCCCAGCCCGAGTCCTGTGCACTTGCACCAGCCAGAGCAACCAGCCAGAGTCCTCATGGCTGTGGGGAGCAAGGATGGGGCGAGGGATTCACCGGGGGTGGGGAATGGGCAGCCTGTGCTGTCTGCTGGGGGCTGGATCAGACCCCCCTTCCTGGTCCAGCAGTGGCTCCGGCTTCTCCAGTAAGTCCCAAACACCCCACGAGCCTCACAGCAGGTTTGGACACGGGCACCTGCTCCATCAGGGGATGCACCAAGCACCCAAATCCAGCTCTATCACTTTACCAGAGGGTGCCTGAACCACCCCAAATCGCTGGGAGACCCCCCCCTCCTACCCTGCCTCAAGCTCTCTGCCTGGGTGATGAGGACTGGTGTCCCACCGCTGACCGCGCACCTCTCCTCCCAGTGTTCTTACTTCCCCACGAAGCAGTAGGTGCCGTAGGTCCTCATCTCCTTGCTGGGGAAGCCGAAGCTGCGGACGCCGGGGTCGGGGAGGCCCCCGCAGCGCTCGCGGGGGGTGGTGATGGGGTACCGGACGCTGCCGTCCGCCAGCCACCCCCCGTCACAGCGATCCAGCTGTGAGAACTTCCAGGCGGAGTAGAGCTGTCCCACTTTGGCAATGGCAGCCCCGTGGTTGCGACACGCCTGCCCAGCCTCTTTGAAGTTCAGGTGGCCCCGGATGAAGTAGACCTGGCCTGGGGATGGGGGAGGACACCGAAGGTGAGCACCTCCCCTGCAAACAACCCCAGCCCTGTTGCAAATCTGGGTGGGCAGCAGGGCTTGGTGACGCTGTGACAAGGACAGGGGACCGCAGCACTACCTTGAAGAGCAGAGGTAAAGCAGAAAGCATCAAATCGGTCCTTCTGCTTGTCCCTGGCGCCATAGGTCCGGACACCGGGCAGGAGGAGGCGGCCACCACACGGCTCCCGCGAGTTGATGATGGGGTAGTGGACGGTCCCGTCAAGGATCCAGCCGGCGTTGCACCAGTCCAGACCCTCTGTCCAGGCTGAGGGGGGAGAGGCAGCTCAGCACCGGCACTTCCCTCCTCCCCATACCCAGACAGGTGTGGTTTTGGGCTGAAGAGGAAATTTTTTTGAATGCTTCACCTCTGTACAGCTGCTGGTAGGTGGCAAGGCGGGAGTCCTGCTGCTCGCAGGCTCGCTTGGCTTCGTGGTAGTTGAATTTGTAGCGTCCATTGCTGGGCTGGTAAGGGAAGACGACTCCTGGAGGGACAGGGACACGGTGAGGGCGATGCTCTCCCCGAGGAGGCTTTGACTTAAGATCCCTGGGGGTTCAGTGCTGAATTTAAGGCTGGGGAACAGGGCGGTGCAATGGGGGACACAGCTGGAGGCAGAGAGCCACGCACCTCCAGTGGGGCTGAGGCTCCCCCTCCTGCCGCCTCCCCCAGGGACGTAGCCCAACCTCACCCTCAAGGTGCAGCGTGAGTGAGACGCTCTCATCCTCCAGCCCGTTGACGAGCTGGCAGCGGTACCGCCCCTCGTCCTCCAGCGCCACATCGGTGATGGTGAGCGAGGCGTCGAAGCGGTGGCTGTGCCGCAGGCGCACCCGCGGGCTCAGCGGCCCGTAGTTCTTGTGGTACAGCCCGTTGGTGATGATGATGATGTTCTCCCGGTAGTTGGCCGGCTCCACCTTGCTCCACTTCACGCGGTAGTTGCGGGGCAGGGCGCGCAGGACGCAGGGCAGGGTGGCCGTGGCACCGCGCCGCGTGTGCACCGTAGGGTGGAGGGGCTCCAGCAGGTACTGCAGGCGCAGCGGGGCTGCAGCCCCCCGGGCAGCCTCAGCACCGATTGCCACCGTCCCCCCAACACCTCCCCGAGCATCCCTCAACCCTCACCAGCGTCTGATGGTTTCCATCACTCATCCTGGCTCCTCTTCGTCTCTCCTGCACCTTCAGGAGGCACAGCTCAGCCCCTGCCCTGGCTGGACCCGCCCAGCATCACCTCCCCCCTCCAGCACTGACCCCAAACAGCAGTGCCCCGTCCTCCCTGCAGGCCCTGCTCCCTACCTGGGGTCCCGGTTGGCCGCTGGAAGATGCTGGACGCTGGGGGTGCTGCCAGGAGCCAGAGGCAGCCGAACAGGAGCAGCCTGTGCATCCTTAGAGCCGGGGGCAGGACGGTGCCTGGGGGCAGTGCAGGGTTTGGGCACATGCAATGGGACACACCCCACCCTTGGTGGGGCCTGGAGGATGTGGCCCTGCTCCGTGGGGGCTCTCTGACATTTACTGTGCAGAGGGGACAGCCGCTTGCAGGACACCGACCCCACAGACTGTGCCAACCCTCCTTCCTGGCACACCCCCAGTCTCTTACCGTCCCCAGACACGTCCTTCGGGGAGCCGCTGTTCCCATCCAAAGCCCCCAGCCCACGTGCAGCCCCAGCTCCTGCTGCTTCCCGTCTCCGTCATCAACACCCCATGGTGGGGCCGAGGGCTCTGGGAAGGCCAGAGCTGCGCCACGAGGCTCCTGGGAAGAGGTGACACAGGGACACAGGGACACGGGAGGTGGCGAGCAGGTGGTCCCAGCCAGCCCCTTCCCTGTCACCGTCCTGGGGCGGGCGGTGTCCTGGCAGCCCCGTGGCCCCACGGGCCCTTGATGCCCGCTCCCATGGTGCCGGCCGTGCCCTCGCTCCCTGCCCTGTCACTGTCTCTTCCCGCTTTCTTCTCCTTTTTTTTTTTCCCTCCAACACCTCCCCGAGGAGCGCACAGGGAGGAGGAAGCACAATTTCCCATTGTGAGTGTCTTTCTCTTTATTGTTCTGCTCGGCAAAACACAGTGTGCCCGGCTAACAAACATCCCTTTATCTGCAGGCCGCGGCGTTGGGAATTCAGGGAAAACGACAGTTCTGCATCGGGCTCCAGCAGCCTCTTGGGCTGGCAAAGCCTCCCCTCGGCGTTGGCCCCCAGGGCTGGGACGCTGCTCTCTGATCCCACAGACATCAGCGCAAGGGTTAATTTTATTCTCCTCTCCCTGTCCGGGATGAAGTTCCCATCCCTCGAGGCTCTGGAGGGTTGTGCAAGGGGGGTGTCCCACCACTGGAGTCCCACTGGACTTACCCGGCCCTCTGAAAAGGCATCAGAGAGACTTCCCCATAATCACCTCGGGCCGGGACGCTGCCGGGAGCAAAACACAGGCACACAATGGGGCTGTGTTCTGGGCTCCCGCAACGTCTCCCTCCCCCAGGATCCATCTGGGAGGGCGGAGGAAGCTCTTCTCGAAGGAAGCACAAGACAAGCAGCGACTGTCCCCAGCACCATCCTGGCCCCACCATGGCACGCACAGCACAGCCAGCAGCCTCCCCCGGGGAGAGAGGCACCAGGGCGCACGTTCAGACCCCAGGCCCTCATCCCCCACCTGCTCCCCACTGCTCCCAGCCTCTTTTCAAGGAGGGGCATCAATTCTGATGCCAGCAGGCTGAACTGGAAGCCTTCTTCCAGCTCAGAATGCTCAGAGCTTTGGCTCATTTTAACGAGCAAGCGGTGCCCGTAGCTTTGCTCTCCCCGGGCAGCGGGAGGTTAAACCGCAGCAGCAGCGCTGCAAGCTCCTCCCTGGCAGCTCCCCGCCGTTATCTGCTGCGTCCATGGCTCTGCAGAGTGTCTGTCATCTCCCTCCCTCACACTTCCTGTGCCCACGGCTGCAGGAGCAGATCCTCTTCTCCCCCAGCAGCAGCTCCGGGCTGGAGGATGCTGATTGCCAGCTCTGCGGTACCACAAACGAGCTGAGTGTTTCTCACCTTTTTCCCAAGTGAAGGCAGCAGCTACAGTCCTCGGCCCTCACAAAACCACAGCCTGAAGCAGAACACTTGCAGGGGCTCCCATAAGTGACTCATCCCCCCTCTCCATCCCGATGGCATCGGGGCATGACCCCAGCCCACCACTGCTTATCTGAGTTCAGAATTTGGCCCAATGCTGTGGAAAGGAGTCACCCAAGTCACTTCCCAAACACACACTGTGTTACTGCTCCGCTCCTTGTCTCTTCTCCTCCCTTTTTGGGATCTGCACCCACTCTTGGTGCAATACAAACACCTCTGCAGAAGCAGAGGCAGCCAAAGAAAAGCGAAGGAACCCCTCGTGCTCAGCTCCCCCAGCTCCTGGCATGGGCTCTGTCAGGAGCCCGACTCTGCTCCTTGCTCTTGTTTTTCAAGGCTCAGATTCTCCTTCTCCTTTCACAGGCCCACAGGAAACCTCATCCCCAAAGCCCCCTGAACACTCATTTCTCCTTCTGACCAGGGAATTTGAGCCTACTTTTGTGGGACTTTGCTGAGCCAGCACCTGCACAGCGGGTCAGTCCCCCCCGCTTGTGCATCACCCTCCACCTCCTCTGCCTGACCCAGTCCCCAAAACCACAGTGTTTCTACAACACAGAGGCAGAAACCTTATGCATTCCACCCCCCCCAGCTCCTGCCACTCCCCAAATCCTCCCCCCGCCCCATTTGCACCCAGCGGAGAAGGACATTGACCCCACACAGCCCACACACTTCCCAGCACAATGGCCTGAGCCACCTGATGTGGCAATGCCAGGTGCGGAGGCGTGCCAGGGCATCCAGTCCCGAGTTTCCGTGTTGGCAGCGCTGTCCCGCTCCCGGCAGTCTCTTGGAGGTGTGGGAGACAGGGCAGGACCTGGCAGCCACCCTGGCAGGCGGAGTTTGCGCTCCCAGTGTGGTTCTCCTCATGCACCCCGTTTGCAGGGGTTCATCTGCCCTGGCTGCCCCCCAACATGCCTGAACACACAGCCACCTCGAGGCTCCGGCTCTCCGGGCTGTGCTTCCTCCTCCAAATCCTCAACATCCTCCTCTTCGCCGTGTTTGCCCGGTACAGCCCCGAGAGCAGCCCCAGCCACTGCCCCCCACAGCTGGACTGCAGCCAGAGAAACCAGGACTCGGGTTTCCAGCAGCCCCGTGAGTACCCCCACGCCCATGGGTGCAGAGCAGCTCTGCTGAGGGGGTGGCATGGGGTGCCACCGTGCTCAGTTCACGCTGCAGACCTATCACAGACCCCAGAGTTAGAGGGAACATCAAGCTGCAGGGTTGGGGTACTGGTGCATCCCAGAGGGGGTAAAGCAGACATGCTGCAAGGATTTCTGAAACGCTTGGACAGAGCCAGCCCCAAAAGAAGGATATTTGGGTTAGGACACGTGTTAGAGCAGCTGGAGCTCAGAGGGGATCACTGAGTGACAGGAAAAACTGGGGCTCATCCTCCCATGCCTGGTAGGGAGCACAGCAGCTGCTCCTGGCACTTTAGGGTCTGTAAAGCTTCACACTGACCCGCTGGGTTTGGCAGTGCTGGGGGATTTACACTGAGCCCCTTCCCCAGAGGATTTGGCTCCCTGGGTGCTACCGCAGGGTCCAACGAGGGGCTGGGGGGAGTCTGCCCTGCTGGGAGCATCCTACTGCATGCTGGGCATCCCTGCAGAACTCCCGCCGGGATAAGGGGCTGACCCTCGCTTTCTGCAGCAAAGACAAGGTGGTCAGTGGGAGAGGAGCCTCGGAGTGTCCTGGCTGAGGGAGGGGAGCGAGTGGAGCCGCTGGGCAGGGAGCTGGCAGCTGGCAGGTTCTCCTGGTTTCACCTGCCCGCGGAACCCCACCCAGGCAGTGACTCATGGAGAATGCCGGGCCACAGCTGTCGGCTCAAGGGGTGTAAATGGCATTTAGCCCAAGCAAGAATCAAGTACCCCACCCTCTGGTTTGCCATCAAATGGTACCAGACTAGTCCCAGTTCTCTGCTCATCCTTCCTCTCTCCTCATCCCATGAATTGGGATGTGATGTTTCTGGGGACAGCAGTGAGGTCCCAGGGGTGCTGGCATCTCAGACCCGTCTTCATGCTGGTCTAGTGGGTGCAGACAGCTCTTGGCCACCCCAGGAGGTTTCTGGGCTGTGGGGTGAACCGTGTGAGTGTCCTGAGATATCTGGACAGGGCACTTGCAGATGGGGTGACCGGGAGCCCTGCAAAGGGTGACTGGGCCACGTCAGGCAGGGATGGCTTTACCTGGGCCTGGCACTCCCCACTGCAGATCTCCAAGGAAGATCATCCACCATGGTTCCAGGCACACAGCAGTGGAGTGAGTCTTCAGCTCCCCAAAGCCTGTCAGAGCAGGGGGGGGTCTTAGCCCTGGCTCAGTCCCCTCAGGGACCAGCAGGCAGGAGGGCGGCTGCCTGCCCTCAACACCTCCAGACCCATCCTTCTGCCTCTCTTCTGCCAGGTTTCTGGGATGTCCACATCCAAGTGCTGCTCAGCTTCGGGCTCCTGGTGGCATTCCTCGGCCGCTATGGGCCAGGCAGTGCGGCCATCAGCATCCTCATCGTAGCCTTCGCCATCCAGTGGGCTGTTCTGCTCCAGGGTTTTTTTTACTTCTTCCTCAATGGCAAAATTTACGTGGGAGCTCAGAGGTAAGGCAGGAGGGAGCTGCTGCTGCCCAGACAGCTCATCCCAGCCCAGCCCTGGCACACTGGCTCCCTCCTCTGTAAAACTCACGGCTCTGCTTTGGAGGAGGATTTTGCAGACAAGTAGGACCAGGCCTGTGGGTTGTTCGAGTACCGCCCTAGTAAGGGCTGTGTGAGTACTGCCAAGGCTGCAGCCAGGCTGCACCCTGGCCCCCACCTGCCTCAAGCCCAGCCATCCCTTTGTCACCAGCATCACAAGGCTCTGGCTGCCTGTCCAGCTTGCAGGAGCAGTGGGATGCAGGGCCTGGGCTGTGGCCTCGGCTCCTGTCCCCCCTCAGCTCTCCCCCAGCTCCCGTGCTCATCCCTGGCAGTGCCAGCTCCAGTCCCACACCTTTCCTCTCCTTCCCAGTATGGTCAGTGCTGACTTCTGCACCGCAGCTGTTCTGATCTCCACCGGGGCTGTTCTAGGCAGGGTAAACCCTGTCCAGATGCTGCTGCTGGCCCTGCTGGAAGTCACCGTGTGCACTCTCAATGAATACATCCTGCTCAGTCTCATGGGGGTGAGTCACCGACTGGGGAGCCACCAGAAAGGGAGCAGCCGTGGGTTTAGGCTGCTCATGTCACGTTCTGCCTCATCTGGAGAGACAAATCCCTTATCCCCACTTCCTGCACGATGCTTGTCCGTACTCACCAGGTAAGAGACAGCGGACGCTCCTTGACCGTCCACACCTTTGGTGCTTATTTCGGCTTGATGGTTTCACGGGTCTTGTACCAGCCCCACAAGGACAAGAGGAAGAGGGAAGAGCAGCAGGACATGGGGCACCAGTCGGATGTCTTCGCTGTGGTTGGTACGGAGCTCGAATCCTACAACACCTGAGTCATAGAGCTGGTGAGGGAAGGGTTGTCACCAACACGAGGACAGTGAGGCTGTGGTCTTGGCCAGGAGATTCCTGCAAACCATCAAGGACAGATGTCCTCCACCTCCCCAGGAACCTGTCATGGGGCTGCACCACCCTCTCCTAGATAAAGCTTTTCCCTGTGTCCTACTGGTACCTCCCTTGCTGCAAGCTGTGGCCACTTGCATCTCTTAGCACTCACGAGAAGTTTCTGTCCCACAAGGGATCAACTCCAGCATCAAGACCTGCCTGTTCTACTCCTTGCAGGAACCATCTACCTGTGGATCTTCTGGCCCAGCTTCACCTCCGCCACCACAGTCCTCGACAATGCTGAGAACTGGGCAGCGCTCAACACCTACTTCTCCCTGGTGGCAAGTACCATTGCCACCTTCATCCTCTCTCCTGTCCTCTATGAGGAGAGCACCCCACGAATGGTAAGTCCTCTCCTGGGACAAACCCAAACCTCATGCCCTGCCCACATCCTGCCCTACAGGGATGGTGAGCCTGAACACACCCAGGGCACAAGGGGATGCTTGTTAGGCTTCCTTAGGCTCGTTAAGAACCAGTTTGATTCCTGAGGAAGACAACCCCTCCCAGTCCCTTGCTGGGGTCAGGGTTCCCCTGACCATGTCCTGCTCCATCAGGTTCAGATCCAGGATGCCACCCTGGCTGGCATGGCCATGATGGGTATGGCTGGGGAGATGCTGGTCACCCCCTTTGGGGCCCTCATCGCAGGGTTTTTGGCTGGCCTGATCTCCCCACTTGGCTTCAGATTCTTCACGGTGAGTCACCTTGGGACAGCCAAGGACACTGATCCCAGGTCAGGGAACCATCTGCCTTTGGCAGCAGCTGCACGGCCCACCTGCAGCTCCCAAACCTGCAAACACGGGGCTGCAGCACAGCCTCCCTGGGCAACCGACCCCCATCCCAATAGCAGCTCTTCCCTACCCTCCCCAGCCCGTGCTACGCTCCAGGCTGAAAATCCAGGACACGTGTGGGGTTCACAACATCCACGGGCTGCCGGGGATACTGGGGGCCTTGCTGGGGACGCTGCTGACGCTGCTGGCCACTGCAGACACTTACGGTGACAGGTGAGAGGAGCCAGAATCAGGGGTGCCAGTGACTTGATGCACCGAGCTGGGACCACCACGACCCCTGAGATCAGGGCTGCTCCACTCACCCTCTGTGACAGCACCCCTTCAGAAGACATCACCCAGAGCCACGAGCCTGTGAGAACACGCTCCCAAAAGCCTGTCCGCTCTCTGGCTTGCAGGCTGGAGCTTGTGTTCCCGCTGATGGCCCAGGGCAGCCGGACGATCACTGACCAAGCGTTGATCCAGCTCAGTGCCCTGCCCCTCACCCTGCTGCTTGCAGCGCTCGGGGGCTGCCTCACAGGTGAGTTTTGCCTCCAGTGCAACGGGATGGAGGGTGCGAGGGGCAGGGGGATTGACGGATTTTGGGGGGAAAGGGCAGGAGCAGCCCCAAAGCAAAGCATCCCCATCAGGCAGGCCGGGCAGAGCCCAGTGGTGCTCAGCGCTGGGCAAACCCAGTGGAGGTCGGGGCTACCCCCCGGGACCAGGGCTCCTCTTGGGGCCGGGTTTCCCCCAGGGGCCGGGGCTTCCCCTGGGTTCGGGGCTCCCCCTTGGGTCCTGCTCCCCTCGGGGCCGGAGCTGCCCCCGGGTCCGTGCTCCCCGCTGTGTCCGGAGCTTCTCTCTGGCCCGGGGCTCTCCTCGGGGTTGAGGCTCCCCCCGGAGTTGAGGCTCCCCCCGGGGTCCGTGCTCCCTCCGGGGTCAGGGCTCCCCCCGGGGCCTGGGCTCCCCCCGGTCCCGGCTCCCCGGCGCTGCCGCTAGATGTCAGGGGAAGCCCGGGCAGCGGCCGCCCCGCTCTCAGACGCCCTCGCCCGGCTTTCGGCGTCCGCAGGAGCCGTCCTGAAAACCAAGGTGCTGAGATCTCCCCCGGACGCGCAGTACCTGGAAAGCACCGTCCTCTGGGAGGTAAAGCTGGGGAATTGCTTGTAAAAGGGGGTTTATGGGGCTCAGGCAGCAGCAGGGGTTGGATGTTTCCCCCAGCCGCTGGTGCTCTCCCTCCTCTTGCAGCAGCATTTAGGGCAGGAGAGCTGCGGTAAATGCCCCTGGTCATGGAGTCAGAGAATCCCTGACTCATTTCAGGTTGGAAAAGCCCTCTAAAAGCACCAAGTCCAACCGTTCCACCACTGCCAAGGCCACCACTAAACCATGTCCCCAGGGGCCACATCCACAAGTCTGTTAAATCCCTCCAGGGATGGTGATTTTACTCCAGCCTGTGCCAGAGCTGGACAACACTTTCAATGCAAGAATTTCCCCCAATATTCCATCTAAACCTTCCTGGTGCAACTTGAGGCCATTTTCTCCTGCCTCCACCCAGCCCCGATCTGCCCTGAGTAGGGCCCATTTCTGCCCCTCTCCATGTCTCTGGTGCAGGTGGCCGAGGAAAGATGTGAGCCCAGGGCAGGCGGAAAGGAGCTGGGCATCAGCACCTTGGTGTAATGACCCCGAATCCCCGGTGAGGTCCTGCACCACCAATCGTCTGTCATTGCCAGTGCCCGCTGGCTTCTGGCAGCCTGAACTTCCCAGCAACCTGCTCTGGAGACAGCCACACTCCTTCCCATGCAGGAGCCAGCTCCTGGCCCCAAACGTTTTGGGAGCAGCTGGGGGTCCCCAGGCCTTTGCAGGATGAAGAGGTGCTGCAGTATCCTGGTGCTTGTTGTGGGAGCAACACGGCTCTTGCTCCCAGGGACACCTCAGGGTGTCCAGGCTTGGCTCAGCTCTTCCCCTCTCTGCTCCTTGCGTCAGTTTCCCCATCAACTGCTCTCTGAAGGAACACAGTGGGAGGAGGAGGGATGACTGCGTTGGGGAATGGGCACAGGAGGCTGAACAGAAAGCAGCAAAGACTTTGTACAGACACTTTTGCACACAACAATTAAAATATATGGATTTTTTGTAGCTTCAGGATTTGGCCCTGAATTCTCACAGCACCTGCCCAGCTCTGCTGGCTGTTTCCTTCAGGTGTCATTCCAGGGAGGAAAGCAAAGCCCCCCAGTTTTCCCTGCACCCTAAACACTGATGCCCATTTGCTGGGTTTCATGGGTTGTCCCATCTACCCGAGGATGGAGTGTGGGACAGCCCAAGCAGCCAGCACCCAGGGGCAGGAGCAGGGTGACACCGGGGTCCCCAGTGCAGGGGTGACCCCGGCCTTGCCCTAACCACTCATCACCCTGCACCAGGGGCTGGTGCCAAGGAAGAGCCATCCTCTCAACAAATAAATGCCCCCAGCACTCAGCCCCGTTGTGAGAGAGATGCTCCTCTGGCCACTGCAGCCCCGGGACCCCCAGAACCCCGGCCCCACATCCCCCTGCAAAGAGGCTGTCACCCCCCCTGCCTGTCCCAGGTGTGGTCAGCAGCCCCCAGACCTGCCTGGGAGCAGATTGGAACACCCTGGGAGTGTGGTAGCTCGAGAAAAGCCACAGAGGGTCCTGCAGCAACCAGAGCAGGGGCACAGCCCCAGAGGACTCCTAGACGGGCTATGGTGGATGTGCCGGGGGTCCCCGGTGGGGGCACACCTCGGGGTCCCACCTCCCACGAGCCTGGGGTGGCTGCCAGACACTTTCACACTTGCTGTGCCAGACTCCGGCACTCACCATGTGGGATTCCCGCAGGCACTGGTGTCCCCAGCTGCCAGCACCATCCCTGAGGAGGGGCCCACAGCCCCACCCCACGCAGAGGGGACAGGGGGTGCAGGGCCAGCACAGTGAAGTTTGGGGCAAGTGCTTTGCTACCCAACCAAAGTAGCCTCAGGTGGGACCATCCTGTTCTGATACCTGCTGCTGTTGAAGATTTCCTTCAACTGACTGAACAAAAAATGCAAAAAAGTCAATGAAAAGCATTTGTTTGCAGGTGATCATAAAACGTCACTTTAAAACACAGCAAAAAGTCAAAACTTCTTGGTTTGATATAAGTCGAACTATCACTTTAGCTTTTCCCACTTTCGTTGTCCGTTACAGAAAACTGGTGACATCAGCACATTAAATGCTTTGGTGTCACTGAAATTCCGTGACAAGACACAGGGAAGTGGGTCACCATCCCCGTTTCTGCTGCCACTTCAGGCGCTGGGGAAGGTTTCTGCAGGGACCACAGCCTCACTCGTCGCTCAGGCGGCAGGGGAGGACACGTCCCTGTACCCACGTCCCTGTGACACGCTGGAGGGAGAAGAGGGATGCAAGAGGGAGAAGGGGCACGAGGGCTGGTGGCCCAGCAAGGGGGTGCTGGGCTCCAGTCGTCGCCCCTAGCCTGAGGTGCAGGGCTCACCCCAGCCCCGCGCCATCCCCTCCCACCTCACCTCCTTCCTAGCCCTCTCCTCCCCTTTCCCAGGCAGCCCCCTTCTCCTTTTTGATCTCCTCGCAGCACATTTCAAAAGCAACCCACTGCGACTGGAAGAAAAGCCCCTCCAGTGAGATCATTGCGAGACCCCCAGACGTCGGGGTCGGGTGTGAAATGGACCTCCCTCCTCCTCCCTTCGCCCGGCCCCCGGCCCCTCTGAAAGGCTGTTATGTTTTGTAATCGGATTAGGGGAGCCCTGCGCCCTCCCCACGCCCGTTCCCCGGCGTGCCCGGCCCGCGGCCGCCGCTCTCCCCGGCGTTGTTGAAGCGCGGCGGCCGCGGGCGCGGAGCTCTCCGTGCGGCGGCGGCGGGAGCCGGGGACGGCGAGAGCCTGAAAGGTTTAGTCAGCGAACAAATTGCTTCTCTGTAGGGGCCGTTTTCTTCCCAAGTTGAACATAATGATGGCAGTTTGAGGAACAGATGGTGCAGCTAAGCAGATAATCCCGCCGGCCCCGGGCTCCGGGAGAGGCAGCGCCGGCTCTGCCCGCAGCGCCCGGGGCGTCCCGGGACGGGAGGGTCGCGGCGGTGTCGGGGTGACGATCGCACCCCGGCCGAGCACGAAGAGCTTGGGCGAGCACCCCACCTTCACACGTCTTCTGCCTCGGGGGTGGTTTGGGTGCCAGACGCCGCTCGTGCCTCAGTTTCCCCAGCCCTGCAGGGAGCCCTCTGCTCCGTCACTTTTCAAGGCAGGGCTCACCTCCAGATCGCAGCCTGACCTGGGGAGATGTAATGTGAGACAGAACAGCTTTCCCTGCACTGGAGCAAAGGACAGCTGAGAACAGCTCATTTTACTCTCATTTTCCTATTTTGCTCTCTCTCCAACAGTATTCAAGATGTGGAAAGAGCTGAAGGAATTCCACCATCTCGCAGGGATTGGGTGTGCAGTGTGCCCGTGTCAGGCTCAGGCATGCCGGGATCTGCCTGCTAAATGAATATTTAAAATACATCAGCGGGAAATGTCCAGGGCCCCACAGACACGATGTAGGCAGGGCAAGGCACGGACACATCTGCGCGGAGCAAGCCTTGCCCGCCTGCCCATGCCACGTTGGCACCAGGGACCCTTCTCCACGCCACGGGGCTCTCACAGCCTTCAGGACACACTCCAGGCACACTGCACCGCATGCCTGTGTCCGGCGGGTTCATTTAATTCATGTTCCAACCCCCTCCAGCCCTGTCCCCCGAGAGCCCCGGCTCTGACAGCTCCTCTGCCCTCTCCGTGGCAGCCCAGCTGCCAAGAGACCTGCCTAATTCACCTCTTGCTAATGCAGGAGCTCAATCAGCTGCTCGAAGGGTGTTTTACAAGTCAAAGCAATAACAACATCCCTCTGCTACAGCTGGGGAAACTAAGGCACACAAAGAGGTGCCCAAGAGTCCATTGGAATTAGAAGCAGGACAAAGCCCGGGCTCCCGGCGTACATGTCCTTACACATCCACAGCCCCCACCACCTCCCCCCCACCCGGAGCAGCTGATGCCGTGTGCTGTTTGATAGAAAGCCAGCTAATCATCTTTCCCACCTTCGTTAGAGTGTGAATCGTTATCCCAGCAACACCTGTAAAGCTCCTTGTCAGACAAGGCTGGTGCACACGTCTGATAATGGGCACCATATGGGAGAGGGAAGGCTCGGGAGAGGAGCAGGGGCCCGACCATCCCCACACTGAACAAAGAGCAGTCCCCGACGGCTTCCCAGTACAGGCCAGAATCACCAGCACTGGTTTGAAAGACCAGCAGCAAGGGGAGAGCCCAGGGAGAGCCGGCAGCGGAGGAAGAGCCACCACTCCTGGCACTGAACACCTCAATAACTCCCTGGCAAAAGTGACAAGTGAAGCTTAAAGGCAGGGGAGCCACCAAGCCCTGCTCTCCACAGCATGCCCGAAGCCTGGGACTGGGCACCCCAAATCCTCCAAAGCACATCCCACCATGCCTTGGAGCCTCTGCTCGCTGCCAGCCTTGCAGTGGCACCGCAGGTGTAGGAAAAGCCTCCCCCAGGTTAGAGGGTGACAGGGAGGCCACGGTGTGAATTAGAGACAGGTCCCTGTGCTTGGACGGATCCAGAGCCCCCCGGGCTTCCTCCCTGACCTGAAACTTTGGGGGCAGAGCTCAGCCCCTCTGCCAAGCCACCCCCCAGTGAAAGTCCCCACTGCCACTGCAATTACAGAACCACGTTTCCAGGCCCCCATTCATTGCCAGCGGCGTAATGAGCCCCCGGGCACCATCGGCGGGGGCAAAGCAATTAAAATCGCTGCTGTGGTAGCTGCGTGGGTGGCTCTGGCGTGGGCTGTTGCCAGTGCCCGTTTTGGGGCGAGTGGGCACCACCAGGCCGGACAGGGCCTCCGATTGCTGCATGTCCCTAGGGGTGAACAATCGACTCGTTCTTTCCCGGGTTCAAAGAATAATAAAATAAAATAAAGAGGGAATAAAGGCCCCAGTAAAGCTGGGAGTCAAGTTTATTTACAAACTGAGTATGAAGTGAAGGGCCTGGAACAAAGGTGTTATGTAAGGGACAGTCACTAAGGGGCTCTTTACCCACGCTAATTGCCACTTGCTCCACGATATCCATTTATCTCGCAGCTGAAATGGCCTCCTCAGGCTTGTGGGTTCAAGCACTGCTTGTTTGCAATGCTGCCCAGCGCAATTAGTGCACCAGCGCAGGGGCCGGTGCAGTCCCACCACCCAAACCCACCGGGAAGCCTCACACCTCTCTGAAAAGTGGGATCACGCCCACAGTGGGTGGATGTGCTGGTGGGCACGTGGCTTGGTAGGGAGAGGTGCTGCCTTGCGTGGGACCTCGGTGTCAGTTGTGTAACAGGGAGGGATAACGGGGCTCAGGTCTGCAGGAGGGACCTCGAGGTCATCCCAACCCAGCCTGGGTGGTGAGGGGCAGAAAACCATCATGGGATTCTTGTGGAGGCAGCTGCGAGAATGATGGCCCTGAAAGGAGAACGAGGTCTGGAGAGGATGGACAGAACCCACTGTTTGTGATGGCGTTTCCCAGGGGTCCAGCTGGAAACTGCCCTCAGGTACAAAAGCCCAAAAGGCAGAAACCAGTATAAAAACCACCATGGGGAGAAGAAGCTGCTGCGATTGCTGCAGGGCCTTCCTGCAGTATGTGGCCTTCCTGCTCCCATCCCTGCCCTCAGCCTTGGCATGTCCAGGGGCACAGGGACCACAGAGGGACCATTAGCTCTGCTCCAGCCAAACTGTCAGGAAAGGGAGGAAGATGAGGTGGCAGCACCCCCAGGAGCGGAGAGGTCAATTTTATTGACAAACTGCCTCTTGAATGGAGCACGGGGAACAATGCCGGCCTCAGCCCGGGTCAATCGGGACTCTGTAAAGCAAGGGGCCGGCTCCAGTGGCCCCAGGAAAGCCCTCCAGGCGAGTGGCCTTTACCAACGTGTTTGCATAACCTCTGACCCCTTCTTTTGGGGTTTAATTGAAATCCCAGCTTGGTGACAAATTGGCATGACCAGCAGGCCGGAGGCTGGGAGGGTGAGCGTGGAAGCGATGCCGGAAAGGCCCCTCCCTGCTCCGGCACTGACCGACCTGCTGCCCCTTCCTCTCCTGGCACCTGCGAAGCCCAAGTTGTGTTTCAGTCACACCCTGCTCCTTCCTCTGATCCCGTGCCACTGCCCAAAGGCCACCACAATGGGCTTGGGACAGGCAACTGGCCGAGTCCACCAGCAGCTCTGTCTCAATACAGGCAGGAGCAGGCAGGCACTGTCTGAGGTGTGTGAGCCTCCTTCAGGAACGCTTTGGACTGAAGTCTCCTCCGACTGGAATGCTCTCATGCTTTGTTAATCACAGAGCTCGTTAGGCTGAGGCATTTGCAGTTTGCACCCTGGCAAACCCCCACCACACAGAGCCCTCTCCCTCCCTGCCCAAAGGGAAAGGTCACAGCCCTTCTCCAGTCTTGTCTTGAAGTAAAAATGGCTTTTTGGAGCCAATAGTAGAAATGAGCTTCTGAAAAAACAAATGTAACTGAAGTCCCAAAGCAGTTCCCACTGACTGGGGATCAAAAACTGACACTGAGCCAAATGGAGCTGAAGTCGTCCTATTTCAGAAGTTCCTGGGAGAGAGATGACAAATGACAGAATTCCCTGTGATGGCAGAAATCTCATTTTCTGCAGAAACCAGACTAAAAACAAAGAGAAAAAGCCCCAAACCAGACTCCTCACAATCCCCATCCCTTTTACAGAGCATTTGCAGCATCCCAGCTGCTCCGTGCAGCACATCGGTGATGCAGAGCTGTGCTCCATGGAGGTACCAGTGCACCTGAGAGGGATGTCCAGGTGGGTATTCCTGCTGGCTAAAGGGACTCCACAGAGTTACAGCAGAGTCCTCCAAAGTGCAAATATTTTCCCTCCACTTTTCTTCCTGTCCCACAATACCAGATTCTGGGATTAGACTGCAGAATTTTCCTGCCCACAGGTAAAGATTTAATATTTCACATTCTGTAGATCATCCAATATGAATCCCAGCTGCCCTTTAACAGGGTTGGGATAATGTCTGGTACCATGTGCAACCACACCCCAGAAGTGCAAACGGCACAAGTGAGGCTGGAACTATTCCCACCTAAATCCATGCAATTTCCATGTGCAGGCTCCTGCCCGTAGTTCTGTTGGCCCTGCCCTGTAGGATTTCACTGGTCCTGGAGGAGCACCCCGCACTTTGGAGCAACAGTCACACATTTTGCACTACCAACACAAGACTTTCCCTCAGGAGCGTGTCTGTACATCCAACTCACACTGAAGCACCTTGAAAACAGAGCAGTCCCACATTGAGGCAAAACCCAAAAATATCTCCATTGCCGCCTGCTTTACTGTCTGCACCTCATTTGCAAATCATTTACAGGGATTTTTACATATCCTAAAATACTTCTAATTGCAGGTTTCGTGTCTGTCATCCGTCACTGATTAATACATTTCGTTGCTATTATTGTTATTATTACTATTAATCGTGCATCCATCCAATTCACAAATCAAAGTCTGTTGCCCAGGATGGAGCCAAAAGAACCAGGTTTGTTTCCAGGAGGTGCAGCCATCAGAGGTGATGAGACTCATAAGAGCAGCCCCTTGCCCTGGTAGATCTCAAACTGGTTTGCAAAGAGCAGCAGATCACCATTTGGCAGAAGAGGTACAAGGTGGAGGGCAAATCGGCCCCAATGGCTCCAACAAACTGGGGGTACTGGTGGTGAGTGGACAATTCGATCCCTTCACCCTCCTACCTCCCCATGCCACCTTGCAGTGTGCCACGTTTCAAGGAAAAGAATTTTCAGCGTGTCATTTTGTTTTGTTAACCTCCTTCTCTCCCAGCCCCACACACCACTGGGAATAAATCTGGGATGATTTTATCCCCCCACCGTTTCTGCCCCCACCTGCCAGGACAGCCGGGTCCTCACGCTCTGCTGGCTGTCACTTAGCCACCTTCCCGTGTGCCCCGTGGGTCACTATTCCCCCAAACAACCTTCGGTTTCCACCAGTTGAAGATCTTAGAGGCTTCTTGCACAAAACCCTTTGAGGTATTTCATGCAAGGCTTGAAAAGGCTCCTGCTTCCTCTGGGGGGCATTATCATGACAACCGGCTTTAATTCAGTGCAGATCCAGGCTCCCAGCTGGATCTGCAGCCACGCCAAGTCCCCCCGACACCCTTCAGCTGGCACAGAGAGGCCAAAGGAGCGCACGGGTCTCAGGATCACGGGGAACTGGCCCAGCCCCATTTCCCAGTCCCCATCCTCATATATATTCCCTTCCAGTCGCCCCGCACTGTTCTCTGCGCGTTCTTCTTTTGCGAGCGCTGCCCTCCTCTTCCCCACTCCCACCGGGCGCTTCCCCCCTCCCCGCGGTCCCTCCTCTGTCCCCAGCATCCCCCTTTCTCTCGGCTCTCTATAAACAAAGCGCCTCAGTGTCTGGGGGAAGAAAAGTTGCATTATGCAAATGGGAAAAAGCGAACAGGAGATTTCTCACTCCGAGAACCCCCATTCCGGGCCTGCACCTCGGTTTCCATGGCATGACCAAAGCCTGCTGGAAGCTGGTTTGCATACGGATGAGAGAGGAGATGAAATCAGCACGAAAGCCCATCGCTGACAGAACACCATTGTTTCGCCTGTCTGATTTGGAGGCTAATGAAACGCCATTAAAAAAAGAAAGAAAGAGGAAAAAAACCCCGCCGCTTTCATCCTGGCTTTGGTCAGGGATGGGGAGGGGGGTTAAATATGATGACGGAAGATCATCGGCACTATCGGACTTGGGGTGAAGGTATTCTGGCACCGGGGAAGGAAATTCCCAGGATGCACTGCCCCTGCAAGCCGGAGCGATGCCGACAGGAGATGGTGCTGTGGGCAGAGCACTGGGCTGGGAGAGGCTGCCAAGGCAAACCCAGCTCTGCTCCTCTCCAGGAGACACAGCAGCACCCGGGCATGAAAACAGCCCAACTGCAGCCACGAAGCTGCCCATCGCACGGCACGTCTCGGGGAGTGCATCCATCGCCTCATAAACACGCCATGTCCAGGAGAGGCACTGGAGCAGGCTCGTGGGCTGGGAGCAGGCTCTGCCGGGTCACAGGCTTTCAGGGTGGAATGAATTCAAAACTGTGAATAAACGGCTGGGCTGGGGGGAAGGTCAGGGAGCTGCTCGGTGCTTCCACGCTCCTTCACCACACAAACCCTGACTCTGCTGGTGGAGAGGGAAGAGACAACACAAACCAGAAACACACATGTGCCCCATCTGCCCCATCCCAACAGCCTCCTTGGGCTACTCCTGATGCTCCAGTGCATGCCAGCACCTTTCACAGGGCTCTGAAGAGTGGGATGGATGGAGCAGGAGCATGGCCACTGGCTCTTGGCCCTTGGTAGCTCTCCTGCCCTCGGCCTTGCCATGGCCACCCAGTCCCTTTCCCGCTGCCCCGCTGCCAAGGGCGCATTGTTTCCAGTGTGTTCCTTCGAGAACAGCATGATTGGCCTTGAAAGGGCTGATTTGCTTTCCCCGGTCCATTGAAACGCCGGAGACCAAAGCCTGTTCCCTCCAGGCGCTCGGGAACCTGGCACCCTTTCCACTTCGCTTCCCTGTGCCCCTCAGCCCAGGGGCTCCTGCTGAGATTTTGCTGTCAACAAAGTTTTGTTCCCTTTCTAGGGCGGCGCAGAAGGGACACAAGGACCTTGAAAATGGCAGCTTCTTTGACACGGCTATTCTCCTTCGACCCCCCTGGCTGAATAAACAACTCACAAAAATGGAGTTTACTGTATTTCCTCCTCAGGGGGAAAACACTGCATCTTGGTCCTAATTAATTTACCTAATTAACATTGGGTCTGTATGCAAAGACCTCTTTCTGTACTGGCCGGGACAGAGGAAATAACAGGAATAAAATAAATTCAGGCATCTCTCAGCCCTGACTGTAAAAGGGACATCGCAGGATGAACTGTGCTGCACTGATCATTTCAGCCTCAGAGACATCGTCTGCAGGAGAGTGGCCTCCGCCTCCACCTCCCCTCTGTTTGGGGCCAAACCACACCAGCGTCTTGACATTGGGCAGGAGGTGCAGCGCATGTCCCTGGGGAATTCACTGCTGGGACAGGCTCGGGGGGATGGAGCAGGAGGGATATCAAGGACAGATCCTGTGAAGGAGGGGAGCAAGGAGGATGCCCACGAGCAGAGCACAGCTCAGGCTGCTGGGCTGACCCCTGTGCTGCCTTTACCAGCAAGCTCTGTGCCCGTTTGTACCTGCCTGGGGCCAGCTCCATGTTTAGAGCCCGAATTTTCCCGGGGCTTGCCCAGCTCCCAGGCAGTCGCTGCCCGCCTTCCCCGCTCCTGCCTAGGAAAGCCCTGCTCTGCTATTTTGTTCTTTTCCCTGCCAGATGCCAGCTCTCTTCAGCCTCTTTCTTCTCCCCACGCTTTGCTTTGCCGCATAGTTCCGGAAATCAGAAACAAAAGAAGAGGAAAGAAAATAGGCTGGATCTGGGGGGGAGGAGGGGGAGTTTCCCTTCCGTTAAGCTTTTTCAGCTCTCGCTGCCTCCCAATATGAGACACGATATGGCACCTCACATGACGAGCGCTCGCCCCCACGTGCGCGTCCACGTGATGAGATGCCCAGCTATGCCAGGCTGCTGAATGGAGGCGAGAGGAGCAGGCTGGGTTTGAGCCCGACCTCTTTGGCAGGAGGAACAGCAGGATGTAGGAGAAGCTCCTCTCTGCTCTCGCTCTGCAGCCCAAAGCTGCACGGCCGAAAGGCACAGGCTGGAGGGAAAGCATTCCCAGGCCACACGCTTACAGGCTTTGGGGCTGAGCGTAAGCAGTAAGAGCTGTGCTCTCAGGGCAGGATGTGGGCTCAGTCCCACTGTGGTTATCGGGGCCCTGCAGATCGGATTCTGGCAGCCAGGACTCCCCGAGTACTCAGTCTCTCATCTGCCTCTGCATCTTCATGTAATCCCCCCTTGCAACAGGGCTGGCAGCATGGGTTTAGGTGTCCACATCATCTGAATAGTTTGATTTACAGACATTTTTGGTTTATAAAGGGAGATCCCCCATCCCAGGCTTCGTATTCATTCACTGAAATGGCCAGCAATCACCCTAGAATTTGCTTTCCACAACAAATAAAATCCCAGCTCAGTGTGTGTTTCCATTTGGAAGTGTCAGCTCCCACTCCAAGCACGCTGCCTTTCCCGACTCCCCTCATTGATGACAGCACTGAATTTCAACGCCACCATAAGCAGCTCCCACCCTCAGGAGCCCTGTCAGGATTCTCCAAAACAGAGGTGGAATGGGCAGGACCCTCTGATCAGGGTCCTCTGACAAGGAGGAGAGAGGGAAGGTGCCTGCAGCATCACCCTCTGCCTTGCTTTGCCGAGGGAGAGTTGGAGTCTCAGCACTGGGAATGGTGCCGGAGCTGCTTGGAGCCACTTGGGGCGGGGGCTGGCTGGCTCCAGCCACCAGTGAGAGCTGCAAAAAGAGATGAGAAAATGGGCCATGGAGGCACGCCAGGAAGGGACACGCTGAGGCCGACACAAGGGCCCCAGCACTGCCTTGGCACTGGGGCACCTCCCAGGCTGGGATCTCTCTCTGCCGGAGGGAGAGCAGGGCCAGCACCTCGTTGTCACCCAGCTCCTAAAGCAAAACCCAGCACGGCCTCAGTGGGGCACAGAGCTGGCGAAATCAGGGGAGAGCACCAGTCCTGCCAGAAGCAACCATTGCCACAGCCCAGCACGCCAGCTGTATCCTGTAGGAGAGACCTCAGACATCTTCACCTGCCACTGGAGCAGGAGCAGGGGATGCTCCCACCGCCAGAAACCTGCTATTAGTGGCAGGTGCTCTGTCCACCCCATTTCCAGCTGCCGCCAGACTTCCAGTAATTCTCAGTGACCTCATTTTCACTTCATTTTGTAAATCATTTTTGGGTTGTTGTTTTTCATTTTACTCAGTTTTTAATTTGTTGTTGTTTCCCTCTGAGCTGGAGTTTGTCATTTAATCAACTTAGACCCAGATATCCTGGAGGGTGTTTGGGGAAGGGGGGTGGGGGGGGGAAGAATGCAAACGCTAATGTCACATCACCTCCCTAAAATGAGTTTTAATTGTAATCCTTTAATCCCTCTCAGATGGCCCTCTCTTCACTGATGTTTTTCATAATTATTCCTTGCCATTTTCCCATCGGTCTAAGGAGTGTCTTCAAGAGGGAGGGGGTGGAGAAAAGGCCCTTTTATAAAATAATAATAATGGGCCAAATTAAGACACAAAGAGGGAAATAACAAGGGGGCAAGGGCTGCAGAGACAGAATGGGGATTATTAATGCCTCCCCCCTCAGAAATTTCAGTGATGGTGCTCTCAGCCACCCCAATCAGTGGGCAATTGAGGCTTGTTTGCTCGAGTGGCTGCACCCTCCTACAATGACCCACATTTAGCCAAGTGGCTGCATTGACAGAGTACCAGGTGCGCAGGATTGGGAAACCGCCTCGAGGCAGCGTCTCGCCAGCCCGCCCAGCACTGAGGGGTCTGCACAGGGCTGCCCACCTCTGGGACAGTGCCCACCTGCCCAAGGATATGGCCAGTGGGAACTTCCCCTCCAGAACTGATGAGCTCCCAGGGCCCTCTGCCACTCTGGAGGGCATTGAAGGGCACCGTTCCCACTGCTGCTGCCGGTGATCAGCCCCATTACCCTCTGAAACCAGTTGTAACTCGTCCCTCGGTCTCATCCAGATGGAGCCCGAAGGGTGCTGAAGAGGGAAGGCAGTGACTTCCCCAGCAGCAGCACAGAGGCTATGCCTGGGTGGGGAAGCAGGTCAGAAAGGGTTTTCAGAGTGTTCACAGTCCTGCCAAGGGGCCACTGAGCCCTCAGTGCCATCTCAGCCCTCCCTCGGTGCTCTTGCCTCCACCTGCCACCAGCCACTGCTGTCCCCCTGCAAAGCTGAGCCAGCAGGAGAACAAAGTGACCTGTGTCCCTGGCTGGTGGCTCTGAGCAGCACCCACTTCCACACAGGATTTCAGGGTCTCTGCTGCCCTGGAATGCCAGACCTGTCACAGTCATGTCCAGTGCAGCCTCTCTCTCCACAGTGCCAGTGCTGTACAGATGGGAACATCACCCAAAACCCCTTGAAGGGACCATAAGCCCAAGAGAAGTTTGCTGGTTGCTCCTGAGCACTTTGGGAAGCTCATGGGAACCAAGTATCCAGGTTAATCTGGCACTTGGGGGCTCAAGTCTCTAAGGACACCGGGATGTTGATTCAGGGCAGTTAAAGGATACGGGCCTCAAGAGCACAAGCAGGAATTGGGATGCCGTGGAAGCCGGGTCCCTAACACGAAATGCAGAGCTTTAACTCCAGAGCTGCTCTGGGGAAGCAGCCAGCGAAAGGAGAGCGTTTACAGCCCACTGAACTTGTGTTTAATCTGGGAAACCTCTTGTACAGGTCTGACAGGGGTTAATCCACCCCTAATGTCTCTTTCACCCTCTCTCCTCCTCCCCAGCCATAAAGCTCAGCAATCCTTGCTAATCATCCCATTACTTCAATGAGCTTGACCCAAAAGGCTCCACCAATGCCTCGGCTCCCTGTTCCAGCTTTCTCCCTGCAGCCACCTGCCCCATCCCACCCTGGCCACGGCGCAGGGATCAGACTGACAGTGCATGTCGGCGGGGTGACCCTTGGGGACAGCAGGTCTTGGCCGCAGTGACCTCGGAGGGCAAGTGATTCTTGCTGGAACAAAGAGTCCCTGTGTGCCAACAGGCCGGAGTTTGTGTGCAATTAACTCTGGACAAACCAAACAGAGCGAGTTCATGAGCGCGGAGGCTGGGAGCGGCTCAGGGTTTATGGACTGGCGGCTCCGAGGGAAGGGGGACCAGCAGCCCCTGAGCAGCGAGAGCTGCACAGCCAGAGATGGAGAGAGCCCTGGACACAAAGCAGGGCGGGGGGGGGGGGGGCAAAAATAGGATTACAGCAGGGGTATGGCTGACAAATTGTGTCAGGCACCAGGAGCACTGGGGGGAAGAGCTGCAAAGAAAAGGATCCCTTTAATTATCAACGGTTGAGCATCGGAGGAGGAAGCGCCTCGTGGCTGGAGGGGATGAGATGGTCAGTGGGAACTTCCCCTCCACTCTGGAGAACGCTGCAGGGGCACTGTGGGTCGGCTGGACACGGGTGTCTCACCTGCAGGTGACTCAGGGTCAGGAATGCGGAGGGTGGAAAAACCATGGCTCTGCCGCAATCTGGGGCAGGTCAGGGTCCTGAGCATGGCACAGAGGGGCTGTTTTACCTCTCACCCCACCCAACACTGAGGACTGAGGCACTCCCACACTGCCCGGAGGATGCAAATCCTGTCCATCCAGGAAAAAAAGAGGAGCTCAACATCACAAAAGGTTCCCCTCCACCCCAACACATCCCCCTCAAATGGCATCTTTTCCTCTTAACAAACAGGGAAGACAAAAAAAATTAAAATTGCCAAGTGGAATTTCTCAAGAGTTCCCATGGAGGAGCAACAAAGTGTTTGGGTTTGAATTGCACTGAAACATGACAATTAAGTGCAGAAATTTCAACCATTTGTGCAGTACAGTGTCACTGGAGATGCAACAGACAGCAGAAGTTTACTGAAATGAAACAACTAAGGTACTTTACAGTATGGTATGTTGCCAGTCCTCAATAAATACATTGAAATAACATATTAGTGGGGTTATTCTGCTGCTGACAGGGAAATACTGCCGTAAAATACATCAATTTCAACAAAAGTGTGTTTTCCTCTTGACGTATCTGAACACACCCTCTCCCGTCAGGCCTAAGCTGCACAAACGAGCCCCACTGGGCTACACTGAGAGGCCTCAGACTACAAAAATGACCACAAATTCACTTTTCCCCCTTCTCCCACATTAACTTCATGCTCCAGCAGCACCCTTGCTTCAGGTGATACTTTTGGACAAAGCCACATCACCAGTGATTCCAATCCCCAGCCTCAAATATCCTTGTTGAGCTGCCTTCCTCCAGGAGAAACACCTTTTTTGACTCATGAAAACAGGATAGATCCATGGAAAAAAAAAAAAGCAGAGGAAGAGGGAAGGCTGGAGAAAACAACGCCCAACCTTTGCTTCTTTTTGAAGTGATTTTTAGGGGTTTTTTTACACCTGTTCCCTGGCTATTTGGGAAATTTGGAACCTCGGGTTCAGCCGCAGCCACCTCCAAAGTGCTGCCACATCCCTGAGCACCTCTGCCCCCTTCCCAGCCTCTCTGCAGCCCCCCAAAGTCCTGACCCCCTTCTCCCAGCCCCGCTCATTGTCCTTGGCGTGGAGGTTGGCACCGAGGCGTGGGAAGCAAACCAGCAGCTGTGGGTGCTGGGGCGGGAGCGGCCGCCCTGCCAGGCCCCTGCACCCCGAACCCGGTGCCATCCCCTCCCCGTGGCGGGGGCAGCTGGGGATCCTCAGGGAAGAACTGGGGCGAGGGTGGATAAAAAGAGGAGCGGGGGAAGGAAAAGAAAGGGAAAACAGCCCCCTTTAAAATAAAGAGGAGGAGGAGAGAGCAAAGGGGGGGGGGGTGTAAAAATCGTTAGCACTAATTATCAGGCACAGGGACAAACGATTAATTTGCAAGTCAATTAGTCTCAGATAGGTTCACGTTTCCTGTTCTCAGCCACTGAGGGGGAAAGAAAGAGGGAGACACAACTGCGGCCTTAATCCTCCTCAGAGGCGGCCATGGCGGGGCCGCCTGCCTGTGCCAAGGCGGAGGGAGGGGGGCTACAGCTGGCACGGCCACGGCGAGGGGCGGCCGTGGCCAGGGCCGTTATGTGCCAGTCATTGTGCCCTCAGAGCGGCCCTGGCACCGCGCCGGCACCTTCCCCGCCAGCCCCGGCGCCGCCATTTGGGAGCCCCTGACGCCATTTTGTTGATGCCCAGGGACGGCAGCGCTGTGGTGGATTTTCCACACTTGGGGACCACAGATGGGGCTGCTCCTGCCTCTCTCCATCCCTCGTTGCCCCTGCCAGGCCCGTGCAGCTGCAGGTGCCGTCGAGGCCACAGTGGTTGAGGATATGGAGCGGCCTGGCCAGGCCTGCTCCGGCCTGGGGTTATGGCAGTGCTGTGGGGACAGGCAGAGGCCATCAGGGACAGATGGAAACCGGCCCCATTCCAGCAGTCGAGCTGCTGCCACCCCTCTGTGTGGGTCCCCAGCCCTGTGCTGTCAGCACCCAAAGTTTGGGGTTTAGCCCAAAGTTTCCCTCTGAGCTGCAGCAAGCACCCCCCAGGCTCGGGGCTCAGGCAGCCAAGGATGGACCAGAGCCCAGGAGTTGGGGGGAAGAGACACGGGTGGTCAGGGTGTCCCCCACCCCGAACCTGAGCTGTGGTTATGTGGCACCTGGCGTCACTCATAGCACCAGATCTCACAAAAACAGCACATAAAAGAGTAATAGACATTTTCCAGGAATGACTTGAGGACCCGATCAAACGTCACCCATGCCTGAGAAACATGGGTGTAAAACTTAAAAAAGCAGCTCAAAGGATGGACAAAAGCAACAGGGGAGGGAAACTCCCAGTGAGGGAGAGAAGTGCCAGCAGCCCCGAGCTCCATTCCGCAGGACAGACAGCGCCCAAAGACACATGGACATGCTGGGGAATGGGCACCTGCACCGGTCCCACTCCAGACACCCCGAACCTCGATTGCAGCCCCTCCGCGGGGGCAGCAGCTGTTTATGGTGTGAGTGCCCCCTGCGCGTGTGCCCGGGCACGGGAGGGTGCGGCTCATGATCTGAATGTGCGCCGCGTTCCCCACGCTCTGCGCGGGGATATTTGTGTGCGTGTGGACACAACATGTCTGGGACCTGACAAAAGGCATCTGATTGACACAGAAAAGGGGGCTGACAAAAGGCCGAGCGGGGCTGGAGAGCCCTGCACAATGCTGGGCGCCGGTACCACGCGCAAGGGTGGGGGATCCAGGCAGCCAGGGGGGAGCAGGGTGGCTTTTAAGGACACCTCCACCTTCCACATTAAAAAAATTGATAAATACATTAAGGATCTTTCAGCTCTGCTGATGTGCAGAGTGGGGATGCTTACACTTAGCCAGGGAGATTTGTAACATCATCCTCATCCTCAGTGGTGCCAGTGACAGAGGGAGCCCACTGTGCCAGGTGAAACACATACCCAGCGACAACTGGAGGGCACCATCCTGTGCCCAAAGCGTGCTGGAGCTTTTGTATCCTTTCGACAGGCTAAAATCCAACAAACTGTGAAGCATCAGGACAGTGGCCTGAAATGTGGTTAAAATGCCTCTGGATCCGAAGGCAGCCAAGCTCCTCTCCGGAGGGGGCTGCAGCCTCCAGCCCGCTGCCGTGCCCTGTGGTGGGCACCCGTCCCCTCCAAAGTCATCTGTCCCTTCCAAAGGCCTCCAGGGCACTGGGTGGGTGATAAAAAACATCGATTTTTCTTGTTCTGGGCAGCTTGCACCTGGAGCAAGGATCCAGCTGAATCCCTGGGAATACCTGCGTTTTTCTAAGAAAATTTCTCAAAACTTTTTAAAGTTTCTTTTTTTTCAATTTTTTCCTCCTTGTCTTAATGAGAGACAAAAGTATTTGAGGTTTACGACTCCACTGCTGGAGTGGCTTTGCTGCATGAGCTGCTGGATGCTGCTGAGCAGGGACAGTGAAAGACACTATTTATCTTTAAAAAGTAAAAACTCCCCACACTTTTTATTCTTTTGCTTTCATTATGGTGTGAAAATTTCAACCAGCTTCAGAACTGACTGATGTTTTGCAACAGAGAGTCTCAAGGATTGTTTTGCAATTAAAACTGGTTTTGAGCAGGACTGACACGCGTTTGAAAACTTTTGTTCACCCACACACCTGGGATCTCCTGGTTCTGTGTATGCATGGAATAAATTCCAAAACACAAACTCCTATTCTGATACTTTTTCATTTAGGGGGTCTTTTTTTTTTTTTTTTTACTTTTTTTTTTTTTTACTTTTTTTTTTTCCAAGAGAAAAAACAGGAGCACTCGGAAAATGTTTAGTTCACAATAAAGAATCAATCCAAATTCCTAAGAATAATAGGAAATACCCCGGGATGATGCTACACAAAGGAGCTAAATTGGTTCCCACCAGCTCAGGACCCTGTAAAAGCCTTGTTAGGAATTTTTTTTAATGTGGATATTTAAAATCGTAATTTCAAACATGGTATTTTATCAGAATAATTTCTAATTAAATGCGGAAATTTTAGTGCATTCAAACATTTCTCGAATATTGTTCATTCTAGAAATGAACAAACATTAGTGGCAGGAATAATAAAGTGGCTAAAATCCCTTTTTTTTTTTTTTTAACTCCTGGGACAAATGATCACTGCCATTTATGGCCCCACCGAAAATTTGGGGTTTTTTTCGTTTGCTAAATTAAGAGACAGAGTGGGAGAATTACATTTAGTAACTGGCTTAAAACGGGATCCTGCTTGACCCGACAAATCCCGGGTAACAAGACGGCTTTGTCTGAACGTGTGGCAGGAGAGATTTCACACTTCCACCGGCACAGAGCAGGGAGCAGACCCAGAAACACACGATATTTCCCCAAACTTCCCCTCTTGGGTTTTAGGGGAGACAATTCTATTTCAACGATTTTTAGAGGAAAAAGATTAAAATACGAGTTGGATCAATTCAAAGAGTGCTTTTGCCTGTTTGCCGGGATGGAAAATTGAGAGGAGAAAAGGCAGAAAACGAAGCTGAAGTTAGGCTGGGAAGGACTGGGGAGAATTGGGGGGTTTCGGGGACTTTCCCACGCCCCCACCCGCGAGCGGCAGCGCTCAGTCCTTCCCCGCGCCGGGGGGAGAGAATCCCACCCGGGACGGTGCGGGGAGGTTCCTCCGTGGGAAAGAAATATTAAAAAATTTTAAAAATGAAAGAGAGAGAGAGAAAGCGAGAGAGAGAAAAGAAATGCCAATGAATATTTTAAAAGGAGGGACTGCGGGTCGGGCCGGGGCGATCGGGCTCCGCGCTTTGAGCCCGAGGTCCAGCGTTGGCCCCCCTCAAATGCCCCTTTTCTGCAGATTTTGGGTTTAACCCGGGTTAAAACAACTCAGCTCTTGCGAGCTCAACGCGGATCTTTTCGCTGCCGGCAGAACCCTGTTTGCAAATGAATTATTTGCCCTGTTGCGAGCCGGCTGCACCCCCGCACCCCCATCCCCGGCTCATCCCCCCATCCCCGGCTCTGCTCCCCTTCGGGACCCCCCCAACAGCCCCGGAGGTTGCACCGAAAGAGGGGAGAGCAGACAACTTTTGTGTCCTCTGTAATTTCTATTTGTTGTGTTTGCGTCGCTCATAATCTGGGGTTACTCTGATCGACTGCGTATCAACTAATTTAATTTAAAAAAGCTTATTTTATAATCTGATTTGGGAGGGGGGAAGCTCCATTTATGATTTTTTTCCCCCTGCCTGCTGGACGCGATCATTATTCTTGCATTTTCTAATGAAATGCAAGATTACAAATTAATTGAATTGCTTCCCCCCCCTTCAGTCTGTCATCTCTGGTAAATTTGGGGCTAATCGTAAATAAATTGCAAATATCCACAGCGAGAATGGAGGGTGGTTTTTTGTTCGGTTTGGACTGAGCAAACCCGGGGACGGGGCTGGTTTGCAGCAACTCTTGGAGAAATCCCTGCACGGAGAGTCCCGTCGGGGCCCCTCATCCCACAGGTCCCCATCGCTTCTGGGGAGAGAAGCGCTGGGGGAACAGCGAGAAAAAACACCACGGAACAAAAAAGAGGTTTGAAGGGCTGGGAGATGGAAAACGGGTCTCCTTTTTTGTTGTAGTTGGCGGTTTTGGGGTTTTTTTGTTTGTTTGTTTGTTTGTTTTTTTATAAACCCCACAAACACGGGCATTTCAGCCGATTACCCCAAACAGACCAGAGCGGGGAGCACAGTGCGGGAGCAGCAGCGGCTTCAAAGGGTCCCAAAACCGGCAACCCCCGCGATGTGACTCCCCCGCCCCCGGAGCCGGAGCGGTGCCGGGGGTCCCGGCCGCTCCCTCCTGCCCCGGCTCCATTTATCGCACACGAGGCTGAGTCCGAACTGCAGCCCCCAAAAACTTGGAGTCTGAAAAATAAAAAAAGAAAAGAAAATGCATTCTTGTTGTGAATCATCAGTTTGTCAAGTTACAGCTGGAAATCCCGGGAAATAATAAATGATTTGTGGAGTTTAAGCTTTCCATTTGATCCTCTAATATGAATTTCATTGATTTTAATTTTGCACTTATTTTTTTAACAGAGGTCCTCTATTTATAATCATAGGGATTAAATCTGAGGTGTAGAATAATAACAATAATAATAATAATAATAGTTGTTATTATTATTATTATTACTTTACTTTTTTTTTTTTTTTTTTTTAACGGGACAGTTCTGTTAAAGAACACTGTACCTAGATTGTTTTTATTTTATTTTCACAAAAAACTCCAAATCTGTCCTTTTTGCCTGCTCGTATATTCAGTCACTATTTGATTAGACTTATTGTAAACATGGCATCAAGTAGGTCGTTCTATATCATATCAATAATTACTATATTTGATGAAAAGTTGTTGCTCCACGACATAACCCATCCCTGAAGCAAGTGTGAGGGCAGTGCCTCCTGGGCTGGACACCGGTGCTCCCTAAACTCATGGCAGAGGATTTCAGATTCATCCCTCACTTGTGCAATTCGCCTTGAGCGAACGATTTTTCACCTTTAACCAAAAACCAGCGTGTTCCAGGGTAGAAAATACCTTCATTAATACAGAAATTGCTGGGGCTTGCTGCTGCTGCTTCCCCAGGAAGAGCCAGGACCGTCCTGTTTTCACTCTTCTCTTGCAAACAGCAGAAATCGAAGTTTTGTCGCAGAACCCTCCCCTCAGCAGCGGCAGGAGGTGCCCCCGCACTGCCCACGGTCCCTTCTGCATCCCCCCGGCCCCGTGGCTTTTTCCAGCCCCCGTGGCTCTCCAGGAGCCCTCGCAAGCTCTGAAAAGGCTCTTTGCTCTCTCTTCCCTCTCCCTGCTTCAGTCTAAACCCATCTTCTACCGTCACCCATGCACAGATTTTAGAGAGGGAAAAAAAACCTAAATTGGACATTCCAGGTCCTGCAATGCCAGGGGTTTCCCAGCTCTGGGATGGGGACAGCAGCCTCCCAGCAGGGCTGTTTTACTACAGAGAAATCTTAGACCTCATGTAAATGACAATGAATATTTGCTTTCAAAATAAGAAGAACTGAAAAATCAGCAAATGTCATTAGGGGAGCACTAGAAAGGCAACATCTCCAAAATTTCTAGGAATTTAAACGTGCATTTTAATGTTTCCTTCAGAAAGTTTAAACTTTTTTTAAGCTGAAAAAAACCCCAGAAGTGACTTCCAAAGCCAAGCATTGCTGTGAGCAGAGCTCAGCTGAGGGGTCACTACTGCCCCCAAAGCCAGCCCCACATTTTCCCCTAAAAATAATTTTTAGAAAAGCCTGGACTCAAGCACACAAACTCCCTGCCTCAGCCTGAACCCTCTTTTCCCTCTCTGTAGGTGCTGCATCCCAAAGAAAATGTTTCACCTCAAACAGTGATTTGGGAGGAGGCTGCCAGGCTCTGTGCACATGCATGTCAGCCCCCTCCCGTGAGGAAAACCTCAGTAACACCCAGCCCCATGGCATTGTTCTCCTTGGACTGTTCCTCTTTTTCTGTGCACTGGACCCCTTTTCTTCCTAATTCCCCCTTGGAAAGGAAATAAAAATGCGTTCTCATTTGGAAGAGGATGAAGTCACACACACATATCCTTTAATCATTTATAAATAATTTGAGATAACAGGGGTTTTCATTTCTTTCTAACCCTGGTAACTGATTTAACCTTTCTCTATGGCATCGCCTTCAGCTGTAGGAGCAGCCCAGGCCTGATCTTTCCCTCTTTGCAGGTGACGTGGACAAAACCAGCACTTTTTAGTGCCAGAGACATTAAGCGATGAGGCTTTTGGGATAAATGCGCCGGCCCTGGCTCTGGCGTGGCATGGTAGGGAGGTGACCATGAAGAGACCGAGATTCTGATTTCTCTGGCTGCAGCAGCTCTGCAGGACTGGTGGGAGGCAGCACCAAAACCTCGTCTGGGAACTGGAGAAAGACAAAATGATAATTGTCACCAAACTCAGCTCTGACCAGGGTGGTGCTTAACTGGATATCCCATAGGGATCGGTTTAACATCCTCTAGGGGCTCCCCTCCTCCCCGCAGTGCCCCTGTTCCAGCAGCAGTTATGGGGTTTAGCACACAAGGGCTTCTAAGATCACTGACCCTGTTGAACATCTGCAAACAGGCAGGGTGATGCTGCGGGGCCGAGGAGAGGGGACAGGACAGCAGCCATGACCCCAGATCCTCAGGGAAGGTGACACACACAGGCAGGAAGTTTGGAGGAGCCTCTTTCTCCATGCTCAGCCCACTGATCTGCCCCAGGCCTGGTTCACGGGCACCCCTGGCCACAGCCTGGGACTCAGGTGGGAATTCCCATGAAGGTCCCAATGCTAAGCTGAGTGAAGGGCACGGGTCGGGTCATTGGGTGCGATGGAGAATTGCACAGTGATCCCCAAATCCCAGGACCCATCCACATCTGTCCTCCCTCGGCTCTGCCACCACCAGGCAGGGATAGGGGGTCACCTCCTCGAGGATGTCCCTGAGCCAAGCCAGCCCCACTGGCAGGTGAGTGCCCATCCCTGCGGACCAGCACGGCAGGGAGCATCCCTGCATCCGCCCTCCCTCAATGACACAGGCCCCTGGAGCAAGATCCCCCTAGATCCCCTCCAAACAACAGGGCAGCTTCCACTAACGGCCCTTGGAAAATCCCAAAAGCCCGATGGAGGGGGGAATCGGATGCAGGCGCCACACTGAAACCCCAGTGAAACCATTCTCTTCCCACTAAACCCACCAGCGTTCCCCAGTGCCAGCAGAAAGCCAGCGCCCTGGCACGCAGCGCCAAGAAAAGAGGGCAGCAGCTGCCAGGCAGCGCCGGAGCGATGACAATTACTGGGGGGGGGTCGATGGGGGCAGCTGGCTGCTGATTTTTTTTGATTTTTTTTTAATTCATCTTCCTTTAAATAAGATTGTTCCAATTAACAAAGCGCTCGCCCAGAACAGGTTTCGGAGGAGAGGAGCAGGCGCAGGACGCGACAGCCCCCCACACAAACAGCCTAAAAAAAGAGGAATCCAAATCTATTTATACGTGTCTGTCTCTCGCCTGAGCTGATCCACGAGCCCGCCATGGAGGCCGCGGGGCGGGATTTGGGATTTCACCTCCGGAGGTACCCAGCTCATTTGCAGGGCGATGCCCGAGGTGGTTCCAGCCCTGGACCCCTTTCCCATCCCGACTGGCTGTACCTGCCGCCACACAACAGCCTTTTGTCTCCCAGCCCCGTGGCGGGAGTGCCCTGCGTTTTAGTGCCATTAATGTCCAGAAAATAAATGGAAAATAAACCCTCTCTTCACAGCTGAATTGCCACATCCCACCCCCACCCCCCCACGCCATTAATACAACGTTGAGCCGCTGACAAATATTCCCTTTAAAAATGCCAGCACAGTTGGAAAGGGATTTGTTTTCATTTAGGGGAGATGGGTAATTTTTGCCTTAATAAATGTTTTTCCTCATTTACGCTGGAATAGGATATTTATGAGGGGTCACTCGATATCAGAGCCGTGGCAGCAGCAGCACACGCTGCAGATACGGCGCCGGGGCTATCACGACACGGCATCACTGCTCTGTGCCACAATTTTCAGCCTCAAGACCAGCTGAACTCTCTGATGCTTAACTCAAAGATTTATTAATACTTCATCATATCTAAACATTAATTTTTTTTTATTATCCTACCTACGGAGCACAGGGAATTGCGTAGCAATTGGCCATATCTAGGTCTGGTCAAAATATTTTCAGCATTGTTTTTGGTGGTGGTTTTGCTGTATTTGTGCCAAATGCTAGCTAGGACTGTTCGTCTATTACATGACAAAAAAAATCTGGTTTACTCACGGAGGTTTTTTCTAGTTTAAATACAAGAAATTATTGATTTTTTCTGGACAAAAGTTTAACGGAATTTCATTTAAAAAAATTTAACTGACATCCCCCTTTCTCCTCCATGCCACTTTTTTCCCAATTTTTTTTGCAGGTGAAGGCAGGGATGTCCTGCCTCACTTGGAATAACTTATTTCAGTAATTCCAACAATATTCCCAAACCAGCTCTCCCGCAGCCGTAGCTGCTCTCTGTGCAGCACAGTCCTCCCTCCTCACTAATGTAGCCAGAACAAGGGAAAGAAATATATTTTATAGAATCCTTTACATTGGAAAAGACCTTTAAAATCAATCCAACCATTAAAAATTTAGAAGTATTTGAGTCCTTGTTGACAATCCCTCAGCCAGGTCAGACCCGTGACACTGCCCAGCCTCTGAAGCTCCCGAGCGACCCTGCCCAGGGATGAGGGGAAGGAGCAGCTCGGGGGGTTTGCAGCTGATGGAGCACAGGCACAGGGAGGGGCAGGACCTGCAGCCCCCGCCCAGGCAGTGTCTGCCACAGAGCCACGATGTCCCCACGTTCACCCAGACACCGCGCCCTGCGAGCAAATCCTGCTTTAAACCACTTCACCAAGATTTTAAACATTAAAACAGTGAAAATTTTAACCCTTTAAATTCTCTCACAGCACCCTGCTGCAGCCCAGGGGTGGTGAGAGCAGAGCAGACGCAGCAAGGGCAGGATCTGCTCCCCAGCCCATCGCTGCGCTGGCAGCATCTCTGCCCATCCTGCCCCATGGCCCTGTGTCTGCTCATCCCTGCCAGCCTGGCCCGCTGCCACACCAGCCTGGCATTTGGGGTTTCTTTTCTCCTGGCATTTGGGGTTTTCCCTCATTTGCCGTGACTTCTCTCGGTGAGGATGCGGGGCTGCACTGCAGTTCCAGGGCCAGTGCCAGTAGAGGCTCCCGGAGCCACCGCCAGCCCTGCCTGACGCTCTGGGCAGCTGCGTCACCTTCCCGGCCCCCAGAGTGGGAACCCAAGGCGGGGGAGCCCAGCACCAGCGGGGTGGGGGAATTGTGGAGCCCAGGACAAGCGGCCACCACCCTCCTCGATGGGACAAAGCCACTACTGCTGCTCTGCTCCGCACTTTCTTCATAAACCTCTTGTCAGGCAAAGGGCTCAAATCCTCGGGCACAGGAAGGCGCAGCCCGATCTGGTTCCCACCTGAATTTTCGGGCGAAAAACCAGACAGTCATGCCTTTAAAAAATAACCCTGTCTGTGCACTGAGTCAAGCGTTTGGCAAGAAGAACCGAAAGAGTGCTGGGCCTTCCTCCTGAGAGCTGCTCCTTGGTTTCTGGAGGTGCTTTATTTACAGCTTTTACCTCCTCCATGCCCAGTTTTGGTTTGGGTTCTTTCAGAGGGCTGGGAGAGGACACACCTCACCAGGCCATCTCCTGCTGGGGCAGAAAATGAGCCCTCTCTGCACTCCTTAGGTGCCCAAGGGTGCCCAGACAGGCAGGAAATGGGTGCAGCCTCATCCCATCCCTTTCACCCCAAACCCTGGAGCACTGCTGGGCTCTCAGGCCACAGTGGGGACACCAGGGAGTGGCTCTTTTGGTGACCTGGGTAACTTCAGTTGCCCATTGGAGAATGAGCACAAAAACCTTCAGGAATCACCTTCCCTGAGCCTGGAGCTGCTCAGTTCTTCCCCAGACCCTGACAGATGCATGGGGGAAGCATCATATCCTGCACCCCCGGGGTGAGCTGAGCGTTCCAGGCTGCTCCAGTGGGACAGAGGAGTGATAAGGGACAGCCTGGAGCTCAGAGGTGAAAATATCTGGGTTTGCACACAAACAGCCCAAACCTGGCCAAACCTCAGCACCCAGAACTGGCCCCAGCACTATCTTGGCTTTTGCTGGTGTCGACTGGGAAATCCACCTCCAGACCAGAGCAGGGATGGCAGCAATCCTTCAATCCTTCCCAGGGGACCGACGAGCTCCCCTCTGCAGTTGTGCAGAAACTGCAGCTGTTGGGGATATCACCAGGGAATGGCTCAGTGGGTGGAGCTGGCTGGACATTTTTCTGATGGAAAATGACAATTCATCAAAAGCAAGATGTCATGCCTAAACACAGTCCTTTCCTACAAAGAGCTTGTTTTGAAAGAGAAATTGTGAGGGGAGAAGCACTGAAACGAGATCAACACATTTTGCTTTGGGCTTTTCAAGAAGGAACACTGAGCTTGTTGAAAAAAATCACTTTTCATTTTAATATTTCACATTATAGAGTCTAAAGTAATTTACTTTGCAATTTCACTCTGAGAAAAACATTGAAGTTTCATCTCTTGTTCTTCCTCAGAAGTGGAAGAAAGGGGGAAGGAGAAGGGAAGAAAAACTTCAAGTATTGCCAATGAATTTAAAACATCCTCTTCCCCTTCCGGCTGTCTTAATGAGATCAGCCCTGAATCTGTAGGAACCCTGCTCAGGAAAAATCTCATTCAAAATGTTTTCTCAACAACAACAAAAGATTAGGGATGGAAATGCCCACGGGAAAGGAGCAAGTTGGAGAACATTTTTTTGGTGAGGGAGAGGGAGCTTTTGGCGAGGACGAGCACGAGAAGGTCCCCTGGGATGGGGGAAGGGTCCATCTGGAACCACTTGTAGTCGATGCGACATCGTGGGGAGCAGCACCAGCTGAAGCCTTGGGGGCCGCACCAAACCCCCTCCCTTCAGTGGGAGCAGCTCTGAATCACCCCCCAAAAACCAGCCCAGGGCTCACCCCAAGAGCAGCGTTTCTGTCTCTGGCTGCATCGGGGAGCACGAGCTCCAAACCTTCAGCCCAGGGAGCTGCTGACGAAATAGGAAACTTTGGAGAAAAGGAAGGTGCTCCTGGATGAGGTGGAGCAGCAACTCAACCTGCAGCTGCTGGAGAGGCAGCAGCTGAGCAGGGCCTGCTCCAGCTACTCCCTTGAAGGAGGATGCCGCAAGATGTTGGAGATCCAGGGCCAAATTGTGCCAAGATGGGTGATCAGGAGCTGTGCTCAGGCTGCTGCGTCCCCAAGGACAGAGCTGGGGCTCCCCCTCCCTTCCACCCAAAGTGCCACCGTCACCACCTTCTCAGATCCTGCCAGGAGAAAGCACTGGGGACAAGGAGGTGCTCAGTCCTCCCTACCGACCACTCTGCACACACTCGGTACCCGGCAGACCCAGGGTAAGCCACGCAGCTGGAGAAACAACCCACACCACCCCTTGCAGTGGGTCCTGCTTTGGGACAACACTTCCGGCCGCAGGGAATCAAACAGGATAGAACTGGAGGGACGGCCAAGCCCTGGCAGACACCGTGCCCTGCTCCTCCTCTCCGTGCCGCTCTCCAGCACCTGCCTGGGGGTAGCGCTGCCTCCTGCTCCCCCGGCAGATTTTTCGCCGCCACAATGGCGCAGGCACCGGTGCCGGGCTGATGCCAGGCACATCCTGGGCTGAAGCTGCCACCCCTTTTGTCTGAGGGCATTAAAACCCCAGAAACGTTGGGGTGGCGGTGGGGGACCGGGGGCTGTCAGCGCGTGATGAGTGGCTGCGCAGCGTTACCCGTCTGGCACCGGTGCCCCTCGCCACAAATGCCATTGGCACAGCTCTGCACAAACAGCTTTTCAGGGCTTGCCTGGTTCTCCCGGCTGCCATAGAAACCCCTGTTCAGCTGAAAGTATATTAAAGGGTGGCGCTGGCCCTCGCGCTGAATTCATCACATTGTATTCCACCAGGGAAAAAAAGAGAAGAAAGCCCACCCCTTTGTGCCTCTGCCTTCGCTTTCTCTGTCCGAGGGAGATGGTCCCTCTCCGGTTCGTTTCGTGTTTGCAGTTGCATCCCCCCTCCCCAGGCATGGCACAGCCCTGGGAAGCACCACTCCACCCCACCAGCTCTCACCATTGGGTCTCCTCACCCTCCATCTCCCCAAACACCACCGAGGAAGCTCCTTAGAATAATTTTTAGGCTCCTTAGAATAATTTTTAAAAGCAGACATGAGAAAATGTGGGAGTAAATCCCTCCCTACTCCTCCAGCCTGCTCCTCCCTGTCGTTCCTCCCCAGTGCTGCAGACAGCCATAGGATAGAGGTGGAGCTGCAGCCAATGGGTCCCAACAGGGGTTTTCGGGAGGCAGAGACAGATTTGGGCGCACACATCCCTATCCTTACAGAACCAGGTTGGACAGGAAGTTTCCAGCTTGAACAGCAGCAAAAATGCCATGGAATACACCTCAAATATAGACAGAATTCTATGTGAGGCACGATTTGAAGAGGAATAAACTCGATTTTCCCCAACTGCTGAGCGAGCTCAGCCCCTCAACACAGGCAAGGCCCCGGCTCCAAAGCCTCTCCGAGCTGTGCAGAGCAGCTCTGCCCGCCCTCCCCAGCCCAGGGGGAGCTCGGGGCAGCACAGAGGTAATTTAGTCATTTCAGGCACATCGGCCGGCGCGAGCTGGGAGTCACCAATTCAAGCAGATTTCATGCCCTGCCACTGCCCGTATCTCTCTATCAGGGCGGCCAGCAGAGATCCTGCAACAGCATCCGTGGTAGATCTTCAGCCTGCCCTGCACAACTGAGCCCTTGTTCCACCACAGCCAAGACCCAGTGAACTCCACGTTCACACCAACAAGTCAAAAGTCCAACTGTGTTAGTCCAAACCCAGCACTTTGGGGTTATAACCTGAGCTTTCCCTCCCAGAAAGGGAAAACCTCCCTGTTTCTTGCAGAATTTGCTCATGTTTTTTAACAAATTCTCCTCCAGTGTCGTCATGTCCCATTCCGCCCCCACCCCCCACCCTGAGGATTTAATTTTGTTGGATAATTCCTCCCAAGGCTTTCCATTCCAGCAAAGAGGAATCAGTTTTGCTCAAATTGATTAGCTTTTGTTTTTAGCCAGAGCAGTCCTCAACCCTAAACTGACCTCACTCCTCATTGCTTACGCCAGCACCCACAGAGGTGCCTGAGCGCAGTCGCTGCCTCAAATCTGCCATGAAAGTATTGCTTAAATTTAAAAAAACCCTTGCACCAATTTAATTTTTAAACCATTTATTTTACCTCCACTGACAATAAAAGCAGAAAGGATCAAAGCCAAGCCCTTTTGTGGCTCGGGGTGCCCCTTCCATCAGCGCGCTTTGTTCGAAACACCCTCAAAGAAACTCTCATTTTGGTCAAGAGCCAATTATAAAAATTGGGTTGGGGGTTTGCTTAGCTTTAGAGGTGCAAAATTGTCATCACATCTGTAAAGCTACCAAATGGCCCTGCACAGGCGGTGCATGAGCAGAGGGAGGGGAGGGTGTGGGTGGAGGGGGTGCTCAGAGGCCGGTGCAGGAAGGCAGTTTCTCAGCTCAGGAATGAGCCCTCCATCCCCATCCCTCCTACGCAGCAGCATTTCCCCTTCCCCTGCCACATGCAGCAGCTCCAGGAGCACAGCACGGGCTTTGCTTGCCTCCGGCAGCTCAGCTGATCCCCACAGACACCCTGGGGGTCTCGAGGTGGAAAGAGGTTCCACGTAGCCCCACAGAGCCCCGCAGATGCCAGCAGCGGCACCAGCACTGCAGGAATCGCCTGGACCAAGCTGACACTGCAGCAGTGCTGGGAAGAGAGACTCAACGACCCCCCACCCCCCGCTTCAGACCCGCACGTGGGCAGCGGGAGCCAAGGGCCCATGCCATGGCCAGCCTCGCTGCCAGGACACCCCAGTGGTTTGCTAACCTCGTCCTTGTGCTGCAGGAGCACCCGCACCCACAACAGCCACGCCGTGAACCGGCACCGGGCAGCCCCCGGGGTCCCCCCGTGCCCCGGGGGGCACCGGAGCCCCCACTCGGGCCCATGCCGGCACACCGGCCCCGCTCGACGTCACTGTGGGGGGACCCTGCCACGCTCGTCTGGCCGCTCTCTGCCGATCTGCATCACAAAAGCCCCATTCTTGTGAACTTGGGCGACCTCCCGACCTCGCCAGCTCGGGGAGTGAATGGCTTTAGTCTGCCACGACCATCATGTCACTTTGATTAGTGCGTGAATAAACTCTCAATCCCGGGCTGGGGGAGGCAGGGCTGGCGGCAGCCGCCCCGCTCGCGGCCGCGGCATCGGCACCCGCAGTCCCGCACCCCGGGGCGGCCCCGGGCATCCCGCACCCGGAGCGCCTCTGCCAGCTGAACCACACCGCGGAACCCCGCACCCTGCCCTGCCTACACCCATCCCCACCTCACCCCAACCTCTCCCAGCACTGTCACCTGCCCACAGGACCTTCACGGTGAGCAGAGCGGCCAAAATTAAATGTTTAAGGATGCACAGGGAAATCCTGTCAGTGTTCCTTGTTACCTCAGTGCTCAAAACTCAGGCAGAAGCTCCAAAAGCATCGAGGGAAGGTCCCTGTGCAAGCATTGCTGGAGCAGACTGGGCTGGGTCCACCCGAGTGTCCCATCAGCAGCTGAAGGGGGTTGCAAAGGAGCCTCTGAAACATCCGACTCTCCCCAAATTGCCCAGGGAAAGGGCAGCAGGGGCAGCCACCTCTGCTCAGCCCAGGGCAGGATCTCCTGAGCACACAGATGCTCTGGGTCTGGGTGAGGCTCAGCCACGTTTCTGTGACAACAGGCAGCCAGTGCCACTCACCCAGAGGAGGGATGGGTGCTGTGGGGACACCTGGGTGCCCCAAGGATGCTTCCAGCTCATTCAGATCCAGCAGCCACAACAGCTCCACGGGAGTGGCTAAAAATCCCCCCTCCACCAGCTTCATCTAAAAAATCAAGCATCATCTGGGGGATCAAAAATTCCACAGGAGCTGATAGCAAGCTTTTGGGCAGGCAGACATTTGTGCTTCCGGGGGAAAACCTGGGAAATCTCATCTTTCAGGAGGCCCTGAAGTGCACCTCAATCCATAAGCCAACCCGCAGTACGAAACGAGCCTCAAACATCTGCTTTTGAGGAAAAGCTGAACTCCTGCACGTCCCTCCCACTCGCTGCACACACCACAATATCTAATAAACCCCGAGTTGCTCAACACCCATCAGACCTGCCAAAATATCACCATTTTAAGTCTAAAAATGCAAGATCTGTAGAAAAGGGTGAGGAAGACAGTAAATTAGGCCCTGCACGAAGGGTTCTACATGGGAAGCTAATGACCTTTTGTCTCTCCTGTCTGCAGACGGGCCTCATTTGCATGTATGCAGTTGGAATAATCTCGTCCATATTTCAAGCGTGTGGCTGCATCCCCGCGTCCTCCTCCAGAGAGGTTCCCTCCCGCTGTGCATGCCATTATCTGAGTGCAGCCACTTCAGGCTGCCTTTAAAGCCACCTAGACACCAGGCAGCCTTCTCCAGCCCCACAGGAGCCTCTCCCCGTGGAAGAGAAAGAGAGGTTTGAGGCCCCATATGTGGCAAAACGGAGAAACCCTGACATGGCACGGCTGGGGGACACCCCGAGCTGCGAGACCCCGACAGCAGTGCCCACACCTCCCCTCTGGGGAGCATCCCTGGGCTTTGGGGGAGCTGCTCCAACTAACAGCCACCCCTCTCCTCCTCTGGGGACCAAGGCTTTAGGCTGATCTCAGGTTTATGGAGCCCAAACATTTTACCGGATCCCTTTGCTGCAAACTGAAGTCCTGGCATGCCCTTTATTTGGTGTTTTGAGGATAATTTTGATGCAATTCCCAAAGGCCAGGTTTAAAATGTTGGAAGTGGAAAATCTGGGTGCCATTTGAGGTCTCTCCCCACCTCTCCCTCCTCATGTTGCTCCTCCTCGAAGCCTGGAGGCCTCTCAGACGAGGTTTAACAGCGCAAGGGGAAGCTGTGGCCCTGGCTGGGGGCAGCTGATGTTTACTGGGGCCAACGCAGCTCCTTGCAAAGTCCACAAATCCAGTGCCCACTCATGGTGAAGGGCAGCCAGGTGGCTGCGTTGGCAGGGGACACCTTGCCCAGCAGAGCCAGTGGCAGTTCTTGGCCTCCCCCAGCCTCAGCCGCCGGCCCCAGAGAAGGTTCAGCCCCAGCTCAGAGCAACCTGGGCAGCAAGAGCCAGAGGAACGCAGCGAGGGTCCCCGGGAGCACCCTCCGTGCCAGGGCCCTGGAACACTGAGCATCGGGGTCTCCCCACTTCCTTCCCAGCCCTTTCCAAGGCTTCCAGCAACGAAGATTAAATCTGTCCCGTTTATGCCAGGATGCCCCTCCACCGAGCCCCGAGAGCCGGGCTCAGCCCCTGCGGCTGTGCCAGCCCGGGCCGTGCGGGCACAGAGCGCTGCGCTGACAATGGCTCCTGGCGCTGGGAAGGCAGCGCCGTGGCAAACACAAGCCCTCAGACAGGCAGAGCTGTCAATCCGGCCCCGATCTCTCAAAAGATTGATTAAGGACAAAAAAAAACAAACAAAAGAGAAAAGAGAACTTATGGACATGAGCTGAGAGGCGGGGAAAGAGGGGAGGGGAAATGAGCCGGGCCAAGTTAAAATTCCGACAGAGAAGTTGCAGCTGAACTATAGAGTCTAGACAAGCATTCACAGCCCCGGCCCCGATTGTTATAGAGCCTCTATTGTCTTAATTAACCATTTTAGCTGCAATGGAAGCAGACAAACCTTTTCTTCTCCATCGCACCCCTCCTCTGCTGCACACTCATGCAGACAAACACCACCAAGTCAAGTGCTTTGATTTAAAAACCCCTCGGCATATCCACACACACCTTCTTTCGGGGCAGAGCTTTGCAAGGTTCGTTGAGAAAATCACTCGCCAAACAAGCAAGGGGAGAGGGGCGAGCTGGAGGTGGGGAAAAAAGAAATGCAAATCCTGACGCAACATGAATGGGAACAAATGGGTTGATTCTTTTAATCTCCTAATGTGCTTAATAAAGCATTATTGCAATGCAAATTTTATTTTAATGCTGTACATATTTTATTTGACATGCTGGTAATTTTAGTTGGCTGAACAATCCATTGCTTTGTTTTACCGAGTTATTTCTGTTTGGGGGGATATTTTTGAGGGTATCATGGGACCTCTGCCAACCGATACCCCCTGGGAATCTCTGCAGCACTCTCTTCAGAGGCTTAAGCTTAAAAAAATAAATAAATAAGAGGGCCAAATTCTCCTCTCATGACCCTGACAGAAATGCAGGAGCAATCCAGGAGCACATCTCGCCCCCCTCTCTGAACCCTCACGAGCTCCACAGCCACATTTCACTCATCCCACCTTGCCCTCCTCCCATCCCATCCCATCCCATCCCATCCCATCCCATCCCATCCCATCCCATCCCATCCCGTTTGGGCTCATTTAATGGGTTTAGTGGGAAAAGCCTGACCAGCAAAAGGTTCCCCTTGCCAAGGACACCAACGTGAGGGTCTGCCCAGGCAAGGCACATCTACACAGAGCCCTGGGATGCTCCAGCCCAAACCAAGGGCAGGGAAGAGCTTTCCATTCCTGAACCCAGCTTCCTCTAGGGTGGGTTTGGGATTTGTCTGCTCATGAGGGTTTCTGCCCCTTGGGAAGGGGTTTGCACGAGGCATTCCCAGTCCCTGGTCAAAGTGTTATTAATATTGCCCCTTTCCCACTGTAAACCAAAACTTGGCCTCTCTGCAGAGACACAGCAAAGCAGCAGCAGCTTCCCTGAAAGAAATCAGGGGGAACAAACATTTCGAAAGCGAACCTAGCCTTGAGTGGGGGGAATCTGCCTCATTTTATGCCACTGTGTCAAGGTACAAACCTGATTGCTAAAGAAAGAAATTAGTGACAATTATAATCATCGTGCTGGGCTGCAGCTCTCTAATAGAAAACTGTCACTTTGGAGGATAAATACAGCTCAGGAGCTCTGGGGGTGTGTGTGTGTGCCTGGGAGTGCTCCCGAGTCCACTCAGAACCGGGCTTTTTTTCAGGACAGCTGAGCCTGAAACAGCTTCCCACATGTCAGAAGAACTTTATCTTTTATATAAGGACAGAGGTCTTTACAATGAGGGTGCTGAGGCCCTGGCACAGGCTGCCCAGAGCAGCTGTGGCTGCCCCATCCCTGGCAGTGTCCAAGGCCTCGTTGGACAGGGTTTGAAGCAACCTGGGATAGTGGAAGGGTCCCTGCCCATGCCAGGGGGTGGGATGAGATGGGTTTTAAGGCACCTTCCAACCCACACCATGCCATGATTCTTTGTAGTGAGCCCAGGGATCTCTCTTCTCCCCCACGAGATGAGCTGAAGGTCAGAGAAAAACCACAGGAAGCACTTTAGGAGACACGAGGTACAGGTGGAGAAGCACAGAAAAGGGATGAAAAAGCACTTGTGGGGTCCCGGAGCTGGAGATCCTCACAGCAGAACCTGCAACCCCTCCCTGTGTCCCTGAACTCCCCCGGCCACATCGTCAGGGATGCATCCAGCGTCTCGTCAGGGCAGGCAGAGGCACAGCTCCCATGGTGGGGGCAGGGGAGAGAAAGGAGCCAAATCTTTTGCGAAGAGCTTGAGCGCAGAGGGAGAATTCCTTGCTGCAAGCCTGGAAATCCAGACCCCCAAATCTGTGTGGCAGATTTGGGAGCAGCCAGGAAGATCTCCCTGTCCTCCACTCAGGCCTACAAGTGCCCAAGCCTTTGCAGGGGAAGGTGTGGAAACCAGAGGCACAAAGGGGATCAGTGTTCGTCCCCTCACTCTGAGGAGCTGGGATCCCTCTTCAGCCAACTGCAGCAGTTCAGAGATGTGTCAGGAAGCCTTTCAGTGCCTGATCACCAGCAGGGAATGGCTGCAGGAAGGATTAAGGGGATTAATGTGGTCCAGGAGCTACTTCCAAGGGATTTGCCACATCGGAGGAAGCTGGGCTGCAGTGCAGGAGGGCCAAGCAGGGACCCTTGCCCTCACTGAGGGAGCAGGGAGTTTGTGAGTCAAAAGGGATCCAAAATACCTCCTGCCCCATAATGGTCCTCCCTCAAGACTTGCCACAGCTGTTCAAACCCACTGAGCTGCCACTAGTGCCCCCAGGATGCAAAGAGCAGCATTTCTGGGGAGAAAAAGCCAGTTCTGTCTACCCACATTCACAGCCAGGTCTGCAAACTGCTGAATTCCCACACACTTCATTCCTACAGGAGCAAGGACCACAGAGACTCCTCACTCTGAGCCGTGCTGGGGATGCCTGAGGGGCATGAGCCCAATGGTGTGAGCTTGGCCTGCAGCCACCCCACAAAGGGCTGCCAACAAGCCCAGCTGGCACATCCCTTCCCACCCACACCTTCTCCAGGCCGCTCCGACCAGAGCAAAAGAATTTCCTGATGGTCTTCCAGATGTGGAAATCCTACAGAAATGAGCAGGGTCACCAGCACCCTCAGTAAAACCTTTACTGCCATCCTCATCACCAGCCCGAGCCTTCACACAAAGAGCCTGGGCAGAGCTGCGAGCTGCAGTGCAGGACTGGCCATGGCGTGGACACCCACCACCCCCTGGACACCCCCCACCACCTGCAGCATGGCCAGAGACCCTCCATGCCCTCCTGGCTACCAGGCTGGCCCCTGCCCTGATGGCTCATGGGTCCCAGGTGGCATCTCCTCAGGCCCACGGGTGGTAACACGGCTTTTTTCTGCCACCCAGCTGTTGGCACTGTGCTCAGTGATGACCCAGAGGGGTGCAGGAGCGGCCTGGAGCAAGTGGACCAGCCATCATACCAAGGTCCAGCCATCACACCCAAGGTCCAGCTATTACACCAAGGTCCAGCTATCACACCCAAGGTCCAGCCATCACACCAAGGTCCAGTCATCACACCCAAGGTCCAGCCATCATACCAAGGTCCAGCTATCACACCCAAGGTCCAGCCATCACACCAAGGTCCAGCCATCACACCAAGGTCCATCATGTGCGTGTCCAACCACCACGTGTGTTCCACCCGTCCCGTGTGCACTCCAACCATCACGTGTGTGCTCCATCCATCACACACATGCTTGATCACGTTCATGCTCCACCCATGACGTGTTCTGCAGTCACCAGGAGCCTCCTCCACCCGTTACACACGCGTTCCACCCCGCACACACACGCTCCATCCATCGCCTGCACTCCCCATTAATCACAAGCATCCTCCAGCCATCACGTGCATCCTCCAACCACCCAGACCTGGCCACAGACAAGTCCTGTGCCCTGGGAAGGGGCTGGAGGGGCCCAGAGGATGGCAAGGCTGTTGTTGGCCCTGCACAGTGCACAAGAGACTTCATCTTTGTTAAAGCCTCCAGGCGTGCTCTTAATGTTACCCCTCTAATAATAATATTTCATCTGCCTTATCTGATTAGGTTAGGCTCATTTGATTTTTGCAAAACACCTTTAATCACCTTGCAAATTCCCCATCATTACAAACAGAGCCACCACAAACATTATCGGCAATCTGAGTTTTATTTTCAGCAATCTTTTTTTTTCTCATGTGCAAGAAAGACAGTTGTAAAAAAAAATAATTTTAAAAATATGAACAAGACAGAGGCTGAGAAAACATTAACAAGGCCCTGTGCTTTCTGCTAAAGTGCCTTCATTTCATTATCATTAAATTTGCCTAGTAATTAGATTTCGGTGCATGAATATTTTAAAAAAATGTAACAGACAGGCTGTCAAAAAAAAGCACGACAACATCAATTCGATAATTTTTTAGACAGAGACATTCATAAGCAATTAACACAGATTTCCTGGGGTTGGAGACTCTTTTTCTTTCTTTTCTTCTTTTTTTATTTTTTAATTTTTCCTATTCTTCCAGCCTTATGTTCTTCACCTGAAATTAAAAGAAAAATAAAATCACTGTAAACATCAGCACTTTCTGCCATTTTTCCCTGTTTGCTAACATGATTCCAGTGCCATTTTCCCCTCGCTTAGCATGCTCCAGCACTCCTCCCCCCGCCTCCCACCCCAGCCTTGCTAAACACGGGCAGGCACAAGGTTGGGTCATCCATCAGACCTCCCCACTCCTGCAGGACCAGATTAAATTAAGGTTGCATGAAGCTTCTGTCTTGATCTTCAGGCATTTCTGCTGAAAACAGTGATTTTGATCACTATTTGCATAATGTACAGTTACGTATTCACCGGGTCCCTAATTATACGATCTGTGTTCGACACCGCTCCAGACGCGGGGAGGCTTGTGCAGGGCATACCAACCACTGCTCGCAGCATTCCTGCTCCTGCTCCGGCTCCAGGTGAGCCCAGGACGATCCATCCCCGCCCCACGGCTCCCCCCTGCAGGCTGGTGCCACCGGACAGGGCTGGGCACGGCCCCGTTCGCCCTTCCCACCTTGTTTGTGGCTGACGCATCGGAGCGATGCCACTCCCTGCCCTATAGCTGCCAAAACAGAGCCACTGTCCTCCCATTTTCGCCCTCGGGGATGCACACGAGGCCCACAAGCCTCTCTCTTGCCCATCCTGCACATTTCCGACAGGATCAAAAGGTGGATGGAAAGCAGCATAGTCCCAATTTCCCCCCTTTTTCATCTCCTCGGCAGTCCCAGAAGAACATCACATGCCAGAAGGAAATCCAGCCAGGGGCTGTTTGCTGGGGTGATGCAAGATCTGAGCTGCTCTGGAGGGGGGAGTAGCACATGGGAGGTTTAGTCCATGCCTGGAACCAGCACAGAGCCCAGACCACATTTCCCACCCGACTGATGCCCAGGAAGATGCTGGTTGCCCACCCATGGAGATGCCCAGGAAGGAGCTGGTTGCTCACCACCAGCTTCCTGCACTTGCAGGGGGCGAGTTCCCGCTCCCTCCTGAGCTCTTCATTTGGAAAACAGCAACATTTGCAGGGATTTTCATAGAATCATGGAATGGCTGGGATTGGAAGGGACCTTAAAGCTCGTTTCATTCCACCCCCTGCCATGAGCCAGGTTGCTCCAAGACCTGTCCAGCCTGGCCTTGGACACTCCCAGGGGTGGGGCAGCCACCACCACCCGTTTCATTTCAGACAGAGCTTCCCAAGTTCCTGTGTTTGGTACTAATTCAGGTCCAACACCTGAAATACTCTGAAGATGCTGCACAGACCAAGCCCTAACTTCAGTGGAGCCCTTGGAACGCCGACAGCCTGGCCAGAGCCCGGTGTTATGTGTGTGCCCTCACAAGAGCAACATTTTGCAGTGAGCCGCACCCAGGTCAGCTCACCTGCAGACAGGCAGCCAAAATGACCTTTTCAGGTGTAAAAAAGCATAAGCCAGAGCTAAGAGGTGTGCTGAGAAGACAATAACCAAAACCCCAAACCCCAATTATCTGACCTAAACATAGGTGGATGTTTAAAACCTGTGTCTATGTTATTTTTTATTATTGTTATCATCAAGATCATCATCTCTGGCAAATTAGGAATACACAAAACAGCCACACACAAAGAAAATCCTGGACCTCGACTCAGGTCATGCCTTCCTAAAATCTCCTTTGCAATGTTTTATCGGCAAGAGCAGGGAGTAGAAGCAGTTGGTACAAGCAGCTGAAAGACCAAATCAAAAGCATGTGAGCAGATTAAAGAATCAATCTCTCCGTTTGATGCAGAGGAAATCCCACTAATTATAAAGAAGGGGCTTATTTCCTGGAGTCACTCTGTTTGAAGTCATCAAAACTAGTAATACTTAATTACTCTACTTTATGGAATATATAACATCGAGGCCCTTCGCCACTCGCCAGCCCACTGCTGCCATCGCTGGCACTGGGTTTCCAGGGGGCTGTGGTCATGTTCCTCCTCTACCTATGGCCTAATTTATTCAAATGAAGCCCTTAACAGCCCTCGCATGAGCCTGCGGGGAAGCATTTAAACGTGCTTTAAAAGGAGGTTATAACGAAAAAAACCCAGAGTGATTTAGCCCTGTGAGTTACCTGGCTATTACTGAGATGTGTGTGCGCTACGTGTGTGCCAGCAAACTCCTGCAGAATCAGGTATTGAGGATTAAACCAAACTGAAGGTATTTGCCTCATCCTAATCCTTCAAAAGGGAAGGGAGCTGACAGTGGTGTGACTGAAACATGGCCCTTCGGACCTTGCTGAGCCATCTCTGAAGGTCCAAAAGGGAGCTGCCACCTTCTGGTTCATGGACACATCCCAATGACATGCATGGATAGGTGAAAAAGCACAGTCAGGTGTCTTGAGGAAATGAAAGGAGGCACAGGATCTTCTCAGAACAGGTATGAAGATGTTTAAAATGGAGGACTCCCTGATTCGCCTCATCTCTCCAGGTGGCCGTAGGGCAAATCTGGTCAGGATGTGCTTTGCTCAAGGGCCAACCACCCCCGGTCTCCTCAAACACCGTGGTAAAGCTTGAGTTTCTGGCACTGGATGATTCACATGGAGGGGAATCACAGATTCCATTAAAAAGCAGCGGTAATCCCTTTTTTACAGGTTGAGAGAAACCTTGGAAAATGTTACCCAAGAGGTTCAGGCAGGGAAAGGCAAGTAAGTTCCTTTTTGCCATTCCTGGTGTGGTCCCAAGCGGATCTGAGTATTCCCAACTGCATTCCTGGCCCCGATGCTGCTCCCAGCACCTGAGTCTTCAAGCAAAGACATTCCTGGCAAGGGAGCAAAACCCACGGGATCAAAGCCCTCTCCCGGGATACCACGAGGTTCCCTAAGCCCAAAACTCTTCTAAAGGCAACCTCCAGGGAGCAGGTATGGCAAAGAGCTGCCCATTTCCATGGCTGGGGAGCACCAGGACAACCCAGGTGTGGGTTTGGCTTGCTCAAGTCTGGCTGGTTAGGAGACTTTTTCAATGTGCTCTTTTTCCAGCTAAGCTGGTAAATGTTGCAGGGGAGGGACAGGAACATGGCTCTTCCTTCATCACCACCTACACACACCCACCTGGGTCTGTGGGAGCTGCACAGACACCACCGTTACTAATGGCAATGATGAATCTCCTGCTCCATCCTGGAGTTTCTCCCAAATAATAGAGTCCAGCTGGGAGAGCACATGGAGATGTGCCTCTGTTTGAAATTCTGCACATACCATGGCATCAGGAATGTCCCAGGAATGCTGCTTTGGAGTCATGAGGCCTCACAGCCAGGAACTGTGGGTGAAAAGGGTTTGTTTCCCCTAAGACAGAAGGGAAAGAAATCTGCTAAGCCTAGGTTTGACCTGACTGGGTAGTGCAGCTGGGCTCAAGACTAGCTTGGCTGGCCTGAAAAATCCCTTTTAAGATGTCTGAGCTTTGTAGAAGCCCCAAGCAGAGCGTGTCTCTAAAAAACCCTCTGCCTGCATGAGGGCCCTTGCAACTCTGCTGCTGGTGGGGGAACAGGTGGGTGCTGAAGAGCAGCCGCAGGGCAGGGATCGGCATCTTGCTGCTCCCCCTGCTCTTGGCTGTGCCCTTCCTTGGTGAAGATCAGGCTCCAGAAAGGCCCCAGCACTGCTGGGCTCCGTGGGAGGATGGCATCCACACAGGTCTGGGGGATGAGAGCTCAGTGTCCAGCCTGGTCACATGTCTGCTCTGGGTCCCAAGGACTGCACGGCCCCACCAGGACCTTCCCTGCTCAGTGCTCTCCTTTGGAGAGCAAGAATCCACCTGGAGGGGCACAGCTCAGAGCTGTCTTTGCTCCATCTTTTACATGCTTGGGGGCTGTGAATCAAAATATTTCCCAAGCAACACAGAGAATTCCAGCATTTCACCCATTGCAGGTGGTGGGAATAGTTCAAGCAGGACCTGAAATAAAACTCTCACATTTCAGTCCCTCTGGAACTGAGAAACACCCACGACAAGCCTAGAGCTGATTTTTTTGCCTCATTTCTTCAGCTCTAAGATATCAAAGGAGAAAAAGGAACTGCTGCAAGGCGAACGTCCCTATCTTTGCTGGCTGGCAAGAGATCAGCCAGGAAGGAACTGTATTTTATCCAAAGAGGCTTTCTAGGGCTGGACACGTCCTCCCCTGTGATCTGTCATGGCCCAGGCATCAGTGAGGAGCAGACCCAGACTGCTCAGACCTGGGACTCAGCTCTGCATCTCCATCTCAGCCATGAGAGTGATGACCTGCTGCAGGTGGGAAGGAGCCTGGGCTGCGTCCCTCAGGGCTCTGGGCAGAAAGATGGATTTAAATCCCCTGGTCCTAGTTGTGTCCTAGGTCAGAGCTCTGAGCTGTTCTAACAGCAGAGCACAAACTCAAGTTTGGGGGCTGCTGCTTTGCACGCTGCCCTGAGGCCACAGGCGATGGACCTTTTCCCTACAACCTCAAAATGTGGGCTCAGGCAGAGGTGGGTGCTGGGCCTGAAAAATAAACACACCCACAAGACCTAAACCTTCCTGTAAGTCAAGAACAAGGGCTTAAATGCTCTGCTCAGAGGGGTGTGGAAGGGGGTCCCTCTCCTTGCTGGCTCTCCCTGAGGAAGGGGCGAGTTGGTCCCCACTGCCATCACAGAGCGAAGACCTCGCCGCAGCCTGGCCGAGGTCTGTTTGTCACTTTTCCTTCATTATTTGCAGTTTGTACACAGGCGTCATTAGGGATTCATTCGGTTTCCCTAGCAGCAGGCATTAGTCTGGCTTCCCTTTCCCCCTTCTCTCGCCAGCGCCCTTTATTTTTAGTGTCTTATTTACAGTTTGACAGAGTAACTGTAACCCTTGCAAGCTACTCCAGCGGCTTTAATCGGGGGAATAATGAGTCCTGTCTGGCGATGAATAGAATTTAGGGGACAGATTGTTCCACACTCGCCCGGTGGGGTAATTTATTTATGTGCGCACTTGTCAGGAGGAGAAAGGGACGGGGGATCTGTATGCACCGAGGACACTGCCGGCGCTGAAAGGGAAGGGAGAATGGAGCCAAACGCCCCAGATCCCGCTGCCCCCCCCCCGCCCCTCCGGCAGCTGAATGCCTCCGGTGGCCGTGAACTTGGATGGGCCGAAAGCCCCATTCCCAGGCCCTCGGCACGTCAGCGGGGCCGCCGGGCGGCTGGGCCGCGGCAGCGGGCTCGGGGCTCCAGATGGGTCCGGCCGCGGCGGGCAGCCCTCCCCGGCACTGCCCGCATAGCCGCGGCACGGGGAGCAGCCCCATAGCAACCGTACAGTAGCGGGAGCACAGCGGGGGTCTGGGAAGAGAGGCAAAGCCCTCGGAAAAATACAGGATGGGTCCAGACAATAGCTCTCTCTCATATCATAAATTACACGGCAGCAACAAAAAGCAACGGATCCTGCCCTCTCCCCCGCTCCCACAGCCCGGGCGCTCGCTGGATGCCGCTGGGCATCCCCGGGCATGGGGACAGCGGCACGAGGGGTTTCCGAAGGAGGGAGGTGGAGGCATTGCACCTCCCAGCCCACAACATCCCCTTCACCCTTTCCGTGTCCCCTCAATGCACATTTCCTTTGCTCCACAGCTTTTCTGCTTTCTGCCTCCCTGAGTATCCTCAGCACCAGAGCCGCCTGTTGCACCATCACTGTGGTCCTTCGGCCAGTGCTGACCGTGCCCAGGATCGGAGACAAGCAGCTGCTGGTCCACAAGCAGGACGCTTTCTCCTTCTTCTGCTCTCGAGGGGAAAGGCCCTTTCACTCCCTTCTTCCTCTCCCTGGCTCAAGGCCGGGAGCATTTTGCATCTAGAGTGGACAGCAGCAACGTCTCAGCTCGGTGTCTTCCAGGAGATGGTTGGAGCTGGACCAAGCTGCATCGCAGCCATCCCTGGGCTCCTGTGCAAAGCAGGACAGTGGGATCCACCAAGCTCCAAGGTCACCTCAGCCAGGAGATGGTGCCCATTAGCAGAGAGGATCCACCTTGCAGAGACACTGAGAAGAGGCAGGACAGGTGTGCAGGGGGTCCCTTTGCACCCCCAATGGCCAGGCAGCATCAGGCTAAAAGAGAGGGGGGGCTCAGGCTGCTCAGCCCCACTCAGATGTGGAGGTGCTCAAGCTCCACCTGAGTTTGTTGCTGATGTCCCTTAAACCACTCCCTGCTTGGCCCAGCTCCCACCTACACTTGGCAACTTTCCTTTACAAAATAGCCTCAAAGTTAGTCTAGAATTACATTTTCTACCTAAGTGAGGACAAGTTTTAAGTAGCCAGTGTGGCATCAGGACATTCCTGCTCTGGCAACACCCTTTTCACACCAGTGCAGCCATTTTGGCTGCAGCGTATTTGCCTTCACTGCTCTGTCAGTAGAGCAAGGAATGAAACGGCCGCAGCCACAGACTGATTCCCATTACCATGATGGTACAGAGCATCTTCCTGTTCCTGAAGTTTTGCCAGTTTACTGGCACACTGGGAGAGAGCTGGGTGAGCCACACGACTCTGAGTCCAAGCAAGCACCCAGACACACCTCACCCAGCCCAGGTTCCTCTCACAGGTGAGAGGGCTATATGGACCACGGGTTCTGGCTACCTTAGACTTCAAACCGTGGAAGCAGCAAGTTAGTGGGCAGCATAGAGGACCAAACCAAGCAGAGAGCACTGACATGACGTCTCCAGGCCACAGAGCACAGAAGAACTAATCTTCTCTGGACATCCACTGCCCAGAGGAGAACTCGTGTGATGGTCCTGGCACTTTGCCACCACGGCCTGGGACCAAAAGTGATGTGCTGGCTGCTTTGGAGCAGAGGTCTGACCAAGGGTCCTGCAGCTGGAGAGAGCCACCCAGCCAGCACAAGCACCTGAGCTGCACGTGGGGGTCTGGCAAGATGGGGACAGTGTCTGCTGAGACCCCCAGACAGGATCTCACCGCAGGGACCCTCCACCAGCCCCCAGCCAAGGGATGCTCTCAGCCCAAGAGCCGACCAAGGGCAGACCTTCCCCTTGGCAGAGAGGTTGAAACCTCTCCTTGCTCAGCTGAACTCAAGGCGAGACAAGAGTCCTTGCACACACTTCAGGAATGCAAGAAACGGTCTTTGCACCAGGAACCCGTCTCCTCCCTGCCGAGTGCTCTGGTGGGTGCACAGCCCAGCCCCGGGGCCCAGGGGCAGCCCCTGCCCCGCTCCGTTCTGCCGAGGGAGCAGCGCGGTGCCGATCCCAGCGAAACCTGCGGCACCACTGCGTCGGGCCTGGGGAGGGGGAAACCTCCTCCCGGGTACAATGACTGTCTATTCTGCTGATCACAAGCCTAATCCTCTTTGGTTTTTAATTGGCATTTGGGCTAAGCTGATTTAAACCTCTTCACCTTGTTGGGTCCCCCCTCCCCACTTCTTTCTTTTCTTTTTTTTTTTTTTTTTTTTGACCAAATAACAACGCTGCCATCACCAAGTCCCCGGCACAATGACAGCTTTGTGCAAGGGCGAGAGGAGAGGAAAGGGAAAGGGAGGGGGAGAAGGGAAATGTGCTGAACACACTCGGAAACAATGCGGAGTTTGTGATTCAGGCTTGACCACTGGCAAAGGAGCTGCTTCAGCTGCGCCTCGATAATAAACGCACTGTCCCTTCCCAGCACCTCTCCCCCTGGCCAGCACCTCTGCCTCAGGCCAGCTGCCCACCGGTGTGGGCTCTACCTGCCATCCCCATCCCTCAAGGGATGCAGTTTCCCCACGCCCCAGTGTGACCCACCATAGTGGTACCTCATCCCCAGTCTCACCAGTGAGTGGCCCACAGGGCGATGTGCAGTGGCAGGATGGGGATGTCCTGGTGTCCTCTGCACCCTGTTTGTGCCTGAGCTGGTGCTGTGTCCCCACGCCGAGGTCTGGTGCTGGTCAGCAGCCTTGGTCAGCCTGGATGGACGCTGGTGTAAATCAGGATCCACATCACGCTCCAGGCCAGGGCCTGCCAGCAGGAGCAGGGAGAGAAGGAGGCTGCAGTGGGATCAGCCGTGGTGAGGGGCTTCTGCTGAGGGTCCCTCAAGACAAGGTCCTGCTGGCAGCTCCTCACGGCTCATGGCTTTTGGAGGGTGGGGTTTTCCATACAACCCCCACTCCTGGGTTCATGTAATAATGAGCCAATCTGAGCTAAAACCAAACACAACAGAAACACCTTTATTACCCCCTTTCCATTTAACAGGCACCCCTGTCCCCAAAGAACCCCAAAGGAGCCTTTTGTTCCTGTGGATGAGACAGACACCTCTCCCAGGGCTTGGGGATTATGAGTTAACAAACCCATGAGAACAGATGTTAAACACAGAATAAAATCGAGATGTTTCAGACTTTGGGCCAAGTGGTCAGCAAGGAAGGTGCTGGTGACCATAAAGATTTTGGGTCCTCTTTTTCCCCACCACGGGGTCACCATGAGCTCTCACCTGTCTCCAAGAATTTGCCATAGAGACACTCAGCCCATCCTGGCAGCCTGGTGCCACACCCAGTGTAAGAGCTTAGGGAAAGTCTTTTTAAAAAAATTCAAGATTTTTAAAAATCCACTTACCAGGATATTCCCAGTGAACTCTCGCCAGGGCCAGATTTGTCAGCCAGAAAACGAGCATCACGTAGGGTGAACCCACATCCAGCCTGGCAAGAGAGAGAAAAGAGGATGGGAACACATTAAATGTCAGCCCCGTGTTCCCTGGCTGGATTACACCAGAACAGGGAGATCACAGCCACGCTTCTGACACGGAACAGAAATAAGGAAGAGAGAAGTCATCTGGAAAACTCTCAGCATCTTTGAAACTGGGCTGGTTTCCTAACCTGAGATGTGTCTGTGGGGCCTTGTAGGGAGCAAGAGGAGCTGGGGTCTGCTCTGGGGGAATTTGAAATGGGGGAAAGCTCTCGTTGCACCATTCCCTGCCCCTGCCAAGTGTGGTGCCAGCCAGCATCTCACTGCAGCCGTGTGGCAAAGCCAACTCCAAGTACTCAAAAACTACAAGCAGGACCAAAAACTATAAATCTAAGTCAAAAAAACACCTTCTTTATTCTTTCTTTGTCTTCTGGGAAGCTGTGTTCTCCAGGTTTCCCTCCCTGCCCAGGGCAGTGACTGCTCCACCAAGGCCCAAAGCCAAACCCAAGCCGAGAGCACCCTGTGGCCACAGGGATTTATCCCGGCTGTCCTGAGCACTCACTGTGGCCAAGCACAGGGAGACCCAGCAGCAGAAAGAGCCTCAGTGAGGGGAGAGTCTTGGCTCAAAGGAGGAGCCTGACGGGATGCACCCTGTGACCGCCACCCTCGATGCAGTAGGAACCAAGTGGCAAAGCTGATGATCATCAGCTGATCACTGATCATCCCTGCTTGAAAATACCAAAACCGAGCAGCCCTGACCCTTTGCAGCATCCTTACAGGGTTGTTTTATGTTTTAATAATATATTAATGTTCACTTTATGTACTTTCCATCTGTATCAATTCTGCCTCCAGATATGGCTACTCCCAGGCTACACTTGGATTTAGACACCCAGCGCAGAACTGACGTGGCTTAACCGAGGAAGGGCCGGAGAAAGAGCTTGTTCTCCTGTCCATTAGTCCCATAAATCACCTCTAACACTACAGAAATCAGAGACAATCTGATCCTGTGAAAATGCAGTGGTGCAAAGCCAGTGAGTGGCACTGGTGGGAAGAGAGCAGCAATGCCCAGACCCATCCTCTCCTTCCAGCTCTGACCATTCCTGCGCCCCATCCCAGGGAAAGAAACAGAAAAAAGGAAGAAAAAAAATCCCCCAGCACGGACTGAAGTTTATAAATAAAAGCAGTGAGAAATGGACTAAGTAGCTGCAGCTTAGCCCAAGAGCTAAGAGCCTTAGCGCATTTTTGCAAGTTTTAGGGAAGTATTTCCCATTCCTGACTAAGCACGTTTGGCAGGCAGAGTGGAGCGCGTGGCCGCACACCCTTCACAGCTCCAGCTAAAGGGCTACAGTGGTGACAGTCACCCCTTCCCCAGTCCTTTCCCACCTCACAGACCCCACCAGAGACCAGGATAGAGCCAAGCCAAGCCATGTTCCCCATGGGGCTGCCCCCAGCCGGGCGTGTCTGGGGCTCTGGAATCAGCCCACAAGCAAAAAATGGGATTTATTTTTCTTCTAGGGATAAATTTTGAGTTGGTTTTAATCTGCTTTCAAAATTCCTGTCACACCAGGGTTAAACTCACTCAGCATATTTAGGCTTTTAAGTTTCCAGGTCTCATGGCAACAGAGGGATGGGGAGAAATTAAAAAGAACAACAAACGTGGCCTCATAGAACACCAAGATTTTCACCTAAACCACAAACCTCTTGCAATGGGTCTTCAGAAAACACCCCAACATATTTCAAGTACTGCAGTAAAATTAATTGCTTCCCACCCCACCAGTTGTGTGAAGAGATTTTTCCCCTCTCTCAGATTAACCTGAGCACAATAACTTTGTGCCCAGAGATCACCTAGACCAGGGGAAGGCACTCATGCCTCAGCCCATCGCGCACAGGAGGGGATGAAGTCACTCTTGTTTCACATTGATTCTTCTCCCCTTTCTTAAACAGCCATGAAATGGTTTCAGCAACAGAAAAAATGAGGCTATTGAATTTTTCTAGTCCAAAAGAGGGAGGAGGGGTAAAAAAAATAATTAAACAGCTGTTTCACTAATGTTATCACAGTACACAAAGAATGAGACGTCATCGAGTGCATCTAGGAAAAAATTCTGCAGCCAAGCCTCAACCCCCACAATGTCCCCACGAGGCACGGAGGGCATTTTGAACAATAATTTTTAAAAAATACGGTCAAAAAAGATGATAGAGCTGCCTTTGGTGCCATTCCCACTGCAAACCCGGGAGACGAGATGAAAAGAGGCTGATTTTGGGGTGTGGGTTGGTGCCTCGCGCGCGGCCGGGGGGGTCTCGTGGCTGCGACGCCCCAGCGCCGGCGGGGAAAGGGAAATCCCAAATCCCCAGGGCCGAGGCCGGGATGAGCCCCGGGGAGCCGAGCGCCCTGCGGTGAGGCCGTGGCAGCCGGAGCACCGCGAGCAGGGCCCATCCCGAGCCATCGACGCTGCCGGAACGCTGCCGCCCGCGTGGCGAGGGCCAGGCCCAGGCAATCGGCCATTTTACACGTCAGCTGCCTAAAATGGTGGCTCCCACCTTGCGTTCCCCCTCCTGCTCCCGCCTCAGCACGCATGCACCCACAGGGAGGGGAGGGACAGGGCCGCAGCCCCCTGCACGCGAGGGCGCCGGGAACGGGAGCCAAGATGGAATTAGAGGGAGAAATTAAAGGAGGGGAAGGGGGGGAAGCGGGAAGGATGCGCCTCGCCTGGCGCGGCCTAGCCAGCGATGGTTGGCTTTGTGCGTCCTGCGGAAGGGAGAGGCAGGAAGGCCTCGAGGGGGGAAAAATGGGGGGAAAGAAGGGGAAGAAAAGGAGCATTTGGGTGAGGATGGCGAGGGGCAGGGATGCGCGGGGGTGCGGGGAAAAATCTTCCCTTCTTTCTTCACCGACCCCCCTTCACCCTCCCCGCAATCCCGCTTTGACTTTTCCCACAGAAGTAGCCAACCTCCAAGAATGCAAATGACATTCATTATGCAAATGCATGCAAATCAGGTTTAACTATCGGAAGAAGGGCTCGGAATTTCTAATGGGTTAACTCTTTCCTGCGCGGCCCGGATAACAAGAGCCCTCATGTCTTCCTTGGGGCTTTGTGCTTCCCCATCCATCCCGGGCACCCCGACCCACACCCCTCGATGGGCACCACGGGCCCTGGGGAGGAACAAAGCATCGGGAAAATACCAACAACAACAATAAAAACCCCACTGGCGTGGGAGCGGCTGCCCCTTCGTTGTGGCAGGAGACAAGACAAAGCAGGCTTAAGCGAGGAATTGGGGGGAAAAAATGGAAATGAAAATGGGGAAAGAAAACAAAGAAAGAAAGAAAAAAGAAAATAGAAAAACAACAACAAAGACAACAACAAAAAGGAACTATAAAATGAAAGAAAAATGGAACATTAAAAAGGAAAATAAAAAGGAAAATAAAGAAAAAAGGGAGATTTAAAAATAAATAGAAAAATAAAATGTAATAAAATAAATATTAGGTAAGCAAAAAAAGGAAAGAAAAGAAAAGGAAGGGAAGGGAAAGAAGAGAAGCAGGCCGCTCTTGGCAGAAGGTGAAACCCTCCGGTGGTGCAGCAGCGAAGGGTCCTGGCAGCCACAAGGGTCTGGCTGCTCACACTGAACCCGCTCACTGGGATGGCCTTGCAGCCACTGCCTCTTCTTTTGCTGAAAACAAAGTCACAAAATGCACCAAGATCCCCTTCTTCTTCTTCTTTTTTTTTTTCAATGTTTTCATTGAGGAAAAAAATTAAATTACAATTTCCCCCAGCGCTGGGTGAGCCCATGGGCCTCCGGGGAGGGAGGGAGGGAGGGAGGAGCAGAGGGATGGCAGTGGTGGCACTGGGGCCCCAATCCACATCCCTGTGTCCAGCATCCAGGGATGCTCCGGGCGTGTTGGAAACGTGCACGGCCTCAGTGTGGGACCACGGCCCCACTCCTCCAGACCTTTGTAAAATCCTGATTCCTGATCCCAGCCCCAAAAATGAGAAGGCCCCAGCACTGGGAACTGAAAAAGGAAATTCCGGGTGGTGACCTGGTGCTCACTGAATGTTGGGATTGCAGGAATTATGAATATTACAATGGGCTGTAAAGAGAAGAAATAGATGCATGGCAGAATTCTATATATTTTATAGCAAGTTTGTATTGATTCACGATAATAAAGCACTTTAGGATTATTGCTGTGTTTTGCCCAAGAATTATTCCTCATCTGTTCCAAAACCTTCTGATTTTTCTGTTATTTTCTATACCTCGTTTTACATTTGATATTTTTTTCCCAATCTACTCAAAATGTCTTGTTATTTGAGCTGTGAAGTGCAGCAGCAATAATCTGTGCAAGAGCAAAAATTTCCAAAATTTTAGGGCTTTGGTTTGAGACACCATAAAAATTATTGGTTTAGAGTCAGTTTGCTGTGCTCTGAAATGTACGAGCCCAGAACTACTGGTCAGTTAAAAAAAATAAACCCTTTTATTTCATTAAGCTGATTCCAGACTAATAAGGCCTCTGCAGAGGGTAAAATATACTTGAGGTGTGCAGTTTGGCAAACCCCTTTCCCTACTTAAAAAAAGAAAAAAAACAAAAAGAGGAAAAATTACTGAATAATGAATAATAGGAATAATATTAAAAAAAAAAAAAAAGCACCAGTGATTTGGATTTCTTTATGTTTTCTGGCCTCCAGCCCGTAGGAGCAGGAGCCTTGCTGCGCTCCCCTCATCCTGTTTTGACTCCAAGCCCCAATTTCCAAGTTCACACATCATTCCGAAACTGGAATTGGCTGATTTTTTCTTTTTTAATTCGTTATTGGAAAATATATTTTAAAAAAACCAAACAAACAACCAAAACACATACACACAAAAAAAGCCCACCCTCCCCCCCTAAAAAAAAACCCAAACAAAAAAGTAGGAAAAAAGCCAAGTGCTGTGCAGGAGAGGGGCTGGAGGGTGCTGGTGGGTGCAGCCGTGCCCAAGCATGGCCGGGAGCTGCTCATCACTGGTGACCAATACACAACTGCATTATCCTGGCGTGAGGCTGACAGGACAAACCCCTCAGACGCTGCCTCACGAGCACCCAAAGAGCACAGAAATTGTCTTTTCCCGGGACAGTAAGGAGTCAGGATGCATTAACAAATACCTGGCGTCACGGGCATCCCCGGAGCTGCGGCAGGACGGGCCTCGGGCTGCAGGACACAAAACCAAGGTTGGGTTTTAGCACAATGTTGGCAAAGAGCGGTGCAGAAATCGCTGGTTTTAAAAACTCCAAGTGGAGTCACGTGAAAAGGGGTTTGGCTCCATCTCCAAAAGTGATTTTAACATTTTTGATGGGTTTTCTTTATTTAGAAGGCCTCCTGTTCATTCACCTCTCTTTGCCTTCACCTCCCTTCTCTATCAAGTTTCACTGCTCATGTCCACATCTGTTTCAAACCCGTTTGTTCTGGTTTCCCCCCATCCTTGATGCACCTCTTTGGCCCTGGAAAACTCCTGACGACACCCAAATGCAGCCTTTGGGCACAGGGTGGGAAAAGAGCTGCTGTGGGCATTTGCAGCTTCTACATCACCCCATGAAAAATGCAACTTTCCACATGTTTGAATCCCTTGTCATTAGAAACCAATAACACACCCTGGGAGTGTTTATCCACGCAGGGGATGGAATGGACCCTGGCGGCTTCCACAGTAATTTCTTGTGTGGAGGGACCTGCAAGCTCTCTGGAATGAGGGAAAAATGGAGGGGTTGAGAAATTACAGTGGAAATACATTTATTGAAAATATACTGTGGACAATAATTTCAAGCGGCTTCTCAACCAGGTGCAGGGGCTGCACATCCCATGGGAAATAAGCAACAGGAACAAAGTGACCCCATACAGCCACTTTCTTCCCCGTTTCTCCCACCAGCCACTTAAAAAGCCACTGCCCAGTCTTTGCCAGATGCCAAGAAGTTTTCTGCCTCAAAAGCTGTGTTTTCCTCCCAAACCCCACGTTCCCTCCTTGGCTGAGGGTGTTTTCCAGGCGAGACACTCAGCAGTAGGCTTTGCATGGCCATGCCACGGGGAAAAGATGGGTTGGAGGAGGTGCTGCTGGTCTTTGAATGAATCCAGTACCAGATCATGAAAAATTAGCAAAGGCAGCAAGAAAACATCCTGGACAGAGACACATGGAAACACCACATTCCTGTGATGGCCACAAAAGCGCAGCAGAAGATACCACCGGGGATGAGAGTCCAGGTGCCCCAAACCAACCTTCCCAATGGAAAAGAGCCTTTAAAGTCCCAAAGCGCTACGGCAAAACCTCTTGGTTGCCCTACCAAGCAGGATGTGGGGTGTTTTAAGGAAGCTGTGGGGTTTGGGAATGTTACAGGTAGCAGAAGGATTCCCTCCTGCACGCCCACACCGGCACCGGTGCTGCCAGGAGTCACCTGGGGATTGCCTGACACCAAGCAGCAATTAAAGCGCTTTTAGGGAGAATCCCAACTTTTCATCACTCATATGAAAGCCAAGAGGAAAAGAGGAATTTTGCAGGAGCCACTTAAACAGTCTTGTGGCAGTCGGTGCTCGTCATCTCTCAGGATGCAATGGGATGTGAAAGCATCCTTGGACCGCCAAACAATTTCCCATGGAATCACAGAGAGCATTTGGCTTTTGATTATCAGGCCTTAAAAATGCAGGAGGCAGAGGCTCTCGATACTGTTATTTTTGGAGGGCTCCTGATACTGTTATTTTTAGCCGGTTTTAACTCATCTCACAAGCCCTTTTTTTACAGCCAGCTCACCAACCTTCCAGGGCCAGATTTTTTTTTTTTCCAGACTCCGCCTGGGGCTGCCAACATTGCTCAAAAAAAATCACCCCCAAAAAACCCCACACACAACACAAAAAATTCAATCCCACCACCCTTTTTTTCTAATTTTCCCAAAGAACTGGGAGGCGTGAGCACTCGAGAGTCAAATTTGCCCAGGACCCGCGTTCCCTAAGAAAGCAGGGCTCATTCGCCTTCCACAAACTCCGCAGTGGCAACAAAAGTCCCTTTCAAGCCCTTCCAGACGCAAGTCCTTCAGCTCAATTAGTCAGGCACACAGAGACACAAAAAAGCCTCCCATTCAGGCTAGTGGCTGGCTGTGGAGGACAAGGGCGAAGAAAGGATCTTTCTCCCACGCTTTCACTGGGTGTCATAACAAGCAGAAAGCCCTCTTACGGGGGGATTATTGGAGATAAGAGTCCGATGGAGGGGCTGGGGCAGGAGCTAGGGCTGCAGGAGGAGGGGAGGAGGGGATGGGGCTGGGGTTGGAGGTTGCAGCTCCCAAGGTCGGCTGAGCACGGCCGCTGACGGCATCGCGCTCCATCAAAAATGTTTTTAAAAAAATTACAATATTCCCCCCACCCTGTACACACACGCGCAGAATAATCCCGGTTCTCCATGGCAACCTGCTCCGTGGCCATCCCTCGCACCAGAGGAGGGAGGCAGCTTGCTTTCACTCCGGCATCTCCGCCAGCTTGTCCCAGTGCTGGCACAGCCTCAGCCGAGCTGGGCAGAGGGGCTGGGCAGGCTTCCTCCCGCTCCCTCTTCTCCAAAAATCAGTGGTTTTCTAGAGCAAAGAGCATCAAGGAGATGCACAGCTCCATGAGAAAGCTCTGCCTCCAGAAACGCAGCCAGCCCTGCTGATGCTCCTGCAGATGGGTGGGTTTAATGGTGAAAAGACCTTTTTTCATTAAAAAGACGAAGAAGAAATAAAAGCTGTGTGTGCGTGTTAGTGGGTTTTGTTGTTCAAAGGCAAAACAAAGGGGAAAAAGAGAGAAGAATCTCCAGGGAGTGGAGTTTGTCTGCAGAATTGTGGGGTGGGGCAGTGGCCCAGGGCCACCCGTCCTCCATGGTCCCTCTCCAGTCCAGCGTCGCATCCCGAACCCTCAAACCTCCCCCAGGCCAAAGAGGTCAATTGCTGCACCTTCTGGCCAGGCCCCAGCAGGGAGAAAACTCCTCTGGATACTGACAGTGCCCTGCAGGATTAGTTGAAGTTCCTGAGTGAATTACGTGCCTAATTCCCTTGAACAATCCAAGTTATATTGTTAATTCCCCATCGCTTTTCCATTGACTCTATATGTGACTGTGCAAGCCAGTGCCCCTCCAGATCTTTTCAAAGATATGATTCCTCTCCCAAAAGCAGGATGACAGAGGCAAATTCAAAGCAAATGCCAGAAAATTTGGCTTTTTTCCCTCCTGCCCAGACCCAAGCCCCTGCCAATTGTGGCTGTGGGACTGTCCCCACTCCCAGCACCATGGAGGAGCAGGTGACAAGAACATCCAAGTTCAGCGACATTTTACAAGGATCAGGGAGGGAATAGAAACTCTCCAGCTCAGGAACGGAAAGCCAAGAAACTCTCTTGGAATACATTATCCCATAATTGTAGGGTTTCAAGCACTTTCCTCCCAAGCAGCTGGTGCCTGCTGATGCCAGAGGAAGGTTATTTGGCTCAGACACATTCCTGCCTGGTTCAGCCCGGGAATCCCTAAAACAATCCACTCCTATGAAATACTGTAAAAGCTGAATATTTCACTCAACCAAAACAGCAGAAATTTACTAAAAGACGGAGGGGGAGAGACAGATGAAACAAAGCAGACTCCTTAGGGACAACCCTTCCTCCTTCCCAAAGAGCACTCTGAGCCTCCAAAAGGGTGAAGAGGATCTGGGGGACCCCCTTTCCCTTTCCCAGAGCTCGTACACTGATCCAGAAAAGCTTTTGTGTTTTGGAGGTTTTTTTCAATAAAAGATGAGCTTCCAGCAGGCAGGAACTTGCTGAAGGTCGAATTAAACCTGGTTTACCTGCCTTGACCTGAACAATGCAAGGCCACAAGATGAGCCAACAGCCACCTGGAGCCACACAGGGCTCGAAACCAGGCCACCCCACCACCAGTGAGTATCCAGTCTTTTTCATTCCCGACACTTATTAATCAGCGCTTTTTTTTCCTCTGAGAACCTGCATTTTCTCCCTATCCCAGAGCAAGCTCCACCTCATGTCCTCCACTTGCCTGTAAAAATGCATCACACGAGACCAAGCAGTTAAAGCTAGCAGATGCACCCAATATGGATGCTCCCTCCTCCTGCACCAGCATCCTGGCACTACCCCTTTTGTCCCTGCTCCAGCAATATGAAAACCCCTGAAAGTGGAATTACAATTATTTTTACACCTAGCCTGGGCTGTCAAAGTCAAAGCTCAAGCCATGGCCGTCGATGCTGGGTGGGGATTACACAGCTTTAGCTGTACAGTTACAGATGCCAGGTCCAAGTCTGCTCGCAGCTGTAGCAGGATAAATCCTGGAGTTATACAGTGAGCGAGAGATTGTGATCCACTGATAACCAGAGATGGACTCAGCCAGGAGTGTCGGTCCAAGACCTCCCCATCAGCCTTGCAGACTTCAGTACATACGGACACTCCCCAGCCAGAATCCCAGGATTCGGGGCATCCCCCTCCACAGCTGGCACGGGACCCCTAAAACAAAATTTCCCATCTCTTTTCCTGCAGACCTACCCAGGCCATCACAGCCCTGCGGACAGCAGATCCTGCCCGCGCCCAGAGGCCGCCACCCCTTCCCCAGCTCTTACAGCGAGCGGGAGCGAGCGGAGAAGTGCCGGGACTCACGCACACGTCCCTTTCTATATCTGTCCCTGAAAATCCCGCCGGGGGAGCCGGAATGCGGCCCCAGGACTATATTTAGGGCCCCCCCCCCGTCATGCTGGCACCACTGTCACACAAGCCTGGGCCAGCACAGCCTCCCGCCGCCGCGGCGGGCAGTGGGGAGAGCGAAGCTGCCAGCGCGGGCGGCGAGAACCGCGGCTCCGCTTTCACATCCAATCACCCCGGCTGCATCTGAGCGACCTGCCCGCTGGCGCCCGTCTCCTCCCAGCAGCCTGAAGACCACAGAGCTCATCATTTTCCTTCCAGCTGTACCCCCTCGGGGCACTGTCACCCGCTCCCCCCGGGCAGGGTGCGGGAGAGCCATCCGGTCCCGTTTGCTGGGCACCCAGCACCGCGTTTGCACCCTGGGATGGGCGGGGTAATTCAACAAATCCCCTCTCCTGCCATACAGAGATCGGCACTGGCCACCCCAAAATCATCCCAGGGTGCTGCAGAGCACCTTGCGAAGTGCCGTGCAACGGTGGCCAGAGCCCATGGGCAAAGCCACGGTGGGGACAAGGACAACGGGATCCTGCCTGCACCCCTCCTCCAGTCTGTGCTCCGAGACGGGGGGCACCGGGGCCCAGCGCCCACACGGTTAATTCCGAGCATCACCCCAGCCTCCGTTCCCACACAGCCGCCACTTGCTGAAATTAAAGCAGGGCCTGATCTGATTCCTATGGCGGCTTAGCGCGCCCACTCAGCCGGTTTATCATAATCCCGACATAAAAATCGCTCCCTTGAAAACGCTCAGGGGTTTGAAGCCCTGATTGTTTGAAGAGGAAAGACTCTGTTCTCAGCACAAAGATGTGCTCCCCTCTCAGCCCCAGTCCGGCAGCTGGAGGCTTCAATCAGCGTTTCTGACCCCATGGGTACCCATGGCAGGAACTCTCACGCTTTCCTTGGCACAGAGATCCCCCCAAACCCAGCCTGACCAGCTGGGCCACGCGGCACCCCAAGAAGAGCAGAGCTTTGAGGACTGGTGCTGGGAACAAGTCACCGCTGGCTGCCAGCCCTGCTGCGAGAGTTTCTCTAAAAACCATCCCCTCTCCCTCCAAATCCAGCTGCAATTGCTTGTAGGATGGAATTATATCCCTGTATTTCAAAATTCTACCGATCCACACAAATTTCTCTCATATCAGTGTGATTTCTTTGTGGTGGCACTGCAGTGCTATTCCACACCTGCCCAACGCAGGGTGCATGGGGCCATGCCGAGAGGACAAGGGGCACTCCATGGACTAGGGAGACCTTGAAGGGCTTGAGCCATCAGGGCCTCCTTTTGTTTTCAGTTTAAAACTGTAAAAGGCTGGCAAAAAAATTCCTTCAATGGGGAAATGTCAGTTTTCCTCAAACACCACAAAATCATGATTTTTAAAAAACATTTTTTAACTACTTTTCATCATTTGGGGCTGAGAATTTTCAAATATGAAATGTAAAAAAATATACATATTTTATCCATCACAAAATAAAAGTTCTCATCCCCTGGCAGTACTGACCAGCACAAGTATTTCTGCCCTTTTGCCAGTCCCCCGACCCACAGCGCGTCGCTCGTACGATGAGAGTGGTGCAAAAGGGCTTTGGCCTCAGCAACAAACTGTTCTGCTGCATTTCTGCACTGCCAACGTAAGCATCAAAGACAGAAGCTAAAGGGGATCTGCTGAGTGAAATTAATAATTTTCAACAATTATATTTGTATAGGCTCGTTGTCCTCAATGGCTCACTGAATCAGGGAAAAATTAGTATTGCATTTGCTCCCTTTTTTTTTTCCCCAACTCCAAACTGCTGCTAAGCAAGAGAAGGGATGTGGAGAGCTGACACCTCGCTTCCAAACATGCGAGTGTGTCTCCTATTAATGTCTCCAGCAGTTATGTGGCCAGAAGGGAGAACAGAGTAGACAGTGCTGAGTGTTAACCAGTCAAATCATAGTGTCCAAGTAAGCTTAAATGGCCACATGTAAACTGCAATTTGGATCAATGTCACGCAAACACACAGGGCTTACTGCTACTGCACTCCAGGAGTAAACCAGGGAGAAAAGGAAAAAAAAATTAAAAATCAGCTGTTCACAAGACTATTCCAAAACCCTTGGAGAGAGCCAAGCTTGCAGTCACACGGACAGTCCCGCTGCTGGAAATGGTCACCCCCCACAACAAAAACTCAAATTAAAAAGAAATTCCACCCAGCCGAAGAGCGACGTGCTCCGAGAGCACCCACAGACCCCAGGGACTACAGCAAAGCTTGTGGCACCAGGAACCCCAAGGGACCCATCCAACGGCAGAGAGGCAATGAGTGGCTGGAACTGGTTCCCATTTCCCTCCCAGGCTGGGAGCACAAAGGGATGGGTGATGAACATGGAGGTGCTTTAGCCCCACAGTGTCACCATGTCCCTGAATGGTGGTGGGAGTCACAAGCGTTCTAAAAGGAGCTTGTTGCAGCTGGGAATGAGGTGCACAAGCTCCAGAGAGCCAGGTTGGGCCTGGTGGGCTTTAAACCCACCCTCTCCATCACCGACCAGCACAGGCACCTCCTGCCCCTGGCTCCAGGCCCTCCACACATGGTTTGCTAAATTCTTGGACGAGTTTCGTCCTTGTCCCAGTTTACATCCCCCCACTCCTGCTCATGCCTTTGTTATAGCCAAGAAGTGACACCATCAAAATCAGCCTATGGCAGTGCCGCACGGAGCAGGATTGGTCACCCAGGAACACCAAAAGATGCTCACATAGCACCGCTCCCAGCCCCTGATTGGAGAAAAGGCACTTTTCCCCCTCCTTGAGGGAAGCCAGCGGCCAATGGTGGATGGCACATGGCAGCTTCCCAGTGCTCACCCAGAATAAGAGTCCCTCGTCCCCCTGGGGAGCCACCGCACCCCTTCACACCCGGACTTTGGGCCACTGCTCGGTGCCAACGTCTGCCCACAGACACATCCTGGTCCATCAGCCTGGCCGGAGTGGCAACCACCCAGCTGGACTAGCAAGAGTTCTCCTGGCTCAGTCTGCCTGGGAAGGATGAATGAGGAGAGCTCCATGCGGTGACATCCCGCTTTGTCACCGCTTTGTCACCAAAGCCAAGGGTGTCCAGCTTCATCCTACGAGATGCTCAGGGTGTGAGCATCCATGGAGGATCTCTCCCCTTCCTTGGCGGGTGCTCCCCCTGTCCATGGAGCAAAGCTCCTGGAGCTGGTTCTCTGTTGCCCTGTCCTCTGCAATGTCCCTCTCTTACCGGGGTCAAACCACCTGGCCAGGAGAGCAGCACTTCACTCCCCCCAGGGAGCAGCAGCAGGACGGCAACAGAGAACAGGGAATCAAAGAAGAGCTTGTAAAAACTTCCCTAAATCCCTGTCACTGTCAGCATGGGCTGCGGGAACAGCACCAGGAACAATGGCAGCACCCAGGTGAACCTCAATGGGAAGATGGAAAGAAGGTTTTCCCTAAGCTTTCCCCAAGCAGATCATTACAAGAACTCCCAGTTAACACATGCACTAAATTATTCTGAATTACAGGGCCACGGGTGAGGGGGAAAAATATCTTGTTTATTAATTTCATGCAATCATATGAGCAGGATAAATCTTTCACGTCACACCCAGCACTACAGCCCTTCCCTGAATGAAGTGCCGGGGACAGCTCCTTCTGCCCTCTGGGTTTTTTTAAAGATCCCAATGAGCACATGAGCGCAACGAGCGGGTCCAGCACAGGTCAAAAGTCAGCTCATTTCTACATCTCTCACAAGAGGATTTTCATAAAGTCACAAAGCTATAATTGCTCCTTTCCAAAATTAGTTCAGGTGCCGTCACCCACATTAGCTCTTTATTATTATAAAGTCTTTTTTGGTTTGGTTTTTTTTTTTTTTTCCTCCTTGGAATCACTGTTTTGATATTATTTTATCTTAATCCGCCATGAGATCTTTGTGTTCTTCTAAGCAAGATCAAGACACCTTTTCAAATAGGTTGCTGTGTTTTGCAGGTGGCATCTCGGGCACCCAGTCTGACTATTAAAAGCAAGTGGGAAGCACCTAGTTCACCTTTTTGACCCAAAATTCCCTTCTACGGTAGAGCAGATTAAAAAATCCCAGTTTCCATAAGGAAGAGGTTGATGCATAATCCATTAAAGAGGGATAAGAACCAGCATCAATTTGCAGAGAAGATAAATTAAGCAAAATCAAGTTCCCCAATGAGTCTCGTGTGGTTCCACACACAAGTGTTTTATATATATATATATATATATATATATATATATATATATATATATACCTTCTGTAAATCCCCAAATTAGAATCTTGAGTCCATTCAAAGAAACGTTCATAGACAAAGGGTTAAAAGAAGAAAGAAAGCGTTTGGATAGAGACACAAGGGAAGAAAAACAAAGAAAACTGCAAGAAACCATTTTCCAAATCACCATATCCTTCTTTCTAATACTGATATCAAGTTATAGCTGTCAGGGAGGAAAATATACGTATCTGTATAACAGATAGGGAAGAGGGGGGAGGGAAGGTAGAAAAAAGGAAAAAGAATCCAGCACTCATATTTGCAAAACAACCATTAATAAACATTGCTCTGTTGCTGCTTTATTAAACAGATAATCCAACACAGTAATCTGTATTGATTTATGGATTCTCTGATGCTCTACGACTGGTTATGCAATGAAAGTTCATCCTTGATCTGTAGTCTGGGTCCTGGACTTAACTAATTCATAATCTGATTGGAAGTTTTACTTTGTTAATTCAATTACAGTTAACGGCCGAGGAGAGAGCGGCAACATCTTTGTCTTTCTCAACACAGACGGTTTCTTCCCATGCCCAGAATCAGTAACTCTTAAAATCACAGGAGGCAAATAGGTTCTTAAAAAAAAAAAAAAAAAAAAAAAAAAATCCTACCTCGGGTTTTAATTCCAGTCTCTGAAAGTTGTCTTTTCCCCCATTTTTTCCGCCTCTCATTTCCTTTCTCTTCTTTTTATTTTTTTTTCTTTTAATTTTTTCTTTTCCTTCTCTTCCTTTTGATGAATTTCCTTTCTTCTCCACATCCTCCTCAGGCGTGTAATGGGGTTATTTTTACTTTCGGTTATCTAGCTTTATGAAGAATCGACACCACTCATACAGCTAGATAACCAAAGATAACAACCAACCCCTGGAGTCTACAGCATCAGCAGGAAAAAGCCAACCTCCTCTTCTCCAGGGGTCCGGGGGCACGTGGCTTTTAAGGAAGGAACGAAGGAGGAAAACGAATAAAAAGAGATGCAAATATTAGCTGCCAGATCCGTAATATCCTCGCACAGCTACAGCCCTGGCCCTGTTCCCGCAGCCCAACCAGCCCAGGGCACAGAGTCCTGAGCATCACTGGGACAAGCAGGATCAGGCCCCTTGGAAACACAATTTGGAGCAGAATTACAGGATAACCATGCAAAGGCTGCCTATTTTCTGCCGAGTTTCAATTTATTTCATTTGCAAACCAAATGATATTCTGCAGGTGCCGAGAATTAAGCCCACATTATTTTTAATAACTATCAAATTAATGCATTCAAACTGGTAATAATCAAAGCAAATATAATTTGCGCCCACAACTTAAAATATGCATAAAAGACCAAAAGGACATTTCCCCACCCACAAATGCATTTAACGCTCTCTAAACAAAATGACTGCAAGAAAAACCTGCCGGTTAATATAAATAGTAACTTGTAATGCTTTGGATTCAGCCAAGATCTGGGGGAATAGCGATGAATAAACACGGAAAACACAGAGGAAATGATGAAAGGGATGGAAGGGAGGAAAGAAGGAAGGCAGCGACTCGTGCTCGCGGCTCAGGACCCCGGCCCTGAGCGAGGACCGCGCATCTCGGGCAGGGACCGGGACCCGCATCCCTCCGTTCGTTCAGGGGGAGAGCGCAGCTTTCCCCCAGCAGGGAACCGCATCCCTCGCTTTCCTCTCCCCGTATCCCTCCGTCCTTTCTTCTTTCGCGGGGAACACGCATCCCTCCGTCCTTCCTTCGGGGGCTCTGCTTCCCTCTATCCTTCCTTTCTCCGGGGGTTGGGGGGGAACCCTCATTCTCCTTCGCCAGAGTGACCTGGGTCCCTCCACCCTTCCTTCCTCTGGGGTGGAACGTGCATCCCCCCGCCGTTCCTCCGCTCCAGGGCAGCCCGCATCCCTCCATTCTTCAGGGAAGGAACCCGCATCCCTCTCCCTCCCCGTGGCGCCCCGCATCCTTCCCTCCTGCCTCCACCCGCGTCCCTCCCCTCGCCGAGTGACCTGCTCCGCTCCATCCCTCTTTCACCTGCATCCCTCTTTCACCCTTCGCGCTGCGGGGAGGCGCGGACCCCTCGCTCCGCCGAGACACCGCGGCTCCGCCGCCCCCGCCCGCGCCTCTCCCGCGGAGCGGAGCGCCGGCAGCGCGGGGGGCCGGGGCCGGGGCCGGGGCCGGGGCCGGGGCCGGGGCCGGGGCCCTCGCGGCGGCTCGGGGGCCCTCGCGGCGGCTCGGCTCGGCTCGGCTCGGCTCGGCTCGGCTCGGCTCGGCTCGGCTCGTACCTGCTGCCCGCAGCCGCTGCCCGCAGCCTCTGCGCCGGGGGGAGCGGCGCGCGGCACTTTTCATTCATGCTTTCACACTCCCGGCCCTCGCCGCCGCCGCTCATTGGCTCGGGCCCGCCTGACGTCACCCGCCCCGGCTCCCACCCCTCTGCAGCGCTCATCAGTTCATCAATGGGCTGGGGAGGGGCTGCGCGCACACGCGCGTCGCCGCCACCCGTCACCCCCACCTGTCACCCCCATCCCCGCCATCGCCCTCCCCATCACCGCCCCCCCACCCCCGCCGCCGTCCGTCACCCCCGCCTGCCCCATCGCCGCCACCATCTCCGCCATTCTGATCGCTCCCGCTCGGTGCCACCACCATCAGCACCTCCACCGTCACCCTCAATCGCCATCGTCAACATCACCCTCATCATCACCATCATCTTCATCGCCACCCTCATTACCATGGACTTCCTCACCCTCAGCACAACGACCCTCATTACCATCGCCATCGCCGCCACCCTCAGCACCACCGGCCAGCACCCATCGCCAATACCCATCGCCAACACGAAGCGTCTCCTCCACCAGCCGTGACCATCCTCCCACCACCCACCTTCCCGAGCTCAGTCTCCCTGGCTTCCCTTTCTCGGGGAGGGGAAGCCCACTCCACGCCAGTGCCAGGGCCTGGCCGCAGTGTGCAGATCCCGGATGGAATCAAATGCTTTCTTACTTCTGTAGTTGTAACCCCGCCATTAATTACCCTTTGATTTTCCTGCTATAATACAGATCCCATAAAAAAAAAAAAAACCACCATGGTTTTTCCTTGAAGAAGAACAGAGTTTTGGGGCTGGGTTTGTTCATTTTCTCTTGAAGTTCTCTTTGCCTTGGAATTTTTTTCCAAGTGGAAAGCCAGTTGGGTTTGGGTCTGTGAGTTTGGGCTGGGAAGTTACTCATGGCCTTTGTCTCTTTCCCGGAGCCGGATTCTCCCGCTGTCACCACCAGTGCAGCCAGTCCACCCTGTCAAGGGCCTCTCTTCCAGTTGCCCAACTGGGAAAATGGGAGCCCACTGGGCTGGCCCCCATCAGGCCCAGCACTTACAGCCCTGCCTGGGAGTGGGGAAAGGGGGATGTGGAAATAACCCCAAAATATCCTGGCCCCCTTCGCGGGGCTGGGGCTCTGCTCCCCAGGACTGTCGCTGTTCCGCCGACAGCCCCTCCCCGTGGCCTCCAGCCTGCACAAAAGGGTTTGGGGGTTGGTGTGTTGCACCTTTCCCCTTTCCCTTCGTCCACTTCCAGACTTGGGTGGAGGGAAAACCACAGATTTCGGGAAGACTTTGTGGGTGCTCACGCGGGGGGTGGAGAGGGCTGCAGCACCCATTGGAGGCACCCAGGGGTCCCCCCACCTGCACCCTGTTCTCAGTTGCAGCCTCCAACTTCTTTCAGGCAAAGGGCCCGCCCCGACCCCTCCCGGAGCCGCTCGCACCCCGGGGTCGGCGCTCCCCGTGAGTTCTCCCTCCGTGGTTCCCCAGCACCCACCTGGGCCACGCTCCCCACGCCAGCGACTTCTCCTCCGTGGGCAGAGCGGGACCGGGAGTGAAGCAGCGAGCGGAGCTGGAGCCGGGGCTCTCCTGGAAGAGAAGGCACAGAGGGGTCGGTTAAAGAGGCAGCAGCGCCGCTGGTGCCCACGCAGCCCCCACGGCGTGGGTGTCCGTGGAGCAGCTCTGTGGGGTCCCGGCGGGGCCGGCTTTCACCATTCCCCACCCTCACTGAGATGGGATTTTAGGGACACAACCGCACGCCTGCCTCTCTTTTTATTCTTCTCTTTATTAAATTCACATCATTTTTTTTTCTAAATTTCTATTTCAGTCCTCTCCTGAAATTATAATTATTTTTTTAACCTGCCAAAAGAAGAAACACGACGAATTTTGAGATTTATCCTGCAAAAGACTGCAAAGACAAGGATTTCGCTATCAAATTTGGATTCACCGTGGGATTACCCCTATGACAGTGCATTTTTATTTCTAATTTATTTAATATTAACATCGCATTAGAACCAGCCCGATCTGGGAGGATTTAGGGGAGGACACGAGCGATTTGCAGAAAATGCTCGGGTGTGTTTTGAGTGTCTTAACAAATAAAAACCTGCTCCGTGCTTTGCTGTCTTTCTGGGAAAAAAAGAGAATCCAAACCGCAAGGAAGCAGAAGGAGCCGCCGCCGCGATCTCGGGATCTCCCCTATAACGGCAGATTTGAGGATTTCCAGCCTTAAAATTTCCACGCACACCAGTGCATAAATAAAAACTTAATTTTCGGGGGCTAAAAACGGAGCCGAGCTGGGCAGGACCTGACCTGGTGGGTACCTTGCGCTTTTTTTGCAGAGCCGTGAGCCCACGTACGACCCGAAAAATAGCCCAAAAGAAGCCCGGGTTGATTTTTTTCCCGTGCACTCTTTGAGCGCAGCTGCTTCTTCCCTGCGCTGAGGAAGGAATCAAGAACAGACTGCAGGGATGAGGCTTTTTAAGACCAAAACAACAACAACAACAAAAAGACAGTAAGAACTAAAATATAAGTTAAAATAAAAATTAAAATTAAAATAAAGATTAAAGCTTCCTCGGCAGGAAAAAAAAAAAAAAAAAAAAAAAAAAGAAAGCCATGCGGGATTTTCCATCGGCGGCAGGACCGGAACACCCGAGCCCGCTGCAACCGAGGGGCGGATTTCGGCCGGGGCATCACGTCTGGCTTCAATAACTTCTAAAAAAAGCTCTAAACCCATTTAAATTGGGTGCTCTCCGCGGCCTGAGGAGGGGGAGCCTTAGCGGGACCACTCCGCGGCAGGAATTTATGGGGTTTGGGGGTACTAATGGAGCAGCTCTGACCTTGTTGGGGCGGGGGAGAAATCTAAGAAATGCCACACGAGCAGAAGTTCGCGAGGTGGGGAGGAACCGTGCCCCCTTCGCCCCGCACCCGCTTGCGTTCTGCCGCGGACGGTGGAGGAGGGCGGGCGGAACCTTTGCTCTGGGGCTGTTTCCACGCGCGTTTCATTCACTGGGATTTGCTTATTCCCTAGTGGGGATCCAGCTCTGCGCATCCCACCCCTCCCAAAATCCTATTCAGGGATGGGAGTAACCGGGCCCTTCTCTCCCCGGGTCACCCGTGTGCGTGTTCCTGCAGCCCACGCCCCGCGCCCCGGCCCGACCCCCGCAGCACCCCCGGCCACTCCCGCGGGGAAGGCGCTGGCGGGAGCGAGGATTTGGGGGTGCCTCTCCCTCCCCCCACGCACGGCGAGCATCCCCCCGAGCAAAGCACAAAGCCCCGTGGATTGGCGGGGACGGCAACAGCGAATCGGCGGGCACGCGTGGAGCGGGGACGAGAACCTGGAATGGCCGTGTCCTGCCAGGCCGCTCCCACCCCCTGTCCGAGGCATAGTGGGGGATCGCAGGGGGGCCTCCGCACCCCAAAACTGGATTCTCGAGCAGGGAGAAGGTGAAATAAGTGAATCCCTCACCCAAAGTGGATCTGGGTCACCCGCAGACCGAGAGAAAAGCACGGGGAGGGGTCGGGGGGACGCGCTCGGCCGTCCCCAAACTTTCTTAGCTCGGGTGCCGAGATGCCGCGGGACGGGAGAAAAGGGAAAAGGGAGGGAAGCTCCCCCTGCCCCCGGGGCTTTGGGAGAAACTCCGACCCCGCAGCAGGCCCTGGTTGGACCCGCACCCCCAGCCCCAGGCAGGAGCTGGACGCGCTCCACCCGGCCCCGCAGCGCTGCGGCCCCCAGCCCATAATAAAGACGCTTTGAGAGTCCTCTCCCCCCTCCGCCCCCCGCCCCCCTTATTTTTTTTTTTTTTTATTATGGTTTTCTCACCGAGTCCAATAAATCGCGCGGCTCGTCTGGCCTCAGACGTGTTCAGCAACCCAAGCCCCGCCGCTTTTGTTCCGCCAAGTCTCACATTGTTTGTCCGGCTGTGCGGGGCCGGCCCCGCGCGGCGCGGAAGGCTGCGGGGGGCTCCGCGGGGGCTCCGCGCCCCGGCCCGGCCGCGAGCACGGGGCGGGGGTGGGTGGGCGATGGTCGGCCGGGAGAGCACGGCCCGGCCTCCTCTCTTTCTCCCGGGTAACCCCGACTTCTTCACCCACCTAGGGGTAGCTGTCGGCCGGGAATGCGCCCGGATGGCCAGCGGGTCCTGCCTGCGTTGCCCTCCCTGCCCTGCTCACCAGCCTGGGCTGCTGCTCTTCCTGCATTGCCCTGTCTGCCTGCCCTCCCTGCCTGCCCTGCCCTGCCCTGCCTGCACACCTGTCTGCATTGCTCTGTCTGCCTACCTGCTCTCACTCACCCGCTCTCTTTGCCTGCCCACTCTGCCCTGTCCTCACCTGCCCTGCCCTGCCCGCCCCCGGCCCGCTCCGGCCCGGCTCGCCCCGGCCCCACCGCCCGCGGGTCTTCGCGGTGGCCCCGAGCCCGGAGCCGCCGCCGGAGGAGCGGGGGCCGTGCCCGGCGTAAGGATATATAGGAGCGGCCGAGGAGCCTCCACGTAGCCGATACGTAAAGTGTACGTGTGAGAGTTAAAAAAAGTTGGGATGCAAATGCGGGGCCAGCTCCATCGCGCGGGGGGGCCGCCGGGGGAGCTTCGGGGTTGGGGCGAGCTGGGAGCCGCGCTATTTCCAAGCTTCCTTAACCTCTGGATTGCTCGAAATCGATCAGCAAAGCGCAGCAAGCCTGGCAATTAGGAGCTCATTACCATATATGCAAATATGGCAACCTCTCTCTCTGCAGCCACGGAGACGCGGGGCGAGAGAACCGCAGCAGCCTTTGGGGGTGGGAATTGGGGTGAGGCGTGCGGGGGAACGGGAACAAGGGGAGAAAAAAGGTTATTTGAGGGTATTTGGGTGGTTTTAAAGGAAAGCGGCCGAGCCGCGGGGGCACAAAGTGCTCGGGGGGCGCAGACACGTGCGGCCGGGGCCCGCGTGGCTGCTCCGAATTTGCTCCTTAATTCAAATAAATGTTTTCTCCCTTTGACATAAACTCCCGGCGAGCAGCACGGCCCGGCCTGAGTGGAGGGGTTCCTCCTCCCGCTGAGGACCCCCTCCCAAAACGGCGCGGTGCCCTCAGCACACACCGGGAATAACCCGGTAATTCGGGGACACGCGGAGGGCCGGGCCGGGGCCGGACCGCTCCAGCCCCGGTCCGAGGGAGTGTTTTAAAGGTAACTACTGACTTCTTGCATTTTTTTAATAACAAAACCCCCACCATAAAGCGGAGATGCCCGGCACACGCGGTCGATCGCGAGTTCCCCCTTGTTACCTGCTATTTTATAGACATCGCAGGGTTTTTTTTGCTTAATAAGCACAGATTAGGGGCAAAGTCTCCCTGGCATTTCCTGAATGCTGATTAAAGCTGGGGGGTCACGGCAGGAGCAGCGCAAGGAGCGCGTTTTTCCGCTGTGTCGCTCGGGGCGGGCATCGGAGCGTTTTCCCCGGTGGCGTCTTACGAAGTTTCCCCCGGCTCTGGGCTTCCCCCCTCGATTTGGGAATTGACTTTGTTTCCCTCCTTCCACGAACGGTAATCACGGCGTATTAAAAAATAACGCCCGTTTCAAGTTGGGCTCCGATTTTCTTCCCTTCGTAGGATTATTTTATTTTTCCGCCTAATAAATAACATTTTCTCCCTTTTGCCCGCCGTTCAAACCCCCAAATAACGAGAATGGACTCAAAATCAGGAATCAGTTCCTCACGCTGAGTGTTCTGTGGTTTAGTTTAAATGATAAAAATATAGATTAAAATACCCAAAGTGAACAAAACCTCCCCAAGGGCTCCGAGGGGGAAGGGGGTGGGGGGGTGGCTGCAGCCCAGCCCCGGGGGCACCGCAGCGTCCCCGCAAGCCCGGCCGTGCGCCGGATCCGGGTTATTCCTGCTGGCAAGTGCAACAGCCGTGGAAACAGAGGGAATTGCGGGGGTCTCGTTCCCTCTTTCTTTCCAGTTTTAAAAATTAATTTTAATTTTATTATTATTTTTTTAATATTTGGGAAAAGCCTTTTTCGGCAGTTGCATTCCCACCTCGGCAGCTGAATCGCTTTTCCCAGCCCTGTCCGGCTCGCTGCTCTCTGCATTCCTCTACCCCATTCCTCTTTAATTCTCGAGTCACCAGGATGGTTTTTTTTAAAATTCATTTATTTACTGCGAATGGCCAGAACCGACGAACATCCTGCGCGGCCGCGGGCGGAGGAACCGTGTGTTACCCCGAGCATCTCTGTCCGTCCCGTTTGATATTTTAATTTTACTTTTATTATTATTATTACATTTCGGGATTTCAGCCGACGTTCCTGCAAACCTCCCGTGAGTTTGGAAATGCAGGAAACGCAGAATGGAAAGGAAATTAAAAAATTAAAATTCCCTTTCTGTTCCTCCTCTCCTGGCAAATTCGCAGCTATCAACGACCAACGAGATGAACAGTTTTCCCTTCAGAAATCCTCACTGCAGACCCGAGAGCCTCTGGCATCGCTTCCCCACCCGCCAGCGAGAGCGGCGGCTTCGCCCACCAGATTATGCTAAAAAAAAAAAAAAAAAAAAAAAAAAAAAAAAAAAAAAAAAGTGGATTATTATTTTTCCCCTCCTTATCCCAAAGTAGCAATTAAAGAAAGTGGGAACCTTTGCCTTCCGCCAGGACAGACGTTCATTTTTGGGTCTCAAAGCGCCTCTTTATTTTCTCTGATACTGAACTTTAAAGAGGAGGGGTTGGAGCAAAGCGATAGAGAAATTCATCCCATTTCTTTCGGAATTCCCTCGGCAATGCTGGCTCCTCCAGTGGAAGGCACGCAGCCTTTGCCTCCAGCTCAGGAGCTTTGTGCCCGTCTCATCTCACATTTATTTTTCCAGTGCCAGGCGCTGCCACAGGGCATGAAAAGGGGCGTTGGTGCCGCAAAACGGGCATTTTAAACTTATTTTTGAAGAGAGTTTCTGCTGAAGGCAAATCCCGGGCTGCGGCGGCGGGGGCGGTCAGTCTCACATGATCCAGGAGGATTCTCACCTCGGAAAGCGGGGGTTTTCGGGGGTGGGTTTCCCGGGGGAGGCAGGCGGTCAGGCACCCGCGGGACCCCCGCCGCCGCCCTCAGCCCCGCGCTCCTTGCGCGCAGCGGGGGCCGCGGAGGAGCCGCACGCCCCTTCCCCCGCACGGAGCCGCGCAGCTCCTGCACCCATTAAAAATTGAAAAAACCCTCCAGAAAACCCAAAGCAAACCAGCAATCCCCCCCAGAAGGGTCTGCCTTGCATCGCACAAGGGGAGAGGGGAGGAATGCCCCCCACCTGTGCAGCCCCCCCGGTTTTATTCCAAGGAATCTTCACCAGGCACCGCAGCGCTGTGGCTGCAGCTCTGTCCCACCAGCCCCGACCCCACCCGTAGCCCCCTGCCGAGGTGAGACCCCGGGAGAGGCCACGCACATCAGAGTGGGAGTGGGGGGGCAAATTCAGCAGCAGCACCCCCAAAACTGGTCAGAAGCCCCTGGGCCGTGCATAAACCTGGGCATGCCCTATCCAGGTGTACCCTCCTCGTGTGCACTCTGTCTGCATGCCCCTCATCTGTGTGCCCCTTATCCATGTGCCCCTTATCCATGTGCCCCTTATCCATGTGCCCCTCATTCGTGTGTCCCTTATCCATGTGCCCCCACCCATGTGCCCCTTATCCATGTGCCCCCATCCATGTGCCCCCATCCGTGTGCCCCCATCCATGTGCCCCCATCCATGTGCCCCCATCCGTGTGCCCCCATCCGTGCATGCCCTGTGCAGGCTGCGTGTCCCACACGTGTGGCACGTGGAGCTGCACGCGGGGTGGGAGCACCGCGGGATTTCCCCCCACCTGCACACAGACGCACCAACTCCATCCACCCGAGCAGCTCCCGGCTCCCTTCACCAAGGGCACCTGCAGGGAGATGCTCTCCGTGCCCCTGTGCGTGTGGAGGGGCAAAACAGCCTCTGCACAATGCCCTACCTGCAGCCCTTCCCCCCTTGGGGAAAAGCAGTGGGTGCTCCCTGTCCTCTCTGGTGGGTGCTGGACACCAGCGAGCACCTCTGAGGCCGTGCAGGGTGCGGGGAGCTGGCAGGGCCCCAGTGTGGAGCAGCCTGCAGCTCTTCTGCCGGGGTTTTTAAAGGAAATTCCCTCCTTTTTTGCCAGCCAGCTCAGAGAGGCTCGGTGCGGGAGATGAGTGTAAGAAATCCCACGTATGGGTCAAAGAGGATTTTTGGCTTTTAAAGGGTTTGCACTGAGATGTCCACAAAGACTCGTGGCTTTAGACAAGCCGTGCGTTATTTTCCGTAGACAGCATCCACAGAGCCGGGCGTGCGTGTGGCTGCTGCCGAGGGACGTTCAGATCCAGGGTTTTGTACGAGATTCTCCCAGCAGTCCCAGTCACCTCAAAATCTGGGGTCCAGCTGCCTGAGCAGATTAGTGGTTTGTAGGTTCAGGGGAAGGGAAAAGGGTTTGGAACTGGGTGGTTTCTAAATAAATGTCTTTGTCTTGGTGCCAACCTCCACTCCACGGATGGCTTTTTTCTGCCTTCGCTGGGCACTTTCACTGCTGCCTGGGCCATGCAGTGCCACCGCTTCCGCGTCCTGCAGACAAAGAAAATGCCAACAAAAGCTGCATTTTGAAGCAAGTGGGTGCACGCTGAAGGACAGCAGCAGAGAAGATCCGAAGCCATCCCCAGGCCTGCAGGGCTGTGCCAGCCGTGTTCAGGCAACTCCTGCCTGTCTGCAGCCTCTGTCCTGGGCACCCACAGCCCCCATGCTGGGCACACACAGCCTCTGTCCTGGGTATGTGCACCCTTTGCTCCATCCTTGACTAAGACCCCCACAGCGAGAAAAACCCTTCTTGCCTCAGGGCTGGAAAGCCTCGTGGCCTCCTCCTGGCTCTCCCCAGCAAGTGTTTCCTACCTCAGGTGGAGGTTTTAGTAATTCAGAATATTTTAATAGTTCACCCCAAAGGCTGAACTGTGCTCGATGCCTTCAAAGGCACCCATGTAACCCAGTAGCTTCAGAGGGGAAGGGGCTTGAACCCTGAAAACAAGCAAATTCATTTGTATCAGACCGTCTCAGCCTCAGATGTGATGTTATCCTCAGCTTCAGCTCACCTCCAAACCAACATGAAAAAAAACCAAACCAGGAAAACCTCACAACCCCACACCTAAACTGAATACCAAAATTCCCTCTTTCCATACTGGCAGGCAGCTCTATTTTGTCTTGGTAAAATTGGGTGAAGTATCCCCCCAGAACCTACCCTGGCTCAGCTGCCCAGAGCCCCCTGTCCAGCAGGTGCCTTTTCTTCTGCCTCAAAGGGCTTTGATCTGGACAGCTCTTTTGGAGAATGGCTGTTGTAAGGGATGCCTGGCACGAACACGGCCTGATTACAGCCCAGCTCGTTAAAAAAATGTTCCCTAGGTATTGAAGGGGATAACAAGGATATTTAAACATTCCCAGCGTGCACCTTTAAGCGGCAGAAAATAAGGGAAATTGCTATCGTTTAATTCAGTATTGCTCCTTTTGAACTCCCACTGGCTCTGCCTGCAATTGTTCCTTTGCCGGAGCCGGGAGCCGAGGCTGGATTATGGCAGCACCGGGGCTGCGGGTCCGGAGGGCTGGGAGGGCTGAGCACAGCAGGACCAGCTTCCCCACATGGCAAAAGGCTGGTGGGGCTGGTTTCCATTTGGATTTTGAAAGATTTCCCTCAATAGCCCAGAGCAGGGTCTGGGTTTGGGGCCCACAGCCCCAGTTTGTAATTACTCTCGTATTTTGTGTGCGCCAGGGAGAGGGTGGAGCAGCATTTCTTTTTTGTCTGTATCTCTGAGGAAGCTTTTTCCAAAGCGAGAGCAAAAAAATCCACAGCTGGTGTTGGTGGATGAGACACTCAGCCATGTTCTGGTAGGGGGAAAAAAAGACAAAGTCTAATTTTAGATGTTCTGAAATGCTTACAACATGCATCCCTCCAACGGCCTGGCACGGGCGCCAGTGGTTATTTCCACCCCGGCAGAAGGAGAGAACAGGGACCTGGGATCTGCTGTGCCTTGCACTGGGCTCTCCCCAGGTGACCTTGAGGGATCTCCCTCCCCTCTGGGGGCCTTTCTGCCCTGGGCAGCAATATTTACAGAGAGCAGCTGCTGGGCAGAAGAGACAGGGCTCCTCTCCTTTGGGGCAAATTTCTCACATTTTGGCTTAGCCCCTCCTGGCCAGAACTCCTTTGGGAATGTCTTCATCCCCCCAAAAAGCAGCTTTGGGAGCCCCGCTGATGAAAACCCAAGTCATGCTCTGTCAGGCCATTGTTTGACAAGAAGCTCATTGTTTCCAAGGTCTTTTTCCCTCAAGTCCTGTGTCACCCCCTCCCCTCTTCCCCCAAGGTCCCGGGGGTTCCTCTGCCAGCCCCGTGGACCCCAACCCCATTCACCCCTCCCACACCCACTCCTCTCCCAGACTTTTCCTGCCAACCCTGGGGATTTTGGACCCACACCCAAACAGTTCCTCATTTTCCCGTTTAACCCCAAAAGAGCCGATCTGCAGCAGCACCGTAAGTAGGGGAGAAGCTTTTGGGAGAGCAAAGCCCCGGCACTCCCGCCCCGAAACGGGGAATGTGCCATGGAGGCAGGACAAAGCGGCTCAAAGGGCTCGGCGGGCTGCAGCCCCCTGCCCGAGCCAAGCCTTAGGGGAGGGTGAGGGTCTCAGCTTACCCGGCCTCTCATAAAAGTCTCCTCCATTCTAGCAAATAACCTTTATGTCCAGGGACTTGCAAAGTTTGCTTTCTCCCTCCAGGGTTAGTCACAGCAGGAGCGACAGAGAAAGCAACCGCTTGTAGGAGGTTCCTGCGCATAATAACCTCAGAGGAGTTTAGGTCTAAAGACTAAAAGGCTCTATTTACTTTCACTGACAAGGAACAATCTAAGCAGATGTCCTTTGATGGGATTAGTTATTAATCCTTGAATCATGGGTAAATGGGAAAATGATCCATTATTTTCTGCAAAATCCTTCACTACTTTAGATTTCAAGGATGGGGTGGATGATTGTTAGCAGAAAGGTCTCGACCTGTCTGTTTTGGCCATTTTAAAATGTATTTTTGCAGTTTGTGCCGTGGAGCGTGACTCTGAAATAAAATTTAAAAAAAAAACACCCTCAAGAAAAAGGGGTTTGATTCCACTAACAGCCGAGAACAATGCACTGTGTCAGACACACAGCAGTGATGGGCCCAGGCACTCCTTGGATGAACACCGTGAGGTTTTTAATATTGATAGTAGTGGCAACAATAGCAATGAAATTAAAAATAAAAATTAATAATAATAATAATAATAATAATGCCATCTCCAAAAGCCCGCTCCCCAAACAGCTTTGGTAACTCCACCTAAACGTTAAATCCTCCTGACATCTCCGTGTCCCGTCAGTGGCAAACAGCAGCTCGGTGGGCAGGTGTGGCTCGGTGTCTGCTGGGCATTCCGTAAATAGCCTCTGTAGGTGGGTGCAGTACGTGAGATGAGGGAGGGAGGGGGAGAGCTGGTGAGATGCTGGATTGGCTCAGGGGATTCATTTCCGCAGGGGTAAATCCGTGCAGACACCTTTTGGTGCGAGGGGAGGTGCAGCAGTCGTCCCAGGGGCTGGGTGGGAGAAACGGTCCCGCACGGAGGGGCTGGGGGATGCACCAGCCACGGGTCACCCCAGCCACGGATCAACCCCCCGTGGATGGCAGAGAGGAACCGGGAGCTGGAGTGTGCCCATCCCTCGGCACTGTGGCCACAGCTCAACTTCCTGGAGTGAATATTAACAGTCCCGAGACAGCCACACACCCCGAACTCTGCCTCCGAGTCTCCCATGCAGGGAAAGCAGGAATAGATTCCCAATGAATAATTTACTCCGCTTTCTTTTGATTTGCGTTCTGATTGTGCACAGCAGTGCAGGCTCGGAGGGGGAAACATGTTCTGATTAAAGATTTATACTGGGCCTATAATTTTGTTGTTGTTGGTTAAATCTACTTCAAAGTGTGAGTAGGGTGGGTGTAAAATAAACACTCTGGAGCAGCCGGGAGCTTTTGGGCTGTCTCGGGGTGTGAGTGCACACACCAGTGGTTCCACAAATACAAACTGTGCACTCTGGAAAGGCGCTGTCCACGCATCCTCCTCACATCAAATACACTCAAAAAGAGATTGAAATTACCTCTATTCCCTCAAACTACTGACTCCGTGTTCCTTCTCCTGAGCTGAAAACACATCCCAAAAAATAAGAAATATAAACTCAGGCTTTATTCTTTTACTATTCTTTTAGTACTCTTTCACTTTTCTTTTACTACCCTTTTTCTGTTCTCTACTATTCTTTGACCACACAGAGAATAGCTTCTGGCTGCAGGGAGTGATTAGACCTGGAGCTGGAAGAGGCTCTAACCAAGGGAGGAACCAAACTTCAGCTTCCACCCTCCTCCGTTAATGAAACTTGGAAATACAGGAGAGAAAAACTCCAGGTCCTTCCCAGGCTGCCAGCTGAGTGAGCAGGGCAAAGGATTTTCTCTTTCTTTCCTCCCTTTTTCCCTGGCTGCCACATCCCTGGCAAGCAGAGGCACTTCCCAGAGCAGCCAGAGAGCACCTCCGGCACAAAGGGAGCACGAGACAAACAGAATCATCCACCATTCCCAAAAGTGCCTTTGATAAACCCTCAGTGTTGCCATCCCCAGCTCCAGTTGGCCAGGGAAGAGCGAGAGCTTTGTCCAAGGGGCCTGGCTCCCGCAGCTCCCAGCCTGCTGCTCGGAAAAAGCCAATTGCGGGAAATGGCGTTTTCAGCAAAAATGTTCTGGGGGGTATTTTGGGGCTGGCTGGCAGAATTCAGCCAACAGAACACATTGATATAAAGCCCTGCAAGGAGAAGCCCCTCAGAGACGGATGGCTTTGATCCCACTCTTCAAACCATCTTTTCCCATGACTGGGAAACTAATCCCAGGGAGTGCTGGCAACCCTGAGGCTTCCCCAAACCCAGGGATGGTCCAGGTCCTTGCCTCACTTGCACAGGTTGGAAATCTTGCAGGCTGCTGTCATTGTCGCGGTCAGCAAAGAGTCAGGGGATGGTTTGGGTTGTGAGGGAACATAAAGCTCATCTTGCCCCACCCCTGCCATGGGCAGGGACACCTTCCATGATCCCAGGTTGCTCCAAGTGTCCAACCTGGCCTTGGACACTTCCAGGGATGGGGCAGCCACAGCTTCTCTGGGCACCCTGTGCCAGGGTCTCCCCACCCTCACAGTCAAGAATTCCTTCCCAATAGCCCATCTATCCCTGCCCTCTGGCAGTGGGAAGCCATTCCCTGTGTCCTGTCACTCCAGGCCCCTGTCCGAAGTCCAGAGCCTCTTTAGGCCCTGGAAGGGGCTCTAAGCTCTCCCCGGAGCCTTTTCTTCTCCAGGCTCAACACCCCCAGCTCTCCCAGCCTGTCTCCAGAGCAGAGGGGCTGCAGCCCCTGGATCATCTCCGTGGCCTCCTCTGGACTCACTCCAGCAGCTCCACGTCCTTCCTGTGCTGGGGCCCCAGAGCTGGAGGCAGCTCTGCAGGGGGGTCTCAGCAGAGCAGAACGGAGGGCTGGATTCCCCCCTCACCTGCTGTCGATGGTGCTGCGGATGTGCCCGGCACAGCGTTGGCTTTCTGGGCTGCCCATGCACGTGGCCGGTTCATATCAAGGCACATCTCTGCGGTTTTACTCATTCCCACGGAATTCATCCCAGGCTGAGGAGCTCCCCAACCACGCAGCCACGAGACAGTGAAAAAGAGGCAGCCCAAACCGCCCCACGCTGCAGCCCCGGGATGGCCCAAAGCCTCGCACCCCCTCGAGCCCCCATTTCCAGCCGCCCCGGTAGCGGTGATTGACAGCTGTCAATCAGCGCCGCGGGACGCTGCGCTCTGCCGCCACCTGGCGGCCGCTACGGCGAAACGCCCCCCCCACCCCCCAAATCCGGACCGGGGGGGGGCATCGGGAGTAACTTGGCTTTGAGAGCATTAAAGGAAATAAAGCGTCGGGGCTGAACCCTGGGGGGTGGGTGGGGAAGGGGATCCCCCCCTCCCCTGCATCAGTTTGGGGTGAAAAGGTGATTTTTGCTGGGAGTAACCTCTTGGCCGGGTTTAGTTGAAATCATAGAAACATGGAATATTTAAGGCTGGAAGAGGCCTCCGAGGTCATCGAGTCCAACTCTTCCCCCAGCACTGCTCAAGTCGCCACTAATGCAAGTCCCCAGGTGCCACATCCACTGTTAAATCCCGTCAGGAATGGTGGCACCACCACTGGGAAGTCTGCGCCAGTGCCCGACCACCCTCTCCATTAAGGAATTTTCCCAATATCCCACCTAAAACTCTCCTGGCACAACTTGAGGCCGTTCCCTCTCCTCCTGTCCCTGTTCCCTGGGAGCAGAGCCCGACCTCCTCCGGCTGCCCCCTCCTGTCAGGGACTTGTGCAGAGCCACAAGGTCCTCCCTGAGCCCCCTTTTCTCCAGGCTGAGCCCCTTCCCCAGCTCCATTCCCTTCTCTGGACATGCTCCAGCCCCTCAAGGTCTTTCTTGTCATAAGGGACCCAAAACTGAATCCAGGACTTGGGGTGAGAGTCCCAGGCCCTGCTGCCCTTCCTGCAGGTACCAGCCTCACAGCATTCCCAAGCATATCCTGAATCCAGAAGTACCCAGACAGGCTGTGCAACCCCACCCCAAAATCACATCCTCAGGTCACACTTGCTCGACATTCTCACTGGAATCCCCACAGAAATCCACCTCCAGCTGGAGGGAGGCCCCGGCCCAAAGTCAAGCCCACGTGGTTCTCATTAGGCACCAGGGGATGGTCCAACCCCAGCAGGAAAAGCTTTGGATAGGAAAGGCAGTGCCTGACCGGTAGGGAGACTGCGAGGGCCTGTGGGAGCCACAGCATGGGATGTTTGGGGTATCTTGGGGTGTCCATCCCAGCCCAGGGACTGCAGGGAGGCACCAGAAACTGGGCAGTGGGAACCACCATCTCCACCAAGAGCATCCCAGGACATCTGAGAGCATCCCAGGACAGCCATCACTCCGCCTTGGGCAGCCTCTCCACCCAGCCAGGGGGGCCCTGCTCCTCAGCCTGGCCGGATCCTTTACAGACACGGGACAGGGACAGGAGACTGAGAACACCTGAGCAGGACAGCTCAGGGCTCACCCCTGCTCCTGCATCCCTGCAGCTGCTCCAGGTGTGTCCCACTGCTGCGCAGCCGGGTGAGCTCCTGCCCATGTGGGAGTGGGGACAGCAGCAGCACCTGCAGAGACCAGGGGACACCGGAGCATCCCCACCCTACCAGGACCTGGAGCTGGAGCCAGAGGGACACCCTGCTGCACCCTGCCCTGCAGAGAGCAGGAAAGAAAGAGCCAGAGGCATGGAAAATTATCAGAAACGTGTATTTTTTTTCTTTTTAATAGTAAACCTCTTTACAACAAATATAGTGAAAGAGTTTCCAAACAAAACTCATAAGAATTTCTCATGGTAATTATTATTATTATCATCATTTTTTTATATATTTTTTTTCTTATTGTGGAATATACAATAACGCATCACCATACAGCACAAAAAAAGGAATATTGAAAAAACGAAATAGACGTCTCAACCACGTGCTGCAGTCCCTGGGAAGGAGCCACTGATTGTCAAGGGAGCAAGGACGGGAGGGAACGGGGACAGGGAGGGGGGGATGGCGTCCCCAGGGCGCGGGAGGTTCTCAGTCAGGCCAGACCCCGAGGGTGCAAACACTCCAGAGAAAGATGGAATTAGTCAAAGATCCCGGTTAAAACATTACAAGCTCTCGACATAAATCCTCCCTCCCCTCCCACTGCTGCTGCTGGGCTCCCACTGCCTCGCCCCGGAGCTGGACACGGGGCAGGGAACGCCCTGGGCCCTGTGCCCGGCTGCGGGAAGGGCGTGGCTGCCCCACGGCTGCCCCGACCTGCCACCCATGGGCGCCGAATCCCTTGACTCGCACACACCCACACACACACACACCCACACACACGGGTGGAGGAGCATCAGGAAAAAAAAGAGGTTAAAAATATATATATATATATATTATAGATACAGTTTCTCTTTTTTTTTTTTTTTTTTCTCCTTTTAAATTGCTTCTCAAAACAATAAATAAAACTCCTCGGGGGAAGTGCACGTCCTGTTTTGTTTCTACCTGTGCAGCACCCTGGGGGGAGGATGCAGAGCTGCCTGTGCCGGTACAGACGGGCTGAGCGGGGACATCCAACGCACCATCACACAGAGAAGCTGACGGGGGGCATTTTATGATTTTTTTTTTCTTTTAGTGCATCATTTAAAGGGTCTATTCTATTTTACAAAGGTTTTTGCAGACACCCCAGAGTTTGCTAACACCTACCTGCTTAACTGAGCTACGGGGAGCCAGGGGAGCAGAGGGGATGGGGGACAACGAGGACCCGACCCAGAGGCCATGGGGGACAGGAAGCGGGAGCAGCAGCACGGCCACGATGCTCCCCACCTCTTCAGCATCCTACTCGCCTGCAAATGCTCGGAAAGAGCCGTGGGGAGGAGGGGAATCACGGCCCAAGCTGGGCTGCTTCACCCCTCGGCCTTGCAGACGCCAGGAGCCCACGGGGGCATCCCAGCACGGTCTCAGGAGAGCGCGTTTCCCTGGGAAAGGATGTTCCTGCGGCTCTGGGGGGGTTCACGCCCGGAGAGTGAGGAGCTGGGCCAGTCTCTACATCTCAGTGGCACCAGCACGAAAATCTCGCTCTGAGAACCCATCTGAAGAGAAGAAATCCCTCACTGTCCCCCAGCACAATGCTGGGGGGTCCCCGTGGTGGATGCGGGGCTGGGGGGGGGACAGCAGCCGCCCATCCCCACCCAGTGACGATCGGGCTGGGGATATTGTAAAATCCTCAATTCCCGGAAAACCATCCCAGCCTGTCAGGAGACGATCCTGGCGCAGCCTGAGTCACACCACCCTCTTCTGGCTTAAGGAAAGCACACTCCAAACAGGCATCGCTCCAGAGAACGGAGCTCGGGAGGAAGAAACTGGAAAGTAACTGGGGTTTCCACTCGCTGGGGAGAAGAGGGGAGTGGGAACGACCCTGTCCACTGCTCCAAGGTCCCCGATTCCTGGCCTGAGCGCAGCTGAGATCCAGAGCATCCCTGCACACCAGGGACCTCCCTATTTGCAAGGCTCACTAGAAGACACTCCTGGGTGTCGCTGGCCCCTCCGGACCCACGGGGGACACGCCGGCGTGTTGGGAACCCTGTGGAAAAGCGGCCCTGGTACGAAGCCATTGCCAAGTGGCTGCTCCTGTCCAGGAGCCTGGCAGGGTCCGGGTCTGGGACATGGAAACTTGGGGAGCAGGGAGGCCCGGGGAGGGGGTGCACGGGAAGAGCCAAGAGGGTTAAACAAGAAATCACTGTACAACTCGGCCATGTCCAAAGTCAGTATTATTACAATATACTCTGACAAAAATATAATCTCATTTCATATCAATACAACAAAAAAAACCCCAAACCAGTTTTCTGTACTGTTACCATTGCTAACAGATTGAAACTCGCTATTTACAGTTACAGTAGCCAGGTAAAATACTACAGGTGAGAGACCAGAGAGAGGAGGGGCAGAGGGACAGAAGGGAGATAAAATCACCAGGGGAAAGGGAAAAATAAAGGGGGGAAGGCCCTCTTACATCCCGAGCATGGCTTCCTGCATTGGACAAGGAAGGGTGATGGATGGAGGTAGTGAAAATGCAATACTTGGTTTATGGGTCTGGCTGGGTTTTTTTGTGGAAAAGAAACAGGAAAAGAGAAAAAACAGAGAGGAAAAGAAACAAAAGTGAAGTGAGAGGGGCAAGTGAATAAAAAGATGAACATGGGTAAGGGAAACCAGAGCAAACCTTCGGCTGAAGCCCACTGTTAGAGACTCTCCCGCAGCCCAGGGAGAGGTGGATGGGGATGAGTTTTTGCCACTTTGGGAGGTGAAAATACCCAAAACAATCTCCAAATTGTGCCCTCAGCTGGAGGGATGGGAGGCAGGATGTGGCACCCAGGACGGCACAGCTAAGGTGCAGCTGGGAAGAGGCTCCTGCCCCACCTGATGGATGCTCTCCCCAGGAGGGTGGAGGGGACCCCCAGAGCACCAAGTGCCCCTCACCCCCAGCCAAGCTCTGGGCCGGCAGCAGCAGCTCACAGCCTTTTCCCCAGAACTGGTGACAAACTTCCCGATTTGCACCTGAAGGGTTGGGGGGAATCCCCCAACCAAGCAACACAAGGGGAGAAGAAAGTGCAGGAGATGGAATTTTCAAGGAAAAGGTGGGGCTTTTTGTAAATCTGCTTTTCCCTTGGTTTGCTCAGATTATTCTGGGGAGGAAGAGGGAAGTGAAAAAGGGGGAAGGAAAAGAAAACATGTTCTTCCTCTTCGCCCCGCTTTCCCCCGGGCCCACACGTGGCCCGTTGCCACCAGCTCTGGATTTAACACTTCCATTGCCCTCAGACCCCAACCCTGGCAGCGGCCTCAAACACACGACAGCAACAAACCCCTTCCCCAAGGGACCCCGAGGGACTCCCTGCCACAAGCACAACCCCCGTGGAGGCACAGGGTGCCCCTCACACAACCACAGCCCACTGCTGGACTCCCCCCAGCACCAACCCCCTCATCCAAACATCCAGCACAGCCAGGCTCTCTGCTACCCCCCAAAACAACCCCGAGCAGGGGGTCACCCTGTCCCCTCGCTGATCACCTGATCCCAGCTGATCACCTCCACAGCCCCCGGAGCGGGCGGGACCACCCCCATCGATCTATCACCATCCTCACTGCGCCCCAGCAGCTCTTCCCAGTATTTTAGGTCCTAACCATCATTTAGGGTCCTGCTCCGTCCCCAAATCTCCTCCAGGGGTGGGCAGGTGACTTCCCACCCCATCCTTGCTCCTACAGCTGCCGGCAGCAGCGTCACCTGAGCCACACCCCGTGACCTCCCTTCCATCCTCCTCGTCCCCGCACCGCGCCTCGGCCACCCCGAGAACGCTCCCTCCGCCTCTGCCCCACAGCGCTGCTGCCCGGCACCACCCCACACCAGCCCCGGCCCCCGCCGCCGGCACCGACACCCCAAAAACAGCTCTGCCAAGCCCTGGGAAAGACCAGCCTTCCCGGGACGGGGGTCACAGCCCCCACAACGCCGGCAGCTGCCAGCCCCGCAGCTCGGCCCGGCGCTGGGCACCCCGCGGGCAGGGCAGGGCAGGGGGCGATGCCGCTGCCCCCACCCCGGCTTACCTGTGGCGGCCGCGGCGTCCGGTGCGGGCTGGAGGATCCACAGAGAGTTTAGAAGGTAAAGATCAGAAACAGACTTTGGTAAGTAACCACACGCTTAGAAAGGAATATATCAGTTTGGAAACATCTCAGTGCATACTTCTTATATGAAAATATACACAAATGTATTTCATTCTCCAAAAAAGGAACAATTAAAAACAAAAGCAAACTAGCCCAAACACAATATATTAGCTGTTTTTTTGTTGGTTTTTTCTTTTTTTCTTGTTGTTGTCATCCTTTAAAATCTTTAACGCTACACTTTGTTCAGGTTACACTTTTTTTGTCTTTTTTTTTTTTTTGTAAATGTTTTTTTTTTCTTCATGCATTTTACACCTTTATAGCCTTTGAGAATAAATAAGCTCCATTTTGCTTCCACATCTCTAAAAACTGCAGCATTTTAACTATCGTCGTTTAAATCGTGCAATTTTTTTTTTGCAACACCCCTTTTTAAAAAATGGAAAATATATATATATTTTAAAACTAAACCCTATACAACGCAAAAATTCCAAATTAAAAAAAAAATTATACACAATTGTAACTGTCAACAGTACAGATGAGCACAAGAAATAAAATTAGATCAGAACATATTTATAGAAGCACAAAGGAGGGTGTTGGTTTCTTAGATTGTCATTCTTCTCGTTGTCTTTTGAAAATTAGGAGGAGTTTACCAGATACTACAGTCTGGGGGGAAATAAAGGATAATGACCTGGACAAAAAAAATAGAATATAATAATAAAATAACCCCAAGCCCCCAACAAAATAAAGACCCCGACAAACAGCCCCCAAACCCCTTCCACTGCGACGTGAAGCCAACGCCGTGTCTGACCCAGGGCATCCCCGCCTCCCCACGAGCCGTACTTGCCCGTGGCACCAGCCCAGGGATCGTCGAGTCCGCGGCCGCGCTGCTGCAGATCCGCTCGGCCCAGCCCGGAACGGCGCCCAAGCACTGGCGCCTTCCCCGCCAGGCAGATCTAAACCTACGTAACCCAGAGCGTTTGTGTCTTGGATTTTGTGTTTTCCAGGCTCTCAGCTTCCAGGCAGAAGTGTGAACTTGGGAGTCAGGGCATGAAGTCAATGAGCAAAAATGTTTTTTTGGTTTTTCCCCCCCCTCAGGGTTGCTCTGCACCGACGGCGTCGAGTGCCGGGGGGTCTCTGCTGCCGCCTCCTCGCCGGGGTGTCTGGAGCAAGCCGCTCTGCTGGGCCCTCCCGCCGCACCGCTCCCAGCGGGGCAGACCCCGGCTCGTTGGGTTGAGTTTCTTTTTGCGAAGAAAAAAAAAATAAAATACAAAACGAGAGCGATGAGACGTCGTTATCCCGCCTAATTTCCAAAGCAAGGCCGTGCAAAGAGCTCAGGTGCGCGTCCGGTACGTCCGGCATCACCAGGTCAGGGCGTCAGCATGGGCAAGGAAGACCACGGTCCGCAGCATCTCTCCCGCTTCCCACAGGACAAAGAGATGGAGGGAGGGAGATCTGCTTCTGCCGCCGATGCCGCGCCGGCATTCTGGAGGTGAGACCCGAGCGTGTCCCTGGCACACGGTGGCACCCGCTGGGTTTGGCTCGGGGAGGGGAGACAGGGGGGGATTTAACTGCACAAAACCTGCCAGGGTTTCCCCACCACCACGGGGCTCCTCTTGCCTACCCAAGGCCTTTCTGGAGCATGGGAGCAGGAGAGGGAATTCCATATCTTACCATTGAAAAAGAATAAAACCATCATTTGGGAAAGCCTCTGTGGCAGCAATTTGGTATTTTGAGGTTTGGAGGGAGGGATTTTATCTGGCAAGTGTCTCCATGCCTTGATCCACAAGCAGGATGTTGGTGAGGAGCGGGTACCCAGAACGCTGGCACCGCTGAGCACCCACCACCCTGATCCCTCCGCCGGGCCTCCACACACCAACAGCTACTAATTTTCACCCAATTTTGAAGGATTTCCTCTCCTCCTCCAACCACTCCCTCTAGGCCGACCCTGCTCATTTCACAATAATCATCAGTCTTGTTTTTCCAATTAGAAACTTTGTGATAAATGCTTGGTTTGGAAAAGTTCATAAAACCCCATACATTTGCTTCTGGTTTGCCCTCATCCCGGGACATTTTTATGCCATCCGCCTCATTCCAAGGCTGAGCTGGCAGAGGGATCCAGGAGGGGGATAAATCCCACCATGACTCAGCTCCTCTCCCTTTCCTCTGGCTCAGGGCAGAGCTGAACCCAAGGCAGCTCCCAGCTCCTCCACGGCCCCCCAAGGCCAGCCAGGCTCCAGCTGCCAAAGCCTGGCAAAGGTGGCATCCAGGCAGGTTTTGTGCCAGTTTGGGACTGCGAGCCCAGGGGTGAGTGGGGCTGGGGTGTCCCTGCACAGGGTGACGGGGCAGCAGGCTGGGAGGGGGACGGGGGACCGGCATCCCTGAGGAGAGCGCCTGCAGGGAGAAAGCCCATCCCTAATGGCTATGCCAGCCAGGAACGGTCCCTTCTCCTCCAAACCCTCCAACCATGAGCAGGCTGATGCATTTTGGGATCAGGGTGCTGACACCCATCCCTGGGAAACTGCCAGAACAAGTGACAACATGAGGAAATTCCTTGGTTTTTCCTTTTTCCTTCCACTAAATCACTGCTCAAGGCTCAAGCAGATTTTCCACACAGCTCACCATTGCCTTTTGAGGCCTAGAAACCTTCAGGCAAAATCTCATTAGGATAATTACTTCAGTTGCATTCTTCGGTAAAAAAATCATTTCTTCTCGTTTTCCTGATTTAAAGCTTTGGCACATGTGGAATGGGTATGCATTTTTAAAATGCTTTTATGGATGTTGGTTGCTAAAATCCACAATATGCTCTGAAAACCAGCGCTAATGCATCCCCTCTCCACACACCTGCTGTGCCAGGTGGAGGCAAAGCATTCCTGGGGAATGGGAACCCCAGTGTTCCAATGACCCTGGTCAGAAACAGTGCAGTTCCCTGCTCTGGTAGGAAAGGTGCTGTCTGCATCTACTTCTCATGCAAACGGGATTAAGCCTTAAAAGTCTGCCTCTTACTCCCCTGATGCAGCTTTCCAGGATCCAGGAGCCTCAAACAGGCTCTGGATGTGGCTGCTCCCTGTTTCATATCGAAGCCGAGCTCTCCCAGCCGCCCTCTGCCTCCCTTCCCAGCTGGTTTAGGAAAATTGGTGACGGAAAACCCTTTTGGAAGAAAACCTGTGCCTACCAAAGCCCTTTAAGCTTCTGGAGAGCTGGATCATGCCTGAACTGCCCCTCCCTGCACATGGACCCAGGAACACCCGGGAACGGCCAGGAAGGTGCATTTTGGGGGTGCTCTGTGCCCCGTCTCCCCCCAGAGCCCATCCTGCCGCAGGCGCTCTGCCTTAGGGATACGGTCCCACTTCCCAGGGGGTCTCACCAGCCAGTGGGCATCAAGTGCCCGGCCCGCCCGCCTGCGGGGGAGCATCGCCAGGGGCTGCTGTTTTTGGTGAGGACACGGATATTCCATTCCAGCCCCCCATTCCCACACACCTGGCCGTTCCCGAGCCCGCGGCTGAGGAGCGCCGTATGTACTGCGTGCGTCGCCTGCTGCGCTAGAATGAATGCCTACAAAATCCTAAAGCTATTTCTCAGGCAGTTTATGATAATTTCCCCCCACCCCAGCCCATCCCCATCACCCGTTTCGCCCCTGTGCCCCCCCGCCCCTCCCGCCCCCTCCCCGTGGCCCTGCTGGAGCCGGCGGCGCTCCCAGGGACGGCGGGGACCCGTTATGTGACCCAGGTATCCAACCGCATGCGCTTTACGGAGGGGCTCTCCCCCTCGGGCTCGCTGGTGGGTCGCAGGAGGCCCAGGGATGAGCCGAAATCGGGGCGGGCGGGATCGTCCCGCTCACTGCTGCCTTCGTAGGAGCTGGTGTTGCTGCTGAGGCTGTCGACGGGCGAGCGGCCGGTGGGCTCGTGCCGGGGCTGGTGGGGGAAGGTGCTGAGCGGGGTGGCAGTGTTCCTCTCCCGGTTGGGCGAGACGGGCTCCGACTTGATGCTGATGTTGGGGTTGGTGTTGACAGTCAAAGTGGTGGTGTGGGACAAGTGACTCCCTTGTCTGGGCATCCAGAAGGTGAGGGGAAGAGGTTGGGAGAGGAGGAGGAGGAAGAGGAGGAGGAGGAGAGCAGAAGGGGAGGAAGGGGGAGAAAAAGATGGAGGAGGAAATAATTGGAAATCTCTCATTATTATCTTTTTGGCGGCCTTTTACCCTCCAGTCCACAGAATTCAGAACCTGCACACAGTACAGATGAATGAACCCATGATTATAAACCTGACTGGATTATTAATCTGGATTCATAATTGGAATTATGACTTGAGAACCAGAATTGTGACTCCAGAATTCATAACCTGGATAGTCACCAGGACGCATCATGGCCGAGCTGGGATCAGACCCTGTGGGCAGCATCCCTCCTTCCCCAGCACCCTGTGATCCAGCCCCAGTCCCACCCCCCGTCCCGCAGCAGTGACACAGAGAAGAGGGACAGGCTGTGACACCCTGTCCCACGGGTGTTCTACAGCTCTGCCCCAGCATCCCTGTGGGCTGCACGGACCCGGCAGAGGGCTCAGCCAGGTGGTTTTGCTCAAAACTGGGAACCTCCTCAGCCTCTACCACAACACAAAATTTTGTCCAGGCTTTCCACACATCCTACAGCCCCACTGGTGCAGGAGGTCCAGGCAGCTACTGAGGAATCTGCTGCCTGCCCTGCCTGGAAAACATGCACCAGGCAGTGAGGAAATGCACTGAACTCCTACACAAAAACCCGATCCATCCATCCACCCCTCTGTCCATTCCTCCACCCATCTATCTATCCCACCCCTCCATCTGTCCATCTATCCTTCCAGTCCTCTATTCATCCCCCCTTCATCTCTCCATGCATCCATCTGGCACTTCATGGTGGAAATGTCAGAGTCTTTGACTCAGTGACTGGGGCTAAGTCATTGACCCCCCTCTTCAGTTTCTGCCTCTCTTTGTCCCATGGTCTCAATGTAATCACAGGCAAGTTGCTTAAATCTTTATTTTGACTAATTCTGTGTGTGGATGCTTTATTCCAGACTAAAAGCAGATCCACTTCAGAAAACCTGCTCTAAGATGCAAGTGTTTGTATTTTCTGCCCTGGAGCAAAGCAATCTATTTGCAATACTAAAAGCCACCTTCCTCCTATACCAGCAGGGCACAATTCCAGACACCTTATCCTGCAATGTCCATCCCATCTAACACTGCCTCTGGCTGGTTCAGCTCCCCCCATGTGAGTGCAGGGACCAATCCCACTGTGGACAGGCAGGAGGACAAGGCTCTCTGAGCATCCCCAAGTACTCTGATCTCAGCCAGGGACTCTGGGTCATTCCTACAGCAACAGGGACATCCCCAAACTTCACAAGCAGCTTCTGGGTGGGCACACAGCTCCTGTCCCCAGCATGGACCCACCAGGGCCTGACACTGGGAGTCTGGAGAAGCCAGGGAGTAGTCATGGCTGGGGCTCTGCAGGTTTGGCACCCTCAGAGGAATTCCCCATTTCCCTTTTTGCTTTTCCAACCTCGGCTGACTGGCCCCTTGTGTCACTTACATTAAGTTTCCTAGTGACACCGGGACCAGGTGCTGCTGCTGCGGCTGCTGCTGCGGCGGCGGCGGCTGCTGCTGCTGCTGCTGCTGTTGTTGCTGCTGCTGCTGTTGCTGTTGTTGTTGCTGCTGCTGCTGTTGCTGCTGCTGTTGCTGCTGCTGCTGCTGCCAGGCAGAGATGTTGCCAAGGGACAGCCCTCCAGGTGAGCTGAACGCCGGCAGCGAGGATAGCTCAGCACTCGTCAGCTGATAATCTGGAAGGGAAGGAGCCCTGCAGTCACTTCAATGTCAAACCTGCCCCTGCAGTGCCCCAAGCACTGAGAGAGGATGGAGACCCGCAAGAGACACGAACACACAATGCATGGAACATCGGCTCGTGCTGTGAGGGGCACAGGGATGCTGGCCAGAGGACACACCTCTTGGAACGGCCTGCCTTGGAATCACAGAACCAGTTAGGTTGGAAAAGACCTCAGAGATCCAGTCCAGCCTATGACCAAACACTACGTCAACTAAGTGCCACAGAAGGGATATTTAAAGGCCATCTAGTCCAACATGCAGGGACACTTTCCACTATCCCAGGTTGCTCCAAGACCTGTCCAACCTGGCCTTGGACACTTCCAGGGATGGGGCAGCCACAGCTTTGCTGGGCAACCTGTGCCAGCACCTCACCAACCTCAGTGTAAACAATTTCCTCCTTACATCCAGTTGTCTTCCACCCTCAAGGCATGAGCTGCTGGCAGGACCTCCATCCTCCACCCCCCACAACACCCACCAGTGGCCCTGCCCCCAGGCACAGCAGTGGCCAGGGCAGCCCCGTGATGTAGCCATGTCTGGCTCCCCGCAGGAAGGGCCACGGGCATGTGAGACACCCCCAGAGCCACCTCCAGCTAGGTGGACAATGCACGGACACACTTCCTCCTCTCCCGGGGCAGCGAACCCTGGCAGCTGACACCCACCTGTGCCTGGGGCACCTTCACCCGTGCCCGGGACAGCCCCACCCGTACCTCAGGCATCCCCACCTGTGCCTGGGGCACCCTCACCTGTGCCTGGGGCGTACCTGGGACAGCCGCACCCACGCCTGGCACGGCCCCACGCGCGCAGTGTCCCGGGTGGCAGCAGGGGGCGCTCCCCGCCTGCCATGGGGACACGGAGCTGTCACCGCGTCCCCTCCCTACGGGCACCCCACGCCCCGGTGCCCCTCCCCACTTGCAGGGCAATGCCTTTCCCATGCAGAACCTCGGGAGCATCAAAAATGCCACTGGAGCACCTGGTACCAGGTGGGAGTTTCACAAAGGGTGTGAAAGCCAGGGAGGAAGGTGCTGCTCCTTCAGGAGATGGTCAAACCTTGGTCAGCCATGTCAGCCCCTGACACAGACACCCATCAAACCCTCCTCGCACCCTCTCCTCCCCCTTCCTCTCCAGTTTTGGGTGTCTCGTGGTTTCGGCTGTCCCCACCCCTGCAGCACACACAGAGGTGGCTGTGCCGGTGCTGAACTGCTGCCAACGCCACTGGCAGATCCCCGGCACACCCCACCCGATGTCCTGGCAGCGGGTTCCCTGCTCCACACCATCCTCCACCCCCTGCACCGGCTGTTCTAGTTTGGGAGCTCCTGACACTCACTGCTGACGGTGGCTGCCCCTGCAGCCCCCACCAGGGCTTGAGCTGGAGCCACCCCAGATCACAGAGCTGGGAATGGTCAGGTTTGACTGAATCTGGTGGCAGAGCTAGCACAGGAAAGGGCACTTAACTCTGGCCAGAGGGCAGCTCAGCACAACTGCAGCACACACAGAGCCTGAAATCCAGATAATATCCACCCAATTAACAGGTGAGTCCTGGGAAGAACAACTGGCAATGCTCCAGGCTGGGAGTTTGCTCAGGGCATCTGCACCCCTCTGCCACCTATGCCATGATCACTTCTGCAGCATCACAGAATCACAGAATCATTTGGGTTGGAAAGGCCATCCAAGATTATCGAGTCAATTGTTCCCTCAGCACTGCCAAGGCCACCACTAACCCATGTCCCCAGGTGTCACAGCCACATGTCTGTTAAATCCCTCCAGGCATGGTGACACCACCACTGCCCTGGACAGTCTGTTCCAAAGCCTGAACACCTTTTCCACATAGAAATTTTCTCCAGTATCCCACCTAAACCTCCCCTGGCACAACCTGGGGCCGTTTCCTCTTGTCCTGCCCTTTGTTACCTGGGAGCAGAGCTGATCCCCGCCTGGCTGCCCCCTTCTGTCAGGGAGTTCTGGAGAGTGAGAAAAGTCCCCCTGAGCCTCCTTTTCTCCAGGCTGAACCCCCTCAGCTCCTTGTGCTCCAGACCCTTCACAAATCAAGACAATTCCTATCCAATTAACAGGGCAGCTCTGGTGGAACTGCCAGGCTCAGAGTTTGCACCCTGCAGTGGTGCCCCCCACACTCACCCCCAGAGCAAACACCTCAGCACAGACACCACTGGCACTTGGGCAGGAACACGGCTCTACCCATGGTCAGCTGTGAGAAAAAATAACTACAGAGAGCCGAAATTCAGGCCCCTCCACCCTGAGCAGCGGCACAGGGCTCAATTAAAACCTATTTTGGGTACTCTGGCTGTGCCCAGCCTGGCTGGTGAACCGCATGGTCACGCAGGGAGAGGAGCCTCATCACGCACAACCGGCATCTTTGGGGCTACACCTACTAATTAGGAGAGGGAGTTCCTAACATGCCAGTTCTGGGTTCTTCCAGACAAGCAGCTTTTTACATTTTTGCAAACTTTTCTCCGAGCCAGAGCAAGTTACACAGGCAGCCAGCAAGTCCTCAAAGTCTTGGTGGAGGTCTGACAGGTGGCAGATGAACAACCCTTCTGTCTGTGCACACTTGTGCGCACTTGTGCGCTGTCACTGTCGCCTCGGGCTGATTTCAATCCACCAGCCCAAATCAGATGGGCCTATGAGCAGGCTGGTTTGCATTCTTCCCAAACTTTTGGGGGCCTATGCTTGTTGTCATTAAGCCCCTATTACGACATCCCCTGAGCTCTCGAGAGCCCGGGGATGGGTGTAGCTGTAATTAGCATCCACTTGCACAGTGCAATGGCTACATCAGCCCTCTCAGCCCTTCTGGCTATGACAATGAGTTCTCACCACTTAATATAATGAGTTTCCCCTTGATTTTAAGCCTGTGGAGTCCTTGGATTCAACCAGGTCTTGCAGCGGCGAGTTCCACGAGCACCACTGCAGCTGCTTGGGGAGCACCAGGCACGTGCCTGCAGCAGCACATTTCCCTCTCGGGTTAACTGACCCATCCGAGAGCTCTGCCCTGGCCACGTCTGACCTGTGTTAGAGCTCTGCCCTGGCCATGTCTTACCTGTGTTGTACGCTGTGGGCATGGCCGAGAAGGGCAGCCCCTGTGTCAGCAAACTCGGAGTCGCCACGGAAACAACTGGTGTGGTCAGAGAGTGAGTTGCCTGAGAGACACCCAACCGCTGTGTGTTTTGCTGCGGGAGCAAACAGGGAGGGAGTTAAAGCCCAGATGGTTAGAATCAGTCGTTCTCGTGGGTTGTGGCCCCCCAAAACCCCCTGGGCATGCACTGGGACTGAGCACGGAGACTGTGGGATAAGCAGGATTGATCTTCTGGCTATTCCACACTGCAAAAAAGCAAAGTACAAACCACACCAGCTACTGACACTCTGGACCTTGTGACTTTCATCTGCAGGTCACGGCCTTGAGTCCCCTTTCTGCCCGGGGCTGGGCTTCACCCACCAGGACCAGCCATGTCCCTGTGTGCATGGAGGGGGAATATCAGCAGGACGTCCGACAATTCCTCACTGCTGTCCAGAGGCTGCGTGTGAGGCTTGCTGAGCTGCCAAGGAGTGACAAAGGGACCAAAGGAAACCAAGACCAGCCGAGACAGCACAGAGCTGACGCCTCCTCCCTGCAGCTCCAGTGGCCAAAAACAAGCCCCTGCCTCAAGGGAAGCTGAGGATGCTGAGCATTGGCCTCAGGATTTTAAAGGGACTCTGGCATCCCTAAACTCGAAGTCCAGTGCTCGGCATCCTGCCGGCTCGGTGCCCTCACAAGGTTTTGGTGACTCAGGTATTAGCAGGTCCACTGTGGAAAAATTCTGCCCTTGGACCAGTGCACACCAACCTCCCCCCATGGTTTTCCAGGCAGTTACGTGGGTGGATCTATAGGTCAGATTCAGCCCTGTTTACAAGGCAGATAATCTGGGCTGTCTCTGTTGATCTGATTTAAATCAGACTCAAGAGGCTTGACTCTAATCCGAAGCACCCCAGCACACGTCACCCTGTGAAGACTGGGGCAGTGCCCAGCTTAAATCACGCCTGGCAGGAGGCTGGCTGGGACACAGGGAACAGCCTTTCTGTGCCACCGAGGGCTCCCAGGGCCTTGCAGGGCTGGGCACAGACTGTGCAATGCTTCCCCATGGCCACGGAGACTCTCCTGGGACAAGGCTGGAGGCTAAAACCCTGCCCTGGCCACCTCTGGAGGGTAACAGCACCCAGCTGTGCAGGATTTGCTCACCCTGCACCCACACACTGCCCAGCCCGCAGGTCCCTCCTGTGGCCCGGCGAAGGCGATTACCAGGGCTCTAATTGCTAAAGCTGTGGGGGGCTGTAGGAGCGGGTTTTCCTGGCACGCATCCTGCTGGCAGCCACCCTTGGCCGTGCCCACTGCTGTGGGTTAAGGACACGGCAAAAAAAGTCTTCATGGAAGGTAAGACACAGCCCTGTCCCTCTCCTGCCTGCACCAGACCCTGAGCCAGCCCAGTGGGATGCAGCCCCCACAGCCCCATCCCTTCTGCCCCTCTCTTCGGGGCTCTGCAGCTTTCCTGGGAGAGCACAGGCACAGGGACGAGCATGGCCGTGCCACAGGGCTGGGTTGGTGAGACACTGGCTGGGCAGGGGGTACCAGCCCCACAAACCCCCTTTACACTACAAGGCGAGTGTGGGGATGTCAGCCCCAGCTGCACTGGGGGAAGCACCCCGATTTTCACCCCAATCCATGCAGGAGGAGGTGTGCAAGCTGCCCCCCACATGGTGCCACTCACACCCCGTGCCCACAGACAACGCTCCAGCTGCCATTCCAGTCGGTAACACACCATGCAGCATGCTCCCAGGGTGAATGGACCCTGCTGCCCCTGGCACATTAGGAGTGTGCAGAGAAATGGGGGAACACCTCTTGGAATCCTCTAAGGGAGCAGAGCATGCTCAGAGCTGCAGGAGCAGCACCGAGGGTGGCAGGGCTGGGGCTGCGGGCAGCGGGGACGCAGCGGAGGGGCCACTGACTCATCCTGCAGCCGCCTGGAAAGAGGTGGGAGCTGCCATTTGGAGAGAGGATCTGGTGTGTAGGTTGAGCAATATGGAGGGAGCAAATCTGGGGAGAAGGTTAGCAGAGCAGGGGGGCATCTGCACCAGGCAGCAGGGATCTGCAGGGACAACACTCTGCAGTCCCCTTCCTGATCCAGCAGTGCCAAGGTCCCTGTCCCACCCTGGCCACATTTCGTCACCCTCCACCCCCCTCCTGCCACCTCGGTTGGGGCGAGGATGTTTTTCACTTCTGGCAAAAACCCAGCAGGTTAACTCAGACCAACAATTAGAACTGCAAATGCCACCCCAGTGGATTTTTACCAAACACTGCTTCAGTGTGCAGTGCCCAGGGAGTGCCAAGGGCAGTGGGATCAGGAATGAGCAGATGGGGAGGTGGGGAGTGACTGCTCTCCCTCCACACATGGGGAAACTGAGGTACAGAGATGCTGGAAGGGGGCCACTAAGCAAGAAGGGTTTGGGGACACAAAGAGCAGCAGAATTCATGCCTGCCAAAGCTCTGGCCCATCCTTGCCCTGGCCAAGAGTGTCTCCTTGCAGGCTGCCAGAGGGATTGGCTTACTCCTGTGTTTTTGGAGAGCTTTTCCCCAGCTGCGTGACCTGCATCCCACAGCAGCTCTTGCCCTTCCCTTGCTGCGCTGACCTGTGGCTCATCTGCCCTGCACCAGAATAGCAATGGAGCAGAGTGAATCTTTGCCACAAACAAGGTGGCATTCACTTTGCTGGCAGGGAGAGGAAAAAAAGCCATAAAAATAACACGGAAAACTGCCCCATGCACAAGGGAGGTTTAGGGAGTGCACCAGCCAGCCAGTGGATTTACACAAGCTTTAAATAATATCCTTAATATGGGAAGAGCCTGATTTACTCCCATCTCTCATGTGCTGGCAATGGGCCAGGTCTTCCTGTGCTGTAGCTGTAGTGGCTTCAGTGAAGCCCCATGGGCAGGTCCAGGGCAGTGGCAGTGCCCAGCCCAGCTCCACAGTCCCCGAAGGGACCCTGGCTGACCTTCCCAGGGGGACCAACACAGCAGTTTTGGCCTTGGTGGAGAAACAGGCGCTTTGCAGCTCATGTCAGCCCCTTCTTTTCCATAGGGATTTTCCTAAAAGCATGTTTTTCTTGGGATTTACTTTCTGCAGCAGGACTGGATATAACGCTGGTGCCCACATCCCGCCGCATTCCCAACACAGAGCAAAGGAGCCAGTGTCCACCCCCTCTGCGTGCCCCATGCCTCGCCAAGCCAGGGCAGGACCAAGGGGACAAGCAGCCCACGTCCCACCACACCGCCATGCACACTCAGCAGGGAACTCACCAGAGCCAAGTGGTCCTCGGTCTGTCCGTGGGAGAACAGGGAGAGAACCGAGAGGCACCGTTAACTCAAGCACCCCATCCCCGCCGCGACCGCGCTCACTGGCACCACACCCTCGCCTCCGTGGGGCAATACAGGTTAGAGTGGTGCCCAGCACAGGGTTTGCACCAGCCAGGGTGGTGCACGCAGGAATCCAAGCTTTCCTCCTCAGTTCTCCCCTCCAGCATGGCCCCAGCCAGTTTCCACCACTACAGCACAGAACAACTGCCTGCATCTGCATCTGCTCCAGCACCGAACGCCCCCGCAGCCTGTCCCCTGGCAGGGGATCCACTCCCAACCCACCTGGAGTCCCAGCAGACCTGTGGGCACTCACCAGATGATGCATCAGCCCCTTCCCGCTCTGCGAGGTGATCACGCGCAGGTCCGGCTTGCGGCTGTTGGCGGCGAGCTGCGTGCCGTGCGAGGGCGGCGGCGGGGACTTGGCCGGGATGATCTTGCCCAAGCTGCTGCCATTGGACACGGGAAGGAGACCCGGAGAGGCTCTGGCACTCACGTAGCCATTTCCTGCAGGAACACGGGTGACAGAGAGAAAGGAGGTGAAGGCATGGCGACGGCTGAATGCACGGCGGTGGTGAGTGCACGGTGGTGAAGGAGTGGTGATGGTGCACACATGGCCATGGTGAATGCACGGTGGTGAAGGAGTGGTGATGGTGCACACATGGCAATGGTGAATGCACAATGGTGAACACATGGCCATGGTGAATGCACAGCTGTGGTAAACACCATGGTGAGTGGTGCCACAGTGGCATGCTGACATTCACAGGCCCTGCCAAGCTCCATGAGTGCTCCTCCTTGTGAGAGAGCAGCACTGCATCCCCCCAGACTCCCCAAAACCCTCCTGCACCCCAGCAGGCTCACCCTGCAGGATGAAACCAGGACAGGCAGCGGGCCCCGAGTCCCCAGCACTCAGGGCAGCTCCTCAACCCTGCAGGAACTCCCCATTGTTCCTGCAGTAACACCCAGCAAATCTCAGAGCCTGATCTGCAGCCAGGCTCTTTCCGTGCTTTGGCTGGGCACCGCAGCCCTGCCAAGATGGGTAATTACTGGTACATTCACTTTTAAGGTCTCTTTATGGTACTGGAGCAGTGAAAAGGGGCTGTGGCAGAGTGAGGCCTCAGTTCACTGCTCCCACTGCCCCTTTGAAGATCTAAGGTTCCCTCCTTCTCCTCCTCCTGCTGCCCCACTTAAGGATTTTATGTGCAAAGAGAAGGGAAAAAAAAGAAGAAAGGAAAGGAAGAAAAAAAAATAAAAAGGAAAAGATTTGATGAACATCAGGAAAGGAATAAATTGGATCAGATTACTGTTCTGATGAGGGTTGGTTTTTTTTCATGAATAGGCCCCAAAGATAGAAAGGCGTTCAGCAATCACCAGGATTCAGCCCTCATATTCATTGCACGTTAGACCGGGAAAAATAGGTCGCTGATTGCATTATTAATCACATCTACCATTGCGCTGCATCTGCATTTCAGCAGGCGGCTGGTGGCACTGACGCTGCAGCCGCAGCGCGTGGGGGCCGAGCGCCAGCCGCTGCCTCCCCAGAGCTGTCCCGGGCTGGACACAGAGGTGATGGGCTGAACCAGGCACAGGGGATGGCCACACTCCCAGGGAGCAGGGCTGATCCCATGGATGGCCCCGGGGATGGGAGGTGCTGCCCCAGAGGGTGCCTGGGAGCCGCTGTCAGGGACACCCGTGGTGGCCGGGCTGCTGCAGGCTGGCAACTCTGGCATCCATGTCCCTGATGGAGGGAGGGGTCCAGCTTTCCTGTCCCCAGCAAGGTGTCCTCCCAGTCCCAAATCACCGTGAGCAGCCGTGCAGAAGGCGTGTGCCTGGTGCATCAGGCCCCAGCACCTCCGCGCACCAGGAGCTGCTGGAATCCTGCTCACAAGGCCCCTGGCTTTCAGATTCATTAACAACGAAGCTGCAGAAATTCCCCACGTGACCTTGGCTACCCGCAGTGCTGGTGGCCATGGAAAAGCCAAAAGAAATGTTAAACCCTTTGATATTCTCCTTCCCAAGGCAGCACTGGCACGGATGCACACAGGGCTCTCATGGTGACTCCCTGTTTGAGGCACACCATGTTATCTGTGCATCACCTGGGGTGTGCATTGGGGTGGCTCCCTGTGCTGGAGAGGAGCTGGTTTGGGTTCCAGTGCTGGCACTCTCCCCCAAAAATGGGTGGCCTTGGGCAATCCTGCTGCTGTCATTGCTGTGTCCACCCAGCATGGATCTGGCCACCCCTGAGAGCCAGAGAGAGAAGGGCTACACTCCCACCAGGACTTCCCAACCAAGGGCGCCCACCAAAAAAAGTCTAAAAGTGGAGCACTCTGGGCTGCCTTTGCACCACCCTGGTGTGAATTTGAGTGGGGACAGTCAGGGCTCAGCATCCCGCCACGGACCAGGAGGGGCGGACCGGGTGCTGCATCCTGAGGGTGGCACACGCCATGGAGCGTGGGCAGGATGCAGGGATACAGCGACATCGCTGCAGGATCCGGCCAGAGGCACCCGCAGCTGATGACTCAGAGGCAGCAGGTGATCACTCAGTGCTGCAGAGACTGCAAGGGAGGAGGAGGAGGAGGAGGAGGAGGAGGAGGAGAAGGAGGAGGAGGAGAAGGAGGAGGAAGAGATATACCAGGTATTTGAAAACTGCAAGCTCAGTGCCAGAGCCAGGACCAGAGCCACAGTCCCCTCTCTTAGCCAGGAGGGGAGCCCCAGGGAGGGCGGGGGGCTGGGGACAGCAGGGGTCCGGGGCTGGCCACAGCCGGGCTGTCCCTGCTCCTCAGGCCCGTTTCCTGCAGTGGCAGCAGGAACGCAGGGAATGCTCCGGTGACGTCAATGCTGACATTCACGGGCCCTGCCAAGCTCCGCACCCGCCATGGCTGCTCCGACAGCTGACATGGGGGCGGCTGCACAGAACGGGGGCCGCAAAGGGGCCTGGGGGCCGCGGCACGATGGCCCCTTCCCTCTGCCCTCAAGGATCAGCCAAGCTCCGTGTTGGGTGCTGGGAGAAGCTGGGGAAATGCTGCCCCACAAACCACCCTGGCAGGTTTTGCTCTGCGAAGAAATCCTTCTGGCACTGGCACGGCTGCTGCCCGGCACAGGGAAATGGCTGTTCCTGGGAGTGGCCAGAGCGCAGGGGACATGGTCAGGTGGCCATGGTGCTGCAGAACCACAACTGGACCAACCCCACCCGCACAACCAGTGGGACCCGGCTCCAGTCTGGTTTTAAGTGGGGCAATGTGGAATTCCACACTCCTCCTCCTCCGTGCCGTTGGCTGGACACCCACTGCAATGAAGGCCCAGAAGGGGGGAGGAGTCAGGCTCCAGGAGCAAGGCTGCCTTTGCCCTGGGATGGATGGCATCCGCCCTGCCAAGGCTGGGATCACTGCCAAGCCCAGTGCCGATAGCAGCAGCTGCTTCCCAGCAGGACCCAGGGCTGTCACTGGTTTTTGGGCTGTGCCTACACCAGCAGTGGCCCAACATCCTCAGCCTGCAGACAGCAGAGGCAGATGTGGGGATGGAGATATTGTTAGTGCATTTTACAGCTGAGGAGCTGAGCCACGAGGCCTGAACCTCATTAGCACTGAGGCTCTCGCAGTGGAAAGGGCCCTTAATGAGCTTTTTTAACTTGCAGTGAAGTTCCTTTACAGGGCCCAAGCGCAAGGAGGAACTGGGTATTAATTGATCACCCGAGGACGGCGGAGAACTTTGTGCAGCACCAGGAGCTAAACCCAGAGCTGCCCAAATCCTGGTCTTTGCGGGTCACCTCCCTGATCTGCAGCTCTCCCCGAGATCCAGGGCAGATGGAGACTCTTTGTCTACGGGGGTCTTCACTGAAACAAAGGCACTGGCCTGGAGCTCCACATGCCAACCCCTCCCACTGCCAAGAGCAGCAAAATCTTCCCCAGAGCTGCCCTATGGATCGGCAGTGCTGAACAGCAAAGCAAAATCCTATGGGATGTGGGGAAACAGAGGGCAGGAGCATCACATGGAGGCAGGGCCGCAGGGCTGAAAGGCTCCTTACTTACCCACGGGGCTCGGGCAGGCTCCGTTCGTGTTGTTCAGGTCTCCCCCAAGCATCGCCCCTGCAAAGCAAGCAGAGAGCTGGGATCACCATCGATGTAGAACAGGGTGAGCATCCCTGCTTTTGGGGGGCAAGAAAGCAGGGAGCACAACGGAGGAAGGCAGAGGGAAAAAAGCAGGACTGCCTTCCTGCGGAGAAAGTGCTGGGCAAAACGAGCAGCATTCCTGGTGATCAGGTTGGGAAACATTATCCAGGCAGATCCGTTTCCTTTGGGAAGGAGCCAGGTGCACAGGAGCCTGTTCCAAAGGAGGCAGCTTGGAAAACACTGCGGCTATTTTATTCCAAGCCCCCCTTTGGGGGACACGGGGCCGGTGCTGCCGGGGAGGAGAGAGCCCCAGCAGCATGACGGGAAACACAATCCCCCCTGTAATGTTCACACCGAATGGAAACCATCCCACACTGCCAGGACGCCACAACGATCCAGACTCCCGTGGTCCCAGTGCTTGCAAAGCGCCGACGCTCCCCACCAGGCCGGGAAAAACTAGACCTTTTTATTCCCAAAAACCAGAACATTTTGCCTCGCCTGGAAGAAGACTTGATCTTTTTCTGCCTTGTTATGAAGTTATTTCTGAAAGCCACCTATTCCCCAGCCGGGGCTGCCTGACCACACCGCGGGCAGCGATTGCAGCCAACAGCCGGCGCGGAGGCTCCGGAGCTGTGACCGCAGTCAACCCGGAGCCCTGGGCTGGCGAACGAGGAGCCTCTGATGCCAAACCCCACCTCTAACCACTGCCCAGCTCTTCTCAACCCAGATGGGGAAACCTGAGACAGAAACTATCCAGCCCATGGCTCTCAGCTTTGGGCTTGCAGTGAGCCCCTGAAAGCCGGAGGAGGGTGGGAGGGCTGAGCTGCTGCCGTGCAGGGAAGCACAGCTGCTCCCCATATGGGAGCAGGATTGGGAAGGGCAGTGGTCCCAAAACTTGCGCAGCCTGAGAAAGGGTGAAGTGACCCACTAAATGTGGCGAATGTGACACCGCAGCACCCTCCCCTCAAGGGATGGGGATGCAAAGCCAGACGTCCCTGTGCCTCCAAAGTCCCAGAGAAGGGACTCCACCAGGATTTTGCAGGTGTGCCCTGCTGTGGGACCCCACTTGCACCCCGGACTTTGGTGCCTATGCTGCCAAAGAAGGCTCACCACCTTGGGTGAGTGATGCCAACCCCGCACCCAGCCCTGTACACCCCCCCTTGGCTGCCCTTCTCCCACACCATCCCCGAGCCAACAGCACCAGGCACTGCCAAGGCACCCACCCAGTGCTTGCAGTGCATTTGCTTTGGAAACAACACAACCAGCTCCGGTGCAATGCTAAAAAAGATTTAGGGGAAAAAAAGGAGTTTTTCTAACATGCAAGGCCCTGGCTCCTATAAACAGGATTTCTTCCGTGTCCCAGGCAGCGAGTGAATGAGACACAGATGGCCGGACTTGGAACACCTCTGCACTCACAACCGCAAAATGATCCCCCTCAAACGAGCAGTGAGTGAGCTGGAAACGGCGAGCCCCCAGAGGGGTCTGCTTTACCAGGAAGCCTCTTCTGTTCTCAGCTGAGGGGCCTACAAGAGGGCAAGAGATCCCTGCAGCCAGAGCGATGGCTGCCTGTGCCCAAGGAGGGCTCTGCCACCCTGCCTGGAGTGAGATGCTGCTCCCTGGGACCAGCCCTAGAGCAGAATGACCCCTGTCTTGCAGGTCCGGGGCCTCATCCTGACACCTGAGTACTTCGAGGCACCTCAGAGACCCTGCGGTGAGAGCAGTGAGCAAACAAGCTGTCTCTGAACCACAGCTCCTGCTGCATCCCAGCCAGGCAATTCCTCCTGCTCACCCTGACCCACCATACAACCTGCTTCTGGAGGCACCTCCCAGCCAGCCCTTCTCTCCAAATCCACCCCCTTTGCAAACCTCCCCGGAGCTCTCAAAGCCCCAGGGGCCACAGCTGAGGGCTCAGACATCCGAGTGGTCACTGGCACCAGCTTTGCCATTTGCAGCCCGGGCAACTGTGACAGACCATCTGCGACATCCAAAATAGCGGGAAGGGGCTTTCTGCACACTATTATTATTTATGATCACACTGCAGGAGAGCCGGGCTGTGCTCACACATCGTCCCTGCCCCCCTCCCCGCCACTGCAGGGGACACGGGTGACAACTCCTCTCCCCCACCCTGTCCTCTGCCACCCACCGCCGGTCCCTGCTGGAAATGACTGCTCCTCCGATCTGTCAGCAGGGCCACATGAGTAATCGCCCGCGACCAACTGCAACCAGCACGGCCCGACTCGCAACAGCCCTTTTTAGGCAACAGTCCCATGTCACCGGAGTGCCACTGGCGAGCAGGATGCCGGCAGCCACCCCCAAGCCCGGGAATGGCGCCGGGTGACTCATCTTGCACTGCCCAACCTTGAAACAGATCCCTGCAGGAATCCAGCTCTCAAAGAGACCTAGGTAAGGTGGGGAGGTTGCCCTCAAGTTTGGGGCCAAGGCACAAGCAGAGGGCATCAGTGTCTGGCAGGAAGGCAGGAGCACACACCAAGGGGCGACAACCCTTCCAGGATGCTCCTGCCACCGACAGGCGCTGGAATGCGGACCCCTGGACAGGGGATGGAAGCAGCAGGGGTGTCCCCTCCCTCCAGGGATGCCCCATGCTCAGTGCTGCAAGCCCAGCCAGGCAGGAAGGATGAGGAGGTGGTGGTGTGGCTCACCTGCGCTGGCTGGCCGCTGCGGCAGCCCCGGGGACACAGTGTTCCTCTGCAACGCAGGCTGCTGCGGCGACAGGAGCCGGGGGTCTGTCAGCGAGGAGGTCACCAGGGACTGGGTCACCAGCGAGCTGCCCGGGTTGCTGAACTGCAGTGTGTTTTGGTTGGTCACTGGCACCGTCACGGGCATGGCGAAGTTTGGAGCGGGCACTGTGGACTGAACAGAGAGCAGGGGGTAAAAGGGAGCCAAAGCCGAGTTCCTGCAGCACAGCACAGCTGCTGACCAAGGGGGCACAGTCAGGTCTCCTCAAACATCCACTGCTGACCAGTGCTGCGCTTGAACCCACACTGACACCTTGGAGGGATGCACCAGAGCCCAGTTCCCCACAGGGGAACACCAGGAAGAGCAATGGGCCATCCCCCTCGGACACACCAGAGCTCTGCAAACAACTGTTTTGGCCTCATTCTCAGGCTGTATTTATTTACCCCCTGTATTTTCAGGGCAGCCATGAAGGAGAGGCTGGGAGCAGCCCAGAGCATGAAGGTGGGCACCAGCCTGGTGATCTCCCCACCACTGACAGTGGCCAAGCTCAGCACTCCCCTTCACCCCAAGCAGCTGGCAAGGATTTCATGAGGCCGTTCCTCATCCAGCAGGAAGCCAGCAGTGGATCCCCATTCTGGGCTGGCACTGCTGCTGGTGGCCGAGCACCTGGGAAAGACTCGTTTTGCTCCACAGAGCCTCTGGGTGACTCTGGGATCCATCCTGGCTCCTCTGGGAGCTGCTGGGAAGGAGCAGCTGACCCCAGGGATCAGGAGCATCGCTAAAGCCCTATCCTTGGCTGCAGGTTGAGGACCAGCTTCACCTACCAGCATCCCGTGGGAGCCAGACCCGCTGCAATTATCCCAGCCGTTTGTCTTATGTCACTGATTTGCTCTTCGTTAACAGGAGCTGGCACCTGCTTAGAGGCTTTAGCAGGGGCTTTGCTAAAGTCCCACTTCAATTTGCTCAGGGACGGAGAGGGAGAGTAGCCCAGCACTGGATGGGACAATCACAGGGCCAGAGGTGGAACCCTACAGGCTGCACGAGCGAGGGAAGAGGGAGCCGAGGTCTCCCCACTGCAGCTGGTGCATCTCCCCGCCGCCCTGCAGCCCCCTCTCCTCCAGAAATCTGCTCCTGGATAGGTCCTGCTCCTTAGGTGAGAGAGGGGGATGGGAGGAAGGAGTAGGACAGTGCTCACCCACGCCTCGCTGCCAGGAACTCTCCCCACCTGCCTCCCAAGGGCATCCTGTCCTTCAGAGATATCCTGCGGCCGCAGCCAAGCCGCGAGGACAGCGGCTCTGAGCCTGCGCCACGGCACCGCTCCTGGGGCTGCCGTTCACAGGGACAGGGCTCAGCAATTCCTACACCACCAGGGAGAGCTGGAACACGGAGCCCTCCCTCTGCTCAGCCCGCGAGCTCATCCTGCACGGCAGCAGAATCAGAGGAGGAGGAGGAAGGTTTCTTGGGCGTTGCACGAACACCGGAGCAGCATTGTGTAATAAATCACTGCCAACGCGTCCGTGTGCGCGCAGCGTTCCCGGGGAGGGAGAGGAAGAGCTAAAGCTCCTCCACACCACAGCACGAGCAAGGCCGTGGTAGGGCCGTGAGCTGGCTACGCCGGCCGGAGAGCCGAGGTTTGCCTTCATCCAGCTCCACCCCACTGCACCTGCAGATGAGCGTCAGGCTGACGCTGCCCCAGCACACCCCGGCCGCCCGGTCCCCCCGCCCCGCAGAGGGCACAACGAGGGACACGGCGCTTGGCACGTCGGTCCGAAGGCTGGGGGAGAAGATGCACGCATCAGCCAAAACCCACCATTTCTGCTCTCGTTAGAAGTGAGGGCAAACACCAGAGGCAGAAGCCCGCCGAGGCCCTTCGTTAGCAGACGCGGCTATCGTTAGGCTGCCCCGGCCACCCCGCTGGGTTAGTTCTGGTCACACACAAAACCAACCCAGCGGTTAAAATGGAAAAGCGTCTTCTTCAACTGCACACACTCCACCTGCACCGCTCGGCCCCTTGCTGCCAGGGAGGTTTAGTGGGGGAGCCAGATGCTGTGCCCTGATGAGGAGCCACCCGGCACTTGAATGCCACCTGCCGAAAGGACTTTTGGGCACGGACTGTCCCTTTGGGTTGGCACGTCTGGATGATGGGGGGCCTACCTGGGGCCCTCCCTTTGCAGCAGACACACTTGATGCTGAGCAGCCCCTGCTCACGAGGGTGTTCTGCACTAAGGACAAAGCTCAGGTGGCTTTTGAGCCTATTTTCCACCAGTGGCAGGGCTTGTGCCAGGTGTGGGGGGGTGCACGTCCTGCTGGGAATCTATTCCCACCCCACTCACACCCCGGTAGGGTGTGGGAACCTGCATCCCACTAGTGAAACCGGGGAGGCTGAAGTAGATCCATGTCCTGACAGAGCTAATCCTGCCCTGAACCCCTCTCATGGGGCTGGGCTTGTCATCACAGCAGAGCTGCCAGAGATCATCACCGCCTGCACCCTGCTTTCCTCCACCTCCTCAGCCCTCCCAGGTCTCAGGGCAGCCTCCCCACGCCCTCCACCCTGAGATCTAGGAGATTGAAATGCAGATTTTGGGATCCTTGCGAGGCTCGTGGAGCAACACAGTACTGAGTCAGCAAAATAAAACCTGGGGATTTCACAAGGCCCAGTTCTCAAGAAAAGCCAGAATTTTAACTTGTGGGGGCTTGCAAAGCAGGCAGATTATTTTGGGTGGGGCTGTGTGTGTCACTTTTGCTGTGCTGCATCCACCCCTGGAAAAGGAGCCCCCCCCTGCTCCCGCAGCATTAATTACGGCTGCAGTGACTCGGGGCTAATCCCCTGAAGAGCTGCTGCCTGCATCAATAGTCTCTGCTCCCTTGAACTAACAACTAATTTGAAACGTGTCCCCCTCCTCCTCCCGTCTCCTGACACAAATCCCTTTCAGCACTGTCCTGATGCCACCCCGGTGCCAGTGACAGCTCTGGGATCACAGGCTAAAACCTCCCTGGATTTCTGCCACGGCCACCAGCTGCCCTGAGGGCTCGGTGGATTTGGGGGGAATTAACGTGGAATAGCCCAAACCAGGCTGAGCTTTGCAAGGATGTGAGGGATTGGCACCCGCCACCAGCTCACATGAATACTGGGATCTTAACCCAGACAAAAATCTGTTTTTTTGGGGAAAAGAGGGTGGAAAAGGAGGCCCTAATCTGGCCTCAGTAGAGGTATTTGCAGTAGAGGAGAGGAGACGAGCAATACCCTCCTGCACTGGCCAGAGCCAAGGAGGGTCAGGAATGCCAGAATGATTTTCCCAAGGATGGGAAACAGGAAGGGCCCTCAAGAGCCAGGTGCATTCAGGGCTGCAGGGGCTGTTGGCATCGGCTCCCAAGGCATGGCACGGCTCCGAAGCAAAGCCATGCAAAATCCACCCCCCCGTCACCTGGAGGCACCGGGGAGGGGACCAGGGAGCTGCAGGCCACCAGCTACTCACTGCGAGCCGGTAACTCTGCATCATTTTATCAAACTCCTCATCAATCTTTTTATATTTCTCTTCCGTCTGCGGGGTCAGCGCAAACACTTCATCCCCTTCCGGGCTCTCGCACTCCCTGTGCTTCTTGTTCAGCGCCTGTTACGTGTGGGGGGACACGGGGGTGTCGGGGAGGGAGCGGGGGACGAGGTTGGGGGGAAGTCGAACAGAAGAGAAACAAAACAGAAAAGAACATATAATGAAGGTTTTCCAGGCACGGGCAGGTACTTACACCGTATCGCTTGAACAGGATATCCAGATCCTCGCTGCCTTTGCGGTATTTATCCTCCATCAAGGGGCTCTGGTCTATGGAGTCGTCGCCGTCGGGCTCTGGGCTGTCACAGCCGTTAAAACCTTTCTTTCTTAACGTCTGAAAACACAACCGGAACAGTCTGAGATCCGGGAGTGGAGATGGGGAACACGGGCAGGTCCCCCCAAGAACATCCCCTGGCCTGGATGGACTTGCCCCTGTACAAATCAACACCATCACCCCAAGATGTTGCTGACCTCTATGGGGTGAAAAAGTCAGGATACAGCCCCTGGCTTTTGCCTCTGATTTAGGAGTTACAGCATGAAGAGCGATGGAGAGAAACTTCCTTGGTTTCAAAGGTTCTGGTTACACTGGGACTGAATTTGGCCCTGCATGAACTCAGGCGTATTTGTCACTTCAAGTGCCACAACATCACAGTGGGGAAAAAAACCTTAACGCTCTTTGCTGTCCTGCAAAAAACCAGGGAAACCCTGCTTACAAACAGCCAAATAGGAAAGTAAACCCCAAAATTATAAGCAAATTGTCAAATTTGTCAAAATTTCCTGACAAAATGATGAGTGGCATTTGCCAAATGCAGGAGTGCCACAGGAAGAGCATCACATGACAGGGCATGTGGCACGGTGACAGCTGTGAGCCCTGCTGGGGGTGACACAGGGGGTGATGGCAACAACACTGGGCAGCAAACCCCACACCAAGACTGGGCTCACAAACAGGAAACGGGCACTGCTACATCGAGGTAACGAGGTGAGACAACCACTCCTCATTAGGAGGAGCCCGGTGACCGCAGAGCACGGTGACACCCTGAAGTCCTTCACTGGTATTCAGCAGCCAATTGAGATCCACTTTGAATCCCTCTGTTTCCAACATTCCAAAAGCAATTAGGCATTATGACGGAACCAGCACTTGCCAGCTCTTTTTTTTTTTAGAAGTCAAAGCTACAGAATTTCCTGGAAGTCTTGATCCCTTTTCATGCCAAATTCAGCAGGGGGAAAAAAAAAGTCTTGACAATTCTCTGTCTTCCTAAACAGCAACAAACATCTCCATTCTGAGGCCAAAGCCTGTTTGGGAGTGGCTCCTCAACTACCTGCGAGCTCCAGGAAACACAGGGCTCCTAGGGGGAATTTTGCTGGAGCGAATAAAACCCAGGATGTCTCCAGAAGGGTTGGGAATGCTGCGGGCGGGATTTGCTCGGCACCGCTCCGCACACCGCGCCACAGGGCTCCGCTCTTCCCGCAGCTCGGGCTCGGTGGACCCTTGTGCCAGGCAGCCACGGCCAAGCAGTGGGCACCACACCCACCCCCAGCCTGTTCTCCATCCAGCTGAAGCTTTTCACAATATTTCCCATTAAAATGACTCCTTCCTGGGCCTTCCCAGGCACCATTTTCACCCTCGTTACTGGATTCAGCTGCAGAGGAGAAACGTTCTCGTTCACATACAGCTCCACAAGAGAAGGACCAGACTCACTCCTGACCGTGGTGGCAGCTGATGCCCTGTTTAGTGTCACCAGTAATTCCTGATACCTAATAATTATTAACTAATTACCTAATAATAATGATTTGGAATAATTCTTATACCTAATATTAATATTATACTTAATAATTCCTGGTATCCCTAGTTCCTGTGTTGACTCTCTGCAGAGAGAGGCAGTAGGAATCAGAGTCACTGCCATGAATGGGAGATTCCCAGGGCTTTTTCTGCAGTTTCCCGAGGATCTTTCCGTATTATTTTTCTATTTTTGTACGTGTCCTTGTTTGTTCTCAGAATGGCCCAAAAGAGGAAGAGGTGCTGCTAGTGGGGAAGGAACAGCGTTGCCTTTTTTTTTTTTGAAACTGCTTTTTGTGGATTTTTTTTTCCAAAACCTTTTGTTTCGCCGACGCAGCCAAAAGACGGAAAGTTGAGCTTTTCTCTAAATAAAAAAGTTTTTCCTTTTTCTCTTTTAGAGGCAAAATGGAAAAAATTGTTCCATGAGCAGTGAAGCAAAGAAGCTGGGTTTCCTTCAGGCACTGGAGAAACTCTCTGGTGTCTAACAAGGGGCTGTGGCCATCTCGCCACGACTCCCTTTGCAGGGGCTGGAGCTGGACCCCTCGTCTCTGCCCTCCCATCCCCGGCTGGGAATTAGGAAGGTAATCCCTCACATCCCTGAAAACTCCTGTCCTCCAGCAACAGCTGGTGGCAGGTTCAGAAGCTGTGGGGATGAACGAGCCACCACCATCCCCCAGGACCTCAAAGGAGGGAACCTCACAATGGGATTTTTCAAGAGGTCTCAGCCGAGCAACAACATTCTTCTGTCTAAAACCTGCAGCAACGCTGCTACCAGGGAGGTTTTTAGGCAGCTCCCAGGACCCTCAGCTCTGCCCGTATTTGACACCTGAACCAAGCACAGGGACAAGCGAGGGGCCGCAGCCACCAGCCACAGCATTTTGCCATTTCTAAGTCCACAGAAAATCATCCTGGGGGTTGTTCCCTCAGTAAGTCTGTCAAGGAAAGCAGTGGAATGGGGTGGATGTGGCTCTGCTCACTCAGACCCTGAAACAGCTCACAGCATTGCCCCTTCACATTTCCCAAGGTCTTTCTCTGTGGGCCTAAGACATTTGGTGTCCCAGCTTTGCCTTGGTCTCTTTGCTCTCCCCAGCCACCAACTTTATAAAATCAATCAGAACTGCAGTGTCTGTGAGACCCACAGTTCCCCGCCAGGGTGTGTCCTCAGCAGAGGAGCTGTGAGGGGCAGCTGTGGTGCTGCCATCCCTGCTCCAGCAGGAAACCTGCCAGCAGCCCCAGGAAGCATCAAGCCACTTGTGCATGGGGAAAAAAATCCTTCCTGGATGCTACAAGCAGCAGAAGCGTGAGCTGGGATTGTAAACCTGAGAGCTGCGACTGTGACCCCCAAACTGGGACGGTGACCCTTGAGCTGGGGCTGTGACTGGTAACAGCGAGGGGCTGCTGGAGCTGCAGGGAAGGGGACGGCGACAAGCTCCAGAGCTGGCAGGGCTGAGGATGGGGCTGATCTGCAGCACGGTGGGACGGGAAGCACCGGCGGCGGGGAGGGACCGGGGCCGGAGTCGCAGCAGGATACGAGCCAAGGCAGCGTGGCTTGCAGCAATCTGCTGCTCAACGAGAGGTTTGGGACAACAAAATGCCATTTCCAGCCATACGGGCGTTGGCTGCCGGTTCTTTCGGGGTTGGTTTTTTTTTTTTTTTTTCAAAAAAAATGTGTGTCCCACATTTTTAGCTTTTTGTCAAGATGATGTAAAAGGAAAACAATTCTGCTGGAGCGGGAATCAAACCCAAAGATTCCTGTTTTCGGGATCCCTGCAAGGTCTTTTAGAAAAGAACTTTCCTCTCATTCCTCCTCTTTCTTTTTGCCAGGGAGAAAACAGAAGATGCAAAGAGGTTTTCAGGAAACCTTTCTGTCATTGGGCTGCAGCCAGCGGAACACAACCATTTTTCATATGGAAGAGATTTAAAAGCAATTCCTTTCCAGCAGAAAATTTTCAGAGAAAACGAGGGTGAGAACTTCCCATTGCAAAAATCCACCTCGCTCATCACCTGCCCCTCTCCCTGCCACACTCAGGTGCCCCCCATTCTATCAGGACCCACTGCACATCCTGCTTTTCCAGGCAATATTCTCAATTCCATGATCCCAGCTCACATGGGAGCAGATTTCCAATCCGAAGAGGGGAAGAGAGCAGCAGGAAATGCAGAACATGTGAGAGGAAACAATGCTCAACCAGGATGCGGCTGACTTCCCTTAGAGGAGGGACACTCAACCACTCTGGGCTTTGGGGAAGTCTGGATGAGGATAAGGATGAGAAGGAGGATGAAGACATGACACTGGCAGCTGCCTCTGCATTTCACCACCTCCTGCAAAATGTCTGATTTAACACATCCTGGGGAATGACAACCCCAGGAAAGAGAATTAGGGGAAAATCAGCCCCTCCAGGACATTCAGCCAAGGAAAGGGCAGAAACGGCTGTGTGGCTTTAATTGGCTGCGGAGCATCCTGGTGCCCGGTGAGCTCTGCTCCGTCCAAGTCCCTTATCAGGAACTGGCACATCAGCCAGGCTGTGAGGAAACGAGAAGCGACAGCAAGGACCAAAGCCGGCGTGATCCCAGGCTGGGCGTGCACGTGGCACCCAGCGTGCCTGTCTGGGGGCTCAGCTGGCCCCCGCCTGATTAAGGAAACCCCCCTCTCTGCACTAGAGAGATTTTCTCAGACTTAAAAGCCTGCAATAACCAGGACTTTGCCGGGCACAGGGAGGCTGCAGGGGTTGCGTGGCTGAATCCCACTCCTGACAGCTGCTGCCGAGCCCTGGCACAGCTGAAACACAAGGGTGTCCCTGCAGGGAAGGGTCCCCAAAAGGCAGCTGGGGTGTGGAACCCCTCTTGAACTAGGGCTGTGCATGCTCATCATGGAGCAGCTCTGCCTCTCACTAAATATCCAGGGCATAAACCAGTCAAGGACATTCCTGCACAGCACAGGATGGGGTGCCCCCAGTCCCGCCCTCAGATGCACCTCCCCAGGACCAAAAAACCAGGAGATCTCATGTTTACTGCTGTTTTAAAACAGAATTTGGACACAGCAACTTGTCCTGCCTTGAGCTGTGGTACCAGTGCTTTTGGCCCCAGGAGCCCCCAGCCTGGCAGTGCTCAGCTCAGCTCAGCCCTCTGGGGCTGCCGCTCGCTCCCCTTCCACCAGGAAAACAAAATCAAGAGGCTTCTGCCTCAGCTCCTCCAGGTCCTGGCTGCTCCTCATCCTTCCTGAGATGCTGCCAGAGCCACTCAGGGCTGAATCCCTCAGCAGGAAGGGGCCACGGGTGTCACAGGGAAGGTGGGTTGATACAGCAGCCCCTTGAAATCCACTTAAAATCGTATTTGGTGGCAAATTCCCAGCCTGGGTTTTCACGATCTCTAAATGCTCCATGTGGGGAAGCTTCCAGAATGAGAAGATACTTTTTGTGAGTCAAGTTCAACTGGGAGCCACCAAGAAACATGAGATAAATTGGATTTGTGTGTAGTGGGGACACAGCTGGGCTGGTGGAATCTGACCTGGGAGAGGGGAAACGGAAATAAGCACCAAGAGCAGGAACGGTCTCCTGGGGGCATGGATTTGGAAAACAGCAAAAATCTTAGAGCAGCCCCAACCCTGCTCCCAGACAAGACAAGGATGAGGAGGGATGCTTGAGCAGCCTCCAAACCTGCCTGCACCCCAGCAGGCTTTGCTCCATGACGTCTCTGCCAGCAAGACATGCCGAGCCCGGCGTGTTTGGGCTCTTTTTCTTGCCATCCACCAATATCCTTCCGCTCCCGATGTTCCTCTCCTTGGCTTTGGATGCAGATCCAGCTTTTCATGTGGTGCAAACACAGTGTTTCTTTGGGTGCCAAGGACTGTGTGTAACTTGTCGGCTTGGGAGTGTTTGCATCTTGGACCATAAGGGAACAGAGAACGCTGCCCAAAATGTTTACGGTATTTTTAGGCCAAGACAAATCTGTTCGATGCTGCGAGCGCCGCAGCCTGAGCATCCCGGAGAGGCTGCGCTGCTGAGCACGGCAGGGAACCGCCGGCATTTTGCACAGTGGATGGGCATTACCTGGCTCAAACAGGCCAAAAAGGACATCTTGGAACCATTTTGAAGGCCCCTACAAAACTGTGCGGTGGCAGAAGAGTCTCCAAACCCCAGCAAGGGAAGGCAGATGATGCCAGATGCTGCCATGGCTCAGCCATGGGGTGAAAACCTCAGGTCCAAATCTCTCAAAAAAACACATTTTACAGAGCATAAAAAAGAAAAGCGAGATTTAGGGAGGGGGCAGGCTGGGTTTTTTCCCCTTCCCCTTCATGAAATCAAAGCCTTGCTGGCCAAGGGGCACCAAAGGAATTCAAAGGCAGAAGTAGAAGCCCAATTCCTCCAGCACAGCAGGCCGTGTAGCTCCACTCTGCCACCAGTGGCTCTGAGGGCATTAACTGATGCCCATAATGCCACTAATTACAAAGCCAAGCCCTTCATTTGCCTGTCTGTCCAGGTTTAATGGCAGCTGCCCCCATGCAGATGACCCCGCAGCTCCATCTGCAGTTACTGCTGAGGGAGAGGATGTGACCAACGACCGAGGCACTGCTGGCACTCTCCTGAGAGCCAAATGTGCCCCGTGCTCGGGCCCAGCGATACTCTGCCACCACCAGGGACAAGGACAAAGCTGTGGAGAGGGCCAGGAAGGGGGCACCAACAGCACATGGCAGCTGAGCATCTCCTGCAATGCTGGCAGGCTGGAGGAGAGCGGCCTTGAAGTGAGCGCAGTTTGGGCATGGTGCCACTGGCAGTGCTGGGGATGGGTCAGGCTGGACATGGTCAGGCCACCCCTGGAGACCCACAAAACGCAGCCAGACAAGCCTTGAGCAAACCCACCAACCCATGAGCTTGGCCATGCTTTGAGCAGGCCCTGGACCAGAGGCACAAGGCCCATCCCACCTGAATTCCTCTGTGATTCAGCCGCTGGTGCCCTCCCACAACCCCACTGTGCCTGTCTCAGTATCAGGCTGGGGCAATGTCACCAGCTGTACCAGGCACTCCCAGTGCAGCAGCCCCAGGAGCTGCCTCCAAATCCATCTCGTTGTCTGCCTGGACCACAGCAAAGTCCCACAAAGGAGTAGGCTGAAGTGCCCACAAGGCATTAGGTCAACACACAGCTCGAGACAACTCCAACTCTACCACTCAGAACAGAGCAGTTTTATAGGTTGGACCAAAACCATGCAAAATCCATCTGGCACTGAGTGTGGGAGATGTGCTTGCTCCATCCCCACTCCTGCAGCCAGTATGGGACCAGACTCAGCCCTGGCTCTACCACAATGCCAGAGCCGGGGCAAGGATGGGCGGCCTCACCTCAATGATGTCGGCGTTGGTCCGGCTCTCGTGGGGCTCGTTGTACTCGGTGTACTTGAGCAGCACCTTGTCCATGTCGGTGCTGGCATACTGGAACAGCTTGTTGGAGTGGTTGAAGATGATGAGGGCAATCTCGCAGTCACACAGGACACTCAGCTCATAGGCCTTCTTCATCAAGCCAAACTTGCGCTTGGTGAAGGTCACCTGAAAGCAAGGACAGCCATGGTGAGAAGCTGTGTCCATGCTGCCACAGACCCAACACCTCCCAGAGAAAAATGGGATGACCACTGGAGGAAGAGCAAAAGGAAGGGGAATGCAGAGGGAATATTCTGTCTCAGTTTCCCCAGTTGGACCCAACCCCAAGCTCTCCTCTCTTGCCTCCCTCTTCCAAACAGTTCATATTGCTGCCTATTTCGGGATCCTCCAAAGGCAGACACTTCACAAGCACAAAGATGATTATCAGCGTTGGAAATCACATATTGCCAAATCAAGAGAAAATAAATTTCAGCAAAATCCCCAGCAGGGCTGCCATCTGTCCGGGGGCTGCGGGTTTTTAAGTGGAATATTCAAGCGATGGAGATCTTGTCCTTGCTTGCTGCAGCTGCACTTCGAGTGCCCAACCCTGGGGGCCACAGAGCTCGGGCCTAGCACCCCGAAACTGCCCAGGGTGCCCACCCCACCCCTGACCCACTCTCCTGCTCACCAGCCTCCACTTACCTCGGGAGGCTACACTTCCCCAAGGGCACCCTGAGCCCTTGTACCAGGGGCCCACCCAGCTGCCACCTCCGTCTTGCTGTCCCCTTGTGTAGCCTCACTGGGGTGTTTTCCCTCACCGCTTGCCCAACTGGGGTCCCCGTTCTCCCCGACCCACCCTGCCCCGAGCTGTCACCAGAGCTGTTGGCTGACGAGGCAGCTCCTGCAGGACTGATCCTGGAGAGCTGGCTGGGGGCTGGGGCCAGGACTGGGGCTCGGTGCTGGCTCCAACACCCGCTCCAGATGCCGGGCAGACGTTGGGCTGCTATTCCCAGCCCACGCTCAGCTCTCAGCACCACACTCCTAACAGGACCCAGCTGGTAGAGAGGGAGCTGGTTTGGGGCTCCCTGTCCCGGCTGCAGTACAGACAGCTGCTGAGGGTCCCCCACCCTTCCAGAACATGTGGCACACTGATGGGGAAGGCACAATGCTTTGCCAATGCCCTCTCAGCAAGTAAAAAGCAGAAAAAAAAAAAAAGAGGCAGGAGGTCACCACTTTGTCCTAAGCATTGCTCTGGGGGCAAAGCAGCCTTCGGGGGAAGGGCTGGAGATGAGCTGAGATGCCCTTGGGTGCCCAGAGCTGCTCCCTCTCCACATGGGAGGGCTCAACTGCATTCTGGGCCTCCACCACAGCATCAGTTTTGCTGATTAAAACTGAACAGCTTTAATTCGCAGGGCTGAGGGAGCAGAGTGAACGAGGCTGCTGCCATCGCTCAGCCCGTCAGTGGCATCACAGCCACAGTCCAAAGAGCTCAACAGGGAGCTGCCCAGTTCACAGCGATGGTGAGGAGCAGTGCCACCGTGATGCCACCAGCAGCACCCAGCATGCACCCCCAGGGTCCCGCATCCCTCGAGACAGAACCGTGTCTCTGCGTGTGGCAGCAGGGCAGAGCAGGGGAATCTGGGCACACTTGGCAAGGGGAGCTGCTGCCCCTCCCCGCCATCTCCCAGAGATGATTAAGCAGTAACGAGATTCGGCTCTAATCGCCTCATCCCCTGGAAAGTGTAGGGCCAGCACCCTGTGCTGCCGTGGCCACCACGTGCGCTGCTTTCGCCACGGCCACTCGCGCTGCCAGCGCCGCCCCAGCCCCGGCGCACTCTGATGCAAACTGAGGTACTCGAGGGTCAGCTCCTGTGCCATCAATAACTGCCCCTCCCCACTAGCATCCCGGACTTCTCAGCCACCCAAAACCTCTGCCACGGGGCTGCTCCCAAGACCAAGAGCCGGTCTGTGGCCGCACTGTGACTTCATGTGGGACCCAGCTGCGGTTCTGTTCCTGCAGCCGTGGCAGGACAGGCACTAAAACCACGACCTGTCCCCCTCCCCAGCACGCCCTGTCTCCCTGTCGCTCTCCCCAGCACGCCCTCTCTCTCTGTCCCTGCCTGGACACTCTCCGGGCTCTGACTCACCCTCCAAGCAGCTCGAGGAGCCCCTGAGAGGAAAACACGCAGCGTCTCCACCAAGACAGGGGGAACAGCCGAGGGTGGTTGTTCCTGCAGCTGCTGGTGCCAGGGACACCTTGCCAGGCACCACAACAGGCTCAGCCACCGAGATTGGAGGCAATGGGGTGAGGCCGAGATGTGTGAACGGTGGGGCGGCTCTTGGCCTTGAAGACCAGTGACAAGCATGGTTTGGGTTTTGCCCTTCAGCAGTGAAGAGTGTGGGGTCATCTCCCCCAAATCAACCAGCAACCTGGGCAGAGCTGAGCAGAACACAAAACACCAAATTATCCCTCTAGAGATGAGGGATCTTCCCTCTGCAGACAGGGCACAGCAGCATCCCTCTCTACTGGCACCCCTGCACCTTGCAGAGAAAAGCAAAGATTTGCCACCATATCACACAAAAGCATCACCTAACACCGCCTTGTGCATCCACTCGTGACCCAGGCCAGAAACCCCAAACCTTCCCCTGACGCCGTGCACGAGCCTCATCTAGAAGAATTAACCTTGTAAGTCTAAGAGGGTAATCAAATCTCATGCTTCAGGGCATAAGCCAATCCCCAAAGGGGTCAGGAAGGAATTACTGCCCCACACTAGCAGGGGATTTTTGCCTTTCTCCTGATGCAAACCATATTGGCAGTTGCCAGAGTCAGCGGCCTGGCCCTGAAGGGCTGATGGCCTGATCTGCTGTGGCAAATCCTCTCCAGTAATTCCTCTAATGACATTACTTGCTCTCCTCCCCTGGTTTTGGCTGCTGCTGTAATTCACAGAATCACACACTCGTTTGGGCTGGAAGGGATCTTAAAAGCTCATCTTGTCCCACCCCCTTGCCATGGCAGGGACACCTTCAGCTAGACCACGTTGCTCCAAGCCCCATCCAACCTGGCCTTGGACACTTCCACGGATGGGGCAGCCACAGCTTCTCTGGGCACCCCGTGCCAGGGCCTCTCCACCCTCACAGGGAAGAATTTTCTCCTAATATCCAATATAAATCTCCCTCTTTTCAGTTTAAAACCATTCCCCCCTTGTTCTGTCACTCCAGGTCCATGTCTAAAGTCCCTCTCCTGCTTTCCTGGAGCCCCTTTAGATCTCCATGGAGCCTTCTCTTCTCCAGGCTGAACACCCCCACCTCTCCCAGCCTGGCTCCAGAGTAGAGGTGCTCCAGCCCTCAGAGTATTTCCGTGGCCTCCTCTGGACCCACTCCAGCAGCTCCACACCCTGCTGGAGTCTCCATGTGGGCTCTGGTCTGTGCCCCCACGGAAGGCAAAACCTGGGACACGAGCAGGGTCAGACTTGCTGATGCCATAGGCTCAGTGTGAGATGCATGGGAAGAGCTTCACCTGTCAGCAAAGGCTCTGGAGAGCCCCTGCTCCAGCCTGAGCTCTCCCTGAGAGCCACAATGCCTCAGCAGCCCCAAGCCACGAACTTGGCAGCACAAGTGAAAACACAGGTGTCAAAAGCAGCTCTGCCTCCACCTCCTTGCACAACCACTGGCGAATCCCTCATTCTCCAGGGCATCCCTGCACCATTCCCACTCCCCATCCCTCCCTCTCCCGACAGGCGCAGGAGCCGTAGGAGCCACCCGGGCACGCCAAGGACGGTGTGCGCTCGCCCGGCGCAGCTGGGGCGGCCGGCCCTGCCTTCCAGCAGCAGTGCCCCATCTACAATTCACCAGCGCCCAGCTGCTCCGCTCCCGAGAGAGCGACCGTGCCCTCTGCACCCAGCCGGAGCAGGGGGGCTGCCGTGGGGGCAGGGGTGGGCTGAGGATGCTCCCAGACGCTGGGTTTAAGCCAGCTTAGCCGGCAGCCTGCAGCCACAGCGGGCACGCACGCATGGACGCTCCTCAGCGCTGATCCGCAGCAACAGCAGGAGAGGGAGGGAAGGAGAGGGAGAAGCAAGAGGCAGCTCTGGGGAGACCTCACAGCAGCCTTCCAGCACTTAAAGGGGCTTATCAAACGGACAGAGAGGGACTTTTTACATGGGCAGATAGTGATGGGATAAAGGGCATGGTTTTAAACTGAAAAAGGGGAGATTTAGATAGGATATTAGAAGGAAATTTTTGCCTGTGAAGGTGGGGAGGCCCTGGTACAGGGCGCCCGGAGAAGCTGTGGCTGCCCCATCCCTGGAAGTGTCCAAGGCCAGGTTGGATGGGGCTTGGAGCAACATGGTCTAGTTGAAAGTGTCCCTGCCCATGGCAGAGGGGTGGGACGAGATGAACTTTTAAGATCCCTTCCAGCCCAAATCATTCCATGGTTCTATGAGATAAAGCAAGATGGGACATTTCTGACTCTGGGGAGTGGATCCTGGCATTGCACACGTACAGTGTGGAGCAGGAGAGCAGAGCAGGAGGGTTCTCACCCTCTTTACAGCTCCTACCACAATGGGTAGAACAGATCCCACTGCCTGGAGCAGTCCTTTATAATGAAATGTCCCATTTCCTGGTATGTCCTTTTTTCCCAAAGAAAGGGAGCTGCGAAAATTGATTGCAAAGCTGTGCTGGTGACCAATTAAACAGCTGCTGCTTTGCTGACACCCAGTTTGATCAGGCTGGTTTCTGGGAAGCAAAGCAAGATGTGCTGCACTGGGGCGGGGAGCAATGCTCCCGTGCTGGGTTTTGGAAGAACCAGCCCAGCCAGGGATGCAGCTACTGCCAGGGGAAAACCAGTGTCCCCCAGCCCAGGGAACATCACCTGACATCAGAGATGCACTAAAGCCCTGACACACAGCCACGCAGAGCAGCTCCTGCGGCCGAATCCCACCCAATGCTGAGAGACCTCAGCAAGGGCCTTTACCTCCAGCCTGTGCCGAGGAGCAGCTCATCCCTCAGAAACAGTCCCATCACTCAGCTGCTGCCTCTGCAAAGAAGTGCCTCTTTCCTTTCCCAAAGGTTTATCCAGCAGGGCCAGGCTGTGCCAGCCCCCTCCAGCATTACCAATTATTTTCCATTCATTTGAACTTCCAGCAGGGCTCCAGTCACTGCAGAGCCCTCACTCCCCTCTGCAGCACTGCCCTGTAAAATACACTCCAGATCCTTCAATAACCCCTAAGGCCGTGTTTCCTCCTCAAGATGGACATAAACAACCCCAGGAGCAACTGGGACATCAGCAAGAACTATTTGATGCCCACCCTGGCCCCCACCACCAAGTGAAGCTATAATGAGGAAAACCTGCCATTTCCTATTGTTTTGCTGAGGAGCAATAAAGTGGTTCATCCAATTCTGTTCTTTGCCACTCTTTAAGGATTAGTAATATATCCACATGCTTTTTTACTGTTTTTTCTGTTTTTCTGGAGTGCCAAGTGGCAGGAAAGAAGTTGGCAGGTCATGCTGGGGTGCGGTGGTGGCTGGACTAAAGGCAGAGGCTTGGATCTGCTGAGCCAAACTCCAGGAGCACAGAAAGCAAAGGGAAGTCTTGTGGTTATGGGAAATACATTGACAGAATCATCCCAGAGCAAACCTGGGCTGGCAAAGTGCTGCTGCTCCACCACTCCAGTTTAAGGAACATGGAAATTTGGGAAAAATCTGCTGGTTTTTGTTTTCCCTCTGAGATACATGAATGCATTCCTACACACATGCACATGCGTGTGTGTCTCGGGCTCGGCTTCAAGAGAGCCCAAGGAAAAAAGCCCTGGAGTCATGTAAGTTTACAACTGAGGAAAAAAAAGGAATAATTTGAGTTGTTTGCGTTCAGCAAAATGGATACTTGTTGTGGCTGTTTTTTATTGAAAAACCACATGGAAAATGTCAACTGAAATATATTTTCTGCAAGACAAAAATAAAAAAAAAGGGGGGAACTAACTAAGTGGAGAAGATACTTTCTTCTGGAAAAGCACTTAGATGGAAATGGCTCAAGGAGCTCCAAGGCGAGGAGCAACGCCTGGACGGGAGAGAGCAGCGGGGCCGTTTGCCTGTTCCTGGGATCCGCCTGGATCCGGCCTCAGCACCAAGTCTCGCCCATCCCATTTTATGGATTGGGAAAAACACAGCACTGGTGGCCCAAAATGGGATAGAAAGGGGTCATTTTGAAACATGACCCTTAAAATCCCCAACGGGAGGAGAAGGGTGAGGTGAGGGAGCGGGGAGACGCAGCACTGACCTGCCGATTGCGCTCGTCCGTGATCCGCTGGATCTGGATCTTTTTTCTCCCCATCTTCTCCGGAAATCCTCACCGCACCCGGGACGACTTTGGCTCAGGGGAGGGGAGAAGCAACCCCGCTTTAAAACGCTTTCATTAAAGAGCGTGGGGGGCTTTTTTCTCGGATGGAAAACAAACCCAAAAAAGCCAAAACAAAAAAAAAAAAAGAGTTTTGTGTGGCTCCGTGCTCAGTTCATGGTACCGTTGTGCGCGGCCAGATCCAGTGGGGCTGAGATGTCAGCAGCTGCTCAGAAACCTGCACAGCAAGAGAGACAGGAGTGAGACACTCTGCTCCCAAACCCCATCCAGGACCCGGCACCCTCCCGGCATCCTCCTACCGCCAGCACAGATCCCACCCCCAAGGCCAGGGTGGTCCCTGGTTCTTCCTCCCACCCAGCTGTGGGGCCAGGAGAGCTGCAGAGAGATTTATCCAAACTGCTCTCAAAGAAGCCCAAGGATGGAGGCCAGGAACACGCGTGCCACGGGACACGTGTGGGCCGGGCACTGCGACGCTCGGCGAGGAGGAGGAGACGGCAGCAATGTGCCCGTGAATCACTATTCCTCCGTGACACTCCAGACTTTTTTTTTTCTCTTAATAAAGTCATAAGCAGTCGAGTGGCTGGTGATTAGCTCGGGCAATTTAAATCCGTCTCCAGTTTCTGCGCTAATCTTCAATTTGGAATTTTAAAATGTCTTTATTTGATTACTTGAAAGAAACCTTATAACCAGGCACAGAAACCTAATTCTTATGGGGAAAGAGAACTCCGAAGGCAGCCGAGACAGCCTGGCCTTCCACTGGGCTCAGCCACAGCCGGACACTGGCTGTTTCCATGGATCTGGGGGATGCGATCAGCTTGGGGGTATTTTGTGCCCTCACCTCTCCCCCCAAAGGGACGAGTGCTGCAGGTCTCAGGGGACTCCCATGGCTCCTTCTGCAGCCTCCCCACAGTAACCTGCATCCCCCAGTGCCAGAGGCTGCATCCAGATGTACCAGGGTATCTCCTGGCACAGCCCCCCAGCCCATCTCACCCTCCTTCCCAGCATGTGCTGCACTATACGTGTGGGGGGACAAAGAGGGAACCTCAGCCAGTTCATTTTCCACAGGTATGTTTTTCTCCCTGCTCTCTCTCTGAGCAGCTGGATAACAGCAGTGATAACATGGCATTTAAGGCGAGGTGCCCTGTGCCAAGACCCAGGCAGAGGGAAAAACCAGTCCCAAAATAGCTTCCTATCTGCCTCAACTTGGCAGTCCCCAGCCCTCGGTCTTGTTACAAAAAGCTTGAAAAAAACCCACTTTTTCTCCCAAACCATCATTCCAAATCCAAAGCAGCAACCACACCCAACCCGACCAAGCTCCTCCTGCTCCTCTCCCACCCCAGAGCACCCCCAGACCCTGCTGAAGACCTTGGTCCCATCCTTAGTCCCCTCATCAGGCCATGCCACAACAACAAAAAAGCTCCAATAGTCTCACTCCCACACTTGTTTTTGGGGTTCACTGAGTCATGTGAGTCACTTCATCTTTTTCTCTGCTTTTCTGGGGGTAAAGTTATTCATCGTGCATCATGTTCTGTGGTTTCAGTGCAAGTTCAAGGAGCCCAGAGGAGAATGGGGAGACTTTTCCACATCCTGACATCCACAATTTGCCCTCCAGGGAGGATAAGGTATGGGGAGGCCAGGAAGAAGACCAAAGAGACAAAGGGCAGCAGAACCTGGTTTTTTTACACATAAATCCCACCAGTAAGACTCTTTGCAAGGACAGACCATGCAGGGATGCCATTTACTTCTTGAATCATTATTTCCCAAAACAGGTGCATGTTTTCCTCCCAGCAGCAAACAGGAGCAACCGCACAGCTGTGAGGAGCACTGTCACCATGGGGAACACTGAGCCAGTGCCAGAGGCGTAACTTTGGCTGCTGCTCCCCATCCCAGGACAGGTCCCAGAGCATCACCAGTTCCAGAGTACCACTGGTCCCAGAGCATCGCCCGCTCTGGGGCATCAGCAGTTCCCCAGCATCGCCAGTTTCAGGGCATCCCTGCTCCAGCCTGCACCATGAGAGCAGCCCTCGAAGGCTGGTGATCCAGGAAGAGCCAAAAGGAAAATGAGGATTTTTATTTCATCCACCTGGAGTGTCCACTCGGTATTTCCCTCACTGTGAGCCCACACAGGAGAGAGTCCACAGCCCCAAGGCTCAGAACCAAGGTGAAGAAACTCTGGAAGAGGAGGAACTTTTTGTCAGGTTTGCTTTGCTGCTTGTCCCTTCAGAGTTGCCGTTTCTTTAAACTGGCTGAAAAATAGTCACCTTCAGCATCTTCAAAACCACCAGCAGCAGCACAAAGTAGCAACAGCTCTCCAACCAGACCCAGGGCACGATGCTAATTCTTTCCGTGTGCTGCAGCTCTTGGACAGAGAAACCCTCTGAAAGACAGCAGATTTACTGTCCAAACCAGAGAGGAACTCTCCAGAAGCAACAATAAACACTGGAGAACAACGGGCAGTAAATTTAAACCGAGTGAAAGGAAACATATTTTAACACAATTTCGTTGTGGGACTTGTTCACAGGATGCTATGGCAGGCAAAAGCTCCACAGTGCTCAAAGAGATGGGATGTTTGTAGGGATGAGGAAAAAACCCCGGTGCTGCTCATCCCTGCCCTCAGCTCCACATGAGCATGGGAGCAGTGGGACTCAAACCACATTCCTCTCCCCAGGCCACAAACACACCCCAAGTGTTTCAAATCAAATCCCCTTTTTCAACCACCAAACCAGGTTCCTCCTACTGCTCTGAATCCCGACTCTGCACCCGCAGCGCCTCGGCTGGACGGGGAGCACTGTCCCAGCCTCAGGGTTTGCTTACGCCGCTGGATGAAGTTTCCCACAGGAAAAAGGTGATTTAACAGGTTTTTGCTCGTCATCATGGGGAGAAAAGCAGCTGCCATGTGCTGCACTTGATCCCTCTGCCCTGCACGAGAAGGAAAACACCCCACCGGGAGGGCAGCCCTTGGATGGGATGAAGAGGAGGGACGGAGAAGAGCACAGCATGTTCACTGCCCTCCAAATGCACCTGACAGAGGAGATTTCAACCCCCTCCCTTTTCTCTTCATGGAATTGGGGGTTTGGGGCGAGTTTATTTCTTTTTAGGTTGGGTTTTTTCCCCACCATATTTTTAAACCCAGGTATTTTCACATTTCCTGCCCAGGTGGCTGTTTCAGAAAGTCTGCCCACTGGCTCGAGTTTCTGAACAGCAGCTGGAAGAGCAAGAAACCTGGAGAGCCGCCCTCAACTCTCCTGCCCCTCATGCTGGCACTGCTGCTGTGGCTCGGCCCCAACCCTGGAGGATCCCCTCTGCCCCTGGAGCTCCCTCTCCTTCACCACCAAATTGCTTTGCCTCCCTGATTGCCCAGCCCGAGGCATCGAGATCACCCATGACCCTCATCCGTGATCAGGTGGAATTTAATCACCTGAATGCACACATGGCCAAGCACCCAGAGCACAGGACTGCTACAAGGAGCTGAGCTCCTCCAAACTTCTAACCTTCGGGGTCTCAAAGGATTTCATATACAATAACCCCACGTATTAAATCATCATCTCCTCCTTCTCAGACAGCAGCTTCTTTCTTTCTCCTGAGCCTTGTTTTCCAAGGAAACCGCCAAGCATCCCAGCTACTACACCCCAACAAGGAGGGCCCAAGGGCATGGAAAGGGACCTACAAATCTGCTGGAAAGCAAGTGATGGGTGGTGCACTGGCAAAAAGCCACCCTGACCTCTTCCACTCCCAGGAATCTCAACAAGGATCAGGGAATTCTGCATCGCCCCAGGGAGGCAGCGAGCAGCTCTGGGATGGAGGCAGCCACCAGCACCCGCTCCCCCTCCCCACGCTCCGCTCGCACAAGTGTGACTATCACAGCAATTAGCACACATGCCAATTAACTCCGAGCAGGTGCTGGTTAACTCTGTGCTGAGTAATTCATCCCCGGCTCCCAGTAAATTGCTCCAAATTGGAGAGACAGGCGAGAGAGCAGAGTTAGCATTTTGCAAATGGGGGAAGAAAGAAAAAGCACAGAGGAATCTCAGCTGGGAGATGTTTTTACAAAACAAGGAATTTGGGGGGCTGAATCCCCAGCTCCAAGAGCTGGGGACACAGAGGAGCTGATATCTCTTTCAAGTCTTTATTTCTGGATTTTTTAATCTACTGTGCAAATTCCTGATCTATTTCATCTATTTCTAAGTGGTTTCACCTTTGCTTTGCACAAGCAGCAGTGTGCTCTGCACTGCTCCATAACTTTTCACTGTTCCATTCCTACTGAGCCCCACGTTTCTCTCGGCACGAGCAGGGACACTGAGAGTCTCACATCCACTTTCTACGACCATTTGCTATTTTTAATATACTTTTATTGCATCCCTTTTTAGTCACTCCTTACTAAAGTTAGCTCGACACACCTCCCCTCTCCAGGGCGAAGGAATTCAGCTGCCCTTCCTTAACGCCCGCCTTGCAAAGCTGTGTGCTCTCAGCACAATGTCAGCTGAAAGAAACCAAACCTTGGCCATGGAGCTGCAGAGGGAAGATAAAAAAGATTAATCTGAAAGCTTTAGGAAAATAAATAAAGGCAAGTAAAAGCATCCTTTCCAAAAATGTATTTTCCTTTGGAGCTCTTTGCTTTTCCCAGCATGTGGCACCGTGCTCCCCAATCCACTCGTGCCTGTGCAGGAACACACAGCAGAGCCAGCGACACGAGTGATGGCAAAACTGGGATGGGTTCAACGTGGCACCAGTTCAAGGGACATTTCCCAATCTCCATCCCCAAAACAGGCCCTGTGCAATGGGGACGTCCTTGGCTGCAAGGAAACCTGCAAAAGGAGCTTCAAAGGACATCTGGAGGCTGGGAAAAGAAGGAAAATGCTGCCCTGCAAAGATGCAGCTCATCTTATGGAGGCACAGAAAGTCCCAGTTTGAAGGGAGAAATGCAGGTGACAGGTATGGCAGATCACAGCCCAACCCAGCAGCTGCTCCCCCCAGGCTCCCAACGCTCTCACTGTGGGACCAAGATTTGCAGAATGCTCCCAAAGATGCATTTTTCCTTAACTTGCTCCATCAAGTCAAGGGGCTGGCTGAGAGTAAAGGGAGGGTCCTCCCCACCACTATCCACCCCCAAGGAACAGGGCACCTGACACGACTGAATTCACTGACCCCGGCCCCAACACATTTTGGGGGTGTCAGGTTTATCCACATACAGAAACGACAGCAATAACGTCCCAGTCTTGCAGCTTCTCTGTGGGAAAAAGGTCATTACAAGGGAGCTTCGGCACACAGCCAGCAGGCACGTGGGGTACAAGGTGCAGGGTGTTACAGAACCATAAAATGATCTGGGTTGGATGGATTCTTAAAGCTCATCTCATCTCACCTCTCTGTCACCTACCCACAGGGAAAAGTTTCTTCCCAGTACCCCATCTAACTCTGCCCTCTGGCACTGGGAAGCCTTGTTATATCACTCCAGGTCCTTGTCCAAAGTCCCTCTCCAGCTCTCTTGGAGCCCCTTTAGGCACTGGAAGGCGCTCTAAGGTGTCCCCAGACTCTTCTCCAGGCTGAACAGCCTCAGGTCTCCCAGCCTGTCTCCAGAACAGAGGGGCTCCAGCCCTCAGAGCATCTCCATGGCCTCCTCTGGACTCACTCCAGGAGCTTTGTGTTCATCCTATTCTGGGAACCCCAGAGCTGGAGGCAGCACAGCAGGGGGGTCTCACCAGAGTGGGGCAGAGGGGCAGAATCCTTCTCCCTCACATGCTGCCCATGCTGTGGGGTCAGCTGGGCACAGCACCGGCTTACCGGGCTGCCAGCGCTGATGGCTGGGTCATGTCCACCTTCTTGTCCACCAACAACTCATCCTGTCCATCCACTCACAACAGGAGAGCCCAGGTGAGGAAATGCTGCTGTGCTGCAAAGCAGCCCCTGAGCTCGGCCTGCCATGGGAAGTGGTTTACACCCACCACGCCGAGCCACTGCCGAGCCCTTCGCTGCCCGTGCTGAGTGGGGCCAACGGGCCAAGTGAGGGAGGGAGCAACGATGCTCTCGAGGTGGCAATGACAGTTTGGAGGTGGCAAGAGCAGCCCCTCGCTCTGCTGCATCGCTCCTGCCACAAACCTGCAGCTTCTCCCACGAGAAGCAGCCGCGCTGAGAGGCGACGTGGCCGCACTGCCCCAGCAGCCCCCAGCACAGCTGTGACTCTCCACCTGCCACAAAGAGCTATAAAAGCAATTGCAACTATAAGCTATAAAAGCAACTGCAGCCGAGGTGTCCAAGCCTCACCTTGAGGATACCAGGTCCTGCACCGACACAGACCAACAGAATTGCTTCCCCACCCATGACCAGGGCTGGATCCCATCCCTTAAGGACATGGATTTAGCTCAAGTCACCTCTTGAACCCGCCTGTTTAACTGCAGTTCTTGCCTTCCTGTTTCCTTTCTTGCTGCCTTTTGTGAGTTAATTGTTGTTTTTTCAACATATCCTCCATGCTGACACCAAGGACTTTTCATTTCCTTCTGTGTGGTTTCTGGATCAGCAGGACTGACTTCCTTCTCTTTTGCAAAGCCCCCTTCCCTAAAACACAGTGCCTGTATTCATGTTAATGTTGCTCTTCCTCCCTGGCAAAGCCACTGGCATGGTGCTGGCCATCACCCCTGCTTTGCTGAGGGATGGGGGGCAGTGCTGGCAGGAGCAGCTCCAGCACCCCAGGGGAACGTGGTACCCAGGAGGAATGCAGCACCCACATGGGGACATCCTTGGCAGGAGAGCAGGCAGCAAGGGCAGGTGCCAGCGTGTCCCCAGCCCCACTGCACGCACCGTGAGGGACTCCAACTCGCCAGCTTAGCATTGTTTAGCACCTCTTTATCTCCAAACCGAGATCAAAACCGCACAAACATGCTCGAGTCTCCTCCAAAGCTTCTATTCTGGTTTCAGGATGATGCTATCTGGGTTCCTGTGTCGAACCTCCAGATGCAGGCAGGGGGAGGGGAGAGGAAGGTGACCGAAACACGGCTCCAGAGCAAATCTCCTGCTCAGAAATGCAGCTGCTTGACCCTCCCTGGGGCCAAACCTCACTCACCAGGCAGGTGCCAACCCAGCGCTGAGCTGTCATCCCTCCTGCACACCTCACACCCACAGCAGGGCCCCGATCTCCCTGGGATGGGCAGCCAAACCAGCACTCGGCTCCTCCTGCCTGCAGGAGGGAATCAGTCCCGCCAGCTGCAGGTGAAAACCTCGGGAACTCAGGGGAGCAGGAGTGAGGCTGGATTCAGTCAGACCCCCAAGGAATTTGAAAGAGACACATATATTCCTGACCCAGATTCAGGCACTCTCTGAAGAAAAGCAGATGCCAACCGTGCAACCAGCTCTGCTGAGCTGCAACAAAACCTCGCACCGTGCCAAGCCCCGCAGAGGCTGAGGAAAAGCACGGCCCTGACACAACGCTGGAGAACCGGCGTTTGCTGTGCAAGGCTGGGTGAAAGAAGGGATTTAGGGGCAATTATTAAACTGGGGTTATCTCATCCCCTGCAATCTGTGTGCCGGTGTGGAGTCAGACAACACCCTCAAGAAAGGATGACAGCGCCAACATCAGCACAAGAACTGGAGGCAGCACCCAAACCAGGAACCCTGGTCCCCTACACCCCAAATCACAGTTTCAACCCACACCACATGTAGACAGGGATGCCATCACATCCAGCACCACAGGAACACATCCTGGACTGGGGATGTGTTCTGCAGAGGCTGGGTGACAGCAGGTACAGCTGGTGACCTTCTCTACACTGCCGGCATGGCCAAAGACAGCAGAGGCTGGAGGGGACACAGGGAAGGGAGGCTGGGCAGGAGCTCCAGGAAAAGTCACTGCCAAACCCACGGCCCTGCTTGGTGCCGTTCAAAAGTCAACCAGGGAACCCTCACCCAAGGTAAGGACACATTTTCAGGAAGGAAAAGCCGGCAGGACCAGGACAAGTGGGGACTTGCAGCCCCTCACACCACGTGGCTTCCCAGAGAGGCAGCTGGTCCTCTCTCCTGGAGATGCTACAGGAAGGGAGCGGCATGGACAAGTCACTGCAGGGCTCGGTGCTAAACCAGAGGGCTTGGACAGTCTCCTGCTAAAGTGACCTTCAGAGCACCCTGAGAACAGCAACCAAAGGCTGATGCAGCTGCCAGAAAAGCCTTGTGACCTTGAGCAGCTCCCTTGGCAGTGGCATCCTCGCAGCAGGGGTCACCCATCGCCCTGAGCCCGGCTATGGTCTCCCAGGTGGCTCAGCAGCTTCCCCAGATGTGTGTATCAAGGCTGGGAACCCTGCATGTCCTGGGGGCTCCCCAATACAGGCACAGCATCCCCTTCCCCAGCTGGCACCACCTGCTTGCACAGGGCAGCCCTGCGCCATCTCCATCCCCATCCACCCTCCATCCCCACCTACCCTCATTCCCAGCCACCCTCATCTCCTTCCACCTTTCCTCCCCATCCACCCTCCATCCCCAACCACTTTCATCCCAATCCACCCTCCATGCCCAGGGAGGAGCAGCCAGACCCCCAAAGCTGTTCCCCTTCCCCCATGTTCTCTATCCATCACCAGCTCCAGAGTCAGAGACTGGGGGTAATTTTTCCCTCTGCACTAAGTAGGGTTTTCTAAATGATGGGAAGTGAGAGCCCATTATCCGGCTCCATTGCCCACCCCCACGGCTCCCTGCAGGGCATGAAATAACCACCTGCCAGCTCCCCGGAGCCCCGCACCGTGGCAATGAGATCGCAGCTTCCCCTGTCACTACTGTCAGAGCAAAATTTAGATACCTGGTAATGAGGAGGTTTAATATGACAGATGAGAGGTTGACTCATTAAAAAAAAGAGAGAGAAGGAGAGGGAGCTGAATTCGGGGTCGGATCCTGCACTCAGCAAATCAGGAGGCTGTCACGGCCAACCCCGCACTGGTGAGGAGCAGGAGCAGGAGCAGTTCTCAACCCCAAGCCAGCCCCATACTGGGGACTTTTGCTGGTGCTAAGGCCACAGGGAGGAAAGGGGAGGCATGGAGGGGGTGAGCATGGCTACAGCTTTTGGGGCCATCCAGTTCTGCTCCCCATGGAGCTGCCTCCTGCTCTGGGGTGGGGGGATCTGAGCCCAGGAAAAGCCTCAGCACCCAAGGGCAGCGATGTTTCACTTTGAGGGCGTTTCTCTCTTAATGAACAGCACAGCAACATCCCCAGCATTACCTCCAATCTCCTTGGCACCCCCATCCTGAGGGTGCACCCATCCCCCAGTGCAGCCCAGCCAGGACCCTGCTGCCAGCACCCTCACTGTGGGTCACCGCCACCACTGTGGTCACCAAGGACACTGATGACTTGTGTGTCCCAAAACACAACACACCCAAGGGGGACAATCACTGCCTTCAGCTCCAGCACAGGAGGCAGGGTCTTAGCATGGGGACCCAGTGGGGCTCCCAGGGGCAGCTCAGAAGCATCAGGGCAAAGCCCTCCCTGCTGGGGATTTAGGGGTTCTCCATGAAGGGGACAGGACTTCCCCCAGCAGCAGAGGGGACAACTCTCTCCTCTTGGTGGGTTTTACCCAGGGGAAATTCCATGAGACCTGACTGCTGCTCCAGGCCATCCGTGAGAGCAATGGAAGTCCACAGCAGCCCCACAGGACACAGCTGAGAGTGAAACTGTCCAGGGGAAACTCTGCTCTTCCCTCCTGTGTCAGTGGGATGGGGCTTGGGGATATGTCCTCTGCAGCCAGCCTGGGGCATCCTAGTACCCTTTGCCCAAGGGCACTGTGGCACAAATCATGAAATCCTAGAATGGTTTGGGTTGAAAGGAAACTTAAAACTCAATTTAGTTCCAACCTCTATCCCAGGTTGCTCCAAGCCCCATCCAACCTGGCCTTGGACACTTCCAGGGATGGGGCAGCCACAGCTTCTTTGGGCAACCTGTGCCAGGGCCTCCCCAGCCTCATAGGGAACAATTTCCTCTCAATATCCCATCTAAACCTGCCTACTGGCAGTGGGAAGTCATTCCCCCTTGTCCTGTCATTCCAGGCCCTCGTCCCTCCCCATCCAGGTCCAAAGCCCCTCTCCAGCTCTGTTGGAGCTCCTTTAGGCTCTAAGGGGCTCCAGGGTCTCGCCAGAGCCTTCCCTTCTTCAGGCTGAACAGCCCCAGCTCTCCCAGCCTCATCTCCAGATCATCTCCATCTCCAGCCCAGCCACGTGTTCAGGGACTCTGTGCCCCATCCCCACCCAGGAAGGGACACCCCAGAGCAGCTTTGCAGACCCTCCAGCACCCAAAGCCCAGTGCGGGCTCAGCCTGGGAGCCAGGGCTGCTGAGAGGCCAGAGGTTCCCAGTGCTACCCCGGAACTCAGCCCTTGAGCACAATCCTCCCTCCCAGTGCATGACTTCAGCAGCGCCATTCCCAAAGGCTCAGCCCTTTCCCAAGGACCACCAAGATCTTTCAAACTGGCCTCTCACAATCACTTCTTTGTTGGTTTCACACCCCCAAGCACTGGTGAGTAACAGCCGTGGTGCCCAAAGTCACGGGGCTGCTGATTTTATTTACATCTACCGACTGCTGACTACATCCATGCCCAAGGCAACCATCGCTTCCGTCGGCTCCCAAGGAGGCAATGTAGAAGCAGATGTTGCTCCTGCATTGCCCCATGCCACACTCTCCACCAGAGTTACATGTCTTGAGCTCCTGGGAAGGAAGCACCAGGTTCCCCAGGGGCTGCAGGGTCCAGCACTCATCTGGGGTGCAAAGGAGCTGGTGAAGCCAGGAGCTTCCCATTGCTGGGAAGGCCATGGTGGTCACCAGCTCCACTTGACCAGGAGAACGATACGAAGCAAAAGATCTTCATTTGTCACTGATATGGCAATGCTGATTACTGTGAGGGTGACACCATAGCAGAGCTCACTAAAGAAGTCCCTTGGAGAGATGGATGGAAAAAATCTGGCCAACACCAACAGGACCAGGCAGGCCCACGCTGCTGCCTCCATCCCAGTGCTTGGACTCCACCATCACAGCTCCAACCTGCCCCTGGCACTTCCAGCCTGGAAACAAAGCCACAAAAATTGTCATCCTGGCCATCTGCCTTTCTCAGAGGTGGACATCTTTACACATTCCCCAAAACCCACTTTTTTCTGTAGCCACAGGCTCGTGCTCGGCGCACACTGCCATACTACAGCTGGAGCTCACCACCAGACACTGCTATTTCATTGAATAAAGCAAACAAAGGCCCAAACCTAGCATTAGTTATCTGGGACTGTAACAGCACCAAAACCAGAGATCAAGGCCCTGGGCATGAGAAGGTGTCCCTTGGCCCCAAGATCTACAGCTGAGGAGGAGCTACCAAAGCCTACCAGGAGGCACAGACCATGGTCTGGCTTCCACTGAACCCCAACCCAACTCACTCTAAGCTAACAGGAGGAACCGGGACAAGATGCCACATGGCAAAACCAGCTTTAACTTCCTCTTCCCCTGCGCTGCCTTGAAAACACAGTGTCTCCGAGCCGGCACACAAGTAACATCAGCCACCAGCAACACTCTGCTATCCAGAGCCCAAGCAGGGCACCACTGGAGCATCTAGGGTGCCCAGAGCTGCTGCAGCCAAAGCCAGGCTGGGGAGAGATGACTCAGGGCTGCTGGGACCAGGGGGTGTCCCCTGTGCCACAAAGGCTTTGCCATCGGCTGGGACCTCACCCCGCTCCCCAGCTCAGCCACGGCTTGTACCCGCATGCATCCCGAGCCACATGCCAATGAGCCAGAGGGGTGAGAATCCAGCCCCAGCTCATCAGGCAGCTCAAATCCACCAGGACAGCTGGGTCTCAGCTGTTGCTGCTCACTCACAGGACGCACATTCTTGTCCCAGGCACACAAATCCTGTCCTCCTGCTCCCCAGCACCGGCTGGGCCACCGCAGTGAGGCCATGATGTCTGCCGACCCCACGGAAGCCACTTACAGACCCACTGGGTGATGGTTCCCATTGAGACAGATTCCTCCAGAGCCCATCCCAGCACACGTCCTCCAGGAATAGCATTTTGTCTTAAAAGGGGATTTTTTAAGCCCAAACCCTGTGTTTCAGCAAGGGGGATTCAGGTGGTGGGGGAAGGTCCCCAACCAGAGGAGCCCTTCTCTGGCTGCACCAAAAGCCATGTGCCAGAGGGGTGATGATTTTGGCCAGCCCTGGGGATGTGGATGTTGCCCACAAGCCCCTCAAGGACATCCCAGAAAAGCATGGAGGTGACGCTCAGGAGAGCAATGGGGATGCCCAGACACTGTGGGAAATGCCAAAATTCGGCACTTTCCAGAAGCACTATTACATCCTGGGTCTGGCACACTCCAAAATGCCATGCCAGAGCATCACTGGCACTTGGCTACAGCTGAGGCCAAGGGCTTGTCACTGTTCCCAGCCACATTACCAGAGGGATGGCAGAAAAGCTGCTGGGATGCTCCTGCTACACAGAGGAGATGGACCCCAAGGGCTTATAGATAAGAGACATTGTGAGTGCAGGAATGTCACGGATAAACACCAGTCACAATTCCTCTTGGAAAAGGGAAAATATTGGGGAAGAAAATAAAATACCATAGTTTTTTGTCAATAATCCCCTTGCAAAAGTGGGAAGAGAAAAAGCAAGGCATGAGTTAGTAGAAGGAAATTAAAATATTTCGGTCACAATTTTTGCTGAAGGGTGGGGATGTAAAAATGTATCAATAAAGAGTTGCCCAAATGGGTTGTTTGCCCAAAAGACGAGGAGGAGGAGGAGGAGGAGGAAAGGGCTCTGCAGCTGTTGTTGCCTAGAGCAATACTGGGGGCAGCCACTCAGCTCCAAAAGCAGAAACCTTGGGACCCTGTAGTGGCTCCCACAACAGAGAAGACCCCCTTGTGACAAGTCCCCTCCAAGTCGAGCAGAGGGGAGAACCCACCTCACCCACCCCCAGCAATGGGTAAAGGGCTGGGTTTAACCCAAAGCACACCCAAAGCTGATCCTCCAGCCCGATCCATGAGCATCGCAGCCAGGGCAGTGCACACCTGGGAAGGGAAACACTTCTCCCTCCCTCCCTCCCTCCCTCTTGGGAAGGAAACACTAAAAGTACTTCTGAAGGATGCCAACCCCCTTCCTAAGGGCTATGCACCTCCATTTTCACAGATGTGGATATGAAGATTATCAGCATTATTAACTGTTATCCCAAAGCAGCAACAGCACAAAAACCCTGAAAAAATCAAACGGAAAAAGCTTTTTCTAGGATGAGCCAAGCTCAGCACTGGTCCCAGCCCCACCACATCCATCCCCACCACATCCACCCTGGCCAGGCTGGGCTCTAGAGCAAAACAAACATTTAGGAAACAGTCAAGGGAGGAAAAGGAACTGGACAGAGAGCCCCAGTGTGACACTTCTCCTGACGCCCAGTGCCTGGTACCTGGCTCACCTCCGGTGTGGCCGCAAGCTCCTGCCGGGCATCCAGCCCCGGCCGAAAGGATCCAGCACCAAGCAGGAAGGTGTTAAAAGCCCCCAGAACCAACCTCTGAGGAACCACAATAAATAACCTCTGAGTAAACACAGCGGCTGCTCCCCATTTGCCTTCCTGTTTGCTTTCGCAGATCCGGGCTGGGACGGCCACTTCCAGCCGCTGGCCCCGTCCCGGCGCAGCAGAGCTCCGGCCGCGGCACCGTGCCGGCAGCGGCACCCTCTGAACCTTCCAGTTCCCTGGAACCAGCCCTGCCGCAGGGGACCGTGGGCACAAGCTTCCCAAAGGGATTTATCCCCGGGACAGGCACCGATCCTACATCTGAGTCCGTGCCTGCTGCCTTTTCCTTCCTGGTCTCTGTTTGTTTTGATTCTAAAAAAGGGGAAATCCCAGCTCACCCACTCCCCATCAGGGAGCCATGTCCCCCTTCTGTGCCTCAGTTTCCCCTTCTCTCCAGCATGGGAGCCCAACATCACTCAGACCCTCCACTCCCTCCCTGCCCACCCAGCCCTGGAAAAAAAGCAACGGGTCCTGATTTACGGGCACTTCTGTGCTTTACCGCGAACACAAAGGAGAGGGAAAAACAACAAGCGGCAAACTCACAGCGAGGATCTGTGTCAGGAGCAACAAGGGGGTCCGGGGCAACCCCCCCTGGCAGAGCAGCGCCGACCGCGGAGGCTGACAATAGATAAGGGTCTAAATTCGGCGCTGGGCTCCGGCCCCGGGCTCTGTAAGGCGATCGGGGTGGGGGAGCGCCGGGCTGTTTATTTGGCTCCAAACTCCGCACCGACACTGCAGCGTCACCCGTGTTTAAAATAGGAAGGAACGAAAAGAAGGGGGGGGGGGAATAAAAAATAAATAAAGAAATAAAAAGGGAGAAAAGTGCATGCACACGTTGAACAATAACAACAAAATAAAAAAAAAAAAAAATCAAGAGAAAAGGAGCCGGGGGCGGGGGGAAATAAAAGGAAACCCAGTTGGGCTGGCGAGGTTTAAAGCGACGCCTGCTTTAAAAAAAGAAGTTGCTAATTTTAACTCTCCAGTGGAAAGAGTGAGAGGTACTTACAGGAGACAGGGTGGCTGCGTCCTTCTCCACGGCTGCTGCGCGCTGGCGGCCGGGAGGAAGCGCGGGATGGAGCCGCCATCCCCGCCCGCCGCCAGCGCGGCCGAGGCACCGGCCGGCCCCGAGCCCCCCAAAACCCCGTTCGGGGGCGCCGGGGTGCACGGCGGCGGCTGAAGGGCAGAGGCAGATGCGGAGGCAGGAGGGGGTGGTGAAGCCTGTGGGGGGAAGGGAGCGGCCTGAGCTTGCCAAAATCAGCGCCCGGGCTCGCTCCCTCCACCCCCCAAACCCGGGGACGCGGCGGGACCGGGACATGGGGAGTGGACGCCGCAGGACCCCCGGGGAGGCATGAGCCAGCTGCTGGGTCAGATGACATTTCTGCGCGGACGCTTCTGACCAAGCTGGCTTTTCCCCAAGGGAAAAGGGCTTTGAAGACATTTTTTTTCCCCCCGCCAGTGGCAAAATAGCGGATGAGCTCAGAACCCAAAGCGCAGGGCAGAGCCGTGACCAGAGAAGGCCACCCGGCTGCACGGGGACTGGAAAGGTGACCTCCAGCAGCTCAGCCACATTTCAGCTGCTGCAAGCGCAGCAGGAACCCACTGCTTTACCAAATTCAGTATTCTGTATCCAAAAGGGGCAAGAGTGGGGATTTGGTTTTGGTGCACCCACCGGCTGGATTTGACAAGCTCTCCCTGCATATCAGGAGGATCTTGCCAGATGCAAAGAGCCAAGTGCTAGGTGAGGTGGCACACTCACACCTTGAGCACGGTGGGAGCCTGGAAGTTGCAAACTCCAGTCGCCAATGAACGTTCAAGAGAACACAGGCAAGGCCTCAGATAGCAGAGGAACAGACCTGGTGACCCAAGGGCTCTTCCCAAGCAGCTGGAAATCAGCCCCGGGCTGCAAAATCTCACCAGGCGAGAAGCAGGGTGGCACAGACCCTGCGCGCGGGGACGGACACGTGATTTACCAAGCATGGCTGCAGCAAGACGATGCGACCGTCTTCAGGACATGAAAGAGTCAATTCAATTAAGGTCACAGGCCCTAGAAAAGTTTTCTGTCACAGAAGAAGGTTTGCCTGGTGCACCTCAAATGGGGCTGGCCTCAGACAAAATGCCTATTGATCGCAGGCAGCGATGCTGCACGTCCAGGACGCGAGGACGTGGCTTCACTGGGATTAAATCGCCCAGTGCCGGCCGTCACAAGCTTCCGAGGCTGGGTCGATACTGCTCCTCTAATTGCTCGGCTCCTGTCACTTGCAGTCCCCAGAGATGATTTTTGAAATCCTCCTCCCCAAGCGCACCACTTGCTGAGCTGCTCCTCGGAGCGAGCAGTTCTGCAGTTGCAGAAATCACTAAACTGCTCCTCCCCTGCTCAGAACTCTGCACTGGCACCAGTGGCAGCACGAGGGCTTTGCGGGAGGACACTGCCAACCCAAACCCCAAGAATTTGTGCAAAACTAAAAAACAAGGAGCTGTTGTCACTGGTCAGGATGGAGCTGGCGGAGCTGGGCATCGTGTCTCCAGCAGCAAGCAGTGATGTGGGGGAGAACGCAGTTACTGAGAGATCCTGACACCGCCCACCGCATCCGGGCTGGGGGACGGAATGTGCACGGTCCATCGGGACCGCAGTGTTTGGCAGCCAAGGAGGTTCCTGCCCTCCACGCACACCCCACAGCAGACAGACCCGTCGCCCCAACACTCCATGGAATCATTCACTGCACGGAAACACTGAGCTGGTATTCATTTGTGCCCAGAGCAAGTGGACCAGAGCTGGTCCCACAGCAGCCGCGAGACCACTCCCGGAGCACTGCACTCAGCTCAGCCACAGCAGGACAGACCCAGATGAGCCCTCCAACCCTGCTCTCCTCTGGCACACCATGGCCCATTGCTGGCACACACCAAGCACCATTGAGACAGCAGGGCCCTTCTGCTGCACTCACCCCGACGCAGCCTGGGGAGCTGCTCTTGGTTTCTATCAGCAGATGAAGCCCTTGGTGCTGAGCTTGCAGAGGACGCAGTGATGCTGCCCCCATCTCCCACCACCAGGCCTCCAAATAAATTACCTGCCCCCTCTCCAGCACTAAAAGTCACCACAACCCCACAAAACGTCTCACTAAGCAGTGGTGACAGAGCCCCCTCCGTTCAGGAGCTGGGGGCAGATTATTTTTAAAAATCTTCCCTTTTATTGATTTCACTCTCAGGTACAGAAGATGCATTACATGAAACCATAGAGCCCTCATAAAGCAGCCCGCGGTGGTGTCTGTACCACAACCTCGCGGCAGAAACAGGAGACACAAACATTTACTGTAAGAGCAATAAACAGGCCAAGAAGGTTGAAAAGGAAGAAAACCTGGACACGAGGCCCTCTCCCAGCGGCACCTTATTTCAGAGGAATGCAAGGGACAAAATAACAACAGGTTTGGCCACAAGTCTTGTCCACAACCAGGAGAAAAAAGCGCAGGAAAACCCTCCTTTGCACTGATACATGGCTGTGTTGCAAAACACCCAAAGAGCCCCAAATCAGTGCTGTGGCTACAGTGGGGAGCCATCAGAGCTGTGCCAGATGGGGAAGTGAAGGGCATGATGGGCACTGGAGAACAGCAATGGCACCCACTGTTGGGTGCCACCTCCCTGCCCTGCTCTGGGGGCTCTGCTGCCACACCAGGACCCCCGTGTGCAGCAGCAGGTGAGGGGGCACAGTGGAGCAGGGTGTTCCTTGTGCCCTTCCAGCACCAGACCTCACTGTTCCTCCTGTCACTGGAGCAGGGCTGCAGGGTCCGGTCGGCACCACTGTGGGAGCCTGGGACCCTGAGCTGCATCCAGCTGCATCCTCTGTGGGACCCTCTGCTCGGTCCCAGCCTGGAGCAGGGGAGACACATGTGGCCAAGCAAACCCAAAGGGGAGGCAGGAATCCAGAGTTTGGGATCTCCCCCATACCTGCTACACAGCCTCCTGCATCTTCTGCTCCTGCCAGGAATGAGCTGCAGCCACCGCTCCTCAATCCAACTGCAAAGACAATGCAAGCAGCCATCAGTCTGAGGGGCCAGAGGCAAGGACAGGACTCCCCACACACCCTGTCCAAGCACAGCCAGATGGAAGGAACAGCGAGGGGAGCCCAGCATCCCCTGCAGCCCTGGCTGAAGGGACAGGGGCTTCAGGGTCCCCTCCTGCACTGCCCTGATCCTGAACATCACTGCAAGGGCCACGCAGGCTGGGTGGGACCTGGCCAGGCACCTACAGGGATCCAGAGAACCAGGAACCCTGACGCTATGCAATGTGGAAAGCATCCCAGTGCAACCAGAGGGAAAGAAATTAAAAGGAGTTCAGGAATGAAACAAATCATAAACTAAAAGTTAACATTAATGAGGGATGCGGCCCAGGCTGGCAGTGTGGCCAGCAGAGAGGTGCTCGAAGTTGAGGTGAACTTTGTGTTCTCATGCACTGACCGCCTGCTCGGACACTCTCCCGGGGAATGCACACAGCCCCGTGCACTCCGCCCGAGGAGAAACCACCACGGCCCAGAAGGAAACGCAGCTCCTGAATTCATCCCACTCACCACTGGGAGATGGGAGGACACCCATGGGGCAAAGCCCAGTGGCTTCAGCCAGCCTTGTGCTGGTCATCTACCACTGGTCACAACCATCTGGCACTTGTGCAGAGCCCATCACCACAGCACACTCCCACGAGAGGAACAGTGCTGAACAAAAGGGAAACTGAGGCCCAGAGGCCAGCACCCACTCTCCAAACGCACCGTGAGCTCCCAAGCTGCAGCCTCACCCCCAGCACCTGCAACAGAGCGAGGAATTGTGCTCAGCTTTCCGGCGTCCTCATCCTCCGCTCCAACCACAAAACCAGCCTTCCTCCCCCGGCTGCCTCCCCTCCCACAGCCAGCTCATTTCCTGACATTACAAAATTCAGCCTGAACAAAGCCGGAGCGAGCAGCGCGTGGCTCCGTCCGGGGCTGCACCTTCCTCTCGCTCCCGAGGAGCCAAGCACAGGGGACACCCCTGAACAGCCGAGGTGCAAGCGGCTTTCCGGCCTCAAACCTCACACCACTTGGGCTGTGGTCCTGCGAACGGACCAGTCACAGGGCTTCCCTCATCAGCACAGACAGATGAGTCTGTCTTCCACAACAGGGGAGCAGCGGGGACAAGGATGGGGGGCTCCAGCTACCACCTCACTTGCACCCAGTATGCCCAGACCAACCTGTCACCCCCCAGGACCACTCCTTTATTTCCCTGAATAAAAACAGAGTGTCCTACAGAATGACTGACCACTTGGGGACAGGGACACCCACAGAAGAAGCACCACCTTGCAAGTGCCACGCTCCCAGCCAGGACGAGGGAAGGTGGTGTTTAATGCAAAAGGTCTCTCAAGTGGGTTCCTGAACCTCCTCTTGGTGTCCAAGCAACTCTCACTGGTCTCAGCACTGCAGTGCCTTGTAGAGCTGGTGGCAGAGCCACGTGGGGACCGGGGACCACAGGCTAGGCTGAGTGGAGGATGTGGTTGAGGTCTGCACCCAGGCTCTGCTTCAGGAGGCTCGGGGCCAGCTCTACAGCCCACTAGGATGCAATGGGGGACATGTGGCCAAGCAAGACCTCATATGTCTGTACACAGAGTTGTTTCCTCTCAGTGGGAGATGCCGGTAGACAAGCCAGGAATGTCTGCTTCCACAGGCTGCAGGATGCCCACGGTGCCGTGGGACAGCCGGTACAGCCACACAGTCACCACTCACAGACTCTTGCACTGACAGAACTGCCCATGGCTGGCTGTTGGCAGCAGCCGCATCCCTGGGTCCCACAGCCCACCAGGCCATCAGGACGATGATTTTTGGACAATAGCTGACTCCACACAGCCCTTGGCTGTGCCACAGCCCCCAGATCACGACACTTAATGGCAATGCCTTTGCCAACCCAATCTGGCAGAGGAGCTGCCCCTTGTCGGGGCAAGGTGGGCAACTCCAGGGGACCAGGATTAGTCTTGGGGTGTTCAGCCTGCAGGCAGTTGTGACATTGCAGGGTTGCAGCCCAGTGTCAACCAAGACAGGGATGAACAGCACACATGGGGGGACAGTCCGGAGGCCCTGGTGCTCAAGGGCCTGACCCCCTCCAGCCCAACAGCTCCAGGGCTGCTTCACACCCTGCCCAAGCTGCAGAAGCGGCTGTCCTTTGGACCTGGCGGTACATCCAGCACCAGCGAACCCCAGTGAACCCCCAAGCCCCCATTTTGCAACATTTTGAGCTGGTGCAAAGCCCCCACTCACTGGCCCTGCCAGCTCCCTTGTCTGTCCATGCACACCCTTCGCCCCGGCAGGCGAGCATCCTGGCACTGCTCCCAGAAACTCTGAGTATTTCAAAAGGTGACCATTCCACCTGCTGCTGCACAGTGAGAGCAGGGCTGGGGCTGGGTCAGGCCACTGGCAGCCCCCAGGGCTCCTGTGCAGTCCCCAGCTCTCACCCCACCACACACCTGCCTTCGAAGTCTTCTTGTTATAAACAGAGAAATGCTGCCCAGGGAAGGGGAAAAGTATAATGTTTTCAAAATGTTCTGTTATTTTATAAGCTGAGGGGGAAAAAATCACATAGGAGAGGGATGGAGGCAGCAAAGGCAAGTGAATTCCCCTGAGTGGAAAAAGAAGGGGAGAGAAAGGGGTAAAGACAAGACAATCTTTATGTCCAGCTTTGGGGTAGAAATGCTGAGCAGGTGCTAAAACTGTTCCTGTTTGAAAACCAAAGCTTTGGTTTCACCAAGTAACAAACCAAAATTCCTGAGGGCAGGAAAATGAGGGGAACCTCCTGGGACCCCCATTTTTAACTGATGCAGTTAGGCTGGCACAACCTGCCATGCAAAGGCAGCAGATGCTGGGAGCTGCTCCAACCTGCCTGTAAGGATCCTGGAGGATGTGCAGGAATGGCTTTTGGTGACTTCCCTGGATATCTGCTCAGCTGGTGCTCAGCAGCCCCTGTGCCACAGCCAGTCTTTGCTAACACCCTCAAACACATATATACATTCCCACATATATAACTCCCCGAATATATATATTCCCATACATATAACCCTCCCAAAATACAGATACTCCCATATATGTAACCCATCAAATATATCTATTTCCATATGTATAGATAAACCCCCAAATATATATTTATTCCCATGTATATAAACCTCAAATATATACAACCCCTGCCTACATCATCTATACATGTAATATCCCCAGATAAATAATCCATGGCCACTGCCATGGGGACTTCCAAGCACAGAGCTGGAAAGTCAGGGGGAGATGGACAGGCAGAATAACCAGCTCCAGAGCCAGAGGGGCCAAGAGGGAGGCGCAGATTGTGGAGGGGAAGAGCAGTGACCGCAATCTCTCCTTCCTCTTTTTTCACGTTTCCTCAGCAATGGGCTCGGGGCTGCAAACATTTGGATGCCAAACCCAAACTTCCCCACCTCAGGCTCCCAACCCAGCTTGCTGCTCCTCTACCAGGTGCTCATGGACTCCCGCCCCAGACCAGGGAGACCCCAGACCCCATTTCCCAGAGCTATGCTATGTCAGTCTCAGGGAGTCCCAAAAACAGCAAGGAGCAGACAAAGTAAAAAAGAAAAAAAAGGACTTTCTCCATTTTTCTCCATTTCCCCAGCTCACGAAACTAAAGCATCTCAGCCATGGCCAATCCTTCAGTTTGCACCCGCCACTGGGAATATCCCCAGGGTTTAATTAGACCTGTTGAGCCTTTTCCAGTTGGGTTTCCTCTGGCTTGACATCAAGAGGTGGGAAGGAACAAACTGGAAGAGATCCCACTCCAGGCAGGAGCAGCAGGCAGGATGGGCTGGCAGTTAAACACAGTGAGGAACCCCAGCTCCCAACCATCCACTGCTGCCAGAGCCGGCACCCGAATCACAGCAGCACAGCACCAGGGGCGTGGAAAGGGGGACAGGTGGGAGCCAGGAGGAGGAAATCCACCTCCAGTGGCACGGGATGCTCGGCTGCCCAGCGTGACAGTGCAGTGGTGAGCAATGACCAAGAACGATGGCGCAAGCCAGCTGTGCCAAGGGCACAGACGCCACAACGTGCGCTGTGGGACCGCCACCACCAGAGCTCCTCCGAAGCCTGCACAGGGATAGGGTGGAGGTACCCCCAGACCAAGGCAGGGCAGGAATTTTGGGGGGGTCACGCCCCTGCTCCACCAGGTCACCTTGCAGAGGCATTGCCTCACAAGGGTCCCAGCATGGAACCAAATCCAGCCCCTGGATTTGGGCAGGGGAGCCGGGAAGCCTCTCCATGCTCCCTGAGCCGCGCTCCAGGGAAGGACGGAGCGGCCGAGCAGCACAGCTGTCGCTGCAGGTGTTGCAACAGCGGCTGCTGGCCCTGCCAGGACCTGGGGGACATGAGGGGATGTCGGGGGGGTGGCGCAAGTGCAACCGTTGGAGCCACCGAGTTTCGCTCTCGCTGGCTGAGTTCCCCTTGGGCAGCGGAGATGCAGAACTGAAACCCCCAGCTGTATGGACGTGGGGGCGGCCGGAGGTGCAGGCGCGCTGGGGACTGGCACGGCTTTCGGAGCAAAGCCACGCACCACCACACCAGTGACCAAGGGGCGCTGGGGGGCCGGGGGGGAAGCATGAGACGAGAGACAGACGGGCTTCCTCTGGCTCACAGCGCCCATCTTGCTTCTGCCCTCTCTGCACAGCTGGGCCACCCGTCTCCTTGCACCCGGCACATCTGGTGGGAGCAGAAATACCCCTGGGCATGCAGGTACCCACACCTGGGCCAGCTCCAGCTGGCATGTCCCCACTCCGTGAGACTGTCCAGGGGCTGACTGCTGCAGGACAGTGCAATACCCGTGCACCGGGCAAGTGCTGGGCAGCAGGACCATGACTGCCTGCATGGAGTGGTCCCAGCACGAGCAGCACCACCTGCACCTCCTAGCACAGGGAAACTGAGGCACAGAGAGGGGAAGCAAACAGCAGAGCTGGACACACAGGCATCCCCCAAACCCCGATTTCCTCCCCCTGAGCAAGCCACTCACCTCCCTCCTTGTCCCAACCTGCTCATGCAGCAGCACTAGGAAGACCCCAAAACTGACCCCAAAACCCCGCAGGACATCACGGGGGCTCTCATGAGAGCACAGGGATGCCAAGATGTGGGTGCCCTGTACCCCAAGCACCCAGTGCTTGCCCTCGCCCTGGTGACAGTGACAGTACTTCAGGCCACATTGCCACCTGCTGGCACCAGCCCTGGGGCCCGAGGGCAGTAGCACCTTCCCTGATGGGACAGCAAGTGGCTCTGTGCTGGGTATCAGGTCCGGGTCCAGGTTCGGGTACAACAGGCCATTGCCACATCCAGTCAGAGCAGCCACCACTCACTTTCCTGAACTAATTTTATCCAACTTCATGGCAACCTGAGACACTGCATGTGCAACCCAAACCCATCCTAGAGGTGCCAAGAGGGGCTGCGGGTGCCCCCCACCCTGCTCACACCCCCCATATTCTCTGGGGCACCATGTGAAAGGCCCCAGTGCTGCTCCAGGGGTGCAGGAGACTTCACAGCAGCAGTGACAGCTGCTCCAGATCTGCAGTTCCAGCTCCTGCTGGCATTTCCAAGGCAGAGGTAAAGCAGAGATGGCACCATCATCTGGATTTCGCCCCAGACTCCCCACAAGCCTTCCTTATGCCCCAACAACCTCTCCTGTCTGCTGCTGCCTCTCCCCAGAGGCCACGGATCCAATTCCCACTTGTCTCTCAGGCCATGCTTTCCCTTCTGTCACATGGGGGGACAGATCCTCTGCCACTGCAGCCATCCATGTTTCCCATCCACACAAACCCCACAGGAGGCACGGGGCAGTGAAAATCCCACCTGCACACGTGCTGACATACACCAGCAATTCATCCCTGACACTCCGTGGCCACTGACCAACACAACCACCCATGGGTTACACAATCAGAGCCAGAGGAAAATCAACAGAGTTTGGTTCTTCAACACACACATGGAGAGCCGCCACTGTCCCTGGAGGGCAGCAGGTCTGGGGGGCCCTGGCAGGGGTGACGGGCACAAGGAGCAGGTGGGTGATGTCGGAAGGGACCCCACCCACAATCTCATCCCAGCACACCTGTACATACATCAGCACCAGCCTGGCCTCGTCGCAGGTGGGGTTCACGTGTTCACAGCACTGACGTGGATCCACGTGAACAGCTCATGGAAGGCACCAGGAGCTGCTGTGTGTATGCCCAGCATGGGCAAAGCACACAGAGCCCTGGCAAGCAGGTGCCAGCTCCCCTCACCTCCCGCTTTGGGAAGGATCCTGCATTGGGCAGGTCCCCAAGGACCCCGTGGGAGTTGCTGCAGGCAGACACAGCACTCTTTCCCTCCCAGAGCCGGGAGCCCGGCCGGTCTGGGTGTCTCCACCCCCACTGGTGTCAAGGCCAGCTCAGCCCCAGCCCCAGCCCCAGCTCTGGCTCTGCCAGACAGGTCCAAACTCCAGGGCCACCGGGTGAGGTGTGGCCGAGCAGCGAGTGCCAGAGCCGGGTGGCAGGGAGGACAGGAGACAATCATCATCACTAAGAGCAAAGCCCAGGCCCCTCACGGCCTTGCTCTGCCATCACCTGAGTCAGCAACTGCCAGCCTGGGGACCTTCATCATTGCCACAGCCTCGGCAGGCAGCTCAGGCTGCCACCGGTCACTCGGCCCGGACTCTCCCCATGGAAACCAAACAAACACGATCACCCATGTGCAAAACTTCCAGCCCATCCATCTCCCCGCTCTGACAGATGGTAGCAGGTCCTAAGACACCTCTCAGCTGCAACTGGGTGACGTGCTGGGCTGGCAGAGGTCTTTCCCAGCATGGGCTGGCAGAGGTCTTTCCCAGCGTGGGCTGCCGGATGATCCCCCAAAATCTCTTCCAACGCCACTGCAAAGGCAGAAGGAGGAGGTGGCCACTTGCGAGGTAGGGGGACCAGGCAAACCTGCACCTGCCCCTTGCTGCTGTTCCCCATTCCAGGGAACGAGGACAGATCCTGGCCCAGCCCCATGGCCCCTGTTGGAAGCTGAGAGCTTTTTTTAAGCCTGTTTATAAGGGCAACTTGCAAACAAGAAAGAAAAGGGAGCTCCTTGTGGGGAGGAGAGGGGCTCCACGGTCAAATGCCGGCACCTGGGAGACTCACACTTAATTCTGGGTTGTGCTACAGCCCCTCCGGTGTGTCCAGAGCGGAGCCAGCCACGGCCAGGGCTGCTGCCTCCAGCACCCTTCACCAACCCCTCCTGGCCCCACTCCAGCACCCAGCCCACCAGTGCCAGCCATGGACAGCAGCACCCATCAGGCAAACCCCTGCAAGTGGCTGGAAAACCACCTGGCACAGACACGATCTGAGCCAGAGCCAGGGCTGCCCGGCCTTGGGAAGCAAAAAGGGTGTTCACCCCACAGCCACTGTGCAAACCCTGACCCCTCCATACAAGCTCTGAGTCCAGTGGCTGAGCACGGCTCTTCACTGGCTACAAAGGCAGGACTGCATCCAGAAGAGCAGGTGTCACATCCTGACGGAGCAAAGCTTTGCTACCCAGCTGCCTCTGAAAACCCAGCAGGGGAAAACCCTGAGCCGGAGACAAAATCATCCCTGGTGTTACCCAAATCTCCCAGTTCAAGCCCCAGCTCCCTTCACATCCTTGGCAAATCTCCGTGGAGAGGGTGTCCACTCCCCAAACTTCAGATCCACTATTTAAAAAAAACCCAAAACAACAACAACAAGAAAAGATTAAAATATTTCTCCCCGGTGAGGTGCAGAGAAACACTCGCACATTCGGTGCCATCGTCAGCAACTCCTACACCACCCCCCACGTACGCCATTGCAAGGGGGAAGCAGAAGGGGGTTTATAGGCACCTACAGAGAAAAAAGAAGATTTCTGCGTAATTTGGTTAATCAGTCAACTGAATAGCGTGAATCCATAGGAGACTGTCCTGCCCTCCCCAACAACTCGGTGCCCCTTGGGGCAACAAAACCTCCATGGCCGGTACAAGCATCACCTCCCTCTAACAGAACCACAGCAGTGACCCTTGGAAAAGTTCCAAATCCCAAATGCAACTCCCAGTTTGAACATACTGGCAACAGCAAATGCAAAAAAAAAAAAAAGGTTTATCAAGTCTTGGAATCAGCAGAAAAACTCGTAGTGCTGTCAAAGGGGACCCAGCAGAAGCCCATGGACCTCAGCATCCTCAGTGGTTCTTCCCCTCAAAACCCTTCAGTCACTGAAGCAAAATTCAGAGGGAAGGGAAGGGAAGGGAAGGGAAGGGAAGGGAAGGGAAGGGAAGGGAAGGGAAGGGAAGGGAAGGGAAGGGAAGGGAAGGGAAGGGAAGGGAAGGGAAGGGAAGGGAAGGGAAGGGAAGGGAAGGGAAGGGAAGGGAAGGGAAGGGAAGGGAAGGGAAGGGAAGGGAAGGGAAGGGAAGGGAAGGGAAGGGAAGGGAAGGGAAGGGAAGGGAAGGGAAGGGAAGGGAAGGGAAGGGAAGGGAAGGGAAGGGAAGGGAAGGGAAGGGAAGGGAAGGGAAGGGAAGGGAAGGGAAGGGAAGGGAAGGGAAGGGAAGGGAAGGGAAGGGAAGGGAAGGGAAGGGAAGGGAAGGGAAGGGAAGGGAAGGGAAGGGAAGGGAAGGGAAGGGAAGGGAAGGGAAGGGAAGGGAAGGGAAGGGAAGGGAAGGGAAGGGAAGGGAAGGGAAGGGAAGGGAAGGGAAGGGAAGGGAAGGGAAGGGAAGGGAAGGGAAGGGAAGGGAAGGGAAGGGAAGGGAAGGGAAGGGAAGGGAAGGGAAGGGAAGGGAAGGGAAGGGAAGGGAAGGGAAGGGAAGGGAAGGGAAGGGAAGGGAAGGGAAGGGAAGGGAAGGGAAGGGAAGGGAAGGGAAGGGAAGGGAAGGGAAGGGAAGGGAAGGGAAGGGAAGGGAAGGGAAGGGAAGGGAAGGGAAGGGAAGGGAAGGGAAGGGAAGGGAAGGGAAGGGGCTTGCTGGCTCAGAAGCCAATTACAACAAATGGAAAGTGTTTTGCTTTTTAATCTGGTGATTTTTTTAGCTAATCTCTCCTTTGGAAAAGGACGATCGGCTCACTGGCAGGACGCTGCCAGGGGGATATAGCACGTGTGCAGTCCTGGCTGGAACAGAAACTCAAGCCCTTGCTCTCCATTCCTGTCCTTTTTGGGTGGATTTATCCTGTTTTTTTTCTCAGAGTGACTGTGCAGGGGCAGAGAAACAATAGCAGAGCTTTGGGAAACTTCTGAACAGGGGATTTTACTGTGTTTCTGTCTCTCTTTTCTGAAGAGGGGAGTTTTCTACTTTCAAAACACTCTTTTCACTTTGAGTTTTTCACCAGTTTGCACAGGAGGGTTTGGAGGTGGGAAAACCCTCCCCAGCCCCTGCGACCCTTCTGCTTCTGTGGGCTTTGTCCTCCTTGGGAGAAAAGCCAAGTCCTATTCCTCACCTGCCCAGAGATCATGGAATCACAGAATTATAGAATCCTTCCAGTTGGAAAAGACCTTTAAGGTCATCAAGATGATGCTTTTCCTGCTGCAAAGGAAGTTCCATTCTGAGGAAGTTCATAAAAATGAGAAGTTTTAGAAGTGAAAAGGACCACGCACACCCAAAACCAGGTTTGTTTCCTTCTCCAGCCCTGGGCAAGACCTCAACAAGATCCAGCAGAAGGGGAAAACCAGACCCAGCAGTCCAGGAGAAGACAGGACCCTCCTCACCCACGACCACCAGACAGCCCACCGGAGCTGGGAACCAGCTGGAACCTCTTCACCAATCCAGACTCTCCCAAGCATGTGGAGAGCCAGAGCAGGGAGGAGGCTGTTGGATGCCATCCCCAGAGCCCATAAATTACAGCAGGGAACAGAGTTGCATTTGCCCTACTTCTTATCTGTTTGGAAATTGCGCTGCTTTCCCAGCTGCAAAGGCAGCTCTGTTCCCAAGAATTTCAGCAAAGCCATGACCTCTTTCCAGGATTGTACAGTATATGGTGGCGGGGAGCCAGGGCTAATTATAGGCACAGGAAAAGGGGAGAGAGGCATTTGGAAAAGCTCTACCTTCCCAGCCACAGGGAGCGGGGCAGCCCAGCCCCAGCCAAGCCCCCGATGGGAGCACCCCAAAGGGCTGCAAAACCCAGGGACAGAGAGCAAATTCCAGGGATCCAGTCCTCCTGGACTTCACTATCCTCATTTTCTGGAAAGATGAAAGGCAGCATAAATCTCATCTCACAACGCTTCACAATTCCAGTGTGCTCTGGCATAGGGGGGAAGCCCCTGGGGGGAGCGGGACCGCCGCTGCCCCGGCACAGGTCGAGTGTCGGCACAGCACCGCCCCAGCCACGGCAAGAACCAGAGTCTGAGTCCTACACCATCTGAGCGGGTCGGGTTCCCTGCAGAGACCCCATCTCCCAAAGATGAACGATGCCACAAGCCCCTCAGCGTGCCCTCGTGCCCCAGCGCTGCCCAAAAGCACGGCCTGCAGAGATGCTCCCCAACCTGGAGGCAAATAAATGTGCATTAATTTAAACGCCAGCCAAGGCTCTTGGGCAAAGCCACGTGCACAGTTCATTGTCACTTGCTGAGCAATGTCAAAGGAGCCACCTCCCTCCCCGACCCGCTGCAGAAGTGGACAAGGACATGGTGACACATGTGCCCACGAGACCTTCCGGTGGGGAGGAGGCTGGGCAGGAAAGCACAGAACAGGCAGCAACTCTTTCAGCCACCAGGCTCCTCTCCAGAGCCACATTTCTGCACAAAACAAAACCTGGGGAAGGTAAAAATCCCACCTCATGGCTTTTTTGAGGGAGAAAAAAGAAAAGCCAGGAACCTTCTCGTTTGCCGCAATGGTTTTCATTTTCCACCAAATTAACTCGAGTCTCGACTCTGGCTGCCGGCAGATCCCCTCCCTGCCTGCTCGCTGCCGTGTGTGCCTGCGCATGTGGGAATGTGTGGGTGTGTGGGTTTTGTTTTGCTTTCTTCACCGGCTCTGCAGACCATCTCCTGCTCTCACCGATCGCAGCCTGCACAAGGCTCAGCCCTGCTCCATTATCCGGCAGGGTGACTTCCCACTTCTCCAGCTACAACCTCATGCAGGGCCACTCTCTTGCTCCAAGAACTTCTAGAAACATGGTTTGCGGGTATCCCAGCCCTCGGGGTGCTGCAGAGCTGTTGCCGTTGCCAGTCACTCCGAGAAGGTCCCTGTGTGGAGGGGAAGGTGCCAAGGCTGGGTGCTGCAGAGTGCGGGCACGGCTGCGCCAGGCTGGGACAGGGGACCGGCAGCACCAAGCAGGGACCAGCACAGCCTCCCAGCGAGAGAGCGCCTCTCACTAAAGGAAGGAATCTGCCTGCGCATGCCGGCTCCAGCTGATGCCCTTTTCTGAAGCCCCTGTGACAGCGGGAGGGGGGTTCAGTGCACACCGAGTTTGACCTGCTCCTGGTGAGACCCTTGAGATCAGCTCCAGCCAGCTTCCTGGATAATAGCCCCGGCTAAAACCTTGCCCTTGGTGCCTGGCCCCAGCGCTGCACGCGCTCCCAGAAACACTCCAAAGGCTGACCAAGCCTTGGTACAAACCAAAACCAGCACTTTCTACATGACACCCCCCCCTCCCCAGCTCCAACACTCCAGATGGGCACACCAAGGAATGGAGGGGAAGATAAACAGAAACAACTTCCCCACAGCTCACACCAAAGACCCCGGTACCGCCAGCGCCCAGCACCCGCGCAGCACCTCCCCGCTGCAGCAGCGGGACAGAGCGCGGACACCCATCCCCGCAGAGCCGAGCCCACCTCACCGGCACTGCCGGCACGTCCCGGCGGAGCACACGGCCTCGGCAGGGCCAACACAGCCCCTTCCCACCCGGCTCGGCGCGCGCCGCCACACACGGCTCAGCCCTAACGGGATAACAAGCTCACAATGAGATCCTAATGAAGGATTAGCGAAATACAGTTTAAAGAGATTAAGGCTGGGTGCAGCACTGAAACTTTTTTATTTATTTAATTTTTTCCTGAGAGCCCGGCAGAGGTGAGACACAGATTACAGCCAACATGGATGGACCTGGCATTCGCTGCTGCTTCTGGCGAACTCGGGATGGTTTTTGCATCACTCTCGTGCAAAGCGCGGCCAGGGCTGCAAAAAGGATGGAGGAACACACAAAAAATGGCTCGTGGCGCCTGCAAGCCCTGCCCAAGACACTTCACAGCCAGCCAGAGGCTTCCTTCATCTCTCCCCTCCCACACCAGTCCCTTCCCATCTGCATCCCAGCTGCGCCCGATGCTCTCAGTCCCGTGCTCTCAGTCCCGTTCGTAATGACTGCTGATGTTATCCGCCCGAGCCGGAGCCTTCCAAGGAGCCCCAGGGAAGCAGGTACTCAACTCTCATTCAGGGAAAGTTATTAATAGTAATTTCTTGGCTCTACACAAACAGAGCAAGAAGTCAGCCCTGGCCTGGGAGAGCTTGGCGTGACTGCCAGCCCCACGTGCTCCAAAAGGTCAGGAGTCTGGTTTGCCCCCAAATCAAACGAGGATGTTTAAAATAGAAAGCAACACATCTGGGGCTGCTTTTTGGCTTGTTTTGACCACTCATATATTTTTCTGCAATCACCAACACCACAAATTTTCTCCTCCCGAGAAAGGGCAACGTGACTGTCACCCCATCACGGGAATCCAGGAGTGGGAATTTGCTAAACCAGCCCCAAGAGTGCTAATGCCTGGGGGGGAATGGGCAAGCAAGGCTGGTGCTGGGGGACGGGACTGTCCCATGAGCAGTGGGGCAACTGCTCAAACCCACCCCTCATTTCAGCCAAGTCCTCCAAAGCTACACGACAAGAGGGAGGTGCAGAGCTGAGAAACATCCCTGTTGAGAGACTACAAAACAAATCAAATGAAGATGTTTGGAGTAGATCCAGATGTTTATTAGTGACGCACATGGAGGTATAAATAATTATCCGGTAGGAATTTTGTTCACAGGCAGCTCTCCCTTATCTAATCAGATCTCAGTGCAACATGGCCCTGGCCTCCCCGCACTTAAAAAGTCTTGAGAAAACCAGATGCAAAATAAAAAAACCTCACTAGGGGCACCAATTTAATCCCATTAATCACTGGATACTGGGAGCAGAGCTGCCAGCACTCAGATCTCATCCAGGCACAGCTCAAGGGAGGATTTTTTCCTCCAGCAGGAACACTGGCAGAGGGTCAGATCCTGCACGAGGGTGCAGAGAAGGGCCAGGAGCTGAACCCTTGCACGCTGCCCCATACCCAGCACCAGGCACAGGTACAGTGGCATCTGTGAGGACAGGAGCCACCGTGGCATTGGCTGGGCCCCTCCACACCAGTGCAAGGAGCTGGGAAGCTCTCGCCTGTAAGAAACCAACTGCTTAAAATACACTGGCCAACAAACCCCTCCCTTGTCCGGCTGCGCGGTACTGAGCGGCCTCTCCAGCACCCGGACACTGCAATTACCTAAAAATAAATGGACCACAAACCTCGAGAGGCCAAATGGCTGAGGGGGATGAGGACGGCAGGGAACGTGCCCCAGAAGCACCGAGCCTGGCAAGCTGGAGGGACCAGCAGCCGTGAGCGGCTGTCGCGGCACCACCACGAAGCCCAAGCCAAAGGGTTCACATACGACCAAAAAACAGGTAGAAAAAAGGCTTTAACAGCTCAAAAACACCACCTGGGCTGATTTTTCCCAGCCCTTAGCATCACCTAACCCATGGGAGGTGCCGGCCCACTGAGCCACACCACCGCCTCCCGCATCAGCAGCCCCTCACCCTGCCAACCCCCCCGCCAGCATTTCCGATGGTTTTCCAAAAATTTAACCAACCCAACCCACCATAGGCGAGGCTGCAGAGGGTTTTGCAGAGGCCAGAGAGGAGCAGTGTTGGAAACTTACTGTAGGAAATTGGCCGCTCGGCTCCAGCTCCTTGTCCCTACTGGTGGGAAAGTCTATAAATCTCTAATAAAGAAAAAAAAATCCCCTCCCATTTTATTCCTTCTCTCCCCCCTTCCCAAGGATTGCGAAACTGAGAGGGCAGCCGGGGCTTGGATTCGCAGCATTGCTGAGTTCCTACAGAGTCTGGGCTCCCTGCCACCAGCAACAGCGGCTCTGGGGGTGTGGAAAAAGGGAGGGAAAAAAAATAAAAAGAAGAAGAGGAGTAAAAAAAAAATATAAAAAAGTCCTGTTTATTTTGGGGGATGAGAGAGAAAACTTGCACTGCACGAAGTGGGGTGGAGGGGGAGCGAGGCTCTGGCACTCCTGCAGGCACCACGCGTTTGGGAATCAAAAAGGCTCCGTTAAAACGCCTGGATTTTGGGTGGGAATCTGAGCTTGCAGGGGGTGCTCTTTCCCAGAGTGTACATGGGCAGTAAGCAATCTCGTATAGAGCGAGGCAGCACCTCCCAGGGCAGCTGGACCCCCTCGAGGGCACCCATGGGTGCCAGCTCTGCTCTGCCCTGCCCTGACGCGGCCCTGGGCGCTGAAAGGGGAATTACTGAAGACAGACTGGAAGAAAAGCCTGCTCCAGCCGTGACCCAGATTCCCCTCCAGCCTGATCCCTCACTGAAGTCATAATCCTTGGAGGGCTTCTGGTCCTTTTTTTTTTTTTAAATACATCCCTGAGTGTTGCCATGGTGACAAGGGGGATGCTATAATTTCAGCATTATAGACTTCAGCGCGAGAACAGGAGGGAGAAGGTGGTGGAAATATGGATGAGCTGCACTGGTAATGCATTTAGGGAAAAAAGAATTAAAAAAAAGAAAGAAAGAACCAAGGCAGCACCTTGGCTTGGGCAACAGAGACTGGAGGCGCAGGCCCGTGTCACAGCTGAAGGGATGCAGGGGATCATGGATCATGGAATGGTTTTGGTTGGAAGGGACCTTAAAGATGGTCTCGTTCCAGCCCCTGCCATGGGCAGGGACACCTTCCACTAGACCAGGTTGCTCCAAGCCCTGTCCAACCTGGCCTTTGGCACTTCCAGGGATGGGGCAACCTAGGCGACCTGTGCCAGGGCCTTACCACCCTCAGAGGGAGAAAATTCTTCCCAATATCCCACCTAACCCTGCCCTCTGTCAGTGTGAAGCCATTCCCCCCTTGTCATGTCACTCCAGACCCTTGTCCAAAGTTGTCTCCAGATCTCTTGGAGCCCTTTAGGCACTGATGAGGGCTCTAAGGTTTATCTGGAGCCTTCTCTTCCCTGGAATGGGGACCTGCTCCTGTCCCTCAGCCAGAGTACCTACTTTGGGGCATCGTTTGGGCAGCAGCTTCCCTGGGCATGGAAGCTCCAGACCCTGCAGGGCTTTGGGGGATGCAGGCTGCCACCCTGCCAGGACACAGCGACAAGTCCTAAATCCCCCAGCAAACCTTGTGGAACCTGAGGCAGCTCTGAGCAGGAGCACCCTATTTTGGGGTGGCCTTAGCCCAGCCCACCACAGCTCAGCACCCAGCCGGTGTCAAAACTTTGCTAAGAAGCAGCTCCAAAAGAGCTGCCCTCCCCTTTTTACCTCCATTTCCTACCGCCTTTCCTCTCCACCTGCTTTGCCCATAGCAGGTCCTCATGGTATCCCACAGCAAGAAGGATGTGGGAGACCCTGAGTTCCTGTCCAGCTCCCAGCTGGAATAAAACCCACCACTGCCGGTGTTTCTGCAAGGGCATGAGATACCTCTGGGTGTTCTTAACATCGCACTACCCTGGTTCAGCCCTAGAGAGCCCCTGGGCTGGTGTCTGTGAGTTTTCAGGCTGGTAGGTGACCTGTGACCCCACAGGAGGGATGAACCACAGCTTCAGACCCTAGGGACTTCAAGCTCTCCTGTAGCACAGAAATAGCAAAACTGCATGAACAGAAGCCAAACCAGTTTTAGCCACGTTTCCACCCCACTCGCACCCCTTCCCGCCCCATCGCCGGGCACTGAACCGGCACCTGCTGTGACGAAAAATTTCCGAAAGACGCACAAATAAAAATAAGATCATACACAAACACCTCTGCCCAAACCCAGACCAACGGCCCATGACCCCACCACAAGAGCAATGGGCTCTTAGGGACTCATGGGGTCCCAAAGGAAGCCACACTGCCCCGGGGGATGCCAGGTCCACACCACACACGAGTGGGGAGGTGAGAAAAAGCTCCGGTCTGGTGTGCGGTACCCGGCACCGCGTCCTCTGGCCATGCAGCCTGCACCCCTCGGCCTCTCTGAGGGGTGGGAGACAAATCCTGACCGCAAAACGCAGGTGGCCAGTGTCAGGGGTGCTGAGACATCACTGTCTCAGTCCTGTACCAGGCCTGGGCACGGCTCAGTGGGGATCTTCAAAGGGCACCGTGATGCTGGGACAAAAGGGTCTCCTGAGCTCTAAATGCCTAAATAAAACCACAGCACATCACTGCAAAAGTGGGAACTCCAGGTGCGGGGTGGCAGCGGGTGCCAAGGACCCCCCACCAGGACTCAACACGCTCCTTCCTCGCTGCAAAAAATCTTGTATAACCCCAGTGGAAAAACTATTTCGAGTGTTTTGTTTCAGTGCCTGAAGAGGAGCCAAACCCCCAAACTACCACCTTCAGCATCTGACCTGTCAGGCCTTGGGCCATCGAGTGCTTTCAGCAGTGCCCCGAGCTCCAGATTTAGCCTCAGAGGTATTTATCTCTGAGAAGCTAAAACCAAAGCTGCATTTGCATAACAAAAAGACCCCAATGCTCGGTGCAAGTGCGGCTGGCAGGGGAGAGGACATGCAAAGCAGCAAAGGCGCTGAAGGTCACCCAGGCGGATGCTGAGCTCGCAGTGGCTGGTCCTCTCCACTGGAAAGGACAAGGCAAGAACATCTTCCCATAAGGAAAGCATCTTCCCAACCTTCCCACTTCCACCTCGTCCAGTTGGAGCAGCTCTCTCCAGCACAAGAGCAGGTGTGAAATCCTGCTTGCTAAAGCACACACTCACATCTCGCCCTAAAGCTGAAAGACCTAAGGGCAACTAACAGGATTTTTCCAAACTCTCTGAATCTGTGTTGAGAGCTGGGCTCACCGTTTTCCTCTCCCGGCTGCCAGTGGCCTGCGCGAGGACAGGCAGCTTCATCCCCTCGGGAGCAGTGCCTGTGGGGAAGCAGGGGGCGAGGAACCCAGCCCTTGGCCTTTCCCCAGCAGCACCCGAATGCAGCTCCCACGACCCCTGCGGCCCCCAGGAGCAACCAGGAACTCACCCCACCGGGACCCCCACCCGTCCCGCGGGAGCAGGCGGACGGCACAGCAGCTCCGTGCTCAGCTGTCTGACACACCAGGTCAGCACCTGCTGCCACGCTGTGCCTGCAGCTCAAGCCAGCACCTGTGCCCTTGTTTTGGGACAAAGTCCCTTCGGGAACTGGCGCCACCCGACTCCCCGTCTCCTCCTTATCTCACACCGACACACACGGACTGAATCCCCTCCTGCCCTGCCATGCTCACAGCTCAGTCAAAGCTCAACCGTACCAAAACCCCAGGGGGGTCACACCAAACCCCATAAAGCATTGCCGTGCCCCAGGCCGCCCCAAGAGCCAGATGTTCACCTCTCCCCCCCGCAAGGAAATGCCAGCTCTGGGAAGAGGATTGATGGAGGAGCAAGAAGCAGCCACCAGCTGCCGCGGGAAGAGCCTTGGCTGCCTTCGCCACCAGCATCTTGCTCCAACCATTTGTTCTGCTTCTATTTTCGAAAGCGCTGGGGCTCAGCGCTCCGCAGATCCCAGCCTCCCTCCCAGCCTCCCCACCGCCGAGCGAGGCGACAGATTTCTGCTAAGAGGTAGCGCCGGCTCCGCTCCCCATCTTGGCAGCGGCATCCACGCAGGGCTGGGGATATTTTTGAACGAACAAGCCGAGAGGTGCTAGTTTTCCCGGCGGCTCGTTGCCGGTGCGTGGGAAGGACGGCCATGCCGAGTCAGGGAAGGTTGAGGATGGATCTGTGATCGATCCCTGTGCCTAAAACCCTGAAGATGGGGCGGCGAATCCTCCTAAGTCCTGCAAAGCGAGATGGCCAGTGGCACATGGAGCTCTCTGGGAAAACATCACCCAAGGGACGAGGCTGGAGATGAGGCCTGACTTTGGCTGCATCCCAACCCCCTGCGCCCTTCCCAGGAGCCCCCACGCTGGTCCATGCTCTCAGAGGAGAGCTGGCATGCACACACTGTCCATGTGATCCCAAGTGCTGCTCCTCACTGGAATACTAGATGGAAAGCTGCCCCATGCCCACGTCCAAGTAAGCCCTGCCTTCAACCAACCCTTCCACATCCTGTTCCAGTTATTGAAATAAATCTGCTACTATCACAGGGTTTTCCTAGGGGCAGACATGTCCCCAGGGAACATGTGGTTTATCCCCTGGGATAAACCCAAGGGTTGGAATGAGATGATTTTTAAGGTCCCTTCCCACCTAAACCATTCCATGAGTGTGGTAACTGTGCCTGGAGGCACCTCCTCACCTCCATGACCTCTGCAGTGGTGCCTGCACCAGAGACGCTTGGTGACACACAAACGCTTTCCTTTCCCCCATGGTTCTTCCAGCAAGTTCTGAACCAGTCCAAGCACCGCATGCCAGGCTCCGTGTCCGACAGAGCCAAAGCCAGAGCTCCCTGCAGGGGAATTTTAAAGGCCAAAAATCCACACACAGTTCCCAGCAGGAGGAGGGTGCTTGTGGCAGAGCCAGGCTCCAGCAACACCGGGATTTTAACAAGCTGTGGGGTCTTCAGCCACTCCAACCTGCCACCCATCATCGAGCTGAGCGGCACCAGGGTCCCCACCCAGACAAGGTGTCACAGGTGCCACAGGACACCGCAGCCCAGGGATGGACACCATTCCCAGCCACTGGCATTCGGACAAAGCAGGCTGTTCCTCCCAGGGCTGGCAGCTCACTCGGACGCCAGCAAGAAGCCTGTGGGTACCAGCTCCACGGGGACATTTATCACGAGATTTAGACAAAGCACGACAGCTCAGCCCTCACCTACAGTTACACAAACACACAGCCACTCTATGCCTCCGTATACCCAAAATGGGTGAAAACCACCCATTTCTTGGCTGTCCCAAACTTGCAGAAGGTCCTTCCCCATGGGTGTCACCACGGACCGAGAGCACCCACGCCTGGAGCCCGATCCCTGCCATTCCCTGCCCCAGCCCCTCATCACAGAAGTTTATCTCCTGCTCCCAGCACTGAGCACAGCGGCTGCGGGGCAGGACGGTCTCGGTGACTGTCTGTGCAAAATAAAAAAACGCTGGTCGGTCAAAATAATTTGTCCACATTCTTTATTGTAATTTTTTTCTTCCCTGCCAGTGGAAACTCCTGCTCCGGCACCATGTCTCAAGGTTACTGCTAGGGGTGGGGGAGGATTTCAGGTTTTACAACTGAAAAATTCCAGACAGAAACCCAGAAACGTTGCCAGTTTTTTACTGAACAGAAGTTCTTTATCCAATTAATTTAATTTATTTAACTTATGGGGTTTTTTTACACTTAATGCAGCAGGTTTAAGCAAACTCTGTTTTTTTCAGCCCCTCAAATTCTGTCTGCTTTGACAGAAAATTCTCACCGATGCCATGAACATTTTCCATTCTCAATTTCTTTTCTAAGGAAAACCAAACCAAACAAATCCGACCCCACATATTTTCCCCGCCTGCACCACATGGGACGTGTTCCTGGGTATGGTGCCTAGCAATTTTTCCCTGAAGTCTTCCAATAATTGGAAAGGAAAAAATTTAAGAGTAAAAAGAAAAAATTCATCTTCAAAATAAGGAAAGAAAAAAGGTGCTTTCGAAAAGGATGGAGGAAAGTCACTTTGTTCCAAAAGGCACTTCCATTTAAAAAGGAAGATGAAAACTTCCAAGCAGGGCTATTTATAACCACTGCTTATATCCATCAATAACACCTTGCACCTGAAGCTCCACCACATCCTCCAGAGCAGGTACCCCCAGGCCCACAGCCCCAGCACCCCTGGGGCCGTGAGCTGCAGGATCCATCATGCACGAGATGCTGATAACCCCCTATGGCAAGAGGAGAGAGGAGAAGAAGGAATCCCACTAGGAATCCTAAAATGATCCCTTGGCAGCCCTGGGGTGGGCTCAGGTCAGGGACCTGGCCCCGCAGGCAGGTGCTGCTTCCCAAATCTCATTACTACTTTTTGGGGATGGAAAAAAAGGTAAAAAAAAAATTCGTGAGCCATGGATTTGTCCTGCCTCCTTCCAAAAAAAAAAGGCTGATGCAACAGCAGTGCTGCAGTGGGAGGTCACCCTTCCCCACAGCCCCCAGCCCCCCCTCCATGCCCCAAGCACCCCAGCTGGGGGGGGCTGCAGGCACCTCCTCCTGGAAGCGGTTTGGGGTTTGTGCCGGACGCTTGCTGGAAGCTGTTTGAAGCTCTGGAAAGAGAAACGATTCCTCCTCCTCCTCCTCCTCTTCCTCCCTGCCCAGAAATAGGTCATTTAATTACCCCCTTTCCAACCCCAACCACCAGTGACTCAGGACAGGAGGTGGGAGCTCTTCCACCCTGCGCCGGCTCCTGCCCAGCAGCAGCCCAAAGCCACTGTGCATGGCTTTGACCTTGAGCCATTGTGCCAGCAGGACCGGGCTGGGAGGGCACAGCCAGCACAGATGGCAGGGGCTCAGCTCCCCACCTCTGCATTCCAGCTAGCGCTGGTCACTGGAAGCAAGGAGGGTCGGGCCACGGGTGCTGCCAACCCCCTCCATGCGCAGCCACGGGCAGGGCCGTGTGCCGCCTCCGGGAAAACCAAGGGCTAATTGCACGTTGGGAAATCCTACGTGTCCTGCTCGGCACGGAGGGAAACGCGCGGCCCCGGCACGGTCCGGTCCGGCTGCTTCGGGATGGGACAGTACAGTGGCTCCTGGGTGGTGGCTGGAGCCTGACACAGCCCAGCACAGGCACCATCCCGCCCTTCCAGCTTGTCCTCACCGCGCACACCAGGACACCCGCCCGGCACCGCTCCGGCCACTCGGGCTTCGCGTTTGGCAACGAAAGAGCAGCACTGCATGCCCGCTCCGCTGGGCACTGGAGGGGCACGAAGCTATTTAAAGTCCACTGGGCACCATGGCAGTACTCAGCATTGGGAACAGGCCCCGACAGCTGTTCCAGCATTCCAGCAGTCAACCACAACCAGGACATCTCACCGTGACCAGGCCCTTCCAGGTGACACGGATGGTGGCAGCAAGGACCCACCATGCATGCATGCACCTCATCGCCCCCTTTTATATAGGGGTGGTGCTCCCCTATAGCTCAGAAGCAGCCTGGGTATCATGGAGCAGTTGCTGTGTGCCCCCAGCCTTGTCATGACCCAAGCGAAAACAGGTCACGTTTCCCAAAAAAACTCTTCTCATGCAACTCAGAGACCCAACTCCCCCATCTTTTGAGCCCCCATTTAAGAGAAAGCAAACCTAGACCCCACCCCCCAAAATAAATCACTCCAAATTGGAGTATTTATCAAACCCTTGCTCTCCACATGGATACTTTTTTTAGGATTTTTTAAAGGATGCAGGTTCCTGTCTGTTTTGCAAGCAGTGGGGAGCTACAACAGGGAGACACCAAGAGTGAGGGGAAAGGAAAAATTAAAGAAGAACCACAAGCAAAGCAAAGTGGAGTGCAAGATGCAAACCGACAGATCCGGGGAGGCAGAGCTGCTGGCAGGCAGACGGTGAGATCCATCTTGAAAGCAAAAGCAAACTGCAGCTCACACAGGCAGAGGGAAAAACCTAGAGGTCTTCAGCACTGCCTGAGCTCTGATCAAACAAAGTGATTAACAAATTTCAGCTTTTTATTGAAAGCGTCTCTAATTAGAGGAAAAAAGGAAAGGAAAAAACCAAACCAAACCCCTGAGAGTCACATCGAGTGGTGAAGTCCCAGACAGTGTTGGGGGGCTGCAAGGGGGTGATGCACCCCACAGTCCTGCTGGCACATGGAGGGCAAGCACAGCCAGGGGCACCCAGCACTCACCCCATGGCACCAGCATGGCCACACATTTCGGTGCCTCCCCAGCCTTCCTCCTCCTCCCCCTCCTCCTCCTCACTTGCTTTCTGCACACCGCGTCGGGCTCAACAGCAGAGCCAAACCTTCCCGGGAGCAGGACTGTCATCTGCAATAGAGTCACCTCTGAACTCGGGACAGCTCAGCCTCCAGGAACTGCCAAAATAGCGATAAAAATAAGAAAGAGCCCCTGGCCTGAGGAGTTCACCCTCCGAACAGATGGGACGGCGGCGGGGTGAGGCAGGGGGATATTTTTAGCTCTGGTTGCAGATGGGGAAGTCCGGCACAGCACCAACACGGCAGCCCCATGGCCGCCCATGCAGCTCGCCATGGCTTGGGTAACCTCCGTGTGCACTCCGAGGTATTAACAGGATTTAATGGGATGCTGCCTGCTCACTTCCTGAGCCTCAGGCACCACCTTCCAGGCCAGCTCACACCAGCACAGCTCCACATGGCATCTCACCACCACTGTCGGGGGCACCCAGCGAGGCAGCAGTGGTCCGGGGGAGCGGAGTCAATGTCAGCAACCCACACCCCTCTCCCTCTTTCCCCTTCATTCCCAAAACGGCCACCTCCCTGCAATCCATCACAGAGCAGAGATGCCACGCAGCACCCCATGGCGGGTTCCTCCCAGCACGCTCCAGGCGATGCCAACCTGACCCTGGGAAGCACTCTGGCTTGGAAAAAAAGAGGCAAAAGCAATTTCTGCCCCTCACCACAGATGCTTTTTCAGGTTCAAATGACTCGCCCAGGGTGCCAGACGCATAGCCTGTAGCTGAGCCCTCCACACCTGGCTGAAGCCCTCCTGTTCTTTCGGGATGTGCCAGGCAGCATCTCCTCCCACCCTCACATCCATCCTTCCTTCGTGAGCCAGGGCCTGCACCAGCATTAACACCTCCCTGCCAGGCAGCTGCCGGCACCCGTTCCCGGCACGCGCCAGCACCGCGGCAGCTGGGTCCCACTCCCGTACTTTTCGTCCGACACTTTCGGCTTTGTTCTCCCTCTCACAAAGCCGCCGTGAGGCTGCCCTGGCAGCACGAAGGGACCTTGAAGTGGATGCGGTTTATGACCATATTTAGGCTCCTTTATGTTGCCAGTCACAGTAAAGGGCTGCAGCATTAAATGAGACTCAGACCCCACTTGTTTCACTTGGCAGCCTGGGAAAAATCCACCCCGGGTGACTCCAGCACCGTCCATGCCTCCGCCCTGCCCGCTCAGGGACAGCAAGAAATAGCAACAGCCCTTTCCAGCTCTGCAGCTGCACTTCCCAAGAGGAGCCAGGAGCCCCTTAGCAGTGAGGAGGGGGGGATTAAACACATTAACCACCTCTCCCATTCCGAGAACACCACCAAAGCATGGGGAAGAAAAGGGACATGCCCAAGGTCACCTACTGACAAAGCCAGCACTTCTCAAGGTCCCAAGAGCCCCCCAGCAGGAGTGAGCACACACAGGGACGTGACTGCTCGGCATGAGGAGCCCCCATGCTGGTTTGAGCCAGGGGAGAGCCCAGGCAGGAGTGGAAGCCCCGAGCCACCTGACATGGGAGCTAATGCCCCTTCAACATGAGCACGTTAAATCCCTGCTGTGGCAGAGGCACCAGTGAAACCCAAGCAGTGGCCCCCACCACTGCGGGGACACTGGCCACCTGCTCTGAGCCAGCACAAGTGCAGATGCCTCGGCTTGGCAAAGCCGTGACAACTGCAGGGGCTGAAGGGCAAGGTGGTGGGGGTGGAAAGGAGAAGCCATGAGGCCCATCCAGAGGTCCGTGACCTTCAGGAGCCCATGGCAATGATCCTGAGGGCAGGGCAAGCAGCATGCTTTGAGCTCCAAAGGGACAGGGGCAGCTCGGTGCTCCCAGGCCAGGGCCACCAGCACCGAATCGGCTCAGAGAAGGAAAGAATGTACCCAGAATAACCCTTACCTGCACCCAAAACCTGCACCCCTGGCCTGATGAGCATCCCCATCACGCTGAGGCTGGCATGGCCCCGTCCCCAGCGGCAGCAAGATTTCAGGCTGGCTGTCCTGGGACAGTGGTTTGAGAACACCCACCTTGGTGAAGCAACACCAGCCCAAAAATTCATGCACAGCCACTGCGGGAGAAGGGACTTTGGAGGGACAGGATCAGACCTTCCTGGCATGGGGGAAGGTAGAGGTGCTGAGCTGAAGTGCCAGTGGAATTTGCACCAGCACAGGTGTCTCTGTCCCTGCCCAGACCCCTACCCGCAGCACGGGGGAGTCACCAGCCAAAACCGTGTGGCAGCTCCGACACTTGTGGAGGATGAAGAGGGGGCGACAGCCCAGCTGATGGCCATGCAGAGCTGGGGGTACCGTGGGGCTCCACGGGTGCAGGGGGAAGAGCTGCGTGTGTGGCACACACGCGTGTATCACTGACCGTGCGCTGCTCTTGTGCGTGAGGGGAGAAAAGGAAAAGAAACAAAAAAAATAAAAACCAACGACAAAGCCAAAGGGGTTTGGGAGCTGCAGGAAAGGGATAAGCTGCGGGCAAACCGGCGTCGCAGATGCCGAACAGCCGCAGATGCTGGACGCCCTGTCACCGCATCCCTGCTCAGCATCGCCGGTCCCTCTGGCCAAGGAAGAGCTCGACACCCCGGGGAGGCCGTGGCAGTAGTGACGCGGTTTGGCCCCACCACGATACCCTGCTCCGGCCGCTGTCGGATGGAGCTGAGGCGCTGAGCCTCCCCCGGACAAACAATCCCAGCTGTCGGCTCCGGAGCCGGCGCACGGCCAAGGCATGGGCGCTCCAGGACTCGATTTACCGCCGGCTCTCCCAAAATCTGCTCTTGCCAATCAAACCGCAGCCGCCACCGGCACCCGAAGCCTCGCCGGCGGGTCCCCCCACAGCCCCGATGTCATCACCCTATGTCCTGCCAGGGAGGGCACTCCCCAGCCCCCGAAATCCACTGGGCCCTGCTTCTCCCTGGGTCCCGCCAGGCCGCAGCGAGTCCCATCCGGGGGTGGACGCAGTGTCGCGGTGGGCTCGCGGTCTGCCACCACGGGGGTCCCACGGGGACGTTGCCCACTGCCCCGGAGCGGAGTGGGCACCTCCAGTGCCGCCCATCGGCAGCACCCAGCGGGACCATCCCCGTGTGCCGCACCCGGCACCCGCATCCCCCCCGTGTCCCGCGTCCCCCCGTGTCCCGCGCCCCCCTCACCTGTCCCCGCAGCGCCCAGGCCGAGCCGCCACCTCTTCCCCTTCCTCCCGCTCCCTCCTTCACCTCTGCACCATTTTGGTGACGGTTTGTTTTGAAGCCGAGGGGGGAGGAGGGAGGAGGGGGGCGCGGGGGGAGGATGTGCCGCTGCCGCCGCCGCCGCTGCTCCCGCCCCCGCCCATCCCCGCGCCTCGGGGCGGCTCCGTGCGGCGCGGGGGTCGGGGGGGTCCCTCCGCTCCCCCCACCCCAAACACAGCCGGGCGGAGCGGGGCTCCGCGCCCCCCCTGAGGCCGCCCGGGGAAGGGGGGGGGTGGGGGGGGCATTCTCGGAAGTAGCGCCAGAATCGCGAAACGTTAAAAGAAATAAAAAATAATTAAAAATAACAATTAGAAGGAGAAAAAAAAAAAAACCGACAGCGAAGAAGCGCGAGAGCGGGAGGGACCCACCTGAGCGGGGCGCGGACCGGCCGCTGCCGGGGCTGCGGCGGAGCCGGCGGGGAGCGACCATGGCCGGGCCCGGCCCAGCGTCAGGGGCGGCGGCGGCGGCGCGGGCGGCCAATGGCCGCGGCGGGGGGGAGCGAGCGGGGCCGGGGGGGACGGGGTGGGACCGGGGCCAAGGGAGGCTGAGCCGGGGGGGAACCGGGGCCTACCGGGGCTGAGCCGGCAGCCGAGCCAGGCCCGGGGGTGCGGTGAGCAGGGGAGGGGGAGCACTAGCCGGCGGGGGAGGTGGGGGGGAGAGGGGGGTGCGCTGAGCCCGGACCTTCCCTCTCTCACCCTCAGGGCCTGGCCTGGCTCCACTCGTGTTCCCCAGGGTGGGCAGGAGTGTCCAGCCCAGCCCCGCGGCCGGAGCAGCCGCCCCGGGGTGATGGGGGCATGGTGGGTTCTGCCCCAGCTTCCATGGGGGGTCGGGCTCAGGACAGTGGGTCAGTGGGGTCCCAGTGTCCCTAAAGCTGCACAGGTGACATCAGCTGCCGGTGAAGGTCCCAATTCTGCTGCCAGGATGCTGGCTCCGGCAATCGGAGGCACCAGCACAGAGCCCTGGTGGGTGCGATGCTGTCCCGTGTGCCCGGACACAGCCCAGGGGCTGCTCCTGCCCCTGCCGGCCTCACTGCACTGGGCTCCCCGGGCTCCCGGCCCTGCCCCGGCCCTTCCCACAGCGCCAGATCCTCAGCCGAGCACACGGCACCAGCCCTGGGCTCCCTGCGCTCCTCGGCAGCAGGGCCGCAGCACCCGGACCCTGCTCCAAGCCTGGGTACTACATTCGCAACTCCTCCAGTAGCCGCAACCCAGATAAATCGCTTTGTGCTACCCGCGAGAAATCCAACAGGTCAAACAGTGACGCCCACCTCCATGCCAGGACAGTTTGGGGCTGTGAATTGGGGCAGGAATCTGGTTTTTAGGGGGTTGGGTAACTGGTTCTGTTCCTGTCTCACCACCATGTCCAGTGCCACTTCTCCACAGCCTCAGAGCAGTGTCAGCAGTGGGCACAAGCATCCTTAGGGCTGGAGGCATGCAGCCTACCCATCTACATCCCAGGTCTGCACTGAGTGGCATGGTGGGGGCTGGTGATCTCACTGGATGAGCTCTCCCACCACTGGGAATGCTGGAGCAGAGCCATGTGGCAGGGCTGGGGGTCAGCATGGGGCACAGGCTTTCCTTTCCCAGGGACGTGTGTGGCATGGTGGGCCTGGGCAGGCTCCCACGTGCCGCTCAATGCAGTAAAATAAAAATCAGGCTGGTGTGGGACTGCTCCTAGCAGAAAAATACTGGTGCCAGGGATCAGAGCCTCCACGGTAGATGTTTCATGGTTCCCCCTGACTGGCAGAATGCAACCCCCCTTCCGTACTGGTGACACGGAGCCGGCACGAGTCTGGTGCAACTCCAGCACCCCGTAAGACAGGAATACCAAGTGATGGCTCTGTCACATACAAAGCCACTGTCCCAGCTCAAGGGGGACTAGGGGCCAGTGACAGGGATGTCCCAGCCCTGTTGGGTCACATTCAGCTGAAACACCAGGAATATGAGCACTCCCAGTGTCACTGGAGCACAAAACCAGCACAGGGGAGCTGCCGGGCATGGGGACAGGTGTTTTCACCCAGATGATGCCTGTAGCCATTAATGCAGCAGCACGTGGTCCCCCTGCACTGGCCTCCACGACACAGGGCACTGTACAAGCCCAAAACACCCAGTGTTCTCCCCAAGGGCCTGGGGTGACAGGGCATGGGGCTGGGGCGTGCTCCCATCACGGCTGTTCGTCATGGCCAGCTCTGCCCTGAGCCCCATCCCAGGCCGGGAGGGCAGGAAGAGGTTCCCCAATGCCAGTGACTCAGCTGAGGGGGTTGTTTTGCAACACGCTGGGTGTGGGAGGCTCCTGGTGTGTGGAAAGTAGGTGGGAAATTATCCAAATTATCCAAGGTGTGTGGTGAGCTCAGGGCCCGGGGAGGCTGGTGGGCACAGAGCAAGCCAGTGGGTGATGGACCTGCACCTGGAGCTGGGGTAGGGGGTCCCACTCTCAGCGGGTGCTTGAGGCCGGGATGGTGATTTTGGGATGAGCTTCCCCAGGGTCTGGTGCCCATGTACCTTCCTCACATTGATCTGGGACAAAGAAAGCAAAGGCACAAGGGCAAGAGGTAAAGATGGTCTCAACAGAGAGGCTGGATCTGACCAAGCATCACTGGGCACTTCGGCTGCCACCACCCCTCTGACTCAGTGACACAGTTTCCTGCTGGCTCCTTCCCCCATCCTAATATGTATTTCTAGTGGACTTTTCAGTGTGTTTGGCTTTTTGGGGCTGTTTGTTGTCAGTTAGTTATTTTATTATATTTATTGTTAGAAATAAGGCTATTTTTAGCACGCTGTTGGTTTAGATAGAGATGGGATTAGTCATCTCACCAAGAGCTGTTTGCAGTCTCTCCTCAAGGATTCTCTGGGGTTTGTTTTCCAATCAACTGAGATCATGTATCCAAAGAAATAAAAAATAAAAATAGTCAGAATAACACGCAGCAGCCGCGCTCTGGTGCCTCTCTGTGAGTTACGGGATGGAAACGAGGGAAGGATCCAACCCAGGATATTTATGAGACAAAGACAAGAACATTACTATGAACCTCAAAGTATTTTGGAAAGTCAGTTTGAGCTGCTTTTTTTTTTTTTTTTTTTGTCTCTTGGGAACCGAATGCTGAGTAACTCCCTTCCCACACCAGGCTGCTGCTTTGTACAGCTGGTGCGCAGCCTCTTGACAGTGGAAACTGCGTTCCCTTGCCCTATGCCAGGGGGAAGGAGGCAGGACTCCTGGGTCTTCCAAGATATGCAGCCACCTACACCCTCAGGCTATTAAAAAAAAAAAAAACATAAAAGGCACCCAATAACCTAAAGTGGGAGACACTTGTTCTCTTCCTGCACAGAGCACAGGGAGGGGAGTGGGGTGAGGGCTGGGGGCAAAGCCAAAAGGCTGAGAGCAGAGTCTTGTATTGCAGAGCAGCATCTCCACCCTCCTTGCCACGACTTTTTGTCTCTCTCTGCCAGTGTTCCTCCTTCTGAACCAAGTGGGAGCAGAGTTCCATGCCAGTTTTGGGGAGACCAGTTTGGCTCTTAAAGATTGCGGTTGGATGCAGGGAGGAATCAAAGTTCGTGGCTCATCTCATCGCTCACTGGCGTGGAAGTGCTACTGCCAGCTTGTCCCTGGCAGTGCTGGTGCCCTTGGTATGCAGAGCTGAAAGCAAGGGAGGGGGATGGGGGTCCTGTCATGCCACATCAGCTGGACCCTGGCCCGGGGTGGGGGTGATGCCCTTGGCAGTTGCACAGCCCATCTCTGGGGACGGGGAGAGGAGCGGAGCTGTGCACGCAGAGGCACTCACGGGGTCAATCCCAGCTCTCCAGCCCCGGGCCGAGGGACAGCCCCGGTGATCTCCAGGGTCCCTGCCAGCCCTGTTCCTGGGGCACCCGTGACCTGCTGCCTGTGCTGGGGTGACATGCCCAGGGCACGGCACAGCCCGGGCGCTGCGTGCCCGACCCGCGCGAGGACAAGAGTGGCACACGTGTGGTGACAATGCGGGGGGGCCGTGCGGGCAGGGAGGAAGCGTCGCCTTCACGTGGCCCCTCGGGCCCCCCCGCCGCCCACCCCGGCTTGGGCGCGGGAGGAGGATTATTTTATTTGCCCTCGCAGCTGGCGGGGGCCCCAAAATATGCTGATGGGGGGAACACCGCATGGAGCGAAGCTGCCAGCGATGCTCTCGGGCGACCCTGCAAGGCTGGGTGCGGGGTCTCTCCTGCCCCGGCCGTGCACCCCCGCCGGCCGCCCGCTCCTGCAAGCGCTCCCTTCCTCCCTGCCCCCCTTCCTCTCCAAGTCTAAATTCTCCCACAGCGTCCATTGACGTCCTGCCTGCGTCACCGTCTCCAGCACAACCAGACAGCACGTGGGAGAGGCAGGTTAAAGCGGCAGGGCCCTGGGAGGGCTCCAGCTGCGCACCCCGGCAGCGGGGCCGCGCGGGGAGGGGGCGCGCCGGGAGCGGCCACCCCGCTGAACCCCCCACCCAGACGGGAGCCGGGTCCTGGTGCCGCCGGGAGGGGTTTCCTGGCTCACCCCGGGGGGAGTCAGTGCAGGCTGGGAGAAGATGAGGCTTTTTCTCGCCCATCACAGGGCTTGCACGGGAGTGTGAACACATTTTTGCTTCCAGGTCCATGCCGCCACCCTCCCCTCCTCCCCGCCGTGCTCCAAACTCACCCCAACGGGGACCAGGAGCTCTGTTGGCCAGGGAAGGCAGCGTGCAATTAGACGTGCGAGCTCTCAGAACCCGCTCCCAAAGCCAGAGCCAGACTCGCGTGTTTTTTTCCCGGCTGCCGGGCCCCCAGCCAGTCCTTGTGCCTTCACATCTGGGTTTTGCCTCTGCCCGAATTACGGTGCAGCTCAGCTGGGTCCTGGGGGCGGGGAACAGGGTTTGCACGCAGGGGAAGTGCCAGAGCTCTGCCAGGGTGTGGGATGCAGTGAGTTTTGCCAGGGCTCAGGTGTGGGGTGCAGTGAGTTTTACAAGGGCTCAGGTACCTTCCCTGAAGCCCACTCATCATTTCTGCCCCAGGAAATCGTCTGGCAGCTGCAGCGCTGCAGGACATCCCCTTGGCCATGACTCAGGGCATCGGGGTGGGCAGGAGAGCACCCCCATCCCAAAGCACAGCCCTGCTTCCTTGCTGTGTCCGCGCTGCAACCCGAGGGGCTATTTTTGTCCCTTTTCTTCTATTTATTGTGCCAGAGTAGTGTGCGGTTGGAGAAGGCTGTGGTGTTTGCTTTGTGATTGCTTCCTTCCCGCCCATAACCTTTTGCCTTAAAACGGGATTCGCCCTGATCCTGGACCCAAGGCCGGGAAGCCTGGGCAGCGTGCCACGGGCGCTGGCACTGCAAGGCTCTTGGGGGACAGAGATCCCTGGCTCTGACCCTTATTTTGATGCAAAGCTGAGTGCAAAAACACTGCCCTTCAGCTCCCCTGGGCACAAACTGCAGCCCTGAATGCCCTGCCCTCGAGCATCCCCAGCTCCTGCCCAGTGCCTCCAGCAGCGCCGGCACTGCCACACTCGCACCCAGCCTGTGGAATGCTCAGCTTCCAAAGGCAGACAGATGGGTGAGTGGGAACAATCGTGGTGAGCCCTCAAACAGGAGCCACCACGAGAGAGGGGGGAAAAATTAAAATAACTCAAGTTGCAGAAAGCAGCCACCCTCAGTGGGGGCCACCCGTTGTGGGCGACAGGCAGAGGCAGCCCTGCACGAGCATCCCCGAGGCCAGCAGCACTCTCACTGGGGATAGACCATCCTCATCCTCCTTGACACACCACTCAGGGCACCGAGCCAACAGGAGAGTTATCCAGTCCTGAGCCGGGCTACCATGGCTGCTAGGCTTGGAGAACACCTGATAAATTGGAGGGGGTGGGGGAGGACCCCACTGCTACTGCAAACCATCGGTGTTGCCTCGGCCTGGCCACTGGTTAGGACTATTTGCCAGCAACCCCAGCATGCTGCTGCCTTCACCCCGCTGCAAGGGTGGGATCTGCTCACCAGGGCTGACACTCTGTGGGGTAACCGCCAGGGTCAAACCCTGGTGGGAAATGCCCAAAAGAGAAGGACTTGGGGCTGTTGGAGAATGAGAAGCTTGATGTGACCTGGCAATACAAACTGGCAGTCAGTGCTGTCCCGTATGTGGGGCTCATCCCACAGCATGGGCAGCACGTAAATGGGGGGTTCTGCTCCTCTGCTCAGCTCTGGTGAGACCCCACCTGCAGAGATGCCTCCAGCTCTCCGGCCCCCAGCACAGGAAGGACATGGGTCTGCTGGAGCGAGTCCAGAGGATGAGATACTAGAAAGAATTTCTTCCCTGTGGAGGTTGATGAGGCCCTGGCACAGGGTGCCCAGAGAAGCTGTGGCTGCCCCACCCCTGGAGGTGTTCAAGGTCAGGTTGGACGGGGCTTGGAGCAACGTGGGTTAGTGGAAGGTGTCCCTGCCTGTGGCAGAGGGGTGGAACGAGATGAGCTTTAAGGTCCCTTCCAACCCAAACAAGCCTGTAATTCTGTGATTCTGCAGGCAGCAAACCTAGCTGGGGTTTGCTGGTCTGTGCTGGAGGTATCCAGCTGGGACAGCAGCAGCTCCTGGGGCAGAATGGGCACAGCAGAACCCCCCCCCATCTCCTGCTGCTGGGGTTTCTCAGCTAGGTAAGTGTCTTTTAGCATGTTTTAGCACCCCGGAGGCTTAAGCCCAGCACAATGCTTATCAGCTAATGGACACTGGGAGCATTTTGGAGCACCTTGCAATTTTAAATTAACTTGCTCTCTCCTTTTTTCTTCCCAAGCACAAAACTGCAGCCCCACTCTGGTGCAGGCAGTGGCTGCGGCAGCCAGTGGGTAGAGCTGCAGAAGCTCCCCAAGCAAGCGTATCTCCTCCGTGTGTAGGAGTAGTTGCTGACTGGGAGCAGCCCAATTTCCAAGAACTCCCAAAGTTACAAGCCTTCACATCTTGCTGAATCAGTGCAAGATCCAGAGCAGCTCCATGCTCAGCAGCTCAGAGAAAGCAAGGATCCGGGTCTCTGCAGACAGAACCTCAGTGCTGAACACAAGTATCTCCATCCCCTCCTCCTCGAGATGCTGTCTGTGATTCCTGCACACACACCTGGCCCTAATGAAAGGGCCCGGCGCCTCCCCATCGCCCAGCCAGTTAAACCTGCACAGACTGAGCCCATCGCACACAAAAAGCCTCTCCTGGGTGAGTTCCTTATCACCCGTGAGTCAAGGCAGCCTCGCCGCCGTGGGTCCGACCCATCCTTGGCATGGATGGGAGGTGCCCGGGGCTCCGCACCGCAGATCCGGCTGCCCTGCACCAGGAAGGGAGGCTGGATCCCTCCTGGCCGCGGCCCTGGGGAGCGTGACCCTCCGTGAGGCTGCGGCCAGCCTGCCCTCGCTGCTGCTCACTTGATCCCGTCTCCTCCCCGCCTAATCCGCGCTCCCCTCCCGGTATCCTCTGCTCCACTTTAATGCCAAAGTTGGCCGGCAGCCACTCGGCTCCGAGGACGAGGACGCCTTTTTTCCTGGTTATGCAACGCACGGCTGAGCTGTTTGCCTTTCTCTGTGAGGAGTTTTGGGAGGCTGGGCTGGCTACCCTCTCTGGGCAATGGGCAGGTCCTGGGGTGTCCCAAATGGGGATCGAGAAGCTTGCGCGCTGGTTCCCCCCCTCGCTCTGCCCCAGAGGCTGCTGTCTGTTCCTAATCCATTCCCCTTCTACTCTTCCCGGGCATCCCCCAGGGTTCAGCCCTGCTCCCTTTCCACATGGCTTCTCCATGCTGCAAGAAGAGCTTTCTTCATGCTCACAGCGTGCCTGGCACAGCATCCCATCTAACCCTGCAACAGCATCCCAGCAAACCCTGCCACAGCACCCCAGTGAGCCCTCCCAGTGAACCCTCCCACAGCATCCCAGTGAACCCTGGCACAGCATCCCATCTAACCCTGGCACAGCATCCCAGTGAACCCTGCCACAGCATCCCATCTAACCCTGGCACAGCATCCCAGTGAACCCTGCCACAGCATCCCATCTAACCCTGCCACAGCATCCCATCTAACCCTGCCACAGCATCCCAGTGAACCCTGCCACAACATCCCATCTAACCCTGCCACAGCATCCCAGTGAACCCTGCCACAGCATCCCATCTAACCCTGCAGCACCATCCCAGCTAACCCTGCCACACCACCCTAGCTAACCCTGCCACAGCATCCCAGTGAACCCTGCCACAGCATCCCAGTTAACCTGCCATGGCATCCTGACTAACCCTGCCATCCCAGTTATCCCTGCCAGCTCCCAGCTGGGATCATCACCAACCCTCAGTGTGGCAGTTCCATTTCACGCTGCGGTGCCATGGTACTGCTGACACTGAGTCTCATCTTGGTTCTTCACATGAGTCAGAGCACTGCGAGCCCCCTCCAAGCACCACAGGGCACAGCCCCAAATCCCAGCAACCCCCAGGGCCAAGTTCCCCCAGCCCAGGACCTCACCTCACTGCCTCTCCCTCGAGCCAAGGCTCCAGCAGCCCCTTTCAAGTGATGGGTTTATCTGCTCCACCACAGTCCCTCTTCAGTGCTGGGAGCTTTGGAGATAAGCAAGAGCTCAGGAGAGCTCAGATTTAAGGCTCCAGCTGCCACTCCTGGGGATGCTGTTCCCGGGCTGCCACACACAGCAGCATCTGTGCCATGTGCTGGGTGGTCAACTGTGCCACCAGCTTACTTTGGGGTAGACCTGGGATGCCCGCTGCCAGTGCCCAAGGTGGACAAGATGCTTTCAGCCACGGGTGTGGGTCCCAGGCCTTCTCTGCTGCAGCCTGGGACCTGCAGCCGAGGCTGCCGTGCCCTTCTGAAGCCCACCCTGGCATAAAAAGCTGCCAAAGAGCCTCTTCCAGGGAATGAAACATCCCCAAATCTGGCTGCTTTGGAAGGCATCTGTCACCAGACCTGGGCCTCTCGACATCCAGCAGCCTCCCTGCACTCATCAGGAGCACACTGAGGTTGGGGGAGGAGGAAGTTTGGGACACTGAGGACACTTTCTTCCCTGCTCTCCCCTTAAATTATTCTGCCACATATAGTAGATATTGGTGCTATTTTTAGGCCTTGCTTGTTTAATTATTGAGAAAGATTTTGAAGGATCTCTTGAAGGCAAGGAGACAAGCACCCGGGGTGCTCGCTGGATTTCCCTTCCTGAAGCACCGGGCAGACAGCAGGGCCCTGGCAGTTGCCACCTCCCCTTTGCCACAGGAATCCTCCGACTCCAGCTCCAGCCTGCTCAGTGTTTGCCTGCAGGGCTGGATGTGGGGATGGAGGGAGCAAGGCCAGGCTTTGGAGCTGCTGGGTGATCGTGAGGAGTGTGGCTCAGGGGCCGAACCAAGGGACAAACCCTGTCCCCAAACCAACGCTTTTCTGGTGCAAGGGACTGTGTCGGAGCTGGGAAATCCTGGGTCACAGCTGACAAAAACCAGTGCAATCCCAGCACCGGCTTCCACTAGGAACGAATGTGGCCCAGAACTCACCATTTTTATTTTTAACTGAACGGACACTTTTCTTGCTGAAAAATGACCTTATTCTCAGCTCGCCAAGCAGAATTGCAATGGCAGGATTTTTTTTAAAACCAGTTCCTTTTGTGTTTCCACTTACAAAAAGCCAGAGAATGGCCTTTATTTGAGATTAAAGGGGTTTGGTCAATTTGAAATCCGCTGAGATTTCAGCAAAATGGTATATAATGAAGTAAGAGCCAAATCCTCAACTGGTGTCCTTTGCCCTGGCTTCAGCAGCTTCGGCTTTCCAATACCTCTTTGTACCTGTCAGCAACCTGGCCCAGGACTTCAAGGGAAACATTGATTTACCTCAGCTGCCAGGCTCAGCCAGCTGGGATTACCTTCCCCCAGCTGAGGCTATCCAGGGTATCTGTGATCCGTCCAGGTTTCCTAAGGAATATATGTGTGTATAGCCATGTGTTTGATCTGTTCATCCTCCCCCTCTCGATCGTATTAGGTACAAAGGTAAAGATATTCATTTTAATAGTGCAGGTACTGAGGTGCTACGTGCTGCATGAAAATAATTATCCTCCATGACAAACCTTGTGCTGACCCTGGGGAAGGACAATGGGATAACCCTGACTCCATCCCAGATGTCAGCCACCCCACAGCAGGAATGGCCCAACAGAAGCATCATTGGTTCAGACCCCCCTCTGCCACAGCCCCCACCTGCATCAGGCCCCTGGTTGTTCCTGGGGAGGTCACCGAGTGATGCTGCACTGCCAGGATGCTCCAAGCACTGGCCTGAAGGAATTACTGTGCTCGAAGATGGTGGGATGAAGCCGGGTCTGGGGTGGGGACCTCGTGGCAGAGCCAGGCTGCTCGGGCGGCACAGGCAAGGGGGGCAAGTTGTCAGCCCCTGCTCCTTAACACCCTGACAAGCTTATAACTATTTCATTTGTTACACTGCGAACCTTTTTAAATTAATGAACATAAGGTTGTCACGGTTGCTGTGGCGACGACACGTTGCTGGGGCAACGGCAGCGATGCAGAGCCTGTGGAGTGTAATCAGGGGTCAGGCTGACGATGGAGCCGGGATGTGTGGGGGCTGCAGGAAGGGGCAGCCAGCCCCAGTGCTCCCACCAGCCCACGGCCTCACACTGCTCCCCAAGCCCCAAACCAGCACTGACAGGTGGGAGAACCAGCACTGCAGTGCTTCCCTGTCACAGCCACCCTGACCCAGGAGCAGCACTGCCTCCACACCTCGGTGTGTGCACGGCCCAAGGATGTGCTGTGCTCTGTGCAAGCCTGACCCCCTAATGGGACAGCTCACAGAACCCATCCCACCGGCTCAGCACCTCCCCTCTCCAACTTTCCATCCCCTCTGGGTCTGCCTGGGTCCCTGGTCCCTCACCCCACCACAGTGTCCCCCCAAACCAAGGGTGGCCGAGGCAGAACAGACCTGGCTGGGGGAGCAAAAACGGCACCTCCTGCACCACCTCTCCCAAAGGGACGTGAGGACACCAAGGTGGTTTTCAGGTGGTTTGGGATCAGCTGCCTTGTTCTTTCCACCAGGCAGGGGCTGGGGCCAGGGATGAAGGCAACTTGTCCCACTGCTGCAGCCCTACCCCGGCATCTCTCCACCCTGGCAGTTCTGGGGCTGTCCAGATGTTTTGCAGCCACAAAACTCTTTAAGAGCATTTATTTCCCCCCACACCAGCAACAAGTTAGAAAAGGGAGAGAAGGGAAGGGGGAACCAAACAGCTCTGCAGGGAAACTCCCCAAAATTCAAGCAGGAAAAGGACTTTGCAAGGTCTCTGGGCACAGGGGCCTTGAGCTCCTCTTCCTCAGTCCAAGTAAAAGGATGAATAGGACAAGGGGGAGCTTTTTTAAACTAAAAGAGGTTGATTTAGGTTTGATATAAGGAAGAAGTGCTTTACAATGAGGGTGGGGAGGCCCTGGCACAGGGTGCCCAGGGCAGCTGTGGCTGCCCCATCCCTGGAAGTGTTCAAGGCCAGGTTGGACAGGATAACCTGGGATAGTGGAAGGTCTAGAGGCAGGGGGGTGGAATGAGATGAGCTTTAAGGGCCTTCCAAGCCAAACTATTCCATGATTCTATGATTTTATGGCCTCCAGCCCCTCTCACTCCTGCAGGAGCAGCTCAGCAGCCCCATACCCCGGTTCTGCAGAGTTGCCCTGTGCACGTGGCATCCACATCCAGGGAGCTCATGCAGTGGGGACCCAGCAGGGACAGTGGTGGGTCAGGGGCCAGCCTGGGAAGGCACAGCCCTGCCAGGTGTGGAAGGAGGCTCTGTACCCCCTTGGAATGAGGCAGAGCAATGGGGTGAAGCCTGAAGGGCTGGAACAAAGGGAGTGGGGTGCAGGATGGGGATTGTCACCTCCCCAGCACAGGGCGCGGTGGCTGCCCTCTGCTCAGGACGACGTGGCTGACATGTTCCCAACATCAAAACCCGAGGGTGTGAGCGGGAGAAAAATGGGGTGGGGAAGGCAGGTTCTGGGGCTGGGGATTTCTCTGCCTCCTGGAAAGGGAGGTCTGGGCTCATCCCAGAGCCATCTGCACAGAGGAGAGTAGCTCTGTTCCTCACTGACATGCCCAAGGTCCCCACAGCATCCTGTGGCTCCAGATGGGCTTTTCACTGGCCCTTTCAAGGTACATCTGGCCCAGACACCTTCTGATGGGAAAATGTGGGCCTGGTATGGACCACAAACACCAACCCCCTTTCCCGCCCTGCCAGATGCACAAGGTAACGCAAAATACGTATCTGTAATATGTATACTACTACTAATTTAATACCAAATTCCTACTATAGTGAGGTTTAATATGCTATATAGTATATTCTAATATACAACATATATTTTTGTATACACGAGATTTATATGTCTCTGTGTGTGTGTATATATATATATATATATATATACACACGTACATTTATATATACACACACACCAAAAACCTCCCCAAAACTAGCTCAAACCCATCTTCTTATCCAGATTTTGAAGGCAGCTTGGTGCTGGGCCGCTGGCAGAAGGAGTAACCTATGGGATGAGCACTGACACTTCACCCTGTGGGTCTCGTGCTGCCGAGGATGCTGCATCCCCCAGCCTGATTCTTTGTGCTGAGCTTTCGTCAGCACACGTGAACGGTGCTGTACCGCAGCTCTTCCAGCTCTGCTGCCTGTCAGGGAAATGTCTAAATATTTCTATTTTCCCCAAATACATTTTTCATCAGAATTGGAAAGGGGAAAAAAATTTTAAAAGCCATGAAAACACTGAAATCCACATTAGGGCTCAAACAAAAGCAGCGTCTGAGCATTGGGAGGAGGACACACCCATGGGCCCCAGGGACAGATCCCCATGCCTCTGGGTCTTTGCTGGGCTCTGGTGTTCTGCAAATCCCCGTTTCCATCCTGTGATGGGAGGTGAAGCATGTGGAGTCCCCGGGGGACAATTCGCCGTGCTATCTCCCGAGGATATCCACACCAGCCAAGGAACCGGGACTAAAGTGGAGCCTGGCTCTGCTTGTGTCCCAGATAACGCTGTCACCCCACAGAAACCAGGCTTGTCCCAGCGAGCTCAGCAGAGGCCAAGGGGTGAAGGAGATATGTCAGAGCCACCCTCCCGCTGGGAAAAGCAGGACTGTGACGCCCAGGAGGGACGAGTGTCCATGAGACCTTCCCCGGATGGCCCTGGCACTGTTCTCTGTCACTCAGCAGCAGCCACTGGGAGCTGTGGCAAAACCCCACGAGTGCAAACTGGGAGGAAAAGCAGTAAATTAAAAATGAAAATAAATAATTTTTTAAAAAATTGAAAACCCTCCATGACCTCCACAGGTGCTTGGTTTAACCTGGGGTTTGTTTCCCAGGAGCTGAGCATCGCCCTCAGTCACTGCTCTCGAGGTGCCTCACTCCCACTCCAGCCACCCCCCACCAACGCAGCCCCATTGCCCGGGGTCTGCCGGGCCCCTGCCCGAGCTTGGCAAGACACCGCTTCCCTTTCCAAGAGGGTCATTTCCAGAGGCCAAACTATGACCTGGCAGCCAAACCACAGCTTCCCCTTCCCACAGCACCAGAGTCAGCATCATGTGCCTCAGTGGTGCTGCTCCCTCCCTCCGCTGCCTTTTGTATGTGCAAGGATGGAGGAAAAGAAAAAGGCAAAAAAGGAAAAAGGAGCCTGACCTCACCGAACCCTGCGACTTCAAGCCAGGGCCAGCCTCAGAGAGGAAAGGACCAGCAAAATCTGCTCCAGCAGCCGTCAAGGCTAATTAAAGAGCAAATGCAGCCGTTCCCAAAGGATTCAGCACTCTCCAGCTGCAGCTGCTGCTGACCTGCGGCGCAACCTTGGGCTGCAGCTGACCATTGTCACCTCTCTCACGGTAGCTCAGCACCCCAAAACCTGGGGTAAAGCTCCCTGCTGTGGTCACCCCAGTTTGCCCCCCCTGCCATTGGCTCAGTCAGGGACCCCTGGGTGCCACAGGGTACATCTCAGGGCACATCCCAGGGCTGCCTGCCCCATGCTCATCCCCGATCACGCTCCCACCCTGCAGGTTCCTCTGTCCTGAAGTCAAAGTCACTCGTGCAGAAAGACTCTGCTGGTTCTCGACTTTGCTGGGCACAAGGGACTAATCCCGTTTTACAGATTAAGGAAGCATCCTGCCACGTGAGGGGTTGGAAATAGTGACCAGCTCCCTTCCCTACTCCAACCCACGGCTGTTCCAGCTGCCAGCACCCCTGTTTTACTCTGTTTGTTAGCTCCAATCCTGGGATTTTGGTCCTCCTGTTCCTCAGGTGCAGGGCTCAGTTTCTGCTACTCAGCCACACGGAGAACCTGCCACCTCACTCCTCACTCCCTCTTTCCCAGCACCAGGCATCTGCTGCCCACCCACCTCTGCTCCTTAATCCTCATCCTCATTTCTGCCTCTGCCTCAGAAAGCCCTTATCAAGCTCCCTTGTCTAACTCAGGGGCAGAGATAACTCACCATCTCCCGCCCCAATCTCTTCCATAGTCTATTTTCTTCCTGCCCAGAGTTGATTTCCCTCACCTAATTGCTCAGAAAGCTCTTTTCCCTTCCTCTAATCAGTCTGGAGCAGACTTTCTCTAGATAATTGTGCCAAGACCTGATCACCCTTCTCATCTCCATCTCTCCAACACTCCCATTTCTTCACTAAACTCATCTTCTGGAGCTGCATTCCTTGGTCTAATTATTTCAAGGCTCCATTGAGTTACTTAATTGCTTATTCATCTGGCACCCGTATCTGGAAACTCCCAGAGCATCTGGGACAGGGCGCAGGGCTGAGTTATCCTGGTATAACTGCCTTCCCAGTGGATAAAATTGCTCCAGGTGTGTGACAGTGTGAGCCCAGAGCAAAACCTGCTCAAAAAAAAAGAAATTTTCTGAAATTCACTTGCTCAGGTTGCCCAAAGAAGCTGTGGCTGCCCCTGGATCCCTGGGAGTGTTCAAGGCCAGGCTGGATGGGGGTTGCAGCAGCCTGGGACAGGGGGAGGTGTCCCTGCCCATGGCAGGGGCATTGGAAGTAGATGAACTCTAAGGTCCCTTCCAAGCCAAATCATTCCATGATTCCAAGATTCTGTGAAATGTAGAATTTTCTGCTTCTCATGGTGGGAGGAGCAGCTGCCTGGTGATGCTCCACTGCAGCCCACGAGGAGCTGTGTGAGGCTCACACCGGCCACAGCCAACAATAAACTCATCTTCAGGCCAGGTGTGAATTCACTTGTGCTAAGGCCAAACTGAAATAGCCCACCAATCTCATCCCAGTGCCCCAGGTGCCCATGGCCCTTGGAGGCTCCAGCTGGGACCATTTTCCCTCTTTCCACCCCTTCCCTGCAGCTCCACCAGCCCCACACTCGAAGCTATAGGGGTTGTTTTGACTGGCCCCACTTCCCTATTCCCATTATCGCCCAGCCGCCTCCTTTTTCCCAGGCTAATTGATCCACTGTTTTGTTTTCTTATCAAACTGCTCTCAGCCTCTGATGCTCCTTTAATCAATGCTCGGCCCTATCAGTTCCACAGACTGCTGGGAGACCTCCTCTTGCAGCCACCTCTGTGTCTAATCGCTTGGGGACTTTACCTAATTGGTGTAAAACCTGATTTCTTTCTCTAATCGCTCCGAGGCCCTGATTCACTTATCTAATCGCTGCAAAGCCCAGGCCTTGCACACCTCTCTCCAGAGCACCAGCATATCCTTCTCCTTCATAGGTTTTTCCCTCCCCCGCAGGTGGCCCAGCTCTCTTGACTCCCTAATCCCTCAGCTGCTTGATCTCTTTAACTAATCCAGCCAAGATTCGCCACCCTGGCTGGCTGCTCCCCTAACCCAGTGCCGGAAGGAGTGACCTCCCCTTCTCCCCATCTTCCACCCACCCCACAAAATGCAGACCCGCCATGGAGGGACTTTGCCTGCTCCTCCGCTCCAGGAGTCCCTTGGGAAGGGCGATGCCTGTCCCTCAGGGTGTGGTGGCCACCCTGGTGACAAAGGCGCAGCCCCCCAAGGGTCCCTCCCCCCAGCAGAGGAATCTCCCCTCTCTGCCGGGACGGGGTGCACCGGCTCAACCAGTTCCCCCTCTGCTGCACCCACTGGGCTGGGCACAGGGAGGGGACAGCGATGGGACAAGGGGAATGGCAGCCCTGAGTTTGGCTCCTGGCGGTGACGGGATTGGGACGCTGCTCCCGTGGCTCCAGTGGCACCGGCCCGTGTCACCGAAGGGCCACGGCGCTGCGGATGGAGCAGCTCACCCGAGCCCTCTCCTTCCTCCCCGTGAGTCATGTCCGCTGATTCAAGCGAAAGAAGTTGATAGGGGAAAACATTCACAAGCGCCAGCCTGGAAGGATCCCAAGGCTGAGGACAGGGTGGCAGGAGCAGAGGGGAGATTTATTCTGTTTTTCCCTGAAGTTTCATGGAAAGTGAGTCCCAGCCCCGGGTGGCTCACAGACGCCGCTCACCAAGCCCTGGAGTAGTCGCGAGTGCCCAGACCCTGCTCCCTGCTCCAGCAGGCCCTGATGCTCTCCTTGCAGAGGAGGGGACCCAGACCCTCCCTGACCTCACGTCCGTTGCTCTGGTCCTCTTTGGCCAGTGGTTTCAGCCCCAGAGCTCATTCTTTCCTCTGGAGCATCCGGCCTGAGCAAAAGCTTCCCTTTCCCGTGGCTGGCGGGGCCACGGCCTCAGCCCACGCTGGCTCAGCAGCACAAGGTCGCTCCTGCCTTGGCAGCAGCTGCACAGGGTGACTCACGCTGGCTCCAGCTTCTGCTCAGCTCCGTGTGGAGAGGTTTTTGGGGCGGAAAGCACTGCCCTCCCCTCACCCTCTCATCCTGGGATGCGGATTCAAGTCCCAGCTCCAACCTCTCATTTCTTCAGTTTTCCTTTGCTCTCAAAACCTGGGCTCAGGCTGAAGCTGCACCCAGAGATGCTGCAACCAGGGCTGAAAGCAAAGAAGTGGGAACTGGGTCTCACCTGATAGCTACAGCAAGGATGACAGAGAGCTGGGGCCTGATTCTTGCTCCCTTCTTTTCAAAGGGGGAACAGGGCAGTGAACCTCTGCACTTAGGGATTTTCCAGCCCCCCATCAGTATTAAAGTTGTGTTTCCCCCTGCCTCAGATAGCTCCAGGTGCCACCAAAGCCCCCCGTGCTCTGAGGGTGGGAGGATGCAGTGGGAGGCAGGCAGACACCCAGCCCCTTCCTGGGTCCCTGCCCTCCGTGCAGGACCAGGAGCACGTTCCCAGAACCCAGCAGTGGGAATTTGGTGTGTTTATTTGCAATCCAACAATGACCCCGGGACTTCGAGGAGAATGAGTCAGCTTCCAGTTCAGGGCAGGATTCCTCACCAGGCCTCTCAGTTAAAAAATCACCATTTGGAGATGTGGCAATTAAACAATATCATTAAACTGGCACTTCTGACCAGTGACAGGCTGAAACCTTTCCACGCTTTTGTGCCAAGCGGGATGGGAGCCCTCAAACCATTATCTTTCAGGAATCTCCACCCAAACCCCGGGATCCGCAGGCTCCGGGTGGGTGATGGTGCCCACAGCCCCGAGGAGCTCAGTCCTCCCGCTGCAGCCCCCGAAGAGTTAACCCACATCTCTGGAGCGGCACAGAATGTTCCTGGCTCCCAGAGGCACAGCCTTCACCCACCCCCTGACTGCTCTGCCCTGGGGATGCCGCGGGGCACACAGGCTCCTGCTCTGACGGATGTCAGTTCGCACAGCTCCCGGGGCTGTACGAGTGAGAGAGGGGCTCTGGGAGCATCACTCTCCTCCCTAAGCTGCTCTTGGCCCTGTCCCCTCCTCTGCCAGGCTCCTCTGCCCTGGTCCCCCCACTCCCATGCTGCCCCTTGGGACCCTGGCTCCATCCCGCGCAGGCAGCAGCCCCCTCTACACAGACCCACAGGGGACAGAAAGCAGCGTGACCCTCCCCACATGAGGCCACGGCTCCAGTACCAGAGGAAAGGCTCCTGTCCTGGACAGATGGAGATGCCCCCACAGCCCCATCAGCACTGCCTGACACTCTCACTGCCCCTCTGGTGAGTGCTGCATGGCAGCAGCTGCCCCTCCATGACACCACTGTTTCACTGTCTTTCCTCTAGACAAGAAGAGAGAGGATGAGCCCAGATACTCCCAGGCTCCTGGGAAACAGCAGGGCTGGCTGCTGTCCCCATGGACCCTTCAGCCCGTCTTCCTTCACTCACCTCCAAGCCAGGTCCCTCTCAGAGGGCCCATGGGGTGCGAAGCAAGCGCCCACCCCAGGCTCACCCAGGAGGGCAGCGGCTGAGCTGGGCACAAACGTGACCGCATCAATCCCCTGCCTGAAGCCTCCCATCCCCACCGGGCCGCGGTTTGTCCCTGCGGAGCGGAGCCCCGGCTCCTCGCCACACCGCGCTGGTACCCGCCATGCTACAGCCTGGCATGTCTTCCCAGGGTTGCCAAAGCAACCACAGAAACACAACAAACAGCAACAACACACAGCAGACAGTCGGCAAACATTCCCCTCTTATTTTCTCCCCAGTTCGGTTTGTGCTTTTTCCCCTCTCCCACAAGGAAGCTGCTGCCATCGGAAGGGAACAACAATATTGCTCGAAGCCTGCGCCATCCCAGCAGGAGCCGCGGTGCAGAGCCCCCGGCAGTGCCAGGAAGGCGGCTGCTCCTGGGGAGGAGCCTGGCACAGCTGAGCTGAACCCTGGCTCTGCACGGGCAGGTTGAGCTGCTCACCTGCCTCCTCGGTGCTGCCAGCAAGGGCGTTGTGCTGAGTGACCAGCGCTGTGCTGAAGCCAGGTTGGCCAAGCAGGTGAATCCCTCCTGGGCAGTGCGGCGCTTCCACGGACTGTTGGGGTGTGGCTGGAGGTACAGCCCAGCCTCTGGCCAAGGTGTCTTTTGGGGGTGTCCAGGACTCAGGACCTGTTTGCACAGGGCAGGAAGCACCTGAGCATCCTCAGGACTGGAGCAGGAGCAGGCAGAGGATGTGGGCACGTCCAGGTCTGCCTGGGGAGAGGAGCTGGGTGCAGGGACACCCTGGGGCTTGCCGAGGCAGCACCACAGCCCGAGCCCCGCAGCCGTGGCACCGAAGGGGATTAGCGGGCACAGCTTGGGGCGCAGGCTTTCAAAATGGGATTAGCAAGACTGCGGCACGTGACAGTGGGGACAGTGGCTCTGCAGGAGCACTGCCTTCGAGCTGGCCTGCCCAGCCCCCAGCCCCCAACACCCAGAACCCAGCACCCAGCAATAGCACCAGCACCCAACGCCCAGAACCAGCACCAGCTCCCAACAGCTTCTCCACCAGGCCAAGCAGCTCTGAGCTGGTGGGATCAGAACTTGCAGCAGCCCCTTTCTGAGCCCAGTTTAACCATTTTTCCTCCCTTTTGGGTGTGTGGATTCCCATGAGCAGACTGGAGTAGAATGAGGAGAGTGAGCTCCCAGCTCTGAACCTCCCAATGTTCCTTCATTCCGTCTCACCTCTCCCTCAAAAAGCCTGGGAGACCACAGCAGCCCCTTTCCCATTCCGGACCAGGGCAGCAGCCGCAATGTGGGGCACCTTTCTCCACAGATTACAAGTCCTACACGTGCCAAGTGCTGCAGGCTTACACCAAACCAGCCTGGTGAGATGTGAAGTGCTGAATGCATATCCTGTACCCTGGTGCCATTTTTCTCTCCCTCTCACACATCTATACACATGCACATACTTATACACATAGTTTTCTTAACCCTCCCTCATTCCTTTTTTTTTTTGCTTTATTTTTTTCCGAAGTCCACCCATCTGGCAGCTCCTTTATGCTCCTGGAGGCAATTATGGCAGTCAGTGAGGAGCAGGAGCGAGGCTGGTACTGCTGAGGGGCCATGTGGCACCTGGGGATGTGGCACCTTCAGCAGCACTCACTGGCACAGCCAGCAGCACCGGGAATGCCGTAGCACAGCTGAGTGTGTAGTGCAGGGGGGAAGTCAGTGAGGGGGCTTAATGCAAGCATGATGATTCCCTGTGCCATGCAGGGAATGCTGCTGGGCCAGGAATGGCGCCTGGGTGCTGAGCGCTGGACAGGAGATGCTGGAGCTGGGCAGGGTGAAAGAACACCTAAAGAGTGACAGGACACAGGGAATGGCTTCCCACTGCCAGAGGGCAGGGTTAGATGGGATACTGGGAGGAAATTCTTCCCTGGGAGGGTGGGGAGGCCCTGGCACAGGGTGCCCAGAGAAGCTGTGGCTGCCCCACCCCTGGAAGTGTCCAAGGCCAGGTCGGACGGGGCTTGGAGCAGCCGGGGACAGTGGAAGGTGTCCCTGCCCATGGCAGAGGGGTTGGAACTGGATGATCTTTAAAGTCTTTCCAACCAAACCAGTCTGGGATTCTCTGGTATGAAATATGAGCCCCAGGGGGAGCCCAAATTTCTCCCTTTCTCCCCCTTCCCAAATAACACTTCTCAGGATGGTCTTAGGGACAGGTTGGGGCAGGAGCTGACTTTCATCCCCGGTCCCTTTCGCTGTCCCAGCCTGGGCAGGCACCAGCCGAGCCCCAGTGAGCCCAGTGGTCCAGGAAAAGCCCACAAGGCTGAGGGGAGGCTGCGCTGCGAGGACGAGTCCCTGGCCCCCGCGAGCTTCACTCTTGCTTTGTGCACACCGGGACGTGCTGGAGCTGCTGTGGTGGATCCGTCCTTGGAGCTGAGCATCGGCAGCACCAGAGGAGCCCACGGCAGGGCTGTGCTCGCCGAGAGCCCACGGCTGGTGCCGGGTGGCCATGGCCATGCAGGCGCTTATCCCCGGCTTGCAATGACATCTAGTGGAGCTGCCTTGGGAGGAGCTCAGCGAGCCAGCGCCAGGCCTCCTCCAGCGCTCCCAGGGCTTCATTTTCCCCTCCGACCTCCTCTCCAAAACATGTGGGCAGGAGGCAAGAGGTGGCACCCCATTTCTGAGTCATGGTTGGCCACAGCACAACTTCCCGGGAGCCAAAAAAAAAATCACCTTTTCCACAGCAACACCGAGTCCCCTCCAGCCCATGCTGCAACTGTGCTTAGTGAATAGTTGGGAGTATTATCATTAGGTGGAGTTCTTTACCTCAGGCTTCCCCTGCATCCCCAGGACACCCCAAAAAAGTGGTTTCAGCTTGCCAAATGCTGCTGGTGCAAAGCCAATGGCTGCTTGGCTGCTGGGGGAGGTGGCTGGCAGCAACAAACCACACTGAGCCGCAGCCAGAGACATGCTGGATCCTCCTCTGAAGGCAAGGAAGGAAAAAAATAAACAAATATGGTAAGCAGAAGATAAAAACCCCAATGTGGTAATGGGTAATGTGCAGCAGCAGCTTCCCAGGATCCTGTCCCTGCAGATAGTGCAGCATCCAACAGGTTAATGGCAGCCCGGTCCTATTTTAAACACGGAAAAGTGCTGCAGCTTGATCCCACTTCATTCCTGTAGAGATATAATCATAGTCTTTAGGAGATGTAATCATAGTATTTATTTAAGAATTAAGTGTGTCTGAAAGTGGCCTAAACTCCCCGTGCAAGAGCTGAGTTGGTGCCTCAGCACCTGACTCGGCACCGCTGCGAGGGAGCCGGGCCCTGGTGTCCCTGGCCAGAAGCTAAGGGGGCACCTGCTTTGGGAACAGGGGCTGTAGGAAACGTCACCAGCCTGAAGGACCCTGGTAAGCAAGGGGGGAGGCAGGTGAGGACCACAGGGAAATGATCATCCAGAGCAACTCTGCAAGCAACTCTGCCTTTTCTGATACACCTTTATTTAGAGTAAACAAGCAGAGGCAGCACAGCAGGAACCCAGCACGGAGGGGGATGGAATAAGCAGCATTTGAGGCATTTATATGAGAGAAGGGAAAGAAAAAACACATAAAAAACTTCATAAACAATCATCATTTTCCAAAAGACGAGACAGAGCCTGAGATGCCGATAGATCAGGTACCATCCCCCAAAAAACTTCCTTTGTGGAGCAGGTTTGGGACCTGCTGCTCCTGTGCCTAAAGGAGAGGGGGTGGGAGGAGACTGGGACCACCAGCAGCTCCTTTCCCATCCCATGGAAGGGGCTGGAGAAGGAGCTCACATGGAGAGAAAGTGCTTTAAATGCAGCCATGGCCAAACACAGTCACTGTGCCACCCTTGAAAACCAATTAAGCACCAGAGCAAATCAAGATGGGACAGAGACACCACCACCCCTACTGGGATGGTGGTGTGGGGTTGTTCCACAGCAGATGGCAGGCACCAACATGGTCCAGAGGTGTGGTCCCTGCTCCAGTCCCTCAAAGCATCCCTGGGACAGCAGTGACACTGAGCCTCTGCCTTGGATTTCTGTCCCAGCCTGGCTGAACAGCAGTGAAATTCGTCTTTAAAAACCAAAATTCTTCTATTGCACCTCAATTTACTAGAGAAGAGCTCACGGCTGTCTTCACAAGCAGTTATTGCCTCTCTGTTCTGGCCTCTCCCTACCCCTCCATATAAAGGCTGATTCTGACATTTCCCCAGCCTTAGTGTGAGGAATATATATATATATATATATATATATGTATATATTAGAATACCTTTATTAGATCAGTAAAACCTGTGTAGTGTCCAGAAATACAGAGTGTCCTTGGGCAGCTGGCTGTTGGCAACGCAGGAATTAAACAGCCAAAATACCCAGATAAAAAGTAGATTTTAAGAGCAACACATTCTGCAAAAGCTTTGGCAGCTGTACCCTCCTGCAGGGAGGTTGGGCACTGGTTTAGTACCAAGCTCGGGGTGCCCAGGGCTGGGGCTGAGCCCTGTGTTCCCCAGTCAGGCACCGCTGGCTGCAGCTGCACAAGCACACTGCGACCATGCAGGGAAGCTCCATGGCCAGCAGCAGCGTCCCTGCCCTGGGACCACTGACCCTGAGCTCTCTTTGGCAGGTTTACATTGTCCCCCTTCCCTACAGCCCCACCCCCACCCCTGACCCTGTTACTTCTTGAAGAACTTCTTATTGAGGAGGAAAATGAGCAGGTTGACATTGACCTTGGCCTTGTCGAACATCTTCATGACTGCTACGCCCTCGTACTGCAGCTGCAGCAGGTCCTGTGGGAGAGGGGACTGTCACCACCACCTGTGCTGTGCCCAGCCAGGGGAGCCCAGCCACAGGTCCCAGAGACAGGGATCAGCACAGAGCTGGGTTTGCAGGGGGAGATGCACAGCGAGGCTGCCCCCAGCACCTCAGGGCAGGGCTCCACGGGCTCCGAGCCCCCACAAGAGCCGCAGACACCACCCAGCCCCCACAGACCCCGCCTGCCCTCATCCCTCTGGCCCCCAGCAGCTGCAGGACAGGCTCCACACCTGGTAGTGCAGCTGGAAGCGCTCCATGTCGATCCCCATGAATTTGGCTTTCACCTGGAACCTGCCTGACTCCTCACAGGGGATGATGTCAAAGATCACGTTCCTGAGCCTGAGAAGACAGAGCCACTCGCTACCAAAAGGGGCTTCACAGCTCTAACACAACCAAGGAGCAGGTCACGCACCCAGTGCACCCCCTCAGCACAGCAGCCAGACCCACAGCCCAAACCCCACTGCAAATCCCAACCTTCCTGCATTTTCCTGCACAAAACTGCCTGCCCCATCCATGGCAGGACAACAGTGGCCCATGTGCATCCTCCTCCTCGGTTATTTTTGTCTACCTGCCCAAGTTTTCATTAAATCATGCAATATCCTGAGTCAGAAGGGACCCACAAGGATCATTGAGTCCATCAAGTCCAACTCCTGGCCCTGCACTGAATAACCCCAAGCAAGAGCTCCTCCCCTGGGGCAGGGTTACGCACTGGCTGGGCGGCAGGTCCTGGATTTCCAGCAGCACCCCCTTCTCCCACAGCTGGGCTGCCGTGTAGTGCAGCGATGGCAGCTTCTTGCTCTTCCCACTGACCCTGGAAGAGAAGGAACCACGTGCTGAGAGCTCATCTCCAGCCATCTGTGACCCCTTGGATCCCCAGCATGTCCCGGACTCACAACAACCAGAGAGCAATGAAAACAAATAATAGTATTTTTTTAAATCACTGATTTTTGGTAAGGAACCGCACTTGTTGCTGGCTGCCAGGTTGTCAAGGCAGGTCTTGATGTACTGGTTGTAATAATCAATTTGCTCCTCATAAAACAAGGTCTTGGCATCAAGGCCCTCCAGGGTCTGCCTCAGCTTCAGGAGCTCCCTGCGGCGCTGCTGCCGGTGACGCCGCTGGTTCCGAATGTCCTGGAGGAAACAAAGCAGTGCCAGAAAGCCAAAATACGTCATTATGAGCTTTACCAGAGCACCAGAGCAGCACCTCAGCGGGGGTTAGGGGTGATCCCCAATTCGTGTCCCCCAGCACACCTTGGCCAGCTCATCAACGAGCTCCTGGTACCGGTTGGCAGAGTCCACCAGCCCCAGGCTCTCCAAGCGCCGCAGGTTGCGGATGACCTTGCGCTTCTTCTCCTCCATGGAGAGCTGGCCGTTGGCAGCCAGGGAGCGATGGCGCTTCAGCGGGGCAGAGGCCTGGGCGTCTCGCAGCGCTCGCCGGCGCACGAGGCACTCATGGGCGGCTTCCTAGGGATGAGAAGGGATGAGCCTGGAACACAGCTGGAATGGGATACAGTGATGGAACAGCCAAACTCCTTCACCCACGCTTTGATGTGGGTCTCTTCTGGCCCAAGAACGCGTGATTTTTCTGAAAACCAGAGTCCAGTCACTGCTGGAGCACAAGAGCAGTGGCCAAACCTCCGAGAGGAGCAGGGCAGCTTTTTGCTGAGGATTTTTTGCCATTTGCCCACAAAGTTTTGCAGCTCATGCCCAGCAGCAGCCTCACACATCCCACCTCATGCTCTGAGGCTGGTGTCCACAGGATTTCTGGGAGGGAATCTCCTGGCTGCGACTGGATCAAATCCACCAGCATCTGCTTGGTGCTAGAGACCAGAGGGAGATGTCAGGCATCCACTCCAGACCAGCACCCTCCACACAATATTCAGTTGCCTCCCAAGAGTTTCTTGCCCGTCTTGAGCATCTCAACCCCCAGTACCCTTCCAACATCCCCAGGACCCTCCTGATGCCCGCAGAGCCCATCCTCACCTCAACAGCAGGCTCCTTGTGTCACTCTCCTCACTGCTGGCTGCTGGCACCAGTTTGTTGGTGAGGGTGAGGGAGATCTCCATTCTGCTGAGCTGGGAGAGCACCTGCTCAGCACCACTGTCTCCTAGGCTGGCAACACTCTCCCCTGCGAGGGCAGAGAGAGCCCTGCTAGCAGTGTTGGGCTCTAGAGGGCTGACTTTCCATGCCCAAAGCAATCCAGCTCAAGCGTCGTGCAAAGAAAGTGTACCCATGTCCACCCTCCTCTCATCAGGGTAGGGGGTGGGTGCTGGAGTTCAACCTACCGACCAGGGACTGGACTGTAGGAAGCTCATCAAGATCCTCCAGGAGCTCGTGCAGGGGGTCACTGTGGTGTGGTGCGATGGAGTCCTGGTGCTCGAGCAGGAGCTGAACAGTGCAAGGGATGAGTCAGTGGCAAAGGAGGATGCAAAGGGAGAGCAAGGGAGGGTCAGCCAGGAGCAGCACAACGCCCTTTGCACCCGAGAGGGGATGGAGAAGATACAAGGTTTGCAAAAGGACAAACCTGCAGAATCTAGATCATTTCCTTGCTTAGAAAAATGGGTCAGGAAGAGGGAAGCTGTGCCAGGGGTGGGATACAGAGGAATGCAAGGAAATGCAGCAGAAAGCCCAGGAGGTGGGAGCAGAGGAAACAGATCTTGCCATGAGCATTATGCCCTGACCTTGTGCGTGTTGATGAGCTCCCCCACAGTGATGTAGATGACTGGTTTGGCCACTGCCACCATCTCTGAGTACTCATCCATGTTAAACCTCTCTTCAGGCTCAGGGACGCAGCAGGCAGCAGAGATGAACCTCCTGCAGGGAGGGAGCCCTTTGGTCAGCCCCAAACCCTGCCACCAGCTCCTAGCCGCCCTCCCACGCCCTCGCCATCCTGGGGCCCACCTGAACTTGTTGTGGGTGTCCTCCAGGTACTGGTTGAGCCCGCAGAGATGGGCGCTCTCCCCCTCGAAGGCCTTGCGGGCAGCGGCGTGCTGCAGCACGTTGGCGATGGACCCCAGGCTGCGGCGGTGGTCGGGGTGCAGGGCTGCCCCGGCAGACACGTCCACAATGTCAAAGCCATCGGGGGCCACCACCGCCGGGTTCATGAAGCGGTAGTAGAGCAGGTTCCCCACGATCTAGGACATGAGACAGGCTGGGGGTTGGGGAGCAGATGGGTTGGGGCCCAAGGAGGTGATGCTCAGCAGGGAAGGATGTTTCATCCCTGCACTGCCTGGTAGGACCCTCTTGGCAGAGATGGCAGTGCAGGGAAAAGTCCACTCTTGGCATTTCCTTAGTGGCTCAAGGAAAATGTTGATTTGGGCACATTTTTAAGTCAAGAGGACCTGACATTCTGTGGAGGGATATTGGCCCTTCATGAACAGGCACAGCTGAACCCCACCAAACTGTGCAGACACCCCAGTCCCAGGGTACCTTATCAACCTCCTCTGCCGGGGCCTTGGGGAATTTCTCAACCAAGGACATCCTCAGGATTTTGGCCATGTAGCGCATCCCATAGCTGAGGAGAGGCAGGGAGAAGGCCATCAGCACGTGGGCCCACCCTGACCCAGTCCTACTACCCATCCATCCAAGAAGCAGCAAGCCACTAGTGCTGGGGTGATGGAGAAGTCCACAGGTGGGATTGGCAGCTACAGCACCCCTCAGCTCCCTCCCCCACCCTGCTGCCAGCCCAGGCATCTCTGGAAGAAGCCTTCATCCTCTGAGATGACCACAAAGCTCAGATTCTTCCTGGCAGACATCTCAATGTCAGCAGTAAACTGCCCAGAAACGGAGCAGAAAAACAAGCCAGCCCATGGGGCACTGCTGATATTTGGGGTTCCTCTTGCTGACAGTGCAGTAACTCAGTCCTGCAGCAGCAAAGGGAACAGGAAGCCCCCCATAACCCAACCTCCTTTCTAAGGCCTTGCTGGAGACACCTTAGAGCCAACAGCACTGCCGGGCTGTGCACAGAAGCCGTCGGGATACTTACGGGACCTTGTCAACAGAAGAGGTGATGGCAGAGACAAACTTGTCTGTTATTGCCAGGAGATTGCGGATAGAAATATCCAGCCGCCTTTGGACCTCGGGATGGCTGAGAGCCTGCTCAGGGCTGACCTCATACGGGAGCTTGCTGTGAAGGAAGACGAGGTCCCCATCACCATCCCAATGCCCATCACCCTGTGGCCAAGCCAAGCCTTCTAACCCGGGGTCTGACCTTCTGTGCCCACTCTGCGACTCAGTCTGGTTGATCCACGCTTTGTAGATGTCCACAGGGTCCGTGCGGATGCTGAGGGTCTTGTCCTGCAGGACCTCCTGCACCGGGCCAGCCAGGATGTGCCGCAGGGCCTTCTGCCCACGCACATTGCGGTAGAAGCTGACCACTAGCCGGATCACCGTGGCATTCCCCGTCAGGATGTCATGAACATGGTCCACCTTGGACCTGGGGACAGAGATGGGGCAGATGGGATGAGGGGATGGACCAGTGTGTGTGTTCCCCATGCAGGAGGCAGCAGACAGAGGAGATAGCAGCATCCAAGCTGATGCAGTTCAGCCTTTCCCTGGGCCTGTTCCCAAACCAGGGCACCCACAGACACCCACCTGATCTCCTCCTGCAGTGCCACTTTGAAGAGCTGGAGCAGCAGATAAGCCTCCCGTGGGTTGGACGCGTAGTTGTAAAGCGTAAAAATCACAGACTCCATGAATTTGGTGGACTTGTTCTGGGGCATCTGGAAGATCAGCCTGGCCAAGTACACTGGCTGTGTCTGCAGGGAGGAGGGACACCAAGCTCACCCAAATGTTGTGGGGTGGCAGGGGGCCCGGTCCCTGCACTGCCCTGAGCTGTGGGGGACAGAGCAGAGCCCCCCAACCCCACCTGCAGCAGGTAGAAGAGGTGCTGATAGGCCTCCAGCTTTTGCCGTTTCTCCTTGCTGAGCGACTTGAGCCCCTTCTGCTTGTCCATGGACATCATCTCTGAGAGCTGCTCCTTGTTCTTCTTGGTCAGCTTCTTGCAGTGGGAGATGACCTCCTGCAGCCACACAGGCAGGGAGAGAAGCACGGGGGTCTGCCTAAGGCTCTGGCATTCTGACCAGTTTCTGGGAGAGCCAGAGGCACCCCAGTGCTCCCCAACCCCTCCCTGACCTCTCCAGCTACTTAAAAAGTGAAGCAGAGACAAGTCCAAGCTGCGATGAGGGCAGGACCACACGAGGCAACCGAGTCCTCCCCCACTCTCCCAACCTGCAGCGTGATCCTGTTCTTGACCAGCAGCCCAATCTTGATGTCCATGAGGTCCAGGTCGCTCTCCAGCTGCCGGCTGGCACGGATCCCCTTCACCACCTCCTCCTGCAGCCGCAGCACCTCCGACTCCTCCCAGAAGTCGTGCTGGCTCTGCTCCAGCAGGTGGATGAAGCGCCGGATGATGCCCAAGGGTGGACTCTTGGTGTGGACTGTGGCAACGCACAGCAACGCCATGAATATTTGCAGGATGAAGGATGGAGTGGCCAGCCCCGCCACAGACCCCCAGACCCCCAGCATTCACCCAGACACCCCATCCTCTTCCCCAAAAAGCATCTTCTTGCAGCACCAGGACATGGGACAGCACACGGCCACACTGTGCAAGAGCCTCCAGGAAGATTTTGGGGGCAGATGGGCAACCTCAGGGCTGATGACCAAGGACCACCAAGGCTCTGACACTTCTGTCCTTGCCAAGGGGCCACCAGTGGCCTACCTGCCACTGCTTCCCCACTGTTCAGAGCCAGCAAGGGAAGAGGCAGAGTCCCCTTCCCAGTCAGCCATCACACTTCAGAGTGGCAATGAGCAGGCACTTACCCAGCATCCTGTAATCCCCACGGGCCTTGTTCGCTCGCACAAAAGCCTGGATTTTAATTACAGCTTTAATCTGCCAGGACAAACAAGGGGGTGGGAGATGGTTTTCCATAGTGTCCCTAACACACATGGGGAGTGAAGGAGAGCTGAACAAGCACATCTCTGCCTGGTCCCACTGCCAGGAATGTATCAAGGCCTGGGATGAGGGTCTCTGCAACCCAGGAGAGATTTTGGGATTCTACCCTTCTCAGTGGTCATTCCCTTCCACTCACTGTTTCAGAAGCTGCAGAGACTCCAGGGGTGCAACTTCACTTCCTACAGCTGACACTTCCCCTTTTCCCCCAAAAATTTCCTCCCCCTTTTAATGGGCATCTTGAAGTCATTGTTTTTTGATGGAACTGGAGTGGTTTTTCTCTCCTCACACTTTACAAAACCCAAGAGTTTGGCTTCCAGACCCACCAGGCACCTATCTGTCCCCCTGCCAGGATGAATCAGTTCTCCTTCCAGCTGCACTGCAAGCACTCGGGGACACGGATCCAACTGTGTGCTCTGGATCATCCCCCTACATCCCCACCAACACGGTCCCAGGAGTTGTTTCACTCTCATCCCATCACTCACGTTCTGCCTGAAGTATCGCAGCCTCTCCTGGTACTTCCTCTGTGCCTGCCACATCCTCACGGCTGCCTGGATCTGGGACAGATGTTCAAACATTTGGATTCTGGAAGTACTTGCTAGGCCAAAGGGAATGGGTGGAGGGGAAAAATCATGAGGACTTCTAGGGGAGGTTTAGGTTGGATATTAAGGAAAATTTCTTTAGGGAAGGGCATTGGCACAGGCTGCCCAGCAAAGTGGTGGGTTCACCACCCCGGGAGGGATTTACCACCCATAGGGATGGAGCACTTGAGGACATAGTGGTGGCCTTGGCAGTGCTGGAGGAACAGCTGGACTGTGATCTTTAAGGGCTTTTCCAGCCTCAACGAGCCCATGGTAACAATTCTGTTCCAGGATTTTTTTCTCCCCTGTCCCCTCACACACTGCCCTGGCCCAGCTGCCACAATCCCCCCTGGCTCCTCCGCAGGGGGAGGGGTAGATGCCACACTCGCAAGCTGAACAAGCAGGCGACAATGCCCAACATGGGAACAAAGGCTGAAGAAAGAATCTTCCAAACCTTGATTGCAGCCTCTGTGTTGGCTTTCAGGTAGTGCAGCCTCTCCAGGTAAGCTCTGCGCTGCCTGTACCCCCTCCAACAAGCCTGCGCACAAGAAGACACCACGTAGAGAGACCTGCATGAGGTCACTGTGACTCTGTTGGTTTTTCAGGGAGCACACGAGGAAAGAGCATAACACAGCCTATGGGAACAGGAAACCAGCACCCAAAGCAGCTACTGTGAGAGAAACAAGCCCCACACTACCCTCACGGCAGTAAAACTACAGAGTAGCACACACCGGCACTCCCTGGACCTGCCGGAAGATGCTGCGAGCAGCTGCCCGTGGTTTGTGTTGCTGTGCTCAGAGGAGGGACAGATTCTGGCTGCATCACCTGGATCCGAATGGCAGCCAGCCTCTGCTGGCACAGGACGTGCCGCCGTGCCGCGAACTCCCGGCGAACGAGGAAGCCCCGGAGCCGCGCCTGCAGCCTCACCACTAAGGCGACGTTGGACGCCCACAGGCGCTGCCGGCCGTGCGCCGCCGCCACTCGGGTGATGACCGACTGCAAGGACACCAGGCACCAGCTCAGCCCCAGAGATGCCGCCGGTGCCCACCCAGCCCCATCCTGCCCATACCTGGATCTCCTCCCGGCTCAGATGTGTGGTGTTGAAGCTGCCATTGTGTGGGCACTGCCAGCTGCCCTCCAAGGTCTGCAGGTTCAGGTAGTACTCGGCCCCATCCAGCAGCCTGTGCCGGATCCAGGATGGCTTCGCGCTCCCTGTGTACCAGGATGGATGGGAGCTGCTGGAGAGTGCTGCTCCCCCCAAACACCCGGGCCAGGGGTGCAACCCAGGCCCCCAGGGTGGGGGAGGTTTTGCAGCTCCCAGGGTTTTACCTGCTGGTCTCTTGGTGGCCATCAGAGCCGCCAGCTGCTCCTGGTAGGCATCAGCACAGGCGCTCACCACCCCGCGCAGGGCCACGTCAGGGTTACACAGCACGCGCAGCGTCTGCGACGCCTTCCCTTCCTTGATGGCCTGGTTGATGGCAGCTGTGCCCAGAGCCACTGCGGGAGCAGAGGGGCTCACGTCAGCCCCTTCTTGTCCCCCGACCTCCGCAGCAGCACCCACACGGGGAGAGCACTCACTGCTCCTGGCTGCCACTGTGTCCTGGTTGGCCTGGCAGACCCCTTCCTGGATCTCCTCCCACCAAAGCACAGCTCCATTGTCCTCCGTGGCCTGAGAGATGGGGGAGATGGGGTCTAGTGAGCTGGGCAGCCCCCTCTGAGCACCTCCTGCTTTGCAGGTGCTGCATTGCTGGAGTGGGGGGGTTACTTCACAGTCTTGTGACCAAAGTGGGGTACCCTGCATCCAGGGGGGATACCATGCTGCTATGGAGGTACTCCACAGCTGATGATCCCCACCCCACCTGGACTTTCTGCCTCCGTGCCCTGGACAGGACACTGTGGTAGCGCGGGGCGGTTGGAAGGGCGATGTCGGGCAGGGCGGGCGCCAGCAGCAGCAACGCCGCCAGCGTCTTCTCAGGGTCCGCCTGCAGCAGCGCCTCGTTGACCAGCCGGACTGCATGGACTCCTGCATGGGAGGGAAGGGACACACAGGTCAGCCCCTCCAGTGCACCCAAGGGAGTCACAGCCCAGGGTGGCATGAGATTCTCTGGTGTCTCATTGTGGCTGGAATCCCAGTGCAACCTCCCTCCCAGGATATCTGCAGGCCTCCTGCACGCCCAAACCTCCCATGGGCAGGACTCACGGTTGTTTTCATCCTGCACTGATAAATTGGTGCTGTTGACACTGTCCTGAATGTCATTCCAGCTCAGGAACTCAGCTCCTGCTCTCCTTGACTGGCCTTTCAGCTGCAACAAGCCATCAAAGTACCTGCAGGAGAGACACAGGGCAATGACTTGGTGCATTCCAAGCAGGGCTCAGTGCATTCCGAGCAGGAGGGCACCTGCCAGAGCCAGCTGCCCAGCTCTTCAGACAGGCACAGGACAGGAAGGCTGCTGGAACAAACCCACAAAAAGCCCAGGCCCCTGACCAGCCCCTCCCACAGGACTTCTTCACACCAGCCCCCAACACAGAGCCCAACTCACCGCTGTGCGTTTGCATCCTCAACTCCTGAGAGGCCCAGGGCAGGGCTGACCAGGCTGCTCCAGAGCCTGTTGGGGTCCCTGGCATCCAGGGCTTGGTTAACCAGTGCCACAGCCGAGAGCATCTCCACAGCCACAAACAGCTCCTCCTGTGCCAACTCGCCCTGCATGGGGCGGGCAGAGACGCTGAACCCCCATAACCTCATCCTCCAGTCCCAGCTGCCCCAGAGAAGCAGCAGCAGAGGAAGCACCGCAGTCCCAGCAGAGGCACCAACCCCCCCAGAATCAAGGGGACCCATCACCCATCCCCGGGGGTCTCTCACCCGTGGGTGCTGGCACTGCAGCAGGGCCAGCTGGTGCTGGTACAGGGGGGCAGCAGGGGTGTGCACATCAGGCAGTTGTGCCGCAGGGTCCATCAGCGCTTCCAAGGTTTCTGCTGGCATCCCTCGGCGGACAGCAGCGTTGATCCGGCCAACAGCCTGCAGCACTGAGGAACAGACAGGGGAGCTGGCACAGGGAGGCTGCAGGAGGTGGCCATGCCCTGTCTCAGGGCCAGGCTGCCAGCAGGCCCGCCAGCTCCAGGAGATGCACCAGGAAGCAGAACCTGCAACAAGTGTTCACCAAGGCACTCACTGGCTCGCTCCTTCTCGTCCCTCCGGTTCGCTGTGAGGATCCCTGCCTGCACCTCCTCCTGCTCCAGCAGCTCCAGGTAGCCCAGCTCCTGCAACAGGTAGAGAGGGGTGTCACAGCTCATCATGCTTGTGCTGACAGAGCAGCCATGCTCAGACCCCTGGCAGAAAGCTGCCAACTCCCCAGCCCACTTCTGGGGGACCATGGCGTGCCCCCCCAGCACAAGTACCCCACACCACAGGCTCCTGCCAGCCCCTACCAGCGCCTTCTCCTCCCGGTCCACGCTCAGCTGCTCCAAGTAGAGCTCGAGGTTGTCGCGCTGGAGGCAGCGCAGGGCCAGGGTGGGGTCCTGCAGTGCGTGGTGCAGCGCCAGCACATCCTGTCTCTCCAGGGCACTGTCCACCTCTTCCAGAGCCCCACGCACTGCAAGAGGCCAGTTCACTCCAGAGGTGAGCAGGTAAATCATCCCACAGCTCCAGGGAGCAAAGGCAGCTATGGCTGAAGCCTGCACTCCCATCATTTTAACTTCTCCTTAGAAATGCACACCCAGCCCTTCTTCCCACTAGGACTGAGGCTCCTTTCTGCTATGCCCACCTCTCTCCCCATGCCCTGGGCTACCATGGTCCCACTATAAGCCCCGGAGAACTCCCAAAGGGAAGCCCCAGCTTTGCTCACCATTCACTTTGTTGATGTTCCCTTGGATTTCAGCCTGGGTCAGACACCAGTCATAGACGTCCTCTCCTTCAGGGATCACCTGCACGTACTGGAGAGGGACTCCCCAGCCTGAGCTTTCTGCCCAAGCACACCCCACCATGCACAGTGGGGTCCCCCTGCAGATGCCTGGGCTCATTTCCCAACCCCAAGCCCTGAGTGAACCAGCCCCCAAAGAAGAATCATCTCCCCAATCTTCTGCTCAGCACAAGGGCTCCCAGGCTGCGTTTCAGCCAGCAAGCACCGTATGGTCTCTGGCCAAGGGACCCCTCCAGCTGGAAGCACCCCCCAGCCCAACAGCAAAGCTCCTCTCCCAGCCACCCTGGAGCACCCTGTGCCCTCCTCACCCTGTTTCTGGCATTGCTGCCCTTCTCCAGCTTGGCCTGGTGCAGCACCTCCTGGTAGGCACCTGCCAGCTCCTCGCGCAGTCCCACCAGCATCGCGTGGGGGTTGTGGAGGGTCTCCATCGTCTGGGCCACCACCCCCCGCTCCACCGCTTCGTTGATGGCCAACACTGCGGCGTGGACTGGAGGCGAGGCGGGGAGGAGGTGGGTGAGATGGGACACGGAGGGACAAGATGGACCCCCCACTTTATCCCTGCAGGCAGTGGGACAAGACATTCCACGGGCGATGGTGGGAGCCTGCCCTGTTCGAAAGGCAAGCTGCAGTCTCCAGCACCCAGGAAGTCTGTGTCTCACAGGAAGCCCACGGAATGCAGAACCCCAGATGCTGCTGGCCACAAAAGGGCTGTGCCAGCACCTGCATCCTTGTGCTGGGCCAAAAGAGAGCAACCAGGTGCGTCCCACTGCATCCCAGAGCACCATCACCTCCCCGAGCATCCCCTCCCAGTTTGCTGGCCCCAGATTTGGCATTCAGGGGCTGAGCCAAGATCCTGCTACAGGCTGACAGGCAGCCCCACTCCCCACCAGGCACCCATCACCTGCTGCTTCATCCACTGAGAGCTCATTGGCCAAAATGCCGCCAATCTTGCTGAAGGCAGGCAGCTGCAGCCCATACTTCTCCAGCTCCCGCTTCATGTTGTTGATCTCCTCCTCTGGAGCAGAGCACAGAGGCAGCACTGCTCAGCACCAGCCCCATGGCCCAGTGCTGGAGCAGGGGCAGCCAGCAGAGCCCCCACTCCCCTGCCAGACCAAGAGGGGTGCAGAAAACCCCTACACTGGGGTGAGCATCCCTGAGGCAGCTTTGGCAAAACTCATCCAAAACTAGCACTCCCCACATCCCTCCTGCCACGGGACCCCAGAGCATTGGCGGCAACCCCCCCCGGCAGCCCCAGCCCAGGTCTCCCCGCATGGTGCCATACCTGTGAAGTCCACTTTCCCATACAAGTCCTGGATCAGAGGAGCCAGCCCCAGCTTGAAGAGGTACAAGCTGAAATACAAACCCACACCGTGACATCACCTGCTTCTCCCTCCTGACGCTTCTGTGTCACCTGAGGCTGACACCACCAGAGGGCTCATAAGCACAAACACATCCCATGACAGCCAGGCCAGGGCACCCACCTGAGTGCATGGATGCAGTAGACCACCCGGGGCATGTTCTTCTTGTCATAGATATCAGTGGTCTCTGGGTGGAAGATCTGCCAGCAAGACAAGAGACACCTCAGGTGGCAATGGCATCAAGATGGTCCCCAGCTGGGCTGGTGTCAAAGAGTGGGGGGCAGGGACGAAGCCCCCCTGCTATACCAGCACCCCCCAGTACTGCCACAAGGCAAAGGCCAGGGTGTTCCTGGGCTGGGGAAAGCAGAGGGGAGATGTTACCGAGGGAAGCCCCACGTGGCTCATGGCATCGCGCCAGTAGTTGATGTTATCCGTGTGCCGGAAGTGAAGACCAGCTGCCTGGAAGAGAGGAGATGAGGTCAGGCTGAACCCCACTTTCTCCCATCCTTGGGGTCCCCCTTGCCCCCAGACCAACCCAGCCAGGGCGGGAGGTTAAAGACAGAGGCAATGCCTGTGGCCTCAGTGACTGCTGTCAGCAAGTCCCTCCTCACTCTGCCCTCACCAGCAATGCAACGGTCTGGGGGCACACCCCAAGGGGTACTACACCTTCCCTCTGGTGCCACAGCCTTACCTTGTACCGTGTCTGTTCAGGGTCGTAGATCTTCTTCAGTGGGACAATGGCAGGGGCAAAGCAGTGGCCCAGCTTGGCCAGGAGGACCCCATTGCGCAGGCTCTCCTCCAGCTCCGTGGGCGGAGGCAGCCCCTCGCCCAGACAGGCCTCCATCCAGCTGGCAGGGCAGAGACAGGGCATGTCACAGACCCCCAGCACCCCACCTAGCAGAAAAGCACCCAAAGGACATCCCCCCCAACCCCATTCCAATAAATCCTCCCTGGCAGGGAAGCTCAGCTCTCAGGCTTTTGCTGCTGGGTGGTTTTCAGTTTGGGTGTAGGGCTGAGTGTCCCCCCACAAAAAAACAACCCCCCAATCACCTTTGAAGAGCCACAAAGCCCCAGGATCCAGGCAGTATTCTGCAGCATTATAACCACTCCCCACCCATTCCCCCTGTCTCTCCCCTTGACACCCCTTTTCCCCCCAAATCTGAGCTTGAGGATCTCCCCAAGCGCAGCCCCACCGCTTGGCTTCTTCCAGGTGACACAGGTACTGGTAGGCAACGTTCTGCCTCCTCTGCTCGTCCATCTCTTCTGCAGTTGGGCGCTCACCTGGGGAGAAAGGGGGCCTCCGATCAGAGCCCCCTGCTCAGGGGAGATTTTGAAGCCACCATGGCCACTGAAACTAAGATTTGGGAAAGGCTTTGGGTGCAGTAATCTCCCACAGCCCTCGTGGGAGTGGCACCAGCGCCACCAGGCAGGCCCTTCTGGCAGTGGGAGGAAAGTTTCCGATTTCCCTTTTTCCCAAATAACGGCCATCAGGGCTGGCAGTGCGGGAGGGCCCAGAGCCAGCACCCGGGGAGGAGGTGGGGAACACAGCTGCAGGTTTGGGGTCCTTTGACACTGCTGGTGCTGGAAGCATCCACGACTTCTGGGGGGCACCCGGCTGCGCCCCAACAAACCACTCCTCAAAATATGTCCCCCCCAGTTTGTCCCTAGGTGCCTGGCACCTTGCCACCGCCGTCCCTCTACCCACATCCAGACCTGCCTGTCCCCCCTCAGCCCCCTGCTCCCCTAGACCTGACCGCTCCTCCCATCTCTCTGCACAGCCACACGTCCCTGACCCCCCCTGCACCCCACACCTGCCTGCCCCCCCAGACTTACCTATCCCCTCGCATTCCCCTGCACCCCCAGACCTCTCTGTCTTCCCCCAGCTCGCTGCACCCCAGACGTGCCCGCTGCCTTCATCCTCCCGCACCCCCACCCGGCAGCTCCCCGGTGCCGGTCACTCACAGCGCTCCGGCCCCGCTCCCTCCATGGCCGCGGTGGCTGCGGTGGCTCCGCCCGCGGTTTGAATCTCCCGCCGCCCACGTGGCCCCGCGCGGGGGCTGCCGGGCACCGGGACCCGCGGCACCGGGACCGGCACCGGGACCCGCACCGGGATCGGCACCGGGAGCGACGGCACCGGGACCCGCGGCACCGGGACCCGCGGCACCGGGAGCGACGGCACCGGGAGCGGCACCGGGACCCGCACCGGGAGCGGCGGCACCGGGACCCGCACCGGGAGCGGCGGCACCGGGACCCGCGGCACCGGGACTCGCACCGGGAGCGGCGGCACCGGGACCCGCACCGGGAGCGGCGGCACCGGGAGCGGCACCGGGAGCGGAGGCACCGGGACCCGCGGCACCGGGACCCGCCCCGGGACCCGCCCCGGGACCCGCACCGGGACCCGCGGCACCGGGAGCGGCACCGGGAGCGGCACCGGGAGCGGCGGCACCGGGACCCGCACCGGGGAGCTCCGGGAACACCGAGCGTGCGGGGAGGGGGCACACACCGAAGGAGCGAGGGGATCCCCGGGTTGCTGGAGGACCCTTGGGGTGCAGGGGCTGGGCACACACCGGGGTGCAGGGGGAACTTGTTATAAATGTACTGGGGTATTGGCTTTTCGCGTGTTACAAAATTATTATGTATTGTGACGTTGGTTTTTGCATGTTACTTATTGTTGGGGGGGCTTTGGCTGGGTTCTGTAATGTAATGCTGTAGAATGTCTGTTGTTTGTGTGGTCAGTTTGGGAAGGATGGGGGGGTCTTCACATTCCTGGAAAATATTATCAGAAGAAAAGAACCCGAAACCAGACGGAATGGAGCCAAGGAGGAGATAAGGCTGATGTGATGATACTCAGCAACTCCAAAGAATTAATGAATTATGCATGATGGTGATGAATACGAAATAAGCGATGTACTTTTAAAGACGATCTTTTGGATGTAAAGGTGTGCCTTTGGATCTCTGCCGAAGCACCCGGCCGGCCGTAACACCTTTTTGTTGTTGTCTCCTAATTGTCCCTTTTATTAAATTTTTCTTAAAATTTTACTAAGAGTGAACCTCGTTTTTCACAAACTCATGGGTGAAGGGCCAAGCGAGGGCTGCTGGAGGACTCCACGGGCTGTGCCAAGGGGTCAGCGCTGTGCCACACCAAGGACGTGCCACCTGGCCCCAGCATGCCCTGTGCCCTCACTGCCCTGAGCCCATCCATCAACCTGCTCCACAGCATGAAGCTGCCCCTGTGTGGAGCAAGCCCCCAGCACCTGCCACAAGCTGTTGAGACAGCGAGGAGCCGGTTGTGTCATTCATCACACGGCTGTCCTGTCCATCACACGGCTGTCCTGTCCATCACACAGTTTTCCCATCCATCCATCACAGGTCTCACGCTGGCACTGCTGCACTGAGTTGCCATGGCACTGCACACCACACTGGTGACAGGGATGAAACTGGAGCCAGCGGGGCCATTGCCGGATGTGCTTTCCCAGGAACAGGCCTGGCTTTGTCCCAGCCTGTGCCACTGCCTGGCACGCTCCTGTCGCTCAGAACCCAGCTGTGCTCCAGCACTAGGCGCCAGCGTCCATCACCAGGGGCTGCGACCCGCTCCGGGCAACTTTCCAGGCAGCCCAAGTGCGGAGGCCCCTCAGACATCCTCCATCCCCGCATCAGAGAGCCGTGGCTTGCGGCAGTGACGCGGCTGCAGCGGCGGGGATGCCCCGTTCCTCCACTCCCCGCTCTCAGCACCCTTTGCACCTGAAGAGCAAACAGTAAGTGTGTGCAACCGGTTATTCTGCCTCCCAAAAAGACACCCTGGGAACATCCCACTCCACGCTGTGATGTCCCTCCTCCTCCCCCAGTGACCTCTTTCCTCTCTGGTAGCCACCAAGGTTTGTCGGGTCCTCCATGGAAAGGCCTTTTTCCTTCCTGAAACTTATTAGCAAGCAGGCTACAAGACATCCCTAATTTTTCATAAATAATATAAAATAACGCTGCATGTTTGAAGTGCTCCCTGGCAGGACCATGCTGGCTTGGCTGCCCAAGCACCTCTCTGTCTTGCAGGCAGGTCGCTGCCCCTGCCCATGGATTCGGAAGAGGCTGCTGACCTGGGAGTGAAGCCCACCACGCCCACACACCCCACCACCCCCTGTGCCCCCACCACCACCACCACCCCTGCAGCCCCCACAGCCCCCACCAGCTGCAAGAAGAGCTGGAAGAAGAAGGAGAAGGCCGAGGCCAGGGAAGCTGCCTGGGAGGGAGGGGATGAGGCGGCAGGGCGGGTGGCTGCGATCGAGGGCCTCACACGAGCCGGGCACCGAGCACTGGCACTGGGCGCTGGGCGGGAGGCAGTGGGGTGCTTCAGGAAGGCCCTGCTCCTCTCCAGGGACATGGTGAGCCCCCAGATCCACAGGGCTTGTGCCTTCAACTTGGGGGCTGCCTACGTGGAGACTGGGAAGCCCAAAAAGGGCCTTGAGTTCCTCCTCCAGTCCCAGCCCTCAGAGGCAGAGAGCAGGGACTACTTGGGGAGCCTTTATTTCAACATCGGGGCGGCTCATGAAGGGCTCCGGGATTTTCCAAAGGCTTTGGAGTGTTTTGAGAAAGTCGCCGGCCACGCCAGTGCTGCTCAGGCTGGCGGCCGAGCAGGAACCTGCGTGCAGATGGGCTGCTGCTACCTGGGGATGCGGGAGCCGGCGCGAGCTGCGCGGTGCTTCCTGGACGCGGCGCAGACCTACGCGGCGGCCGAGAGCCCCGAAGCCGCGGCGGTGGCTCTGAGCAGGGCGAGCGGCTCCATGCTGCAGAGCCGGCGGTTCCGGGCGGCAGAGATCGCCAGAGTCCTCGCCCGGTGCCACTCGCTCTGCGAGACCATCCCCGACCTGGCCCTGCGAGGTAACGCTGCGCCGCACCCTTCATTCTCCGGGCCCTGTGGAGCAGCTCCCACCCCTGCTTTTCCTCTCTGCCCCCAGGGAAACTCTACAACGACATCGGCCTCGGCTACTCCCAGCTCCACATCTTCTCCCTGGCTGCCGAGAGCTTTGAGCGGGCCCTCGGGCTCTGCGGTGGGGAGCCGGAGCGGGACGGGCGCCGGGAGGCTGCGCTGCTGCAGAACTTGGGTGCTGCCCACAACGCCCTGCGCAGCTTCGGCTCGGCGCTGGGCTGGCACCGGCGTGCGGCCGCGCTACACGGTAGGTGGTCACACCGGTATCTCTGGCTCTCGGCTTTGCCGGATGTGCCGGCTCGGGATGGAGCCCTGTGTTCGCAACTCCAGGTGCTCTGGGGAACCGGAGGGCTCAGGGGCAGTGCTTTGGGAACCTGGCGTATGCCTGCAGCCAGCTCGGGAACCACGGAGCTGCCGCGGAGAACTACCTGCACGCCCTGCAAGCCTTCCGGGACTCGGGTGAGGGGAGGCACAGGCACCCCCCTGGGGGGAGTCTGCAGCATCCAGCCAAGTGGACTCAAGCTGGGTGATGCTGCCTGCCGGGGATCTCGGCTGAGCCGCGCTGGGACCGATGCAGCCCTTTGCCTCCCAGGGGACTTGCAGGGGCAGTGGCAAGCGTGCGAGGGGCTGGGCTCAGCGTGCTTCCATATGGGAGACCCCCAGAAAGCCATCGGGCACTATCAGGAGGCCCTGATTTTGCTTTCCCACTGTCAGGTAAGGCATGATGGGGCACCCCCAGGGCCAGACCCTCCTGTGCATCATGGGGCACTGGCCTCAGCCCTGGGGCACACCCACTCAGCCCATCCTACGTGTGGGCTCTCTCCACCACAGGACAGCCCCAGAGCTGCCCACAAACGGGTCGTGCACAAGCTCACGGATGCCATCCAGCGCCGACTCCGCCTTAGCCACCTCTCTTACCAGGGGGGCTGGGCACCCACCCCAGCCCTGGTGAGCATCACCCAAGGCATGGGACACTCTGGGGGGCTGGGAACTGGGACCCCAACAGGGGTTGTGGCAAGAGGTGCCTAAGTTTGCTGGGCAGAGGGACACACGTGTTAATCCCATCAGGAACCCAGCCAGCTGCGGTTTTGCTCCACACTGCCCCGTGCCAGCAGGACATGGCTCCAGGGGAGCGAGGTGTGAGTAGGAAAGCTGCCATTGTCTCTCTCCTTCCTCTGGAATGAGTTTCCAGCATCATGCAGGAGACAAGCCTTCCTTCCTTCACTCCATGTCCTTCAGGGGGAAAGCCCAGGCTGCAGACGAGCTGCTCATGTGTATGCCAGGAGCACGTCCCAGGCATTCAGGTGAGAGGGTGCAAACTAAACGTGGGGTTGAGCCATCCAGGCAATTCCTGACAGAGCTGAGGCTTTGGCACAGTCTGATACTGTGTTCTTGCCTCTTTATCCTTCCTTCCTGGAGGCACAGGAGTGGCCCCAACTGGTGGTCTCGCACTGGAGCCCTGCAACCCACATGGCCTCCTGGGCACCTCTGGGGAGGATGATGATGGTCCCAGCTCACCTCCAGGGTATCACAGTGAGCCCAAGGTTAACAGGTGGGTGAGCAAGGGGAAGGCACATTAGTACAGCCCCTGGCACCCAAATATCTCTTTAGCACAAGGGACTTCTCCTGTTTAATGGTGAAAATGCAGAGATTTTTAAAGATACATAATTCTGGGTAGCACGTTTGGGGTCATTCCAGCTAGATCCTAGGGAGGGTTCAATCATGATGTGATGGGGAGAGTTTGTCAGAGATGCTGTCCAGAACCCCCACATGAGGTTCACTTGTCTCTCAGTAAGAGGACCACCAGTCCCCTGCACCCAGCCAAGCCGCCCCATGCCGGCCCCTGGCTACGTAAGTACCACACGCAACCAGAGCTTGGCTTCCCCAGCGAGCCCAGGCCTGTGGGTCTCACACTGCATTCCTCAGGGCATCAAAACCACCAAACCCTCCATCCAAGGGCTCCAGAGCGGTAGGTGATGCCTTGGGGGAGTGGGCAAAGGAACGGATGGGAGGTTTGGGCTCCAGAGTGTCCTCTGAGGGGAGGGTTCATGGGTGGAGACTCCAGCAGGGCTTGGGACACTCCTTTTTCTTGGAATGGACACGGCCCCAACTCTAAAGTCACAGGGGCTGGGGATTTTGGCACCTTGTAGCCAACATCAAAACCACACCCTATGGATGAGGCAGGGTGGTTTCCAGGACCCTGGTATGAACCTCCTGCCCACTCCTGCCTTCCAGTGCTTAAAGGGGCTCCAACAGAGCTAGAGAGGGACTTTGGACAAGGGCCTGGAGTGACAGGACAAGGAGAAATGGCCTCTCACTGCCAGAGGGCAGGGTTAGATGGGATATTGGGAAGGAATTCTTGGCTGTGAGGATGGGGAGGATGCCCTGGCACAGGGTGCCCGGAGAAGCTGTGGCTGCCCCACCCCTGGAGGTGTCCAAGGCCAGGTTGGACAAGGCTTGGAGCAACCTGGGATAGTGGAAGGTGTCCCAGCTATGGCAGAAAGGTGGGACGAGATGGGCTTTAAGATCCCTTCCCACCCAGAACAGTCTGTGATTCCGTAATTTGATTATTCTGTTTTGCATCCTGCTGGACACCCTCACTCCCCGTGATGCTTCCAAGACCTCGCAGCCTCGACGATGACCCCACTGCCACTGCTGCTGGCTGCTGGTCCCGCCGGGGACCTCGCACGGGGACCAGGACTCTGTCCCTCCTCTGCAGCCTCGTGTGACCAGGAGGACACCGGGGAAACGCCGTTTCTCGGGGGGCCTGTGCAGGCCCAAACCGGAGGGGGGGCGCGTTGAGCTAACACGGTTTTGACCCCGCTCCGTTTCCGCCATCCTTTGCACGTCGCGGTCCCGAGGAGGAAATGAAGGGGCTGGCAGAGCCCGGAGGCACCACGGTACGGCCCGGACGCACCGCAGCACGGCCCGGACGCACCGCGGCCTCTGCGCGGCTCCGCCCCGGCCCCGCCGCGCGGTGAAGGGCGCTCCGCCCCGGGGCGGCCCCGCGCCTGCTCCGTGGAGCGCTGGGTGCCGGTCGGGGCCGTACCGGGCCGCACCGGGCCGCACCGAGCCGTATCGAGCCGTACCGGGCTGTGCCCGCCGCATGCCGAGCCCCCGCGCACTGCTGGGGCTGGGGCTGCTGGTGGCGGCGGCGCGGGCGGGCGGGCGGTGCCGGGGCTGGGGCTGGGGCTGGGGCTGGGAGCGGTGCCGCTGCCTTCCCCGCCGCGCCATGCACGTCCCCAGCGCGGGGTCCGGCCCGACGGGGCTCCGCTTCCTGGGGTAGGGCCGAGGGAAGGAGGGAGGTGGGAGAGGAGGCGGGGGGTGCTTGGGGGGTGGAGGCGGCACGGGGCGGGGGTGCGGGCGGGCAGGACGGGATCCGGGCGGGCTGAGGGGTGCGAGGTGTCTGGCAGGACATGGGGTTGGGGTGCAGATGTACACGGGGGCTCAGCTAGACTGTGTGTGTCCCCCCCCCCCGGCTCATGCTAAGTCAAGGGGATCATAGCAGCCCCCAGGCTGGGCCTGGACGTGTTTTGCGGTACCCAGAGGTGCCATCTCCCACCCCAGGCAGGAGGAGGCCCAGGCCATCGACCAGGAGCTCTTCACTGAGTACAAGTTCAGCGTGGACCAGCTGATGGAGCTGGCGGGGCTGAGCTGTGCCACTGCCATTGCCAAGGTGGGGGTCCTGGGGGGCAGAAGGGGGTCCTGGCACTGTGGGCTGAGCTGCGCCACTGCCAGCAGCAATGTGGGGTCCTGATATCATGGCCTGAGCTGTGCCACTGCCAGGGTGGGTGCCCGGGAGGTGGGTAGGGGTCCTGGGGGAGAGTTCACTCGCAGCACTATGGGCTAAGTGCTATCACCACCATCGACAAGTGGGACCCCAGGGGGCAAGGGAGAGTTCTGGGAGGCGCTAGCATTGTGTACCACGCTGTGCTACCACCAAGGTGGGCACCAGCAAGGCAGATGGTGATCCTGGGAGTGGTCCCAGTCCCATGGGCATGCCAGTCCCAAGGTGGGGGTCTGGAGGAATCCTGGCCCCATGGCGTGGGCCCACTTCCCCATCATAACCCTGTGCCTCTTACCCCCCATCAGGCCTACCCACCCAGCTCCTTCACCACGAGCCAGCCCACTGTGCTGGTGGTCTGCGGGCCAGGGAACAACGGCGGTGATGGGCTGGTCTGCGCCCGGCACCTGAAGATGTTTGTGAGTCTTGCACAGGCAGCCGCAGGGTCCCTGTGCACCCCTGTGGGCTCCAGGGTTCCACTCCTCTGGCTGCTGCTGGTGCCAGAGTGGGATTAGTTCAGGTCCCTTCTGCGCTTGCAGGGCTACCAGCCAACTGTGTATTACCCCAAGCGCCCCAGCAAGCCGCTCTTTGAAGGTTTGACTACTCAGTGCAAGAAGATGGATATTCCCTTCCTCCCCGAGTTCCCAACTGAGGTGAGCAGCCCCCAGCTTGGGAGCGCCTGCCCCTGGAGCTGTGTCTGGGACTGCCCTTCACCTGCTGCTGTGCCTGCCGCAGGCTGCATTCATCGACGAGCTCTACGGCCTGGTGGTGGATGCGATTTTTGGCTTCAGCTTCAAGGGAGCGGTGCGGGAGCCTTTTGGCAGCATCCTCAGCACCCTCGAGCGCGTCACGGTGCCCATCGCCAGCATCGACATCCCCTCAGGTGAGTACTGGCTGCAGCTGCCGGAGGAAGGTGCCCGGCCAGGGTGGTCCCAGCTCCAGCCTGGCCACGGGGCTCGTTGCAGGCTGGGACGTGGAGAAGGGGAAGGCAGATGGCCTCCAGCCCGACATGCTCATCTCCCTCACGGCGCCCAAGAAGGCGGCGATGCATTTCACCGGCCGGTACCACTTCCTTGGGGGCAGGTTTGTGCCCCCTGCGCTCCAGGAGAAATACGCTCTAAACCTGCCGGAGTACCCCAGCACAGACTGCGTCCTGCAGCTGACCTAGAGCTGGGGCCAGAGGGGCTGGGGGGGCCAGGCTTGGCTTCAGCACTGCACACCAGGGCCAAATTCTGCCCAAGCCTCTGCTAGGAGGGTGCTCAGCACCTCACCGGGCTTCAGCGTGACCCAGCAGGATCGAAGGTCACTGCAGACAGAAGGCCCAGGAGGTGGGAGTGGTGAGGGCTGCAGGGGGTTTGGGGTTGCTGCCTAATCCAAGTGCTACAGGTGTAAAGATGACCTGGGATCCAGGGCTCTGCCACTCACAGCATCACTCACACTTCAGGATAGTCTGATTACAATAAAGATTTATTCATGCCCTTGAAAAAGTATTTCAGTACTCTGCAGGGTCTGACAGGCCCACAGCAAATGGGTCCCTGCCGCAGAGCCTGGGGGGAACCAGGGTCACCCCTGAAGGTTCAGGTGGTGAAGTAAAACTTGATCCAGCTCCAGACCAACCTGTCCTAGCCCAGCATGCCCACAGTGCTGGGCTCCATCTGGAATGAGCTCAGAGCACCCCTGGGCACCCACCAGCAGCAGGATCAGGACCCTTACAGCCAGGTGGGACTGGCAGCTGCACAGCATAGCAGCCATGTTACTTGCTCACTCTGGCTCCTCCTTCCTCTTCCTCTTCTTCCTCTTCTTTGTAGGGCTGTGTCCCAAGTTTGGCTCATCTGTGTCTTCTAGAGGTATGTCTGTCTCAGCCAACTCTTCTCTGTCCTCCTCTTCCTGCTGCTGCTTCTTCTTCTTCTTCTTCCTCCTCTTTGCAGCCCTTCCCTCCCCTTCTACCACCTCCTCTTCTGTGCTTAGCTCTGGCTTCTTTTTCTTCTTCCTCTTCATGACCTTCCCCTCCTCTCCTGATACCTTTTCTCCACAATGCTCTGTGACCTTCTTCTTCTTCCTCATGACCTCCTCCTCTCCTGTCAGCTCCTCTTCTCTGCTTCGCCCCTGGTTCTTTTTCTTCATCTTCACAACCTTTTCTTCTTCCAACACCTCCTCCTGTTCTCTGTTTGGCTCCTGGCTCTGTGGCACCTTGGGGTTGGCTCCATCCCTGGACTGTTTCCTTTTCTTCTTTTTGCCCTGGCTGCTCTCTGGGGGCTCCTGCTGCTGCTCCCTTTGCCGGTATGTGGCCAGGAAGGCTCGTTCCTGCTCCTCCAAGCGTGCCAGCTTGGCACTCATGGTCAGGCCGTGACGGGCACCCCTGCAATGACCGCAGGCAGTGAGGAATGGCACCTCCCCAGCAGGGAACGTGTTCCCCAGCCCAGGCTGCTCAACAGCCCCTGCAAGGAGGGGGCAGCCCAGCCGTGCAACCCACCAGCCACTCACTTGTGCGCCGTGCGGCCCCCACACGCCTGCACCAGCTCCTCGTCCGTCAGCCTGCAGGACACAGACAGCATGTGTCACCCCCAGCATCCGTGTGGGGGGAACACGGTCTGGAGCAGGGCTCCACCTCGCAGCCCTCATCTCTCCCCATCAAGGGATGGGGCCCAGCCTCACCTCCTGACCGAAGAGAGGTCCAGCTTCTCCTCCTCACTGCTCTCAGAGCTGGCAGGCAGTGTCACGGACTCCTCCCCACAGGCTGTGAGCGTGGCTGACTGCAGCACAGAGGGACTGTGAGAAGGGGGAACAAGGAAAACAGGGCTCTGGAGGCCACAGCAGCAATGGGCTGGGGGCCATGCAGCCCCCAAGCTCCTGGGGCCGGTTACCTTCACAAAGCGGCCGTACAGCAGGCTCCCGCTGTTGCCAGCCTTGCGCGGCTTCTTATTGCTGATCCTGCCTCCCTGCTCTGAAAGCGCCTTCACAGAGATGCCATCCTGGGCAAGAAAAGGCAAAGGGCTTGGGAATGATCTGTCCAAGAGGCTTCGCCCCTCCAGCAGCACCTCTCCACCACCACAGTCCCTGCGCACGGTGCTGCTTGGTGACAGGGGCTGGGGGGTGGCGGGGGCACCCCGGTTGGACAGGGATGGGGTTGAAGGCAGGGGAGGGTTGTCGGGGTCCCTTTGGTGGCTCCTGTACTGCCACTGTGTCCCCCCAGCCCTCCTACCTGCCCGGCCTCCACAGCGATGTTGGCAGCCGCCTCGTTGAAGACGTGGTCCCACCAGTGGAAGGTGAAGGGCTCTGCTGCGTCGTGTCCCACCTGCGGGGTGCAGAGGAGCCGCCGGAATGGCTGCGGTGGGCGGTGGGCGGTGGGCAGCGGGCCAGGCCCGGGCGGGGATCGGCACTCACCCCCGCCGTGTCGCACTTCACCTTCACCCGGATGGCCTCGGCGATGCCGTCCTCCCGCCGGCCCAGCCCCTGCCCTGCGGACCAGGCACCCGTCACCCCCGCACGGCCGGGGGGCACCGGGGGCTGCGGGTGCTGCAGGACCCCGAGGGCCGGGGGCGAGGTCCAGACCAGAGCGTCCTGCAGAGGAACGGGGGCGGGGGCCGGGCTCTGGAGACCACTGAGGCCTGGGCTGGGGACCTGGGGGCTGCCGGGGTCTGCAGGGGTCTGCAGGGTCCCGGGGCTTAGGGGTGGCTGGGTCCTGGAGGGAGCCGGGGCCTGGTGGGGGAAGACGGGGCTTGGGGGGGGAACACGGAGGGACACGGGGCCTGGAAGGGGGAGCCGGGGGTTGGGAGGGGATAGGAGTCTGGGGGAGCCGGGGGTTGGGGGGCAGCCGGGGGCGCTCAGGGAAGGCCAAGGTGGGGCGGGACAGGCCGGGGACCGCGGTCCGGGGACCCCCGTCCGGCCCCACCTCGGCGCCAGCCGTGCCGCCTCAGCTGGGTCTCGGCGAACAGCATCCCGCGGCCCGGCGGGCCCGGCGCGCTCATGGTCCGGCGGATCCGGGGGATCCCGGAGGGTCTCGGGGGTCCCGTTGTGTCCCGGGGGCCCCGGGAAGCGCAGCACGAGGCGGGGCGGGGCACGGCCGGGCGCCGGGAAGGGGCCGTGCGCATGCGCGAGGGGCGGGGCCGAGAGCGCGGCGGGGGCGGGGCACGGGGGGACGGGGGCACGGGAATGGGGGCACGGGGATGGGGGGACGGGGATGGGGGCACGGGGGTGTCACGGGCACGGGAATGGGGGCACGGGGGTGTCACGGGCACGGGAACGGGGATGGGGGCACGGGGGCACGTGGGTGGCACGGGCGGGGGCACGGGGGCACGTGGGTGGCACGGGCATGGGGATGGTGGCATACACAGACATGGCGACATGAGAGACGTGAACACACAGACGGGGGATACACGGACACGGGGTCACGGGGACGGGGATACACAGACACGGGGACATGAACACGGCAACAGGAGGATACGCAGACGGGGAAACACGGACGCGGGGACACACGGACACCGGGACACAGGTGTGCACACACGTACAAAGCCATGCATACACGTGTGCACATACCCACGTCTGCACCCGTGCTCACACACACACACAGACACACACACTCACACAGAGTTGGCACTGCCCTGCACACACACACACACTTACCCTCCCGGTTCCAGTGCACGTCCTGTTCCTGCTCCCCGAATGGCGCATGCACAACTGCCTCTGCCGTGTGTCACACACGCGTGTGCCCGCTGCTGCCACCTGCTTTGCTGCTATGGGCCGGCGCTGGGGAGTCCTGCAGCCCCAGAGCGGGTGGGGGTGTGTGTGTGTGTACATGTATGTGTGTACGTGTGTGTGTGTACATGTGTGTGTGTACATGTATGTGTGTACATGTGTGTGTGTACATGTATGTGTGTACGTGTGTGTGTGTACATGTATGTGTGTACATGTGTGTGTGTGTGTACATGTGTGTGTGTGTACATGTGTGTGTGTGTGTACATGTGTGTGTGTACGTGTGTGTGTGTACGTGTGTGTGTGTGCAGCCACGTGTGTGTCCATGCCCAGCCAGGAGTCTGGTGGTTGCCCCAGCAGAGCCTTGGCCTCGTCCTTCACAGCCTGTCCCTGCAGCTACTGCTCAGGGCTGTCCCCAAGGCCATCCTGCTGTCCCAAGGGCCACTTTCCTGCCCAGCTGCCGTTCCTGCCAGCACCCTGAGCTCTATGCCCACAGAGCAGGGGACACCCACGCCCACCCCTCACCCACTGTCCAGGAGTTTGGCCTGGGTGATGCTGCACAGATGGGGATACACCCCTGTGTCAGCATTCCCTGGATCTGCCTCTGCTCTGGCAGCAGGAGCAGAACGGGGTCCGGAGGGGGAGGCAGCGCTTGGGAGTCCCCATGCAAATGCTTCAGACTGGCCTGCACTGAGCTCCAGCAGGAGAGCGCTGAGCTGGCATTGACCCCTGCATGTCACCACTCCACTGAACACTGGCAGAGACAAACGGATGGGCAACAGCCCCTGGGTGACCAGGGTGCCAGGAGAGGTGCAAAATGTGCAGGGGGATCTACAGGGTGTACCTGGCAGGGCACGCACAGGGCATGCACGTGCAAGGTGTGCAGCAGGGAGTGCAGGGTGTGATGACAGGGCGTGTGCAGGGTGTGGGGTGTGCCAGGTATGCAGTGGGGGCACGTGGGCTGCGAGCTGTGCAGTGGCATATGTGGCCACGTACAGCCAAGGCAGCAGCTCCATACTTTGCTCTGCTGCAGCCCTCACACACAACAGTTGAGGGATTGAGGGACAACTCCTCCTTTGCTCCAGCCCTGCCAGCATCACTCCTGCATCTCCTCATGCTTTGTTTCCCCACTTCTCCTTCCACTCCCCTTGATAAGTGGGGCTTATCCCCAGGGTAGCATGAGCTGAGAGCCTGCAGCAGCCCTGAGCCTGGGGAGCAGCAGCCTTGGCTGCTCCATGTTTTACTACTCTTCTGCTCTGTCTGCTGGGATAAATAAGCAGTGATGACCTTTGAGGAGGAGCCATCTCCTGGCTGCACCCCAGATGTCTCACAGGGCAGGGAAACCGAGGCAGCCAAGGAAGGGGCACGTTCCCACCAGGGTATCCAGGAGAACATGAGCAGGGCAGGATAGAAGATTCCAGTGCCACAAAATCTGCCAAAAGCTGAGCCTCTTCTTGGGGTGGTGTGGAAAGCCAAGGGGCTTCTCCTCTGTCCCCTGCCAGAGCCAGGCTGGAGCTGCCCACTGGCTCCCAGGCAAGAGATAAGGACCAAGCTGGGGCTCAGCCCCATCGCTGCCACGGGGAGGACACTGGGCACAACCACCAGCCTTGTGTCACCACTGCCAGCAGCAGCCAAGGGCAGTGAAGCCCCTTAGGAACCCTGAACCCTCTCTTGGTGCACATTAGAAGCCCATGGGTCTTCGTGGGTGACACAGCCCCTGATGCAGCCGTGGGTGCCAGCTGAGGGGCACCAGCCAGACCCAACCCTAGGTGGTGCCACACAGATGCCCAGCAGACCTGGAGCGAAGGGCAGGTGCCCAAATACCTCCCCTCTCCCTTCTTTTCTCACAGGGCAACTCCAGCGAGGGGCTCTGGACCACCCTTCCCCTGTCAGCTCTGGGGCAGCCTGGAAGACCTGTGATTTCGCTGTTTCCAAAGTCAAAGTGAGCAAACAACAAATCCCAGTCTGCCCCTGGGTACTGACTCCATGCTGGTGGACAGTGTCGGCTCTGATATAGCCAACCCTGCAAGCTGGGAACACCCACAGCAAACTCCAGTGAACATGACCAGCACCAGCCAGGCAGCAACACGAAACCAGGTGTCAGCTTGCTGGTGGAATTAAAAATAAACAATTTCAGAGAAACATGAATATGGTCCTAAATGTGTCATGGTCAGGTCCTGCAGCAGGGAGCTGTCAGGGCTGGCCATGGCCCAACCATGCTCTAAATCATGGTTTTCTGCCCTTAAATGCTGCTGAACTGGGCAGAGAGGCTGAGGAGCATCATTCAGCCCTTCCTCATGGCTCCTGTGGCTGAGCAAAGGTGCTGCAGCAGCTCCACATACACACACGCACATATATATATATATTTTCCAAGCTATCCTACTCCATGACCTCCTAACCCCAGGATATTTCCCGACTGACCCTCTCGAGTCACTTTGAACTTGCCCCTCCATAGTCAGGGCTGTGGCCACAGGAAACCGCCCATACCACAGATCTGGGTAACCAAAAGAATGGTTTCTTGAAAGCAATGTAGATGTTGGTTTCCTGCCATCTTTGCCTCCTCCACATTTTAGAGGTTTGATTTCGAAGTTGGAAGCGTTACACTGGGATATTGGGGGAAAAGGCTGCAGATCCCCTCCAGGGAAAGGGGGAGGAATGCAGTGGAAATACATCCTTGACAGCAGAAATCTCTCCCAATCAATCAGTTGGATTTGCCACTACCTGCTGCAGAAATTGCTTCTTTCATTATGTTTTAAAATAATTAATTCTATTTATCAGAGTGAAATGAGAGGAAACAGTCAGTGAGAACACCTTTGGGCAATTCCTTCGGGAAGGAGAGGTATGGGAGCGAGAAAGTGCAGTCGTTCCTTTGGAAGTGGGCCTTTGAACAGCACATTACCAGGGATTAGGGGAAGCTCTGGAGGGGATTAAGGTTTCACTAAAAGGCTCCTTCTCACCAGCCTTCAAAGTGCCTTTTTCTCCGGACCCTGGGAAGGCCAGATCTGCATCCCCTGTGGGTACCAAAGACCAGACCCAGCTGCATCCACCTCCAAGCTCTCTCCCGGTGATCCCAGCCTTACTGTGTCCCACCACTGAGGAAGCTACAGGCCTGACCCTCCCAACTCTGCTTCGCAGTACAAGAGCAGCACAGCAAAGCCCCTGGGAGCAGCGTGGAATGGGCAGCTTTGCCAGACTGCTGGGGGAGGCTGGAGAGATGGGAGGTGGCATCAGATGGACAAAAGAGGCTGCAGGCTGCCCTGTGTCTCTATTTTAGCATCTTGGCTGGTGGGCTGGCAGCAGGGGAGGAGTGATCCCAAAGTGGCACAAGAGCAGATGCTACAATGTGGAGAGACAGGAGGAATGTGTTTTTCCACTTAAACAAGAAAGACACACCAAGGACTGGCCAGCCTGTGAGGGCTCATTGTGCCCTTTCAGGAGTTAAAGGGAACTTGTGAAAATGATGGACAAAGTCTTTTTATATGGACAGATAATGATGACTCAAGGGGAAATGACTTTAAACCAAAAGAGGGGAGACTTACACTGGATATTGGGAGGAAATTATTCCCTCTGAGGGTGGGGAGGCCCTGGTGCAGGTTGCCCAGAGAAGCTGAGGTTCTTCCATCCCTGGACATGTCCAAGGCCAGGTTGGACAGGGCTTGCAGCAACCTGGAATAGTGGAAGGTGTCCCTGCCCATGGCAGGGGTGTGGAATGAGATGAGCTATGAGGTCTCTTCCCACCCAAACCATTCTGGGATTCTCAGACTCCTGTGGACTCTCTTCAGTGGTTCACAGCCATCTGCACACACTGTGGCAGGATTCCTCCACCATGCAGGGATTTATTCCCAGTCAGCTTTGGAATCACCAAACTGCTCCATCCCTCCAAGTCCCTGTTCCAACACAGATCCCCTCACACACACAGACCCCTTGCACTGTGGTAACCAACACACTGAGGGGGTGGGAGGACTATTTCTGCCTGGCCAGAAACAACATGGTTGGGAATAATTTTGCTCCTTAGAGGTTCAAAGTCACCATGGGGGTACATCTCCCTGTGACCCTGCGCACCCGCTCTGCTCCCTCCCTTCCCTGCTTGCACCATCCATCCTCCCACGAGCACATTCCTTGCAAGAGCTGGCGTGTGCAGGGACACACAGACCTTAGTGCTGGCAAGGGACACTGAGGAGATCCCAAGGCTCAGCCAGGCCTTTTCAGGAGCGTGTTCTGAGCTGCAAAGGGGCCAATCGGTAACATTTGGGAAGAGCTCTGACCCCACCAGCTCTGTGCAAACTTCCCTCATCTGAGGAGAGGTTGCACAAAGCAATCCACACGTTTGTGCACAGCCTCCAGAAGAGGTTAATGCTGCTTTCTAAATCCTCCTCCAAGGGATTGCAGTCTCATTAGGATGCACACACAGAGGCAGGAGCGTTTCCAGCCCTGTGTTTTCTCCACCACCACCACCACCTACACTCTCAGCAACATGAACACCCATCGATCCCAGTTCCAGCTACGGAGCCAGCTGGGTGCAGCAGGTTTTACAGGTATGCAGCAAACCTGCTGTTCCCTCTCTGCCCAATCCTCCCACACTGAAAGAAACTTAAAACTATCAAATAACACTAACTCCCAGCTCTCAACAGTTCCAAGAGTTGCTAATTGCCAACTCTAGTTCAAAGGAAGCTTCCAAACCTGCACTTTAGGACCAGTGTTTGGGAAGTTTCAGCAGCATTCCTGAAGTGACAAAGGTTTCCTGGCCTCAAGGGAAGGCAGCGGGGCCAGGTGGGCAGGGAGCATAACACCCCCATATGGGCCTGAGCTGAGCACGGGGGACAGGACAGGACAGATTAATCCCAATAAGTGGGAACTGGCCCAGCTGAGCCAAGGCAGGCAAGGATGAGACAGGGATGCAGGGAGACAGATGGTTGTGCGCATTTATTTTCCTTTGATAAAAATGGTGTATGCAAATTACACAGCCATGGAGGCTCCTGGGAAATACCACCCTGCTGGTCCTGGGGAGTCTCTTGGAGAGTCAGAACATTCAAACACACCAGAATGGAAGGGGGGTGGAGGATGGATCTAAACTGGGAAGAACATGAACTTCAACATTTTCCAGTGAAGCAAAAGACTGTTAGCTTATTTTTCCATTTCTTTTTTAGTTTTCACACTTGTAGAAATGAGCCCACTGAGCACAGGAGTCAATGCCCCTGAAACCTCCAAACAGGAACTACATGGCTTGGGCAGAAACACACCTTCCAAACACCTTCCTCTTCACAGCACCTTCAACTCAAAGTCAAGAACAGCACACCTGGTTGCTGCAGACCCCTGGTCTCCGTTACACCACCCCCAGAGTGTAAAGAGGCCACACTTCAAATGCAGTTTTTGCACCCATTAACCCTCTACCACGAGATCGGAGGCACCTGTGAGTGAGGGACACGGGCTCGGTTCATCCCAGGAAACATTAAGACAAATGACATCAGAAATTCTCAGGTAATTTCAATTTTTCTTTTGATCCATTCTCAATAAGATGCTGAGAGAAATAACCAATCCCCAAACTTGGCTCAATTTTTTAAATATTTGCCTGAAAGGAGGGCTAGGGGAGGGAATCATGTACAGTTAAAATCAAGCTACTCAAAACACAATCATTCAGGTAAGTAACTAGAAGTATCGCCTCTACCATCTAGAGAAAGAGAGAAGAGTGTCTGAGACAGGGCATATTTAGGAAAAAATACACATCTGAAGTCTCTGTGGCCACGATGAGAACTGGAATCCACATACAAGCCAGTTAAAGAGCATTTCAACATGAAATCTTAACTTAGTAGGAAGGTCAGGGGTTAAGCTGTATCTTTTTGTTTTAAATACATGGACAGCTGTCAGATATGAAAATGATGGCGGGCTTTCCGGAAAGATCCCCTGTGCATGTGTATGGATGCATGTGCTGACGTCTGTGGGGCAGCAGGACAGAGTTTAGGAAGGCTGGGAGCCCAGCAGTCTCTCGATAGCTGCGTTGATGTCCCCACCAGTGGCGATGAGCGCCTGGAGATTGGCCTCACGGTTGATGAAGCCCATGGCATTCAGCTGCTCCAGCTGCTGTTGGAATCGCACTTCGGGACTCTGCACCTGTGAGGGGAAGGACAGAGACCCTGGAGTCAGAGAGCACAGACAGCATCCAACACGGGCAGTGCCAGCAGCCATGGCTGTGCAGGAACCCCGGGCTCGGCTTCAGGCTCGTGTGGGGACGGTCTCCACATCCCTCCGGGCTGTGGCACAGCAGCCACACCAGAGTCAGTCCTGACTGGGTCAGTACTGACAGTGGCAGCAGTGCAGGAAGAAGGATCCCAGCACATTGAGCTTAAACCTCTCAAAGAGTTCAACACCCCAAAGAGCCAGCCAGACCCCAACACCAAACCTGGCCTAGAGCACCACAGCCACAAGAGACTGTTGGGGACCACATTCCCTGAGTGGGGTGGGGTGGGGACCCCCCTGGAGACCTCCCTGCCTGTGCCAGCACCCGCTGGGTGTTACGTACTTGAGAGCTTCCTCCGGCCAGCAGCTGGATCATCTGCTGCATGAGCTGCTGATGAGGGTTACCACCCCCAGTTGGAGAGGCACTGGCCGGCGTTGAAGCGGAGGGAACGGGGTTCTCCGGGATTGTGCTTCCTCCTGTGGAGGACGGGGGCATCCGGGGCATGCCGAAGGAGCCGAGGCTGGAGAGGAAGGCAGGCCATGCTCAGGGTGACACTGGCATTCTGGGCACCCCCCCCAGAGTGGGCAGCAGGGCACCAGCAGGCTTGACTGGGCTGGCCCTCACTGAGGCCCTGCTACAGGGCAGCTCTGAAAACAGAACCGGCTGCGTCCCTGTCCTGGTCACACATGGCACTGGGAGTGAGCAGAGCTAACAAAAGCCTGCAGAGAACTGCTGTGATGGAGCATGACCCGTGGTGACAGTGAGCAGAGGGCTGCCAGTAGATCAGCCTGCCCCAGCACACCCACCCAGCCTTGTGTCTGTCCATCTCATACCGTTCTCCAGAGATAAAGTTCTTGAGTTCAGTCCACACTGAATGCAGCAAACAAAGGATGGGGGAGGGACCAAGTGCATTCCAAACCTTTTCTCCAAAACGAAAGGGTCAAGGACTTCCCAGTGAAGCACAAGCAAGCAGCAAGTGCTAATTAGCTTGCTCAGAGCAGGCACACACCTGCACAAGTCCCCATGACAGAGCACCCTAAGCAGATCTCCTGGATGAATCCACAGCCAGTTCTGCCTGCTGCTACTGGGTATGGCAGCTCTGCCTGCATGGCCCCGCTCCGGAGCACTCCATACCTTGGCACTAGTCCGGGGGCCTCCGTCTGCAGCGTCTGGAGTCCCTGCTGGATCTGGAGCAGGGCCTGCATGGCGCGAGGGTTGGTGAGGATGGACAGGGAGTCCGGGTTCTGCATCTGGGGACCAAGGCAGAGAGACACCACGGTACCAACCAGCGAGAGCTCAGGCAGACAGAGCTCCACCACTGTCACACCCGAGCCAGTGCCGAGCTGCGCCTCTTGCCTGCGGCCAGCGCTGGCCTTCATGTCTGGATCCTCCTCCAAGGCTCCAGACTGCAGGGCTCACCTGCAGGGACACTCACAGAGCTCACTCACATCAGGTTTCCTAAATGAACTGGGTGAATCAGATTAGAACTGGGGGCATATGCCTTTGGACTCTGATTTACCTGAGAACCAGCTGCTCTAGCACAATTAGCTGTGTAATTTTTGTAAATTCAACACAGCGAGAGACAGGGGTTCCAAGTATCTTAACAAGCCTGATCTGGAGTCCATCTTCCAGTAATTCAGATGAGTTAATTCAGACTACCTTGTCTAACCAAGTTCTTCCTCTTTGTCTCCCCTGTGCAACCCCCTTCCTTCCTCAGCCCAGCCACCCCAAGCCCACATGCTTCCTAGTGCACTTGACCAAGCAGCTGAGATCCTGCCTGTCCCATAGTGGGGGGAGAAGCTCTGGAGCCAGGGGCTGAGGGCAGCACAGGGCCAGCCAGAGGCCTTTACCTGCTGCAAGAAGACAGGGAGCTGAAGGCGGAGCTGTTCTTGAAGCTGTGGATTCCCAGCAAAGAGGGGGACATTTACCATGATCTAGCAAGAGACAGCACACGTAGGCAGGGTCAGAGGGTTGCTGCCACTTGCTGTTAAACCCTACGCAACTAAGCCATGAAGAACAGGTCAGTCATGCCCCTGACTCCCTCCCTGGGCTTTCAACACGCTCCCCTGCTAAGGGGGACCAAAATAGGACAGCTCAATTCCTGACAGCAGTGTTGAATTGGGGCCACTTGGCCATGGGCAAAGAGGAGGGCCATTCCCATGTTCCTCTGAGAGCCACCTCTTGTGTTAGGGGCTCTGCAAACACACAGGGCTCAGAGCTGGGGCTGCCTTCAGGCTATCGAGAAATACAGCCAAACTGTGTATTCACTGTGCTCCAGTGTCTGCAGAAGGAACCAGTCTGACCTCAGCAGCAGACTGACCTCACACTGGGTTCATGGCCTGCCCGACAACAGCAGACAACTGCAACACTTTTACCTGTGCTGCAAAGTCGGGGTTCTGGGCAAGAGTTTGCATCATGCTCCGCATGTAGGGGGCAGAGATCATATTCTGCATCAGCTGAGGGTTTTCCGAAATCTGCTGCAGGAGTCCTTGCATCTCTGGGCTGTTGAACATGCCTGCAAGAGGAAGGGAAGACAAAGGAAAACCCCTGATGAGCCTGAGCACCACGGCATTGCCTGAAATACAACGTGACAGGTGACAGCACTGCCTGTACTCCATCACCCCAGCCAGCAGCGAACATTGCTGTGGACAGCCATGGCAGTGCTCTGCTGGCCACTCTCCTGCTCTTGGGAGCTGCAGGGACAGCAGAGTTCCCAAAGGAACCGTGCAACAAGCGCATCAGAATAATTCATTTGTGTCTGCAAGTAGGCTAGACCCATTCCTCTGGAGAACAGCCACAGACAGGGCTCAAATGCCAGAGGGACTGGCTCTCCAAGGAAATCTGGGTGACCTGCTCAGCCAGCAGCACCCTCAGGCTCCTCCCTTACATACCAGCGCCGATGCTGGCAGCATTTAGCCCGAAGGGGTTGGATACAGTTGGGGTGCCCTGGGTGGTTGCCGAGCCTGTGCTCCCTTCACTGCTGGGCGCCTGACTCTGGGAAGCAGGGGGTGTGGGGCTCCAGGGGTTTGGCAATGGCTCTCTGTTCTCCGTCCGCAAAGGCTGAGAGCTTGAGCTGTCAGAATTCCCCGTCAAGGAAGAGAAAGGATTGTTGCCAAACTAGGGAGAAAAAAAAAAGAAACAGATGGAATCAGTTAGTCCCAGCAGACCAACCCCAGCACTGAGTGAGCCAGGGAACAGCCGATCATATTCAGCCAAGTCCAGAATTTGCTAAACCCGTGCCATGATCCGCCTCCTGAGAAATCTGCAATCCACAACACACCTCACTCAGAAAAAGACCAGGCTCAGGAGTGGCCACAGCCCCAGGTTCAGATCCCAAATGCAGGGCTTCAAAACACCTTTCAAAGCACCCGGACATACCAGCAGGTAATGCTGAACTGGAGTATGTCTGCACAGCCCTCTGCAGCCAGACCCATGCTCCCTCCTCCTGCACTACCAGCCAACTGGATCTGAGCCAGCTCCGTTCCAAAGGCGTCAGGCTCCAGCTAATCCAGGGAGCAGAGGGCTGTGCTAATGGTGACAGGGCCTGCCTGTCGGTCAGGGCTGGCATCCAGCCTTCTGGGGGACTGGAGGAGCCAGAGCAGGTCTCTCCTCCGACACCTCAACCCATGTCACGAGAGGCACTGTACCATGTTCTCCGGCCAGTGCCTGCACTGGAGTGGAGAGATGAAGAGCCACGCTCTAGGAAAACTGCCCCCCCAGCACAGGGGACAGAGAAGGACCCCCTTCCCACACTACACCCCACTCACAAGAACACAGCCAATACCTGCTCCCTGGCTGCACTAAACATGGGCTCCTGGATGTCCGTGTACATCCGGCGCAGGGCATTGTATCCTCCTGGAATGCTCTCGAGGTTACTCAAAGCACGGTCCTGGTTCCGCATCATCTCCTGCATCATGGCAGGGTTACGAGCCAATTCCATCGTCTGGGAGAAGAAGGAAAAGGTGGAAAGCTCAGGCCCACGTGCACCATGAAAGGCCAGAGTGAACCAAGAGCCTGGTCAGCAGCCAAGACCTGAAAGAGTTAAATCTCAGCTCCCAGGAGAAAGAAGATAACTAAACCCTATTCACAGGCAGAGAGCAGAGAGATCATTTATCCAAGCAAAGAGAGCCCAGGGATCCAGGCTCCTCCCCAGCCTTGCTCAGCTCTCTTCCTTCTCAGCCTCGGTTCAGCTCAATGAGACTGTTCTGTTCCTAAGCAGTATCAGGACATCCAAACATCCAACACCCATATGTTCCCACTCAGACTGGACAGACTACACACAACGACCGGGAAAGTGAATCCTTCCACCCTCTCCAGACTTTTGATGGGTCTCCCCTGCACAAAGAATATCCAGGTCTCATTTGAGGAACTGCTTAAGTACAGATTATTCACAATTTAGTCCTGCAGCTCTGGAATTTCATGTATGGCCGACACAGTTGAAAGCAGAATAGCCGAGAAGCAGATGGAAACTAGGCCCATTCAGCACAATCCTCCTGACAAGCCTTCCCAGGAAACAGCAGAGTCCTGTCAACGGCTATTAACACCCAGACTCTCACTGATCCCTTAGGCTTCCCTTCCAATGAACCTTTGGTCTTCCAGACAGCCAGTTCTCTGGACACAGGTCCTCTCTGTTCTGGGAACAATGAGAGCCCTCTGGGATCCCAGCCTACACTAGTGCTCCCCGCTGATACAGGTAGTGAAACACTCACTGTACAGCTCTGGAGTCTCCACCGTAATCTGTCAAGAGAACTAGAGAGAAACAAAGAGCTTTTGCAGTAGCTTCACTTCTCCAGCACTGCTTCTACTCCCATTCCTGAATCAGAACACAGCAGCCTTGTAGGCAGCATGCTAGGAAAATCCCAGCATCCTTTTTTTCCCAACACACCATGGATTCAATAGCTCTGAAAGTGAGGTAAGAGTTGCAAGCATGTGGGTTGAGTAATCAGTATTCACATAACTCAAGACCACCATCTGTTTGTGGGGAGCTCACAGCAGGAAGGAAGAGATCTCCAAAACCACTGCTCTGGCATTCCCACTCCACCTCTGCAGTGCAGACACTGATGTTGGTCCACAAAGACTCTCCTCAACACTCTTTACTGAGCCCTGGTGTGACTCACCTGCCTCATGAGCTCTGGGTTATTGAGCATGTGGCTTATCTCTGGATTTCGCTCCATGAGCTGCTGCATCTGGGGATTGGCCATGATCATCTGCCTCATGAGGTCAGGGTTAGACATCATGTTCTGCACCAAGGGATTCTCCATGATCTGGGAAAGCATCTCTGGGTTGGACATCAGCTGCCGCTGCATCTGCTGCTGGAGCTCCATGAAGTTGGCAGAGCCCATCCCAAGGTTGCCCAGCCCAGTGATGCCACCGAAGCCAGCTGGAGAGGGAACAACACATGGGAAGAGAGGCATGAGTCAGTAACTGTCAGCAACTGCAAAAAGAGGATGGGCTCATCAGCTGAACTGCATCCCCACAAATCCAGGGATATCCTGTGTTCCTACGGCAGCCAGCTCTGAGGAAGGACATCCCTACACGCACACTTCACTAAGGCTTGTGGCATTACCTTGAGCACAGACACAGAGCTGTGCCATGGGAGTGACTCATGCAAAGCCCACAGCAAGCAGATACAACAACAGGGGTCAAGAACCCCAGCTCCTTGGTGTAATCCCAGAAAATTCTTCCTTCTCCCAGCCCCCACTTACACAGGATGGATGCGGCACTGTTGGGGCCTCCATCTCCAGGACCTCCCACGGTCCCTGACCCGCTGCTCCGTCTGCTGCCACTCCCTGCGTCCGGACCAGCACTGCTGGATGTAGAGGGCTGAGATGAGGCAGCAGGAGAAGAAGGGTTTGCAGTGGGGGCAGAAGCAGCATTGGGGGCAGAAGCAGCAGATGTTGAATCTTGGACCCTGCAAAGGATCAAAAGTGTTAAACTCCTGGTACCAGGGAAGGGCAAGGGGAGTCCTCTGCGGGGGCACAAGATGTGCGCCCCACGCTGACTGGGCTCCCAGCACACCAGTCATCCTCACAGCAGCCAGCCCCAGCTTCCATCCCATCTCTGGCTGCACTGATCCACAGCTGTGCTCACAGATGCCTTCCATCTGCTGGAATCTGCCTCCCATCCTGATGCACTGCAGCCCCTGACATGTTGTCCTGGCCCACGCAGAGCCGCTGGACGGGTCTTACCCTGAGTTGTATCCAGCTCTTCCTTGAATCCCACTGAACTATTTACTGCAGCCATATCCTTGAGCAATGAGTGTGCTCCAAACAGGAGAATCCTTCTGCTGCTCCCACAGAAACCACAGGAGGTTACAGCAGGGCTAGTGGATGGGGTAAACAAGAATGTGCACTTCTGAATATTCCTATCAGTGCTTCTGGGGCAAAAAGAAGCACGAGCATTACTGTACAAAGAGAGAAACTGAGGCACGAGGCAGCCAGCACCTGTCTCACAAAGCTACGAACGTTTCTGGCCAGCTTGGCTCCAAATTCCCAGCTCTGCCACTGGCTGTACCTTGATGATACCTTGGAGGCTCCTATTCCAACACAAGTTGTCTGGAGCTTCTTTTAACACACCCACACAGACACTGTGCTGTAAGCCACCACGCAGCAGGTGCTGGACATCAGCTTCGCTGAACACACCAACCCAGGTTAGCACCTTGTGACCACAGTTACTCCTCAAGAGTGTTACAGGAATTTGAAAGAGAACATTTAAAGATTTTCTGAAGCCTCTGCAGTCACAACAGGGAGTCCTGGACTAGTGTTGAAGAGCTTTCATTAAATTAGACCACAAAATTCACTTTACTCACCTCAAATAACGCTATTATACCTCTGACAATAAGAACAATCATTTCCTGATTTTTTTTTTCCCAAACCAAGAATTATTCCTTTTCTCTATCTCCTTTCCTTTTTCAGTCTTCCAGAACTTGAAAAATCAACCCTGAAGGTCCCTGTCCACACTAACCCAACTGCTGCTGGAAACCAGTGGCCACTGAGAGAGGCAAAGAGTGGGGAAACAAAGCAAATGGGAAGCTGAACAAAAAAGGAAGAAGGAAGCTAGAGAAAGGGCACTTGGTTTCTCTCAGCCTCTTCTCACAGGAAGAGGCTGTAATGTCTTCAGTAAGCCCTTATCTAGGACTATGAGCAGGAGAAAAATGAGCAGCCCAGGACAGCTCTGATTCACCCTTTGAAATGGTTCACCAATACCACATTTACAGTGGAGACAGCAGAAACAGCATCAGGCTCTCAGGCTACCTGGAGAGGCAGAATGCAAGGAGAGGCTCCTGCAGAACCTGACAGTACACTTCCTTGTGTTTGTAAAAAAAACAGGTGGAAAAAATAAAAACGTGGAAAAAAAATCTTAATTAATGCAGCTCTCCCAGGAGACAGCAGAACTGCACAGAGACATAGCCCTGGAGCTCCCTGGGAGCTGGGGCACACTGCAGCTGGAGCCCGAGGCACAGCTGCGAAGGGCCTTTCAAGATCAATGAAATGTGGCTGCAACTAAAGCACAGCAGCTGTTCCCAAAACCCTTCCAGGCTCACCACCCCTCTGGAAAGTGCTGGGAAGAGCCAAACCCGCAGGACCCTGCAGTCAGTCCCGTGTCCCGTTCTCAGGCTGAGGTCTGTGCTGCACAAGCCACATGCCCACGGGGAACTGCCACGGGGTGCACCTGCAGCACCACGAGTGAACCCCCACACTGCCCCGTGCCCGTGGTTGCACAGCCCAAGCCTCTGAACACTCCCAACGTGGAGCATCCACTGTCTGCACTGGCAGACAGTGCAGCCTCCAGGGGCCACACAGGTGCCCCACAGGACTCTGCATGCTGTGTGCCCCCTGTGGCACCTCAGAGAGCCTGAGCAGGCTCAGAGCTGAGTATGTAGCAGGAGGTGACAGAAAACCCAGGTATTGGCTTCTACAGCAATACAAATTCACTGGGAAAGTAATTTCTTTCATCAGCAACTTTTGTTAGAACTTTTGCTGGTTTGCTAGAACCAGTATCCAATTCTCATGGGTTCTTCCAAGACACACATGGGTCATGTTAAAGGACCAGCCCCTCCAGGTACCTGCCATACACCATCACAGCCGTGTCATCCATGGACAGGTTAGTGACAAACCCCATTGCTGCGTGGCACAGCTGGGGGCAGGGAAAGCTCACCAGGATCATCACAATCAGTTATTCCCAACCCCCATTTGACCCCAGCCCCCCTGAAACCAAACTCTTACTTCTGCGGAGTCTTAATGACCAAGTGCACAGTGAGCCCATCTTTGATCCCATGTTGATTCAACGTGTCTCCATCCTTCAGGATCTTCCCAGCAAAGATCAGAACCAGCTGATCCTGTTTGGCTTTAAACCGTCTAGAAATCTCTTCTTTGAACTGAAAAACAAACAGAGCATTTTTCAGGCAAAGGATTGATACCAGTAACATAAAGCTCCAGGAATCACATCCACTCTGGGAACAGCACAAGGAACTGACAAGCCCTCAGAGCCCATGCAGGTACCACACAGTCACCAGTTGCTGATGATGTCTGAGGTGTTAAGGAAAACCAAACCAAAGCAAAGACAAGCTCTGAAATCACAAACTGTGGAGTAAATCTCAGAAAGAACAGAGCCATTCCCTCAGAAGAGCTGAAGGCTTCCAAAGCCAATTGTGCTTCAGGCCTAACCCAAACACACCGTTTATCCTGAATGACTGAGCTGGTTTCGTCTGCTCATTTGAGTTTTTTTCCTAAGGAAAGCCAAACTCTGATTTAATACAGGACAGAGCTCTATGGAAAAGGGAACAATCCTTTATCAGCCAATGGAAACAAACTAGGTCTTCTCCAATTCCTATTTCTGCAACTGAATTCCCTGTGAGCGTGCCACAGAGCATGGACACATCTTCCTTACTGTGTGGTGTTCTGGGATTTACACCTGCAAACAAGACTCTCACTGCTGGCCATGCTGGGGCATTCCCAAATTGCTTTGAAGGAAATAAAGCCTTGCACTTGGAATACACAAACTGTAGGGAATTCAGAGGGGAATACCAGGATGGAGAGTGAAACACACCTGTTCCAGAGCTCTCAGCCTTCGCACCAGAACTCTAAAAACAAGGCTGGGGACAGCACAGCCCTGGCCCCGGATCACCCTGACTGCATTCCTCCCCACGCAGCTCCGTGTCCCTCCCTGCCTGCATAGCTCTGTATCCCCTCCTGCACAGCTTTATGTCCCCACGCAGCTCCGTGCTCCCCCCCCCCACAGCTCTGTGCCCTCCCTGCACAAAGCCCTCACTCCACACCCCCTGTATCAATGGGCTCCCCAGAGCAGACCGGAAAGGAGCAGGAGTGCCACACGTGCACAGCCCCTGCCCACGCCATGAACTGCTGCCCAGAGATCCCTGCCAGGGCCTTCACACGCCGGCCTCGTGCCCTGCGCCCAACCAAAGCACACAGCCAGCCCAGCGCAGAGCCCATGACACCTTGTCCCAGTAGGCATCGCCACTTCCACAGTGCCAGGACCAGCCCTTGCCAATCCCAGCCTTTGCTAATCCCAGCCGTGGAGTCAGCCCTTGCCAATCCCAGCCCTCTCCAGCTCCCAAGCAGGTGCAGAGCCCCCCCAGCCCGCCCGTGGAAGGGCTGATCTTTCCTCTCCTCCACCTCATCCAACGCTGGCCCCAAACATCTGTCCGGCTCCTCTCCCCTCGCCCAGAAAATCTGCCTCCAGACAAGTCCAGATCTACCCCCAGGACCCCAGATGCCCTCCCCAGCAGCCCCCCACACACCTACGCGGCTCTGCCCACAATCCCAACACCTTTCCTACACATCCGCTCAGGGAACACTCTCCTTCCCTCTCCCACGCAGCCCATCCCACGGGCCAGGCCCCCAGACCCCACCCCGGTCCTTCACACCCCTCCCACTGCCACCACCCCCAAAGCCGCTCTCCGAGTCCCTCAACTATTGTGGTTTCGACACCTACGACCCCTCCCACAGGTGAGCCCCCCGGACCACCTCCCGCCCTCGGGACTGTTTCCCCTCCAAAGCCCTCCAGCACCTGCCCTCCTTCAGGTCTCCCCGCTCCCTCCCACCCTGGCTCCAGCAAGGCCCAAAGGCCCGGGGTGCCCCGAAAGGCCCGGGGTGCCCCCGAAGCCAGCCCCAGCCCTGATCCGGGTCTCCGAGAGGCCCCCCGGAACCTCTGACCGCCCCCCAGCCCAGAGCCCCCTTCCCCCGCTCCTCACGCCCGCCCGAAATTCCTCCCCGGCCCCAAACTCAGGTCCCTTCCCCAAAAACCCTCACCCCACTCCTCGATCACTCAGCACCGCCGGAGCAGCCGCCCCCGCCCCTCAACACCCGCCACAGCCCCCCCCAGGCCTCTCCGCCCCCCCCCCCCGGCCTGCCCCCGCCCCCACCTCGCGCACGGAGGCGCCGTCCGCGATGACGATCTCCTCCTTGTCCTTGGGGGTCTTCACGGTGACGCGGATGAGCGCCCCGCCGGGCCCTGCCTGGCCTTCCCCGCCGGGCCCGGGGCCGGGGCCGCCGCCGCCGCCGCCGCCACTCGGCTCCGCCATCTTCGTCGCCCGCCGCCAGCCCGGGCCACGGCCACAGAGAGCCGCGAGCGGCGCCACAGCACCTCCTCGGCCCGCGACAGCGCCCCCCGTCGGCCCGGAGGGACAGCGGCAGCGCCGGGGGCGGGGGGGGGCAGAGCGGGGCGGGGGCTCGCAGGGGCTCGCGAGGCAGAACGGGAGCGCAGAGAGGGTGCCAGAGCCTGGGGACGGGGGTGCTGCCCCACCGGTGCCCCCAATGCCCCCCCCTTTAGCGGGCTCCATCCCGGACCCCCGCGGTCACCGAGGGCCCATGCCTGCCCCGTGCCCCCTTTCTGCTGCCGAGGCCCCTCTGGAGTCGGGGCGCCCCCGGGTCCCCCTCCCACGGGGACGCCGGCCGGGCCCGGGCGGGACTACAGCCCCCGAGATGCTCCGGGCCCGGCGCGGCCCCGTGACGGCCCCGCCCGGCGCGGCCCCACCCCCGCCCCGCGGTCCCGGCGGCGGCCATGCTGCGGCCCAAGGCCCTGACGCAGGTGCTCAGCCAGGCCAACACCGGCGGCGTCCAGAGCACCCTGTGAGTGCGGGGCCCGGGCGGGGGGCGGCGGGCACCGGGCAGTCCCTGTTGGGGGTGCCGCCACTGCGGGGAGATGCTTTCCCTGCCCGGTGTTGTTTCCCTTGTACCTACCCCGGCAGATGCTGCCCCTGTCCCTGCCCCAGGGGATGCTGCCCCTGCCCGGAGATGCTGCCTACCATTCCCCCGTCCCTGCCCCTGTCCTTGCTCCTGCCCCAGACCCTGTCCCTGCTCCTGCCCCGGGCATGCTGCCCCTGCCCCTGCCTCGGGCATGCTGCCCCTGCCTCAGGGATGCTGCCTGCCCCTGTCCCTGCACTGGGGGATGCTCCCTGCTCCTGCCTGGGGAAGGTGAGGGGCTGCACCAGGGGCAGGCATGGGACTGAGGCCACACACACCCCCTGCACGGTGCTGGGCTACAGACGGTGCTGGGGCTGTGCACAGTGTGTGGGGCTGTGGCCTTGCACCGTTCCCGATGCCTGGTGCTGGGATGCCTCGTGCGCAGTGCCAGGGCCATGCACAGACCTGGGGCCATGCACAGTGTAGTGTTTGTCCAGCAGGCTCATGCCCAGCCTGTGGCAGGTCCCACTGCTTCAACAGACAGCCACGACAGCCTTGCACTGCCCTGCTCAGGCCTGGTGCCACTGCAGAGCTTTCTGGCTTTGAATCCCCCACCACCACCCCGCCAAAACGCCTGCAAAGTGAGGGTGTCTTGGGAACAGTGCTTGGGACTGGGTGTGAGGGTTTGCTCTACTCCTGGTACTGAAAGGGGGTCTGGTGTTAAAGGCATCAGTTTGCCCTACTGTGTCCTTCCCAGGCTGCTGAACAACGAGGGGTCCTTGCTTGCCTACTCGGGCTACGGGGACACTGATGCCAGGGTCACTGCAGCCATCGCCAGCAACATCTGGGTGGCCTATGACAAGAATGGGCACCAGGCGTTCAATGAGGACAACCTCAAATTTATCCTCATGGACTGTATGGTATGTGGGGCTGGGCCCTGCCCTGCCCTCCCTGGGGACCTGGCTGTGGTGCTGGGGGTCCAGGCCAAGCTGGGGTGTGACAGGTGCTGTTTCTCCCTGGGCAGGAGGGGCGAGTGGCCATCACACGGGTTGCAAACCTGCTGCTCTGCATGTATGCCAAGGAGACAGTTGGATTTGGGATGCTGAAGGCCAAGGTAATGCTGGTGGGGAGGTGGCCAGGGGGGCTGCAGGCCTGCATCCCTGCCTTGGTGCGGAAAAGAGCTGTTGAAGAGGATTGGGATGGAAGGGCTGGAGGAATCTGCCATGCCTGGGGCACTCTTTGCACCTTGCAGAGACTCCTCTGTCCCCCATGCCTGCCCAGGTGCCACATCACGCCTTTTTAAGGCTCTAAACTGAAATATAAATTACAATAAGCAAGTGGGCAGTGGGCACACAGGTTGCAAAACCCACCTGCGCATGCATGGCTCATGCCATTTTCTGCTTGCAGGCACAGGCGCTGGTCCAGTACCTGGAGGAGCCGCTCACGCAGGTGGCCGCATCGTGAGCAGGCAGCGGAGGGCTCCGAGGTGCCACTGGGCTCCAAAGCCATCACCGTCACCGCCGTGGCTTGGGTGTGAGTGGCCCCATGGGCATCCTGGAGCTCTAGTGTGGTCCTAAAAAATAAGGTGGGGGGAATACAAAAGCTGGGGGAATAAAAGTGTGTTTGATGCTTGTGTCCATTGCGTCTGTTGTTGCGGGAACTGAGGGGTAACACAACCTGGCTGGGCTGGGAGTTGGAGGTGCCCATTGCCCTGGGGAAAGACAAGAACCTGCAAGGGGCTGCTGTCAAAGAAGAGGGGTTACAACAGAGCCGAGCCCCTGCACAGCCCTGCTGGTCGCACTGGGATAGCTGGGGGTGGTGGGGGCTCCTTCCCGTCCCAGTTTCCCTGGCTTTCACACGATGGCAGCAGAGGCGAGGGAACATTCACGGCCGGCGGGAGCCGGGCTGAGCGGGGGTTCTGCTCCTGGCACAGCTGCCCTCGCTGCCATCACACCCCAGAGTGCCCTCCTCTGCCCTTGCTGCCCCGGTCTGCCTTTGCTGCCATCGCACCACACACTGTCCCGCTCTGCCCATGCTGCCCCGCTCTGCCATCGCTGCGCTCCGCTCGCCACGCTGCCCTCCCCGCCCGTGCCACCCTCACTGCGCACGCTGCTCGGGTTGCCCTCGCTGTTGTGTCTGCGCTGCCCCTGCCCACACTGCCCTCACACCCCACAGTGCCCTCGCACCCTTCCCTGACCACGCTGTCCGTGTTGCCCGTACTGTTCATGCTGTCCTCGCTGCCCCAGCCTACCCCGCACTCAGCATCAGGCCCTGGCTCCTCCTCCAGCCACCCCGTGACGGTCCCAGGGGTGACACTACCTGCCCAACCTGCGCTGCGACACCCAGTCCCACCCCTTGAGTCAACCGGCCGCGCTGTCGCCAACCCCGCCTGTGCCGCCGCCGCTGCCCCAGACCCTCCGCGGGACCCCCTTGGCTCCCGCTCGCTCCCCGACAGAGAGGAGCCTTCGGTCGCTCCGTCTCCTCCCTCGGCGCCTCCGGGAGCCCGGCCCGCCCCGCCATCTGCTCGAGGCTTGGCAGCGGGAAGGAGGAAACCCCGGGCGGCCCTGCGAGGGCAGGCGGCAGCCGGGGCGACATGGGCAGCGCCGAGGAGGATTATAACTTTGTCTTCAAGGGTGAGTCCTGCGCTCGATGCTACCCCCCTCTTCCCCAAAAGGAGTGGAGCAGAAAGCCAGGAGCTGCGGGGAGGGAACTAGGGTGCCTTTTCCGCTGAGCTGCTGTGTCCCGAGCTGGGACGTTGTTGACTCTCCCTGCAGCTGTGATGGGACACTGGGAGCTACACAGGGTCAGGGGACTGGGGAGCAGGCACCGACCACTGACAGCAGTGAGGCCAGGGCTGGTGAGCGGCACCAGGGTGCACAGAGGCCCGGGGAGATCCACACTCATCCCAAGGCTGCAGGTGTAGAGTGCCAGGCAAATTGCTGGTGTGGGATGGGGCTGTGAAAGCTGGGGCATGAGTGTGTGAGACATAAATGCCATAACCCCCGAGAGCAGTGGGCATTGAAAAGTCGTTTGCTGTGGTGACCTGGGTGGTGGCACATGCAGAGGACACGGGGGTCAAACCTGAGCTGGAGAAATGGGGGCACAGCCTCATACCTCCCATCCTGAGCTCTTTGGGCCCACCCGGTTTCTGCCAGGTGCTACTGGCTGGACTCTGCTGGAGCTCAGCGCTCCCTTTGGGCGAGTGGAGACAGACAGGCTCCGGTGTGCCACCCATTCTGGGTGCCCACTGCAGCAGGGTGACCCAGGACCCACCAACATCCTCACCCTGCTCCTGCTGCCCAGAGTGCAGTAGCCATGGCCCCCCTGAACAGCTCTGGGGCCGCACCAGCACTAGGGAGCACAGTTGGGCTGCCACGGGGACCCCCATTTGCTGAAGGAGTGACCACACCAGGGGTTAAACCCACACAGCTGCCCAGGCTCTGCAGCCTGCCTGGGGTCATCAGACAGCAAGCAATGCCCATGTAACCAGTGCTGGTAGCTGGGGCAGTCCAGTGGGATTTCTCCTTCCTTCCACAGTCGTCCTGATCGGGGAGTCTGGGGTGGGAAAAACAAACCTGCTCTCTCGTTTTACCCGCAACGAGTTCAACCACGACAGCCGCACCACCATCGGCGTGGAGTTCTCCACCCGCACAATCCTGGTGGGAGACGCCGTGGTGAAGGCTCAGATCTGGGACACTGCCGGACTGGAGCGGTACCGCGCCATCACCTCAGCGTAAGGATGGGAGGCCTGAAATCCGTGCTTCTCCTGGGACCTGGAGGGGAATGCTCTCATGGTTCAGCCCCATGGGTGAGGATGCTGGGGGGAGATCTGGAGCATGGAATGATGATGGGGTTGTGTCATAGGTATTACCGAGGGGCTGTGGGTGCCCTGGTCGTGTTTGACATCACCAAGCACCAGACGTACGATGTGGTGGACCGCTGGCTGAAGGAGCTGTACGACCATGCCGAGGCCAGCATCGTTGTCATGCTGGTGGGGAACAAGACTGACCTTGCACAGGCTCGGGAGGTGCCCATGGAGGAGGCAAAAATGTTTGCAGGTACAGGCTGGCACCCTGCCACAGGGCTGGGGGCTTGAGAACCTCCCCAACAGCGTGGACCTGCACCACTGCAGATACCTAAACATCTCTAAAGGTGCTCCGGATTGGAGCCACATCCTCACTGGGGTCTGCATCATCTCAGGGGCTCCTTTCCTTGCAGACAACAACGGGCTGCTGTTCGTTGAGACCTCGGCACTGGACTCCACCAATGTTGAGGAAGCATTTGAGACCATCCTGAAGGGTACGGGCACTGGCGCCGTGGTGCAGCAGGATCCCAGGGCATCACAGGGTAGCTTCCCAGGGACGCAGGGCTGGGCAGAAGATGTGCAGCACTTCTCTCCCTGCTCCACTTGAGCTATTTGGAGCTAGTTTCATGAGGTCTTTGGGGCTAGTTTTGGTGTTGTCTTTCTGGCTGGTTTGGTTTTCAGCCTTTGGTGCTGGGCGTTTCACTCCCCACACCCGCAGCTTTGTTCTCACGGCCCCTGGGCATCCCTGAAGCCCCGGGGGCTGCTTCTCCCCCGTAATCTCCAGTCTCCTTCCTGTTGTCCTGGGCTCATGACTTGATGTCTCCAGCATCCTGCCAAACCAGCCATGGGGACCTGGGGGGACAGGGATGGAGTCCAAGAGCAGCTCTCCAGGAATGGCAGCCAGCAGCATCCAGGCAGTGAAGTGTGCCATGCCGTGCTGAGCCATGCCAAGCTGTGCAGTGCTGTACCACACCATGCTGTGCCGTGCAGTGCTGTGCCGAACCAGCCTGGCCCAGTGAGCTGCCAGCCCCAGCACAGGGTGAAGCACTAATCCCAGGTTGGGCAAGAGGAAATTGCTTAAGCACAGGGTGTTCCTCATGCACCTCTCAGGGATGCACCCTGTGGGAGCTGCTCCCCTGTCACCCCTCAAGTCACCCCTCCCTGTGTAGAGGGGAAGGAGAGCCACTGGAATGCTGAGCTGTGGGCGAGCAGTGGGGGCTGCAGGCTTGAAGCTGTCCCTGCATCCCCAGGGGGTCGTGGCTGGCACACAGACCTCCTGGCACTTCTTTTGCAGAAATCTTCTACAAAGTGCAGAAGCAGAAGCAGAGGAGCAGCCAAAGCAACACGGTGTCACTTGCCAGCGAGAACCCCGCAAGCACGGCCCCGGCACAGGCGGAGAGGCGCCCGTGCTGCGTGGCCCTCTGAGCCCGCTGGGCACCCCGGGAAGCCCCCGGGGAACCCCACGGCCCCGGGACACACCAGTGGCATCCAGCACAGGCTGGTGTCACCCTGCCTGCAGTGACATCCCTGTCCTGGTGCAGTGGGGACCAACAGCCTGGACAGGAGCCAAATTCTGCCATAAACGGTGAGAAGCACCAGTTCCAGGAGCTCTTCTCTCTCTGTTTCATTTTTGCTGGGCCCTGATTAGCATCACCACTGTCACGCACCGTATCAGCCCTTGTGGACCTGCAGGGCAAAGAACCAGGACACCCCTGAGGCACCTCTGGGGAAGAAGCCAGGAGGTTCTGGGCAGGATCATGCCAGCAACGGGAGCTCTCTGATTGCCTCTGCCCCTGGGGTTGCTCCTGTAGGGCCATCCTGTGCCATGTGCTGAGGATGTGGCTGACCAACAGGTGTCTGTCCCACCAGGGACTGCTCTGGAGTTGAGCCAAGCCCTCAGGAGTGAAGTGGCAGCACTCAGCCCTTGGCTGTCTCATCCCTAGACATCTGTCCCATCCTTAGACATGGGGCAAGTGTGACAGCCAGACCAAGCAAAGGTGCCTGCTGTCTGCATGGCAGAACAGGGCTCGGCGCGGGGCCCAGTGCCGTGGGGCCGGGAGCAGCTCTGTGTCCAGCACGGGTGTGACGCAATCATTAAAGGACTTGTGAAATGCAGGTTTACTGAGCTGGAATTCCTGCGTGTTTGTGGTCAACGCCCTGGGTCCCCACCTTCATGATGTGCTGAAGATCGTGGCCTCCAAAGCAGCCCAGCAGGATGCCATGGCTCCCCTCTGCCCCCTCCCACCCTGATGCCATGTTCCCTCTGTGCCCACTCCCACCCTAAAGCCATGCTCCCGCTGTGCCCCTCCCCATGCAGCCTTTCCCAGTTTACGTGCCCTGTTTGAACTTTATCCGTTCAAATGATGACGCAGCCTCTGCCAGTTATCTGAAACCCCTCGGAAACGCGAGAATTCCTGCTGGATTCTCTGTGTTTTCACTCGCTTTCCCTTTGCACCACGCCAGACGTGCCAGCCCAGCTCCACGGTTCTGCGTGCAGCGCGTGGCCGTCACTGTCCTCCCCAGGAGCACACACAGGCAGTGGCCTGTCCCTGCCGCCATGCAGCATCCCTGCCCCCCTTACCTGGCCTAGGTGAGCACACCTGAGTGCTGACGGGCAGCCCCGGCCGCCAATGGGTGTGGAGCAGGAAAGGCTGTGGCCACCAATGGGTGGCGGGGGACAGCCCCTGCCAGGGCTGGATAAGGCCCGGAAATCCCAGTTGGCCCAGTGGGAGTGGGGCTGTGGTGCTGGGCGAGATGCGGGGCAAGGATGATGAGTACGATTATCTCTTCAAAGGTGGGTCTGCTGCCCGGCCACGCTGGCCGTGCCTGCAATGAGCTGTGCCCGGTCTCAGCCCGCTGCCGTCAGGGCTGGCTCGGGATGGGACTGGAGGCTGGGGCTTGTACTGGGATGTAACAGCCAGTTCCCACTTCTCCGGGCGGGACGGGACGGGGGGGGGGGGCTTGTTGTGGTGTTCCACTGTGCTGGGAAGGAGGGTGGATACTGGTGGTGCTGGGGTTGAGACGCTGCCATGGTCGGGGGGTTTGCTGGAGCTGGTCTGATGGTTTGGGGTCCGGTGCTCCTTACAGCAGCTCTTTACTGCTGCGGGAGGAGGCTGGAGCCCTGGCCTGAGCGCACGGCGTCCGGGGAGGGGTGGCTGTGGCCAGGGCAGGGTGCTGCTCCCGGGGCTGGTGGGGAAGGCTGGTCTGTGGGGCTCTGTGGGTGCCGTGTCGGCCCCTGAGCACCCGTGGGAGCACATCTGGGAGCTGAGGAATCAACCCCAGGAGAGAAAGCCGTGCTGCTCCCCGGCTGCGGTGGAGGGGAAGGATCCAGGGATCCGGGCATGTCCTTCCTGGTGCTGGTCGTGTATGAGCTCACTGCTGTGCACGGGGCGAGGGGGGGACAGGGACAGGCCCTTGAGGACCCGGCGTTGGCGTTTCTGGCTGTGGGAGCCCCGCATCCCCATGAAGCGCCCACATCCCTGCGCATGCCAGGCTCCCCTGCGGTCTGCTGTGGCCAAAGCAGGTGCTGGGGAAGCAAAGGGACATCTTGGCAATGCCACAGCCTCCTGAGCCATAAAATCCAGGGTGTGAGCTCACCAGTGGGCGGCTGTGAGTCAGCCTGCCCGAAGGGCCCCGAGTAATTCTAGCCACCGACACGATGTAATTCCAGCCAGCAACATGCTGGTAGCCCCTGGCTCCTTGCACACCTTCCCTGGCCACTGCCCAGGAAAATCCTCCTCTCTGAAGTTAGTCTGGGACCTGGTGTGGGGGAAACTCTGATGCTGAGCAGTGCCTCAAGTACGATGCCCAGCTGCTTTGTTCTGCGCTTCCTGCCCCATGCTGTGCCAGCAGCGTGGCTCTGAGAGGGCTTCAGCACATGGTCCTCCTGTGTCTATGCATCTCCTGTCATCCTACAGGAGCCAGGGCTGGGAGCAGCTCACCATAGCCTCTTCATTCCCCTCCTGGGTCTCATGGTGGTCTCTGGAGTTCTTGAAAAATAGGAGAACTCAGTTTTCAATGCAAGGGCAGCTCATCCCTCCCAAAGCAGGAGCAAAGTCGAAGGGGGATGCAGCGTCCAGGGGCATGGAGCTGGGCTAGTGCTGCCAGGTCCAACAGCTCTGCGAGCCCAGCCTCTCCCCGGAGAAAGGGAGATTGTCACAGCTGGAAGCAGCTTTATCCCAAGCTCCACTGAAATGGGAGCATCAGTTGTTGCAAAGCACAATGCACATTCCAGCTGTGCAAGGCCCTGGTACTGCTGGAGGGGCTCTGTGGCTGAGGAACAGCTCTGGGCATGGCTGCTTCTGGGACCCTTCCTTGGGGCCCTGTGTGGAGCTCTAGGCTGATTCCCTCCCTGCAGTGAGGCGTGGTGTGCCGAGGATGTTCACCAGTGCTTGCAAGATGTGTTCAGAGGCAGTGAGGACAGAATGTGCCAAATGCTTTTGTACCTGGGGTGGGGGATGCTGCTCCAGCTCCTCAAGCCATTGAAGCTCAGGGACATGGGGCTCATCACCCGCACAGGCTGCAGGACCCTGCACCACCCACCCTGCATCCCTGGTGTGGTCCAAAGCCCTCTGGAGCCTGCCATGGAGCAGGCACTGCCAGGATGGGGATTGTGGCAGTTGAGCTGGGGAAGCAGCAATTTCCTGTTGCTGGTAAACAACCGAGCTCATATCAAAACTTCGAGGCTCAGAAAGTGGTAATGAACCTGGCTCGCCACTGGCCTGCATTTCCTACCATCTTGTCCAGGCTGTTATGGTCCTCTCAGAGCTCTGTGTAGTGGGCAGCAGCTGAGAAGCCTCCCCAGCAGCTGGGCAAAGCAGGGGGGTTCTGCCCGTCTGCTCCACTCTGGTGAGACTCCCCTGCAAAGCTGCCTCCAGCTCGGGGGCCCCCCACCACAGGAAGGATGTGGAGCTCCTGGAACAAGTCGAGGAGGCCACAGAGATGTTTCAAGGGCTGGAGCCAGGCTGGGAGAGCTGGGGATATTCAGCCTGTAGAAGAAAAGGCTCCTTAGACCAGTGCCTAAATGGGCTTCAGGAGAGCTGGAGAGGGACTTTGGACAAGGGCCTGGAGTGACAGGACACAGGGAATGGCTTCCCACTGCCAGAGGGCAGGGATAGATGGGCTATTGGGAAGGAATTCTTGGCTGTGAGGGTGGGGAGACCCTGACACAGGTTGCCCAGAGAAGCTGTGACTGTCCCATACCTGGAAGTGTTCAAGGCCAGGTTGGATGGGGCTTGCAGCAACCTGGGAGAGTGGAACCAGGTGGTGGAACAAGATGGGCTTTACGGTCCCATCCACCCAAACCACCCTGTGATGCTGTGGAGGAGCTGCCCTTCCCTCATTCGCTGGCTGTCCTGACACAGCAATTGCCGGCGATGCTCTGGTGCCTTCCAGTTCCCCTCAGTGATCCTAGGGAGCTGTTCCACATCCTGCTGGGCTTCCTGGAGCCAGGCTGTTTGCTGGCTGCCCTACACTGAGGGTTTTGTCGACGGGGTGGCTGCACTGTTGGAGGCTCTGCACCATGCAAGGGAGCCATGTCTACGGGCTGGAGCTGGTGGGAAGGGGTTATCCAGGACATGGAGCAACATCCTTGCAGGATGGTGGCTGCTGAGCCTTGAGTGAGTGTAGCTGTGCCTTGCTGTAGCTCCTGCAGTGTGTGGTGTCCCAGTGGCCCCTTGCTGGTGCTGCTGTTCCTGAGTCCTCCCCACCATGGTCACTGGATGGCTGTGACCTCAGCCCTGCTGTGGAGACATGTCCCACAGGTGGGCAAAGTGAAGTGTCTGAGTACACCTGGGGAATGAACAGGGTCGGCAGCGGGGGAATTAAAAACAATTTAAAAAATAAACCCAAAAAGCTGTTGAGTCATAAACTCAACAAACTTGACTGGGGAGGTGTGTGATAAAGCTCCCCAGAGCCTGTTTCACCAGGTTTTACAGGAACCAACCAAATCTGGGACAGGCAGAAAATGCATTTAACCCACACCCAGGGACTTCCCAGCTCCTGGGCTGGACCAGCAGCAGTGGAGGAGGAGGAGGAGGATGCTGTCCTCAGGGCTGGAGGGCACACAGGGTTGGCAAGAGGAGCCCCAGCTCTGCCTGGCCTCTGGCCTGGCTCTCCCCACACAGGTCCTGCCCCTGGTTTTCTGCCCATTTTGGGTACATCAGTGCATATGGTGCTTTCCCATCCCCAGGGAAAGAAACTCCTGGCAACTTCCCAGTGACGGCAGGGATTTTCTCAAGGGGTATTTATAGGCAGCAGTGATGCTGCCGGGAGGAGTGGAGGCAGCTGGTCCTGCTCTGCTTTACCCCTCACCTGTCAGCTTCTCCTGGGTGAGAAGGAGATGGGGAGGGCAGATGGGGACACTCCCATCCCTGCCAGGCTGTGGGATGGGCAGCTTTCCTGGGTGGCTGGGGGAGCTGACACTGTATTTGTGCCCCCCAGTTGTGCTCATAGGGGACTCTGGGGTGGGGAAGAGCAACCTGCTCTCACGCTTCACCCGCAATGAGTTCAACCTGGAGAGCAAGAGTACCATCGGGGTGGAGTTTGCCACAAGGAGCATCCAGGTGGACAACAAGACAGTGAAGGCTCAGATCTGGGACACGGCTGGGCAGGAGCGGTACCGTGCCATCACCTCAGCGTGAGTTTCCTTGCTCCCAACCTGGGGCCCTTGCCTGGGGCCCTGCTGTGACCCTGTCCCCTCACTGTCCCCCAGGTACTACCGGGGGGCCGTGGGAGCTCTGCTCGTCTATGACATCGCCAAGTACCTGACGTACGAGAACGCGGAGCGCTGGCTGAAGGAGCTGCAGGACCACGCTGACGCCAACATTGTCATCATGCTGGTGGGCAACAAGAGCGACCTGCGGCACCTGCGGGCTGTGCCCACCGATGAGGCCAGGGGCTTCGCAGGTATCTTCCCCCACCCTGTCCAGCCCCATCCCATCTGGCTGGAGTTCATGACACCCACCTGAGCTCACTGTTCTTGCAGAGAAGAATGGGCTGTCCTTCCTTGAGACATCTGCTCTGGACTCCACCAATGTGGAGACTGCTTTCCACAACATCCTCTCGGGTAAGGGGCAACCAGGAAAGGGAGGGACAGGAATAGAGATGGCTTTGGACATTGTGTTCTCCCAGGACACCCCCTGGGTGGGTACTGGGTTGCAATCCTGCTCCCCTGGAGGGCGAGAGGTGGGCATTTGCACCCCTGGAGCTCTGTGTTTGTGGAAGGAGCAGATCCCCCACTGAAATACCTACCTAAAGAATTGATTTTTCACTTCTCTCTCTGCTGGCAGAGATCTACCGCATCGTGTCCCAGAGGCAGATCACTGGGCAGCCGGAGTCAGAGTTCGGCCCCTCCACCACCATCGAGCCCATCCGGGTGCTGCCCACGCAGCAGGAGGGTCGGCAAGCGCCCTGCTGCCAGAACATCTGAGCCCCCCACCTTGACCCCCCACCACCCAGCACACGGTGGCATCATATGTCTCACCCTCTACCTCTGCCCGCTGCAGCTCCCTGGGCAGTGCAGGCTGGTGGCTGCTTTTGTGTGCACCATCACACTGCCCATATGCTGCTTCGCCTGTGTTTATGTAGGACCAGCAAAAACGGGGGGGAGGCAAAGCATCAGGGTGTCTCCCCTCTCTCCCCAAGGTCGGGGACATGCCATCCCCTGTGTCCCTGCTCCCTTTAGCCCTGCAGGCACAGTCACTGGGTGACTGGGTGGCACTGAACAAGCCCGAACATGGTGAGTCCCTGTTTGGTGACGCCCTGTGTGCAGCCCCGTGGGGTGGGTGGGGAGGGGGACACTGGGTGCAGCCTTCTCCTGCCTGGTGAAACCAGCAGTGATGCAGATGGTTGTGCCCAGCCCTGTCCCTGCGGCACCAAGAGCTGGGAGTGCCTCTGGGTGCTGCTGGGGCCATCCAGGGTGGGGGTAGGGGTGACACTGTTTTTGTGTTGTGACCCCCCCCCCCGCAGCATGACCCCAGCAAAGAGAAAAGCTGTGATTCTTCCATGGAAAGAGATGGGAGCAGGGGCTGGGGGGCCTTGGCCTTTGGGAAGCCCCAAGGAGGGGAAAAGGGGGGACCGGGGATTTGGGGGGCTGAGGGTTGAGGGCAGGGGTGAGGTGCTGAGGGTGGGCACGTGGTCCCTCTGCGCAGCTTCCCGTGTGGGAGCCGGTGTCAGCACTGGGGACCCCTCGGCTCCAGCTGTGAGGACCCCCTGGCATGGCTTGGCCCTTCCCTGCTCGAGTGTTTGGCCATCGTGGCTGGTGGCTGCATGGCCCAGCCTGGGGACAGGCCGCCACTGCATGGAGTGTCTGCTGCATCGGTGGGATGGCAGTGGCCTTGTCCCCTGCCTGGGGGACAGCAGCCACTCCCCAGGGTGGACATCACCCAGGATGCTGGGACAGACTGTGCTGAGCCCAGTGCTGCTGGCAGGGGTGATTGGCAGGTGTCAATCCAGAGGGGTGCAGGTGGGAAAGCCTGCCCCATTGACCCAGTGCTGGGAGCGTGGCCCCTGTCGCAGTGTGGGGTTTTGGGGGAATCTCTTTCTTTTCACAGCTGCCCGCAGTCACTGCATCTCACTTGGCTGTGCCAGTAGGATCTGGGCCAGGGTCTCCCCTTGGGGCACAATTTGTTGATGAAACAGAATTTGAGGCAAAATCCCCAAATAAAGCTGCTGTTGAGGCATTTTCTCTCTCTGTCAGGTCTTTCCTTGAGGCAGGAGCAGTGCCAGCCTCACATGGGGCAGCTGGGCAGCATCCACAGGCAATGAAGGGTGAGGAGGAGGAGGAGGATTGGGAGGAAGGTGTGAATGTAGCCTGGGCAGGAGGATGTCCTACTGGGAGGCCAGAGGGGAGAGCTTGAAATTCAGGATTAGAACAGGTTGGATCCTGCTGCTGGCACAGGGGCAGCTGAGGATGCACCGTATGGGTGCCCCTTTTTATCCACCCACAGTGCAGCCACCCTATCCCTGGCAGCACCTTAACCTTGGCTCCAGCCCTTGGCACTGTGTCCCTACGCCACGGCCCTGCCCCCTCCAGAGGCAGCCTAGTCCCTGAGCTGGCCAGCCCCATCCTCTCCCATACCCTGGGTCTGACCACAGCTGGGGGCTGTCCCCAGGTGAATGGTGACCATTGCCCCATGGACTGGGCTCTACCCCCATGCCCACCTCAGCTGGCAAAGCCCTGGCAACTTGCAGACCAGTTGGAGCTGCCAAGCACCACCTCCTCCCACACCATCTGCCCACACCAAAACACGGTGCCAAGAGGTGATGTCAGCCCCACTGGCTGGAGAGGTGGGCGTGCGGGGTACGGGTGCTGCTCCAAAGGGCTCCACAAAGGAACAGGGCTGAGCCAAGCGCTCCTTGGGGCTCACTGCCATTGGATGTGCCATCAGCTTGGCACTGGCATGGACACATGGGATGATGAGTTCATTTAGACTCATGGAGACACTTTTGGGCTCGGCAACTCAGTTTTGTTCCAGCCTTTCCAGTTTTTAGATGTTTTCTGCTGGCATGAAGAAGTGGGAAGGGCAAAATGTGGCACAGGGTCGCCCATGGAGATGGGACCCGCTAGCACCAGGACTGGGAGAAGCAGCTTCCTCAGGAGGCTTATCATCTCACAAGTGCTTTAATGAACCCCAAGAAGTGCTGCCAAAAGCCTGGGACTGGTGGGAGGTCCAGGAGGGATGGCAGAGGGAGGTCCAGCCCCACTGCCCTGGAACTCAGCCCAGCAGGGCCTTGTTCCCAACCACTGCTCCCGGCCCTTCCTCAAGTGTGAACAGACACAAACCAGGAGCAGATACCAAATTTCTTAAGTAATAATACTTTAATAAAATTAAGTTCTTAATGTAATTTAGCACATTTAATACATTAACCCTTTCCCTTCTTTGTTTTCTACAAGTTGTGCAACATCATTATTTAATTTTCTTTTATTTTAATTTTTTTCCTTCTCCCATTATACTATATGCCTCAAAACTCAGACAACAAGCCTAACTCTACTTCTATGTTCGGTTATATCTCTCTCTCAGGCTTTTATTTTTGCGTCACGCCAGAGAGATGAAAATACCTGGATGGAACATGTGATCGGTTTCCAATAGTAACAATCCCAACTACAGGTTTCCTATGACGTTAAAAGAAAAGAGGGGAAAAAAAAAAAGCAAACACAAAATAATAGGGAATGGACTTTCAATGGAAGGGCCACAGAGTTGGCATGGCCGGCAATGGCCGGGCCACTCCGTGGCCAGCTGGCTCAGCACGAGGTGGGAGTACCATGGAGCAGGACCGTGTGACAGCGCCCCGATCCAAGGGAGAGCGGATACACACGAACTTGTACATCAGTCTGAAGCGAGGATGAGAGGAAGCCAACGTGGTGCTGTGCAAGCAAAGCCATGAAGGGCGCAGGAGGGCTGTGCTCCCCTGGGTGGGTATCAGTGAGATCAGCTGCTGCAGGGACCCCGTGGCTTGGGTTTCATTTTAGCACGTCTCATGTGGGAAATCCCACTGGAGCTGCTCTGCCAGAGTCCCAACGGTAGCAAGCTGGAGCCTGGATCTCTTTGATACCAGGGCAGAGCCGGAGGAAATCCCCTTCAGCCCCACAGGCTCCCGACTGAGCAGCCTGGGGGCTGCTCTGGGCATCCCTGGGGATTTCCTCGGCTTGCCTGGGGCTGGGATCAGAGCCGGCTCTGCAGTGGCTGCGGTTCGATCAGACCTGCCGGTCTGAGATCTGCCAGCCTTCATGCCCATTGCCTTTCATGTTTGCTTAACACTGCTTTCTAACTCAGGAGCAAATGCCATGCTCCAGCCCCTAGTCCTTTTCCCCCCCTTTTTTTTTAATGATTATCTTGAACAGAATTCATAAAGAAAAAGGAAAAAAGAATGCTGATGGTTTCACAGATAAGCAAAACAGCCTGTGACCGCATCTTGCGTCCCAGCTCCCAGGAGCCAAGAGCAGATCTCCACGGCCACACCACACTGCTACCTCTCACCGCTCCGTTTCTCTGCAAGTTGTTTCAAAAGCATCATCGTAAGCCCAGAAAGCACATCCTGCTGTCAGCAACCCGGTGCCACCACTGGAGGGGGACTTCATTTTCACATAGACAGTAGTGGAACTACTCCAGATTTTACATTAGTGTCACTTTACTGGGGGTGACTTTCAATTTGCTCCATTAGCAGCCCTGAAGCGATGCTGGAGCAGATCCAGCGGGGATGCTGCAGCCTGCCAGGGCTGCAGTGACTCCAGATTCCAGTAGAGTAACCCATTGGAACAGTGGAGCTGCACGGGAGGGAGGCAGGAGCTGCCCAACCTCTCCTATCTCCCGCTAGCACAGCGCAGGCAAACCAAAGTCTGCCTAGCACAATTCCAGCCGAATTTTTCACTGGGTCAACTGACAGCAGAACATGACTTCAAGTTTCTACAGGATGTGAAAACCCACACTAAAACACAGAGATTGCTCCCTAACATCCTAGAAAGGGTTTTGGAAGAACCAGCCCACGCTGGCTCTGCTGCCACCAAGGACACCTTGCTGGGGCTCGGCAGAGGTGGGACGGGACCCCCTGTCCGTACACAAGTGACGATAAAGTGCATCCACTCTCCAGTCCAGGGCACCACTGTACAATGTCCATCACTGACGCTTCTTCAAGTATCAAATCAAAAAAAATGAGGTAAAACAAAACTGAAAGAGCAAACAGGCTGCCTCGCCGCCCCGGCAGGGAAGGACCAGGCGCTTGATTCCACCGAGCACGAACCCCCCTGGAAGTGCAGGAGACATTGTGCCCTGCTTCCCGAAATGCCCCAGCATGCCGGGAGGGTCCTGGGGAGGGATCTCAGATTCACAGTGCTATTTATACGCAGAAACCGAATGAGAACTGTCTTCATTCCTGTCCTGACCTATTGCATGGCTTTGCTGAGTGATGAATGCTGGTAAAGGCTACCCCAGCCCCCCGAAGCAGGCACCGTCAGGGAGCAAGGGGCAACCACCGTGCTTCTCGAAGGCATCTGTGTGGATGCTCCCAAGCTGCAGGAGATCCGTGGGTTTGCTACGGCTGAGCCACAACACAGAGGAGAGGAGCAAAGGCTAAACCCAGAGGGAACCAACTTCCAAGGGTGTTTTCTTTGCAGCACTCGGCTTTGCTAATGTTGCTGCCTCTCGGATGTTTCTTTCTGAGAGCTCTCCTTTAAGCAGAGATTTTGGTGCAGTGAAAAGCAACACCACTACTCCAGAGAGAAGTGCTGGCCTGTCTCTGGAACGAACTGAGTAGCTGGCAGGGGCATGGGGCACTTCCTGCCCCAGCGCTGGTGTCAGGGATGTGTTGCCCTGCCCTGCAGTGCCCAGAGCGGGTCTGCCATCGCAGCACCCACTGCATGCTGCCAGCTCGAGGAGCCCTTGCTCCCGCTCTCGGCACTGCAGGGACTCAGGATCCATCTAGAACACAATGCACTGTGCTGGCTAAGAATGGCCTCCAGCCTCCTCCATGCTCCTGCAGACAAAAACCAGGCATGTGCCACGAGTGTCACTCTCCCGTGAGCAGGACAGCATCGGGGCAGCTGTCAGGAAGCCAAGCTGTGGGATCAGGAATGTCATGGCCCAGCACAGCTGCAAGAGGGCCCTTTCAGGCCAGCAGAGACTTTTCCAAACATCTCACCTGCAGCTCCAATGCTCAAAACCGATGGTTGGAAGGCCAAGCAGAGAAACACCCAACAAACCAAATCTCCTGGAAGATGCCACGTGCTAAGCAAGTGAGCTCATCCCGAGGTGCACGGCGTCTCCCGGCGCAACGCAACTGGGGTGAGAGAGAACCAAGAAAAAGAAAGAAAACAAACAAAGAGGGAACAAACCAACCCTAATGCCCTGACACTGCCCAGTGCGAGGGCAGAGCCTCCGCCCGGCACCTCACTGCCTTCGAGCTCTGTCTGTCACCTTACAGAGGGGAGATCACCCAATCTTCCTTTCCTTCGCCTTCCCACCTGGGATGGTCCCACCTGCCCATCCCGGGATCTTCCCACACCTTTGGTGCTTGGAGAAGTTCAAAAACCAAGAACAGCCCAAGGAAAGTAACAGCAACTTTGAACATTTTTCTGCAATTTCCTGCTCCAAGCCCAAGGCTGGAAGTCAGAATAAGGCAAAAATTAATGGCCTAAAACTTCCTTATTTTGTTCCGTGACTAGCCAAATCTGTCTATTTTTATTAAAAAAGCAACATAAACCCCCAAACGTATCTTTTTAAAAAAATACATATTATTAGATCCTTTTTTTTTGTCTTTTTTTTCCCCTCTATAAAAATAACTTCAGGACTTTGATTGACAGAAGGTACCAGTTGGTGGCCATTATTTTGTTAGGCTTTCGGTCATTTATTTGTTTGCTTCAGAAAAATAGTACCAAAAAAAGATGGAATTCCTGGGGAAGTTAACAATGATCGTGTTCACAAGTTTATTTTACATTCTGCTCTGTCTGGGATCACTTGGATCTACTATAGATTAAACAATATGGATAGCATCTACTATTTGAACTAGTTAATTTTTTTTAATCTTTACTCTAGGATTATATGAAATAAATTTGAGTGTTTATTATTATTAACATTTTTTTTAATACCCATCAACGCAAACCTTTTTTCTTCTTCTCATTTTTGGTTAAAAACAAACAAACAAACAAACAGAAAAAAATCTTATTTTAAAATGCTTCTTTGAAAGGCAACAGAGCAGAAGCATCGCCCCATCTTCCTGCTGCTTTGGGAGGGGGAGCAGGACATGGGCTGGATTGGGGGTGTGAGGGGGACAGACTACCCCTCACTCCCCAGCCCACAGGGAGGTCGTGGCTGCTCAGCACATCCCTAAAGCAGCCCCTGGGACAAGATCCTGTGAAACACTCCGGGATGTTCTGGAGCCAAGCGCATGCTGAAGAGCTTTCCTGGGTTAAAGAAAGCTTGGAAGCCTGCCGGGGGCACTCCCATTGCTCTGGCTGTCCCTGCAATCGGTGTCTTGCAGGAGCTGTGCCCACACTGGCTTGGGGGTGACATGTTCCCATCCAGGGCGGGCTGGAGCTGGCCAGGAGCTCTGTGTAAGCTCAGCCCGTGGCTGGTCAAAGCACCAGCACAAGCCGACAGCTCTGGTCTGGCACAAACTCCAAAGGAATGACCATGGATGTTCTCAAGATCACACCTGGCCTGAACACTGGGACCAAACCCTCCTGTCCCTGCAACCCGCCCAGTGCAGGAAGCGACGGAGCCAAGGTCTAAAGGGAGGCAACAGACGGTGACCACCCTCAGGTCTCCAGAGCCCCCCACGAGCACGCTCCAGCCGGGCGTCTGTGCCGGCAGCGGCTGTCAGTCCCTCCCAGCAAGGCTGTGCAAAGGACCATAAACCCTCGCGTTGCACTGGGCTCTCTGGAGCCAGATCAAGGACAAAACTCCTCTGGCTTCCTGGGATGGGATCAGGCTGGCAGTGCTGGCAACAAGGCGGAGGAGGGCAGGGAGGTGGGTAGTGCCAGCTTTGCCCTCCGAGCACCCAGCTCTCCACAAGCCCCTGTCTCAGGGAACCACAGCAGGAGCAAACTCTGTTCCCCAGCGCCCGCCCGGGTGGTGAATCGGGTTGGGTTGGACCCTGGGATGCCCAGGGTGCCCAGGAAGTGCTGTGCCACAGCAGGGCAGGGCCTTGCCAGCGCCGGCACGGGGTGATGCCGCCCAAAGACTGCCCCAGAGCCAGCCCGGAGCCGAAGCCCACCCAGACCTCGACCCTTTCCAAGGGGATTCCCAGATGGAGCAGCCACAGGATGGGGACACAGGCTTGGGTTTATAGTGGTTTTTCTCTTCTACTTCTCTGCTTTTAATTACCTTTTTTTTTTTTCTCTTTTTTTTTTGTTTAAATACATCCAACTGTGTTAATTTCTTATTTGTGGAAAGGGCTATCTGCACCATAACTATCACCTTTACATACACACACACACACACGAAAAAGGAAACATATATTAAAAACACTTTTTAAGCAATACTCTGGATACAAATGTATTTTTTAACCTACATATATTCTAAACCTTCTAAACTTTTAAGGATCACTTTATCATAAAATAAAATATCCTTTTTTCTTATAATAAATTACCTAATAAAAAGTATTTTTATTAGCCCAGTTCCTTGCTACATTTACATGTAATAAATGCATTTATTAAAATAGAATATTAAATTATAAAGAAATGTTCTAATTTTAAAATCTTAATTTTTTTTCCCTCCTCTCTCTCTCTTTAAAAAACACCAGGAAATGCATCAAAATAAACCCTTCAAACACTAAACAAAACAGGTTGGAGTATTTTGATTTCAGAGGTTAACAGTATTAACAGTCTGAGCCTTTGTATGTATGAAGATTATTATTTTTTTAAGAAAGAAAGAAAAGAGAAAAAAATAATAGATATCCCTCCAGCTGAAAAATACTTTTGCAAATGGGAGCTAGGACAAGATATTTTTATAGTATCTCCTCATTAAATATAAATCCAATTTTGGTTCTTTTTTCTTTCGTTATGTATTATAATACACACTATTCTCTATATAATTTATGTCGATGAGGATGACATCACAGCATGATATTACTTTATCCCTCCGTTTCCCTTTGTTATGTTTTGTCACCCGCTCCCCCGCACCGTCCCTTGTCCAGGAGTCGCTGTCTCCGCCGCGGCAGCTCGCAAACACCGCCCGAGGACGCAGTTTTGGGGGACGCGGCCCCGTCCCGACACCCCGCGGCCCCGGTCGCCTCTCCCTGCCGTGCCGGGAGCGGGGAGCCCTCGCTCCCACAGCCCTGACGCGGCTCGGGAGGTCCCGTCCACAAGGAGAGGTCGCAGGATGAGTCCCACATCCAGCACAGCCCCAAGCCCCGCTCCTGGTTCGCAGCAAGTGCCGGAGCCGGCGGAGCTCGGCAAAGCTCGTGCGGAAATGCCAGCGGCGCTGACCGGGCGGGCACCGCGCTCCGGCCGCTCCGTCCCCCCGCGGGCTGACCCTGCCCGGGCCCGGACACCTCGTGCCCGCAGCTCAGCGCCTTCCAGCGCAGCTCTGCTCTCTCTGCTCCCAGCCCCGGGTTTTGGGCACCTGCCCTCGGTGCCACTGCTTGTGCCCTCGTGTCGCTGCCTCGCAAAAGACCACCACCGGCATTCACCCCGCACGGCGCGGCGCGGCGCGGGTCACCTTGGGCCCCACCCTGGCTCCACCGGCCCCCCGGGCTGATGCAAACCCCGGGGAACACCCCACTCCCCAGCCGGGCCGAGGGGAAACCAGCGGCGTCCGTGGGCACCGGCCGCCGTCGGGGCGTGCCCGTGTCCCGTCATCGCTCCCCGGAGCCGATCCCGCTTTGGTGGGACGCGACTTTGCAGGATGGAGGTCTCACGGACCAGGCTTCCCACAAGGGTCTTACCGCTCCTAATCCAGAGGGAGGAAGACTCGCCTTGGTGCGTCGGGTCCCAGCCCCACCTGCCTCCCTCCAGCCCAGGCGCAAGCGGGGTGTCCCCATCACTTCAGCACCCCGAGGGGGTTATCCCAAAAGCCTGGGAAGAATCGTGGGGGCAGCTGAAGCCAGCGAGGTTCAGTCCAGCTGGTTCAAGGGGTCACCAAGGGCATCCTCGTGGTGGAAGGCGAGAAGCGCAAGGACCCGGCTCCGTGGGCGCTGCAGAAAAAGGACGGGTGCAGGAGGAGGGGGCTGTCTTTAGTTATCGTTATTGCTGGTGAATTAGACCAACAAGCCATTTTTAGTCACCTATCAAGGAAGATACAAGTCAGAGCAAATAGTTAAGGTCATGGGCATTTTTCTTGTTTTTTGTTTTTATTTTTTTTTTAAGATTTTTATATATATACATATATTTAAAAAGAGAGAAAAAAAAATTACGCAAATTTGTTGTTTAAGCCCCGCAACCGGGCTCCCCATGAATGCCAACAGGCAGGGCCCAGGCTGCCCCTCTCCAGGTGCCCCATGGGGCCAGGGAGAGGCCCGAGCCCCCCGAGTTCCCCGCAGCCCCCGCTTGAGGCAGAGGTAGCTCTCGGTGCATTTACAGCGCCTGTTTTTTCTTTCTTCCAAAGTTGCTACATCAAAATATGGAGTCGGTGGGGGGTACAGCGGGAAGCAGGGGACAGGGAAAAATCAAAATAAAACAGGGGCCGAAATACTTCTATTCATTTTAAACTAGAACTGCTACATCAAGCTTTTTTTTAATATATATGTATATGTATATATATATGTGTATATATATATATGTATAAAGGTTATTGGAACTGAAGATTTTATTAAAGGCCAACTTGGAGACTTGAGTAGGAACCTCATCTGCAGAGAGGGGCAGCCCCCCAGGACAGCCCCACTCCGGTTCCCATCAGCAAGCATTGGACGTTTGTTTGGGTCATGATTCTTTTTTTTTCCCTTCTTTTTTTTTTTTTTAAAGAAAGGGGTTTTGTTTTTTTCTCTAACATTTGTCAGCATGCAGGAGGCTTTTACATCGTTTCGCTTGTTAAGGTGAGGGAGGAGGTACAAGGAGCAGAGGTGAGCCCCCTGTACCCTTCCCACTCCCCACTCCCTACAGTCAGTGCTAGAACAGGTCCCCCCACCCCAGGTCCCCGACACAGGGTCTCCTTCCCCCCTCCCCACTCCCACCCACCTCTTCACAACCTGGCATCAAATAAAGACATTGATCAAGAACTTGCTCACATTACCACGAACAGACTCCACTCAGCCAAGAACGACTACTCACTCACTAACACAGCGGCCCGGGGCTGCGGCCACAGCCGCTCCCAGCTCAGCCCCTCCAGCACCAATACGAACACTTCTCAACGCCCCTCCGAAGGGTGGTTGATCCCCCGCCCGCCCCCCGCCCCCCGCCCCCCAGCTCGTGCTCCAACCACTCTCTCTACATCAGCGGGAGAATTTTGGGCAATGAACGGATAAAATACAACCCTGGGGTGGGGGGGCAGGACACGATGGAGAAGGTGGCACTGGGGAGAGGAGAGGTTCCCGGAGAACAGGAATGTCCTCCTCTCCCTTCCCTTCCCTTCCTGGGACCAAACTTCTGAATGAGAACTGGGTCAGTTCTAGGAAGGATGTGGCCAGTGCTGGCCGGGGCGCCGAAGCCTTTGCCGAGGCCACACTGCCACAGGGAGGGACGGCTGCCTCAGGACAGTGCAGGGGCACGGGGGCTCTGGGAGTTCATCCAGAGCACCCCAGCCCTCCATCACCCACAGCCCCCACACCGGCGGGTCCAAAACACGGCGCCTTCCCCCAGGAAGTGTTCGCATCCCGAGCCGGTCCTGGTGCACGCCGCAGGGCCGGGACAGCCGCACGGCCAGGCATTTCTCAGAGCTCTGGGGAGGAGGGGAGCACCAATTCTGCCTGACAGTGTCCCGTTAGCATGGCACTGTTACTTTTGTCTTTACTTTTCCAAAATATCAGCATCTACTACAGCCTGGGAACATTGCCCACCCCTCCGATCTACCTCTTGCCCCTACGGAATATATTACTGTTGATGCAAAACAGTGGAGGCATCCCATCATCCCACCATCATTTCACACCCTCCAACTGGTATCTGAAGATCAAAAGTGGATCTTTATCAGCACAGAGCACCAGCAACACCTGCCCCAGCACAGTGAGCTCAGCCCCTTCAGTGACCGTGGCCGGTGACCATGGCTGGCCTGAGCCCACCGTGCCAGGGCACAGACAGCAACTGGGAGCAAGCGGCAGCAAACCGAGCAGAAGAGAGGATGTTCCCAGGAACATTATTACGATGAAAATAAAGTCTCCTGTAACTGAAGGGAATAAAAAAATCTCAGGCGATTTTTTTGTTTGGTTTTTTTTTGCTGTTAGAACTGTCTCTGCCAAGTCGTGAAACTTGTTGGTTCAGTTCTAAATCAGGGTCCAGGATCTGTGAGCAGAAGTCGAGGGGTAGGAAATGGGGAAGCAGTGGTAGTGGGAGAAAAATTATATATATGGGTTTATATACACACATATATATATATATAGGTGCTTGCTTAATTAAGTGCCTATATATATATATACACACATATATTTATAGCTGGGTGTACTGGTACTCAATAGGTCAATCCACCACATTTTTACCATCACAGCATTTTGGCATCCACAGACCAGCTGAACAAACCTGATGGAGTGAAGATGCTGGCCTGCACCTTGCATGCATTGGCACGGAAGCCAGACCTGAAGCCCATCCTCTCCCACTTCCCAATGGTTTTAAAGTATCTCATTTAACAAAACCAGGAGTCTTGAAATGATTAAAGGATGTTCAACAAGGCAATTTTTTTTCTGTTTTGTTTCGTTCTGAAAAAAATATAATATATAAAAGTGGCCAACCTCAGGAAGATCCAGGAAAAGGACAGCTGAAGAGGTTTTGGTCCATAAAGAAATACTTTTTCTTCTTTTTTGTTTTTTTTCCCCCCACTTGGTTTGGGTAACAAAAGTTTTGGTCCAGTTTAAAAACGACGACAACAAAATTATCTCTATAAACTCGGGGTTTTTTTGCTTTCTGTTGGGATGCATGTTGGTTTCATATGGGCTCATTGCCTGTATTGCATGATCGTCTCTCTTAGGTTTTGGTGCAATAGGTATATTTTTGAAGAAAAGCACAATGTTGTGTGTGTGTGCGTGTGTGTGCGTGTGTGTGTGTGTGTAGCTGCAGCTGGCATCACTTGAAGAAAAGAATGAAGAGTGACCTACAGAAACGTGGAAGTCGATGCACTCCCCCCACGGATGGGAACTCGGGACTGCTTTGGAAATACCCTGTTAGTGACTCCTGATTGGGCTGATGAACAAATCCCTGCTTGGATAAGGAAAAAAGAACAAAGTTCCAGACTCCACGGTGGCTCAGAATAACAAAATAAACGCTCGTCGCCTGGTGTGATCCCAATAGGTTCTTCCAAACCTTCTTCAGTTTCACTGGCGTCATTTTTATTTCTTCACCTTCTTTTTTGATTTTCTTTTTTTTTTTTTTTTGTGTTTTTTGTTTGGTTTTTTTTTAGAAAAAAAGGAAAACAATAAAAGTTCTTCAGCTGTGATTTTTTTGTTTAAATCTTTGAGGTAATACAGTTGTGCCCTCGTTCTAACAGGTTCCCAGAGGTTGATGGTTTCTTTCTTGTTCTTCTAAATCCCTGTCATCCGTTTTCCTTTCTTTCTGTTGTGTCTTTCTGAGCTCCCAGTTGGGCCGACAACCCTGGGGGGAGGAGAGTGGGGGCTTCAGGCCAAGACAAAGGTTGAACATGGCTGGAGAAAGGCTGGCAGGGCCCTCCCTGCATCCCTGCTCCCTCCCTGGTTGATCCAGGTGGCCTGGCTTGGTTATCGCCAAGAAGTCCCAATCTCACCACCAAAAAAAAATGAACTAAACCGCTTTGCTTGCGAGATCCGAGTGTGCGTTCTGAGTACTTGGTTTACAAAAGACATTGCAGGCTGGAGCATTGTTCGCCCTTCAAAATTTCTGGCTTTGCTATTCATTTTAATTTTATTATTCACTTTTTTTTTTTAAAAAATAACATACATTGCTTGTAAAATAATTTCTTTTCTTTTCTTCTTCTTCTTCTTCTTCTTTAAATTAATTTATTCTTTCATTCATTTTTTGCTCTTCAGATGTCATTATTATTATTATCATCATTATTATTATTATTATTATCATCATCATCATTTTTCTTTCATGGACCCCCCCCATTCTCCCTTCCTACCCCCACCCCCCTAATGCCCTGCTCTGTCTCTTTAGGAAAATATTCTAATGGCCTGAGTGGCTGCCGCGTGGCAAACTGGGCACTCGGGATCAGTCCTCTCGCAGATCCTCACGGCACACTCCATGCAGAAGAGGTTGTGGCCGCACGGCACCAGCGCGGCCGTGACCTCGCTTTCGAAGCACACCATGCACTCGCGGCTGCTGGCGACGGACGTCCGGGCAGCGGCCGGCGTTCCCAGCTTGGAAAACCCCTGGAGCGGCTCCCCCTGCGACCGCCTGGGCAGCCCAGAGAGGCTGGGCTCTGGGATGGAGGAGGACGGGGAGCGATGGGAGTTGGGATGGATGGTGCCGGTGCTGCTGGAGCGCTGCTGCTTCGAGAAGAGCACTGAGACAGGGTTGGTGTTCTCCTGCCCAGCCCACATCGGGGCCCCCGACTCCGGCACCCCATAGTACAGATCCTGCTTGTTCACACCGTAGTTGGGGAAGAGGTAACCGTAATTGAAGTCGTTTTGGTCGTTCAGCCGGGGGGTCTCATAGACGGGGTCGACAGAGCAATCACCGATGCAGCCCAGGCTGTTCTGCCGGAAGGTGGAGAGGGGCTTGCAGCCCGGCGCGGGCGTGTGGACCCGCCAAGCCTCTGAGTAGCGGTTCTCCATGCCAGAGTCAGGGCTGCTGGAGAGGAAGTCATTCTCGTTGTTGTACTCCAGGATCTTGCCTGTCCTTACCGCAATGTGTGTCTCAATCTCTTCCCGGGCACGCTCCACGTTGCCCGGGGCACCGGTGATCTCAAAGACGGGGTCCCGGTCTCGGCTTGGCGTGATGATGTAGGTGTTGGTCTGCTGCTGGATCCGCTTGATGGTGGCTCCCTTGGGGCCCACCACCAGCCCCACCACGCGGTAGGGCACGCGCACCCGGATGGTGACCTGCCCCGGCAGGGTGGGCGCGCTGCCGAAGGTGGTGCCCGCCTTGTTGCGGGAGGCTCTGATCATGGAGAAGTGCTCGGCCGCTGAGATGATCTCCCGCCGGGCCATGGCCACGTCCTCCCGCCGCCCCGTCACCATGAAGACCGGCTCCTCTCCCCGCACCGGGGTCTTGATGTAGGTGTTGGTCTTTGCCCGCAGGGCTTTGATCTTGCAGCCTTGGGAAGAGAGAGAAGAAGGCATGGCAGTTAACAAGGCCGTCCCACCGCTCGCCCTGCTCTGCAGGACACTGGGCTGAGTGGCCATAATCTCCTGTGCCACATGGCAGCCACTGCGCAGAACAAGGCAAAGGCCCCATCCCCCTACCCCTGAGGGGAAATGCCAGAGGGAGGTCCACCCTCACCATTCCCAGAGACTCCCTCCCTCAGGAGTGCCATGCTCCCTTATACCCCAAAACGGAGATCACCATCTTGTGCGCTGCACCGCACCACACCATCCCCCCTGACAGCCTTCCCTCAGCAATCACCCCTAAGATCTCCGTTCCACACACCCCAACACCACGGAGTAACGGGGGATCCAAGCCACCCCCAGGAGTCAGTGGTCTCTTTGAGGAGGCCTGCCCCAGAGCCCCAGGGTGGCCCCCCAGAGAAAATGGTTATCCTCGGGCTCTGGGGACAGAGCTGATGCATGGGGCAGCCTGGAGGTCACAGAACAGGGAGATGCCGGTCCCACAGTCTGGCTGGCCAATGTGGAACCCCTTGGCCACCCTGTGCCAGCTCCCAAGGGGAGTTGCCTGCCATGATTCCAGAGAGCCAGAGCCCTCCGGGAGGACTGTGGTACTACTGAGGAGGTTTTGGGGTGAATGCGGTCAACTTCAGGGGGCCAGGTGTGGAGTTGCAGAGATGCAGCAGTTTGGGCCTCCCCACTACAGACATGGCAGGACTCCAAATGCCAGCAGAGCTAGATGGCCGGGGGTAGCAGGATGCCAGGATTTGCTTTGGGGCTGAAACAGCAAGAAATGGGGCAGGGCTGCCCTCCTGTGAGCCCCACAACAGGCTGCACCACACCCGCTCCAGGTGCTCATACCCTCTCCTGGGATCGCTGGCTACATGTGGTGCTTTTGTGTACCAATATCCACGTACCAGAGCCCACTGAGCCCATTCCCCAGCTCCTAGAACCCACCAAGCCCATTCCCCAGCTCCTCACAGCTCAGAAAACAGCCTTCTGCTTTCCCAAAAAGGGCAAAAGACTTTCCAGTGTGTTTTGGAAGGTCTTGATCTGTGACTCCAGATTCCCAGATGACACCAGGATGCCATCAAGCAACTAAGTGTTTTTACAGATGGGGCACAGTTCTCTAAAGGACCCCTCCTGCCCCTCAGACCTCTCTCTTGAAAAGCCTCACTTGGTGCCCCAAGGCATTTCCGAAGCCTGGCTCCGAGTTCCCATACAGGCTGGGGGTTCCTCAGCAGGAGGTGTGCTCTGAGCTCAGATCTCCAAGAAAAATTAAAACCTGTGATTCTCCAGCGCAGATGAAGCAAGGTGAGCACTTTGAGCACTTTGCTGTGGTTTCCCAAGGATTTGGGTGTCTCACTCAGGGCTCACAGAACCACAGGATGAGGACACAGCACTGGGACCTCTGTGAGATCCCCCAGCACCTCCTACCCCACCTTCTCTCCCCAGAAAAGAGCATCTCCTGTACTCTCCTCTGACTATTTCACACCAGCAGGTCTTCCTCCACACACTCCACTGACATCACACTTCAACACACAAGGAGCTTCAAACGATGCCTCTGCAACCACGAAATGCAGATTCCTCAGCTCCTGGGCTGGAACATTATTTATACAGATCCTAATAAATAACAGCATCTCCCAGGCTGGCAGCTCGGGGCTGCCACTCACCCACAGCTCCTCTCGTGAGACACGGGCTGGTGACATCGGGGTGTTCACTGGAACGCAGCGATCCCACCACCTCGTGTCATTGGCAAGAATTGAAGCCTGCACCTGTGGCGATGGAAACAGCCTTGTGCCACTACAGCTGACAGGAGCGACTCCCTGGGCTCGCAGGCGCCGCAGCAGTCGCTGCATCCAGCAGTGCCCGGCACGGAGCACGCCCAGCCCCGCCGGCCGCACCGCACGGGCACCGGGCACCGGGCACAGCTCCGGCCGAGCGCAGGCTCCGCGCACACACAGCCCCCGGCACAGCTGGCAACCCCACTGCCCCTCGGAGGCTCTTGGCAGCAGTGTGGGACACGTGCCGGTAAATCGGAACTTCGCTGTCGACTCCCAGTGTGACTTTTAACTCCTCAGAGCTACTTCAGCTCCCGGAGCCTCATTCCCCATTTCTGGAGCAGGAATAGCTGTCTCCTGCCTTGTGCTCCCGCAAAACTTCCTCTTAACATTCCACATCACAGCGCTGCTGCACTAAACCCGTCTCTGAGACAGGAATTCCATGTTCCTGGGGAATGGAAATGCCAGATCTGACACAAAGAAGGATCTGGGCAAATCCCCAAATCCAAACCAAATCCACCCCCTGCCAAATCCAGCGTAGCTCACGGGTTACTCCCCAGAGTTTGCACCATGAGGTACATTTGTGATGCTTTGCTGAGTAAAGTTTCCACACAGCCCATGTGGACCAGTGGTCACCCAGTGGTGTGCTATCAGTTCCCAGGAAACCCAAAGGACAGGACCTCGTGGAGCCAGGCACGACTCAACTGTAGGATAAACCCACACAGGCAAAATCCATAATAAAGGTTCATCCCAAGGAGAGCTGGATAAAACCGTGAGAGGTTACCTACGCCCTCTGGCACCCCTGGGCAGGGTGGGCTGTCCCTGACCCACCCCTGGCAGACATTTCCCTGCCCCACTCCTGTGCCGCTCACTCCAGAGATGGAGATTCCATCTTAGGAAGATTAACCAAGATGCCACCATTTCCCCAGGGATACCACCGGAGCTTCACATGGAAAGACAGGGGTGTTCACGGCAAGCATCAAGCTGAAAATGCCTCCCTGTGCATCACCCCAGGCTGAGGGAGCTCCATCGCATTCCGCAGTGACCCGCGCTCTGCCTCTGCAGGGCAAGGCTCGCTCTCCTGTGCAGAATGACCTCAGGCAGGCGTGTGGCACGGCTGGGATTGGGCTCCGCGCTGTTCCGAGCCACGGGACAATGACGACGTGTGGGGGAGAGGGATCTGAGCCCGGCACGACAGGAAACAATCAGGGAGGGTCAGGGAGGCAGAGCGGTGACAAAGGACAGGGGCTCCATGCTGGGGACAGATGGAAGGGAACAGCGGCAAGGAATACACATGAATGAGGGCAAATTTAAGCACGTTACACGAGCTGGAGGAGTGGGAGGGAGTTAGGGATGGAGCAAAGGTGATGGGAATTGAGGGAGAGGCACATCCTCCAAAGGAAGAGGAGAATGAGGGGTGGGGAGGCAAAGCAGAGACACCCCAAAATGGCCAAAGGAAGATGGGCAATGAGAGAGCACGGCGAGAGGGAGGGGAAGGAGGATCTGGAACGGACAAAAGGACGCGTGGTGCAGTCGGTGGTGTGAGAAGGGGGGAGGGAGGGTCTCTGTGCAGGCCTGCAGACGGGAAAGCCAGCTTTGTGGAGACAGACAGATGGGGATCCTGTGCTTAAAAACAGGAGAAAATCACCTCGTAAGAAATTACACCAGCAAGCCCAGCAGCACAGTGGGCTCAGCGGCCCTGACCTCCAGCAGCTCTAAACTGGCACAGACAATGGCCAAACCATCAGCAGCCCAAATCCAGAGAGCTCCACAACTTCCAGGAGCGCTGCACTGGTTTACATCCGCTAAAACTAGGCTGAGCTTAAACGTGATTTACTCACTTAGTGCCAAGGCTCCCAGCCCATCTCAGCCCCATCCCTGACTCTGCTTTGCACACTAAAAAGGGGCTGAGCCTCCTTTGAGATCATCCTGTTTCTGATGGAGCACAGCTGGATCAGGATGTGGCCCGTGACACCCCAGCCAGATGGGCAGCACACCCCAATGTGCTTATTCCAAATAAAATTTGCCTTGCACGGGGTATTTTTTTGACACTTTCTTCGTGCATAACTGAAATTTGAAAACACCAAGTAACAAAGCATTTTACTGGGGGGATTATTCAAAGGGGAGGGAGGTGGAAGGGAGGGAATTGCCTAGCAGGTGGTGTCAAACGAAGCTAAGGGGAGAAAAGGACCCGTCAAAGCTGCACTAATACATAACCTGTGTATGTTCTCCTCGATATGGAACTGCACAGACATCAGTGTGTCGATCCCTGGCACACTCCTGCCACTTAGATTTTTATATTAAACAGAATTAAGCCCTTTCTCATTGTGTTTCCACAGCCTACCTTCTATTATCCTGGTTTTCGTCAAAAATGCCAATCCCAAAGCATTTCATGAAGGAGGTTGTAAGCTCAGTTCCTCCCCTCACCCTTTTTTCTCTTTAATTTCACTGATTACCAATTGACTCAAACTAAATGTGTTTGTAAATTACCTGAGTACGTCACAAACATTCCCACACAGGACCAAACCCTGGAGGAGTGGAGAGCCTCTGGTGCCCAGACCCGTCAGTTAACCGGAATTAATCCGCAGAGCAGCCATCTCTGGCTGAAAACACATAAATAAATTGAGTCTAGACATTGCCAAGATGGGTGGTGGGGGTCAGGGGGAGATCTGGACACACAGCCACTTTCTCCTCTCTGCTTACCCCTGCATCAGGGCAACGAATCCATCAAAACTAATGGAGAAGGTTCTAGGAGCTTGGTTCACCTCTCCAGCAAAGGCAGGTGCTCACAAGGGACATGAGGGTGCTGGATGCATCTGATCTAACTGTCGTTTCCTTGCCATGAACCCATCCCAAATGTTCTCACTCTGAGCAGCCCCAAACCGATGTGTTTCCATGGGACCTCAGCAGGGTTTACGCCAAGGCTCCCAGGCGCTGCTCCATCAGCGGGAAAAGGAAGGAGCAGTGCATGGAATGGATGTGCCCAGCACACCACCATGGTGACAATGCCACCAGGACAGTGCAGTGGCACATGCAACCGTGCCTATGGAGTAGGTCCATCAAATAATTTCACTTTGGTGTAAATTCAGAGTTACACCCGCTGATGACCTTCTCCTCAGTGCTGCCACAAGGCCAGATCCTGCACAGGTATATTCTGCTACTGATGCAGTCTAGAGACTCTCACCTGGCACCAACTGGCACCTCCAGCCCAGGAGCGTGACCCTGGAAGCATCAGAGGAGCTGTACCAGCCACAGCAAACAGCTCTGGAGCCAACCCTGAGGTGGGTCTTTTTGTTTCATTGACTGTGTTGTGGTTTTATTTCGGAAAACACGCCCCACAAATCACTCCAGGTCCTGATATTTTTTGTTTTCATCAGATATGAAATAATCTCTACAGACAAAAGCTTTTTAGCCCTCTTCTCATTTATCCCAAGGCACCGTTACACTGCACAGATACAAATTACACCTGTAAATACCCCACGCAGTCCATTCTGACAGTGCTGGTGGGGTGCGTCTAAGGGCAAATTAGAACTCGGTCCTTTTTTCTCTTGTAGTCATAAAATTGAAGAGGATCATAAAATAAACAATCCTCAGCTACCTCGGGTAAGGTGGGGCATTCTTTTCCCCGTTAACATGAAAGCCTTGTTAAAAGACAAGCACACAAAGAACCTCACAAATAAACCCTCCTGACGGCCTGTGGGGTAAGGTTTTGCTGCATTGAAAACCTGATGAAAGTGGTGTCAAAAAGCACAAATGCACACAAAAGGACCACAACCAACCAACTAAATCTCTTTGCACCGAGGGTTTATTGTCCTGATGATGCAAGTTGTGTTTACAAGAAGGGGAAAAACACCACCCAACGCACCATGCCAGGAAAATCAGCGGCTGCCTTGTTCCAGTGCAGCGATTTTACGCTTTTTCACATTGTGATGAAAGTTGTTTATGAAAAAAAAAACAAAAAAAAGAGAAAAAAAGCCCACCAAAACACCCAACAGAAACAGCCCCAGCGCCACAGACAATCAGTGCCTTGTGCAGCGGAGGAAAGTTGGGAAGCCCCCAGCCCCAGCAGCGATGCATCGCATGGAGTGGGTGTGCCCGTGGCCCCCCGCATGGCACAATCCTGCCGCGGCCCCGCGGCACACGCGCGGCACCGGAGCCGGCCAGGGCGCGGGGGAAGCGGGGCATGGCGAGCGCGGGGGGGACGCAGGGAGGGGGCTGCCAGACAAAGGCGGGGGCCCCCACCCAGCGGCAGCACGCTTTCCCACTGCCCTAGATTCCTGGATTCCGGGCGGCTGCGCTGCGGCGCGGTTCACTCGGTCAGCGCGGCATCCAGCCGCCCGAGCCGATGCGCGGGGGAGCGTGCGTGTCTCCCTAGAAAATTCCCTTTGTCTCTCTCCCAGACCCATTTTCTCCTCCCACCTCCAGTTCAAACAGCACAAAGTCGATCCCGTTCCGCACTTTTCCCTGGTGTAAATTCAGACCAATTCTCATTAACACTTTATAACAACCCGACACCAATTGCAATATCTCTCCCCCTTTAAGGCCCATCCCGAGATGCCAGAGCAGCGTACAGAGGTTGTCTTCAGACCCCACCTGATGGGGTGGCTTTAGCTCCAAGATTTCGGTGAAGCAAGGAGATAAGAAGATCTGCCCCCCTCGCTGCTCCTCGGATGCTGTACATACATCCACCTCCACAGGGTAGGTGGGGGAGCTGCAATCATCAGACTTCCTCAATGGAAAAGGCTTCCTTGGACTATTTTTAAATGCTGAAAGCGTTGGAGAATGTTTGGAGCTACACAAAGAGCCCAATCACCTGGGTTTAGTGGGGCCTCTTGTTATTTGACTTCACCTTGCCAAGAAAGAGCAATTACGTTAAGATCCTCTCTCACATAATCTCATTCCTGGTGACAACAGGCTGGTTGGAGCAGGCTGGGAGATGCTGCATCAAAGGGTGTCTGTGAGTACAGGTGACAATGGATGCTATTACTGTGATGAGACCAAAAACCCTTAGAAGGACCAAAAATCCTTAGAGTCCAAAAATCCTTATAGGGAAGGTCTCAGCTGGGAGTGGGCGCAGCAGGAAGCCAAACCAACCCCACACCTTCTCCTGACACCTGCACGAAACAGACACACAGAAGCAGCACCATGTCTCCCTAACCACAACATCTGGCCTTAAATGTGCCCTGTGGCCTCTTCCCTGGCTCCACCAACAGCAGTCCGGTTTGTCTGTGGGAGCAGGCAGAAAAGTTCGATACAAATCTTGATCTGGCTGATCTACACCCACCTCAGGTCACTTCTAGGGAAGAACCCGGACACCACAGTGACTGAGGATTTCTGTCCCTTTCTAAGTTCACAGTATGCACAACCAAAACATGATGCCCTTAAGACACTCTCCATTCCTCCCAGCACCTCTCCCATCTCAACCCACATCCCTTGATGTCCCACCATCCCCTCAAGAACCTACTGCAAACACCTCCAGTGCTTTGTCTCTACAATTTCACTGGCATGGCCCTGAGAGCTGGCAGTCATGGACAGGCTATTGCAGGCAAGACACCCACAACACGAGCTGGCAGGAGAAATACAAGAGCCACCAAGCACCCTGATGTGCCACGCAGGCCTGGACTGGCTCCAGAACCAGGGAGCACTGTCGGTGCCATGGCACATGCCAGGAGGTTCAGTCACCCAACTCAGCAGGGCTGGAATTCACACACACGCCAAGGGAAGGGTGGATGACCTGCGGGAGCTGCAACTCAGGCAGAGACTCACTCCTGCCTCTCACCCTCACAGCAACAGGAGGACAGGCATGGAGGTCACGGCTCCACGTCCAGCCAGGGAAGGGGTGTTGCTGCCAACCATGGCCAGGGGTCATAGGCACCAGTCAAAGGGATTCTTATGACTTCATCCCCTCGTTCTTCCTTTTCCAGTTTCCTGTCCTCCAGTTTGCAAAGCAGCCCTTGGCACATCCCACCAGCCACCCAGCTCTTTGCCATGGACCCTGGGGCACCAGGTGGGAGGAGCCTGTCTGGCCAATTCCCACCAAGTCCCCCTTTCCACAGCCCACCATCTCATCCCAGTCAGTCCCCATCCCAGCCGGCTCGTGGCCGCGCTGCTGGAGACGCGCTGCTCAAATTCAGCGCACAAAGCATGCTGCCCCAGCGCAAACCGGAGCAAGGCTTCCAGCAGGCGATTGGCTCCGTGAGGGCACGTTCACAGTTCCCGGGGAAAGCAGGAGCTGCCAAGCTCAGGTTGAGTTCCTGCAGCATCTCTCTCTTGGAGTGGAGCCACCCCCTCTGCCATAATTAATCCTCTTCACAAACCACCCTTACAGACATTCCAATAAAAATGTATCAGGCTTGAGCCTTATTTACACTTAAGTGCCTTTACACTCCTTTGGCAAAGTGAGGGGTGCCCTGATGGCAGGTGGAATTCCCATGGCCAAGTGTGTGCACCAGGGCCCCTGTGCCCAGATCCAGGCCTCTCATATCCATGCCTGCCTGTGAGGAGCACTTTCATAGATGGTTGATATTATTATAAAATAATCTGAAGGGATAGTGTGTTTCTTCAGAAAATAGTAAGCTGAAGAAAAAGCGAAACCCTGTTATCAAGTAAAGCCCTGAAATTATTTTTATTTCATTATTACTTTTTTCCTCCATCTCTTTTTCAAGATGTTTATTACCCTGTTCACAGGTACCCATAAAACAATTGTTTTCCTAGAAAGCCATCTGCCACATGAGCAGTACTACCAAGGGGTGACAATCTGCAGTTTCTGGGATTCCTGGTCAGGCATCCATGAGAGTCCAGGATTCAATCCCCCTGGTAGCCCTGCACCCAGCTCCAGACCTTCTTAATCTGACCTTCTACACAAAAACAAGGCACAGGAGACAGTGGAGGCATTCCTACAGGCCTTTAGAAACAAGTGTGGGCCATGATCTCTGCTGGACTAAAGAGCCATAGCTGCAGGGACTGTGCCGAAGGAATCCTGGCTTCTCCCAGCACAGGATCCATCCCACCCACCTCCACGATGGGGCACAGGCTACACCATCTGCCCCATCAGCCAATGGAGCACAGCCACAGCCCCATCCCCACAGCTCCAGCACACTGACATTTCAGTCTCCCAGATGTGGGAAAACCCTCACATACACAAAAAATGGTGGAAAAAATCCAGGTCTCTGCGTTCCTCTCCATCGCTCTGGACACAACAGGCACGTGCTGTGTTCTGAACACATGGGAACACACCCCCTTCTCTCAGGAGTCTGGGGCAGCAGTGAGATCCTGGAAGAAAACAGCCCTGGCACGTTTCCTCTCGGTTCCGCCTGCCGAATCCTCTTTCTCAACTTTATTAAACAAAGGGGGCCTGATTCTCTATGGCCTCACACCCACCCGTGCACAGTTGGTGCTGAGCCCCACCATGTCTGCCTGCGCTCCGCTCCCGGCAGTGCAAAGGCATCACAGGGAGGATCAGGATCAGGGCCAGTGGGATCTCCTGGGCCAGACCTTCACCCCTTCCCGCCTGTCTCCCCGGGTCCCCAGTGAGGGGCCCCCATCCCACTGTGGTGGACGCCAGAGCAAGAGCTGTTCCCTCGGCTGCAGATGCCCCAAGTTTTGGGGAGGTCAGCATCCCCCGGACTCCTGCCCACTCTCCATCCCGGCGCGGGAACCGGACCCTTGCTCCACGGGTGGGAGCAAGCGGAGCCTCCGCAGGCCCCATTGTTCCAACCACACGCCCTAGCGTCAGAGATGCCCAGCAAGGAGCCATTTGTGTCCCTCTCCCCGTGGCTTCCCCTCGCCCACCTCAGGCCTTCACGGGGCACAGGGGGTCATCACCCCCCGGGTTCCACCACAAACCCTCCTGCTCGGGGGCCTGCGATCCCAACCCACAGGGGAGCATGTGCCCATGGAGCCGCAGGCTCTGCCCATCGCACTTCCAGAGCTTCAAGTTACTTGTTCAGAGAAAGAAAGAAAAAAAACCCCCAACACTTAGCCGCACTATTATTATTTTTTTTTTCTCTGTAGCGACACAAAACTTCTCTCGGCAGCGCCGTGCCCCGGCTCCCGCAGTGCCCACGGGCGGCGCGGGGCCCCGCACCGCACACCCGGGAGTGGTGGGGGTGGGCGAGGGGTGACTTAAGAGTGGGTGTGGTATGGAGATATATATATATATATATAATTTTTTTTAAAGCCCTCCTCCATTCCACCTCGCTCCGAACGGAGCCGTGAGGAGAACAAAAGCATCACTGTGGCGGCGCGCGGGCAGCGGCTGCGGGGGGCCCACGCGGGACGGCGGGTCCCGCTCCGGGGTCCCCCCGCTCCCAGGGGCGGCGGGAGGAGCTCGGCTCCCACCCGCTCATCGGCCGCTCGGACCGAGCCCGGCACCACCACACCCCCTCCGCCCGGCCAACAAAGGGGGACTCCGGGGCGCGGGGCCGGGCTCAGCCTGCACCCCCGCCCTTCCCCCGCCTTATTCCCAGTTTTTTTTCTTAAGGAGAGCGCGGTCAAGATCGGCTCTCTGGCAGAACCGCGGAGCGGCGCGCGGGGCTCCGGTGCCGGCAGCCGGACAAGCCCCCGCAGCATTCCCACAGACCCCCCATCCCACCCTCCCCAAAAACCCCCGTGCCGGGAGCGCAGCCACCCACCCACAGCCCGGGAGCCCCGGGCTTTGTCCCCGGCGGAGCCGAGCGGCCCCGGCCCCGAACAATGGGCGGGAGGGAGCGGCGGGAGCGGCGGCGGGGCCCCCGGCCGCGGGGGAGTGTCCCGGGGCCGGCGACACCGGGGGGGATCGGGGGTACCGGGGGCCCGGCGCTCACCTTGCCGTCCCACGATCTCGGCCACGTGCTCGGAGCTGGGCACCGGGACGCACTCGGTGGTGTTGGAGCTGCTCTTGAGCCGCAGCTCGGCCTCCTTGTAGAGCGCGCACAACTTGGGCTCCGCCGCCCCGGCACTGGGCGCCGCCGAGCCCTTCGGGGCCGCCGGGGGCGGCGGCGGCGGCGGCGGCGGCTGCTGCGGCGGCGGCGGCGGCGGCGGGGGCTGCTGCGGCGGCGGCGGCGGCGGGTTATTGTTGTTGTTGTTGCTGTCCTCCACCAGCACCACGGCCGACGAGGAGGAGGAGGAGGAAGGTTCGCCTAGCCCCAGCAGGCAGAGCTGGTCCAGGGCGAGCTGCAGCGCCCGGTCATCCTCAAGCAGCGCTCTGTCTTTGCCGCTCCCACCGAAACAGCCTAAATCGCCGAAACCCCCGTTCCTTTCCATTATCCCTGGGACTACCAGGCTAGGCATGGCTAACAAAGGCTTGGGAGGGGGCTGGGGGCTGGGGGGGGGGGGGGGGGGCGAGAGGAGGGGAGGGGGGGGGACACAAAGAGCTCGGGAGGGAGAAGGGAAAAAAAAAGGCAGAGGGAGAGAACGAGAGAGAGAAAAGGACCCTCCGCCCCCCGCCCCCCGCCTGGCCAAGCCCCTTTCCCGTGTAACCCGAGCCCCGCGCCCGCCGCCTCCACCGCGGTCCCCCCGCCGACGCCCCCGCCCCCGGCCGCCGCCGCCGGGGGGTGCGGGGGTGCGGGGGGTGCGGGGGGCGCGGAGCGGAGCGCGGCCCCGCGGGGGGAAACTCTTTTGTTTGAAGGCGGCTGGGCGCTGCGGGAGCGGCCCGGCCCGCGGGCTGATGGGGGATGTAGTCCGGCCGCGGCACACCCCCGCCCGCGGCGGCGGGGACCGGGGCGGCGGGACGGGGGTGGCGAGGAGCGGGGCGGCGGGGGCCGGAGGTCGCGGGGACAGGCCATACGGGGAGGGGGACCCGCTGTGACACGGGGAGGAGGATGTGGGGACCCACGGTGACACGAGTGGATGTGGGATGTGTGGGGAGCGGCTGTGACATGGTGAGGGGGCTACAGGGGGACCCGCCGTGACACGGGTGGAGAGGCTGCACGAGCACCCACGGTGACATGGGTGGAGTGTGATGGGGGGGACCGCCTGGGACACGGAGGGAAGGGGGGATTTGCTGTGGGGAGACACATTGTGCGGTGTGTGGAGGGGCTGCAGGGGCACACACTGTGTCACGGGTGGAGGGGCTGCAGGGGGACCACGCGGTGCCAGCAGTGGAGGGGGATGCAGGGGGATCCACCATGTCACCGGTGGAGGGGCTGCGGAAGGACATGCCATGACATGGGTGAAGGGGATTGGGGGTAGGTGCTGTGACACGGGTTAGGGAGGTGAGAGGGGACCGGCCATGGAATGAACGGGTGGAGGGGATTGCGTGGGGACCCACTGTGATACGGCTGGAGGATGACGCAAGGGGATCAGCCGTGCCATGGGTGGGACTGTGGTGGGACCCATTGTGCAATGGGTGGACGGGGCTGCAGTGGGATTCCCTGTGTCACATGAGGAAGGGGCTCCTCGGGGACCCATCACACAACGGGTGGGTGGAGGGAGCTGCATGGGGACCCACTGAGACACAGATGTAGGGGCTACATGGGGTCCTACTCTGAGTTCCATGAGTGACTCACTCTGCACACCCCTGGCATGGAGGGATCACAAGAAAGAGGGGTTTATGTGGGGACCCACCATGTGCCCCCCACCGTGGAGGGCCATGGGTGAAGGGGGGGGGGGCACATGCACATGGGGACCTGTCAACGCACACCCCATCAAGGAGGGTTTGTGTGGGGACCTGTTGCTTCCCACCCATGAGGGGTGCTGCAGAGGTCTCCAGGGCTGGGATCCATCCGGAGACCCACAGGGATAGCAGGGACCCCTGGGAGGAGTGGTGGCTCGGCGGGGACACCTCGGGGTGGAACTGCTTGGGCACAGGCTAGCAGGGCACCAGGGTCAGTGGGGTGAATGGTGGGACAGTGGGGCAGGAACCCCCCTCCCATGGACAAGGAGCTCACTGCTTCATCCTTGTGAAGGAGGACATGGCTTTCAAAAAGGCTTCCCCACAAACATGAGGACTTCAGTCTTGCAGTGGGAAGACCCTCAACCACAGCCACAGGCATTTGAGGGGCAGTACTGCATGTCCACCAGGACTGGGAATTACGGAAAACAAGAAGGGGGAGCCCCTCAGCCCCCCAAAGCTTTGTAGTATCTCCAGGCACAGCGAGGCTTGACAGGGCTGCTGGGGCTCAGCTCCCCACCCTTGGCTCCGTGCCCCAGCAAAGCCCCTTTCTGCAGACTGGGAATGCTGGGGGGGGCCGTGGGACAGCCCTGCTCCCTGGGCTGGCCTTTCTCATTGAAATGAGGAGGATTCAGCGTGGAGGGAAGCATTGACAATCGCTCCCCAGCTCCCAGCCAGCCGGGCTGGGCGGTGAGCGTGTGAGCGCGCAGTTCTCCCCTCTCCCCTTTCTTCCCTCTGAATCAAACCAGATGTCTCCCATGAAATGAGATTGCCGGAGCTCACACTGGAGAGGGACAATGCAGAGGGATGCGAGGCTCCCGCCGAGCCACATCGCGCTGCAGCTCTGGCAAAGGCAACGGCTGCAGCGAGGGCTGGGGGGTGGTGGCACTGGTGCCTTGTCACCGGGGCTGGACTTTTCTACCCCCCACTGTATCCTGTATGATTTCCTCTCTCTGGCTCTGGAATCCTTACAGGAAGGTATTTTCTTTCCCCCCCTCCCCTTTCTGGGTCTACCAGCAGAAGATCTCAGCTGCGGCTAAACTCGGCAGATGGGGCACCCAGCACAAGGAGATGGCTCATCCACTGACTCAGCCGGTAAGGTGCTGCTGGAGCTTTCCCTGTGAGTTTGCCCAGGCACTTTGGGAAGGGAAATTTTTGCTTTCAGTTTGGTTTTTGCATCCAGGTTTCCTGATGTATAGTACAAACTCAGGGAGATGCTGGGACACCAGCCGGAGGGGCTGCTGCTGGTAGGTCCCCTCTGCAGCAGGACCTGGTGTGGAGCGGCTGTGGGTTAGAGCTTGTGGTGGTTGTGCTGTAGGTGTGCACAAAAAAAGAGGAAAAAAAGTAAAGCTAAGGGCAGGAGAACCCACCCACTGCTGTGTTTCATGCAGCTCATTGTGGTCATGGCTGTAGAACAGTGTCCTGAATAAGGCTTTCTTTCTTTTTTCACCTTTGTGTGGTGATGGGACTCCTGAGAGCGGCAGTTCGGGATGTTTTTCCTTCATGGCAGTTTGGGATATTTTTTCTTCTAAGAGGTGGTGTCTGTTTGTATTGGGATGTGATGGATGGTGGCTCCATAGGGCACATACACATCACATGGCAGTTTTAACACAGGCACTTGGCCGGGTGGGCCCCGTTAAACCACCAAAAATGCGCACTTAATGCACGTGGGCGTTCACACACACTGCGGGTTACCTTGCACACACCTGCTGGCTGTGGCTCGCTCCACACTTACAACCAGGTGAATCCCTTGTGTGTGTCTGTGTAAGCACATGGTGCAAACACGTACAATTATGTACACTGAAATATGTACATAAACCACGCGCGTTTGCATGCGAGGTGTTTGTACGCACACACGTCTCCGTGCAGGGGTGTCCCAGTGTGGGCGAGGATCGCGTGTGTGTCCATGTGCTGGAACACGTGTGGTGGTGGAGGGAACTATCGTGTTCTGCCCTGTAAATTATGGAGTTTTCGCTTGTCCAAGTTGGATCTCACGTGTGAGGCTGATAGCAGTGCCTGCTCTGGAGGCAGCATGTCATTTTAGGGACATGGTTTTGCTTCCACCTCCATTTTAAGTTCTGTCATGGAGCTCTCAGGAGAAGAAAGTGCCCCTGGAAATCAGAAAGTGAAAGGAAAAAAGGGAAAAACTATGGAGCTCCAGCTCTGAGCATTCCAGCAGCACGAGCCAGGCCCAGAAATCACCAAACTGACTAAAAAGTTTGTGCGACTCCAAAAAAAATACTGAAAATTGAGTTTCATTTCATTTGCCTTCTCCTGGGGCTGTCGGATTTCACTCTGGTTACATCACCTTGCTTTTCTGCACAGCCACAAGGTCTAGAAAATTACTTTAAAAAACAAAAATTCATACTCGCACAGATTCACATGACTCACAGAGCTGGGAATTTAAGGCAACCAGGAATGCTCGTAGAAAAATCACAGGAACTGGCAACATGGGCAGTGACTAATCCTGATGGGTCCCTGATAGCAGCGTCTCTCAGTTCATACAATATTTTGGGGGCGTAGCTGGGCTACAACCAAGACTTTGATCCTCTTCCCAGTGATAGCAGCTGCTTGGGAATGATCTTACCTCCCGTCTGGCATCACTGCCTCTGGGGAAGCTGGATTTCAGGAGTAATTCAGGTTAAAGTTAGCTCTGCCAGGTGGCTTGAACCAGCTCGATGAGCTGGGGTAGGTCATAGGGACTCATGTTGTGGGGCTTTTGGGTGCTAGATCATTCCCAACTCCCTGGACAGAGGGGTAAAAGGTTGTTTTTTGGGGGCAGGTAGCGCTGGATTGCGAGTGAGGATTTCGCTGTGGGTGTAAGTCTCTGCACGGCTACATTCACTCAGCGAACACCCCTGCCGAGGTTTTGGCAGAAACACAGTGTTTCTAGTTAAAAAGCGGGTATTTCCAAATGTTTTAAAATCCACATTCCTGAATTACTGTCAGGGAAAAAAAAAGAAGTATTAATTAAAGCCAGGGACAGCGGCAGAGTGCTCCGAGCAGAGAGGTCGGGATCAGGCAGCGGCGTCACGTGCGCCTCGTCCCTTCCTGAGGCTGCAGAACGATCAAAGAAAGGGAGAAATTGCAAACTGCAGCTGCTGCCGGTGCCAGAGCCGTCGGGGAGGGGTGGCTGGGCACCACGGCTGGTGACAGAAAGTTCTGTGGGAGGCAGGAATAAAGCTGACATTGACTGAGGAAGTGCCAGCAGCCTGTCCTTAGGCAAAACAGCGACTTAGAGTCACCATCAAGAGCTAAGGCAGAGAGAAACTTTCTGGATGAATTTGTGTCATCGGTGTGAAGCCAAATTTGGCACTTCCCAGTGCTGCATCCCTCTGCTCCCCGACATGACTCAAGTCTGGGGGAAAGGTGGCAGCTGCTAGGAAAGGTTCAATGCTGTGGAAGCATCCCACGTCCCTTAGACTGAGGTGATGAGCTGATGGTGGGGAGGACAGAGGGAGCAAACACCTGCTTCGAATCAGGACACCTTTTTTAGGCTTTCCTTCATTTCCATCTTGCATAGAATCATAGAATATCCTGAGTCAGAAAGCTCAGGCTGGGGTGCCATCGCCACAAGTGCTTTGAGACGTCGTATCCCTGTCCCTGAACAGCTCATTTCAAGAACTGCTCAGCTGCATGTGAAACAGGAGTATCCCAAATGCTGGAAAGCTGGAAGGGCTCCCTTCCACTCTGAGTGCACAGCCCTGTGTGCTGGCTGTTCCCTGAAGCACGCGGTGCAGGGGTGACTCTGTGCTCCGTGACGGCCGATCCACCCGGCATGTCCCTCCGTCCCCGTCTGTGGCCGCCACTGTCCATACAATTCATCTGCTCCCTGTTGACATTAAACCTCTTTGCTTTGTCAATGGGACCAGCAGCAAGAGTCTCACTGTCCGTGCAGGGATCCTAAAGTGCTTTGCAAACATTTGTTAATTAAGCTCTTCTATGAGATAAGTAAATTAGCGCAAAGCCTGATCCAAAGCTCCTTGAAGTCCATTGGTTTTGGTGAGCCCAGGTCCATGGGATCAGGCCTGGGAGACCAGATTTTAACCCCCCTCAATTTTGTTAAGAGCTCAGCATATTGGCTGCAGATGGGTGCTAAGCTACAGGGACAATCTGGTGCTGGGATCGTGGGTGCCGCACCCTTGGCAGACTTGGTTGCGTTCGTAACAGGGAGGGTTTGGACTTCTGGTCATGAGGGGTTTTTCTGAAGAACTGCACTGAGGTTGCTGAAGAAACCTCTGCTGAAATCTGGATAATTTTAGGTCTGGGATCAAAAGGATTTGATTTCAAGGTCACAGTCTCCCCTTATTTCTGCTGCTTATACATGTAGTTGATTTTTCAAGGAACACATTTCCCTCCCATTGGAATCTCATCTTCTGCAAGCAGATAATTCCCGATTTCCATTTCTAGAACATCAGAATTACCATGTGTTTCCCTGGGTATGTCCTCTTCTGAATTTTGTCCAGGGGCATGTTGGGGTTTTGGCACTTGCCTGTGTCTGAGTCTCCATCAGCCCAGAAATCCCGGCACAGCCGCAGACCAGCTCCGTGAGCATCGCACCCACCTCCACCATGGTGCCAGTGGGGCCGGTTTCCTGCATGTGCTCCAACTGGCTGCCTGGTGCATCCGCCGTCAGTCAGATGCTTTCTGGACATGTCAAGCCCGAGGCCCATGTGTTGGCCAGATGGTCCGTGTGTGCCCAGCAAATCCAACACGTCCAGGATGTGTTGGATTCGCTGCACGTTCGTTGTCAAGCTGTGCAGCGCATGTGCACGTATTTCTGTCCAGGAAATCTTGAAGGGAAGTACGGCAGCTTCATCCAAGGGACTTACCTGTCTCCTGTTATCCTGACAAATGAGCCCTGTCTGTAAGGGTCTGCCTGAGGGGGAGGATGGGCCACCTTCCAAGGACAAAGGGAAATGGTTTCAAACAAAAAAGAGGGGAGATTTACATTAGATATTAGAAGGAAATTGTTCCCTATCAGGGTTCTGAGGCCCTGGCACAGGCTGCCCAGAGAAACTGTGGCTGCCCCATCCCTGGAAGTGTCCAAGGCCAGGTTGGATGGGGCTTGGAGCAACATGGGATAGTGGAAGGTGTCCCTGCCCATGGCAGCGGGGATGGAACTTGATGGGCTTTAAGGTCCTGTCCAACACTGATCATCCCATGATTCTATGATTCTACGATTTCCAGTTTCAAGACAAGGATGTGAGGCATGGAGTCAAATCAACTTGCATTAGGTACAACCAGAGTGACACTGGCATTTCCGTGAGCTACACACGCGCTCCCTCAGCACAGTCACATCTTCCTGCTTGGAGGCTCAATGCACCCACTTTTAATGCTCTTTCCAGTTATGAGTTATTTTAAATGAAAACAGGGCAAGTTTATAGGAGGGGCGATGCCCAATGAAATCCCATTCTTTCAGGAACATGGATGTGGGTGGTGTTAGCTGACCACAATCATATTTTTAGCCAAAGAAGGCCAACAAAAAGTTTTGAAGCACGGATTTGGATATCCGCACATGGAGTGAAGGATCAATGCCTCTTCCTCACTGCCTGTGCTGGAGAACAGTGACACTGATTATTCACACTCACAACACATACCATTAAATACATGTAGAAGAGATTTTTTAACCTTTTATCCGGATGTTTTCTTGCTGTTCATAACTCTCAGGTGGAGTTGGCATGTATGATCCTTTAAGTCTTCTGTGTCTTTCTAAGCAATTTGATCAAAGTCATGAAGCAGGTCCAGGGCATAGTCCAGCAGAGCCAGCACCCTGGTTTTTACTCCTCTGGACAAGTGCCATCTCTCCAGTTTTGTGTGGAACCACCTTCCCCTATTTCACTGCCTCACTTTTCCCCATCATATTCCACAACCATTGTTGCACATTTTGACAGAGATAAGTCATTACATTGCAGGTGATGCCTCCTTTCCAGGGAGGCTCTAATCATCCTGTCGTGCTCCAGAGCTCTTCCTGTCGGTGCTAATTTTAGTCTCATGGTGGAAGTTGCTGCCGGGTGCTTGGGATGGGATGGAGGCTGAGCCACACAGGTGTGTTGCAATCCTAACACTGCTCCAGCATCCTGCATGGCCCAGCAGTCTGGATGTCAGATCTTGTTGGGAAAAGTCTAAAGAACACATCTTTTTTAGCTGTTTTGCCCTTGCTTATGCCAGTCCAGGGATGGCTGATGCCTCTCCAGAGGCTCAGCAGGGACAGTGGGGACCTGCTTTTCCAAATAGTTCGGTCTCATGCAGGCACCTAAAGCAGAGCCAGGTTTTCCCAGGCATTCACCTCCTGGCTCTGCCTGTCTGGGCAGGCTCCTGCGGGAGCACTGAGTGGTTCTGAGCAAGCAGGTCCTTGCTCTGCTGTGCAGAGAAGACCTTGTCAGCAAAGGGACTCTGGGCACAAACAAGCGGGTGACACTGTCAGGTCTTTGCATTTATTTTCTCTCTGCAGTTCCAGATCCTTCTGGAAGTCTCCCACAGCTTGAAAAGAGGGTGTTTTATCATGGCTCTGGGCTCAGCCTTGCACTGCTCTGCTCTGGACACTGCTTTCGGCGGCGTAGGTTGATGAGTGGGACACAAGGACCAGATGTGTGAGAGACAGAGCAGAGGGACCCAGAGAAGCTGTGGCTGCCCCATCCCCTTGGCTGCAACCAAGCTCCGAGGGAACTTAAAGCTCATCCAGTCCCAGCCCCTGCCATGGGCAGGGGCACCTTCCAGTAGCCCAGATTGCTCCAAGCCCCGTCCAACCTGGCCTTAAACACTTTCAAGGATGGGGCAGCCACAGCTGCTCTGGGCAGCCTGTGCCAGGGCCTCACCATTCTCATCACAGGGACCAATTTCCTCCCGATATCCCATCTAACCCTGACCTCTGACAGTGGGAAGCCATTCCCTGTGTCCTGTCCCTTCAGACCCTTGTACAAAGTCCCTCTCCAGCTCTGTTGGAGCCCCTTTAGGCACTGGAAGCGACTCTAAGGTCTCCCTGGAGCCTTCTCTTCTCCAGGCTGAATTCAAGCATATTAAAAGTTTCTTAAGAGTTCTCTTCACCTCTGCCTCCTAGGGGTTAAGGTCCTGGCAGTACTCTGATTTCTAGGTTTAAAAACTGGGAAGAACAAGGTCTTTGTCCAGCCTAGTGTAGGTTCTTGGTCTCAACCCGCCCCAGTGTTGCCCAGGCACCACAGTGTGCTGCTGCGCCAAGCACACGGCAAGGCAGAATCAGGCCCTGAGCCAATTTAACCCTTCTTCTTATCAGTCTAGACATCCTCATTATCCAGATAAAAGTCTGATCCCTCACTGAATCCCACTAAGCTCCTGCCTGTACTGTACTGATGGCAGAGGGCACGCACCCTCAACCAGGACTCCCCTGCGGGTAGGAGGTGCCGCCCCCAGCTCCAGTTCCTGCGCTGAGAGCAGGTCGCGGGGTGAGCGTGTAGTATTCCGAGTGCTTTACCAATTACAACTCATTACTAATGCTTTTATTACCATTATTTAATAGATCGTGTTAATTATTATTATTAATTTGCTTTAAAAGCAGTGTTTCCATAGCAACAGGGAGATGTGTGCTGCTTTTCAGGCACATCAAGTGGACACGTTCCCATCTTCCCCAACGGGCTGACAGCCCACCGCAGGGCCGGGTGATGGAGGGGGCTGTGCTTTGGTCCCTGTGGGGATGGTACCAGCAGGGCCATCCAGGAAAGATGAGAGCACCATCTCTGTCTCTGGGGGGTCCCTTGTGCCATTAAAAAGTTCCTTCGGGATGCAGACTTTGTGCCTAAATGCTGCAGATGCCCCAAGAGAGCAGAGCAGGTGCGGTAATGTTTGTACCTCTGTGTGACCCAGGAGTGAAGGCGCTACTGTTAATTCCCACATTGCTGATTCCCTGGACTCCAGCACTCCCTCAGAAAGTGCCTTCTCTCCTTTTATGTTTTCCAGTCAGCTGCAGAAGGACCAGGACATGGAAGTCCAGCTGAAGTCCAGCAGAGCTGGCATTCCCTGGCTGCGGGATGCCAAATCCCAAAGAGGTCTGCAGTGAGCTGGGGGCTGCTGCTGGCATGCAAGGAAGCCCTGAGCCTCGGCAGGTGCCACAGTGGTTCCAGGGGTGAAGGACCATCCTGGATGCTCAGGTGCCACTTCCCAGTCTCAGGCTGTCTACAGGCTCCAGTACAGGTATCCCTGTGGTGAGAGGGAAATGCAGGGATTGGTGCTGGCTCTTCTGGGATGTGTTCAAGGCTTTGCCAAGGCTGGGAAGGTAATGCATGCACGCTGCTTTGTAGGTGGGGTTTAAACACTGAGCCCACGTTTAAAGTTGGTCTCTGACCCACTGTGTCCCTCTCACACTATGCCCAGCTGGCCTTCGCCCTACACTGCCATGGTCACTCCTCCCAGGAGGGATGTGCCTCACACACAGCTTCTGGGGGCCTGAGGGGCTGGGGGTGTCATTTGCTGGGGACCATGTACCCCGTCGCTGGTGGAGGTACCTGCATTTCGGGCTGTGTCCTTGGGAAAGAAGTTTACAGCAGAGGGGATGCAAGAGGCCAAGGTCAAGCTCGGCCAGGAGCGATGGGTCAGGGCACGTTCTGACCCCCAGCACTGCGCAGGGAGAGCCTGTACCCAGCAATCACTCCAAAACAAGCTGGAACACTAATTGCTGGCAGCCAGAACACAGAGCCCAGCACTGGAGAGCCCACAGGGACCACGACTCCATCTGCCCAACCTAAAGGAGTCCCGGGAGGGCTGGAGCCAGACACGCTGTCACCTTATCCCTGCTGGTCCAGGTGGCCCCAAGGGTTGCACCAGGAGCAGACACACATCCCCACAGCGGCTGGATGCCCTGCCTCTGCCTCCTGCTGGCAGGTCTTCACCAATTCATTTGCCCACTGCTTTCTGTGTTGTAAGAGCAGTGGAAATCCATCGTCTTCATAAAGGCTCCAGCCAAAGCCTCGATCCAGCAGCTCCTCAATGGGGGTTTGGAAGCGGCAGCCTTAAGGAACACCAGCAGTGACACCCGGGCAAGCAGGAGCACTCAAGGCACTTGCTGTAAAGCTGAAAGCACTTGCTCCACAGTAGCACGTCCCACATCATTCCCGTTCACCCTGCTCTCCTGGGTCGGTGGGTTCTCTGGGGCTGGGAGAGGGGATTACCTGCTCAGCCCTGCATGTCCCTGGGGAGAGCAGCTCCCGGCAGTGTTTCAGCTGCTTGGGGTCAAAAATGGGGGTGGCAGGTGGCTGGCACAAAGCCCCATGTCACTGTCACTCCCTGTGCCAGCTGTGGCATTCCCAGGGCTCGGGGGTTCTGGTTGCCCTGGTGTGGGGAGGTGGGGTGCAGGTATGTCTAGATGGGACCCACCGGGAGCACGGTGGCACCGCGGTCCTGCGGGGACACCCGTGCAGCTCCGCGCTGCACAAAAGCTGCCGAACGCGCCCGCGCCTCCCCCTGCTCCTCGAGAAGTGGAGAAACACAAAAGAGAGAGGCAGGAGGGCTGGGAGCGGTGGAAGAGAGGGAGGGAGGGAGGGAGAATCCCCCATGCCCGGAGCTAATCCCAGCTCCTCTAGGAGAGGGATCTCGAATAACAACCGTCCGTGGTCGTGGCCAGATGGATTTGATTTAATAACAAAGCAGGGGGGCTTGGGATCATTTCGGAGCCTACCAAAGGGCCGGATCCTCGGCAAGCAGCAAAGGGTCATGCAAGTGGTGTAAATCCAAGCGTGAGCTGCAGACTGCTTGCATGCTTCCCGAAATGCTGGGATTGCCTCGGCTGTGGCAACATCTTCTACTTCTCAGGAGCTCCTTCAGTCCCGGCCACCCGTGGGGCACAGGGCAGCGCCAAATGCATGGGGGCTCTGGGTTTGTCACATGGACACAGCCAGGAGGGAAAGGGGAAGAGGACTGGGAGGCAGTTCCTGAGGCTTTCACAGCCCCAGCTGAGGTGTCTCACCACTCAGCACTGCCGTGGGCTCAAACCCCTTTATGGAGGACAGGGCAGCCCTTGGTCCCACTTTTGCAAATCCAGGAGACCCCCACTGCACCCCACAGTGGCTGAAGCCTCCCACTCCTTAGTTTCAGCATCTCGGAGGCAGGGAGGTGGCTCAGGACAGTGTCACCCTCTCCCTGTGCCATGCCAAAGGAGGAGGCTGTGGGTTAGGAGAGGGGGTAGCAGCCAGGGCAGCAATGCTGATCCCAGGTTTTACCCTGCTCCTGCCTCGAATTCCACTTTGGATTTGCCTTGGAGAGAGTGGGTGAGTGCAGGGCGGAGTTTCCTGCACATGGCAAGAATTCAGCATTTGGGCAAAGAGCCCCCCAGCTATCTGAGCCCCTCCTGCCCTTCCAAGACACATGGGGCCCTGTTCCTGACCCCGCTGTCAGGAGATGCAGTGGGCACCTTGGGCCATGCCTGGCCTGTTCCCTTCCTTGGAGCAGCCACAGAGCCAGTGCCAGCAGGCAGATGCTGCGGACCAGGCTGGCTGAAGCAACACCACAATCCCTGTATTCCTTCCTGTCCCACACGATCCTTTGGGGTGCTCAAAAGGCAACAGTCCTGTGGCAGGCAGGGTGGCAGCACAGCGGAGCAGCACCGCGCTGCCAGGCCGTCCCCACCACCCTGCTTGCCACGTCTGCCAGTTGGTGCTTGGGCCAGCAGCCTCCCTGGAGATCTTGTTTCTGGAAACTGGAGCAGCCTTGGCGCTGCCCCGCCAGCTCCCCAAGCAGTGGGAGGTGCTGCCGTCAGCCCAACACCTGCAGCTCAGCCTGCGACTGCTCCCGTCCGGATCGTTTGGCGCTCCGCCGCGGGAGCAATGAGATCCCGGCGCCAGTGATGTGCCGGCAAGAGCAAGAGGGGTGTTTTCTGCTCGGGGCAGGATGCCGGGGCTGTGCAGCTGGGCTGGAAGGGCACCGGGAGGCAGGAAGAACTGTGGGTCCATCCCAGGAGCAGGGAGCCAGGAGCCTGGCTGTGGCCGGCATGTTCTGTGCAGAGAGGCCGGGATGCAGGAGCTATCACTTGCACCCCACGTCTCCAATGGACTGTGTGTTCTGCTCCAATGGTCTCCTGCTCAGGGCACTGTGCTCATCTCCATCCCCATCCCACCTGCTCCTCAGTGGCACCATGTTCGGAGTGCAGCTGGTTTCTGATTCCCGCTTCCACCCAGCACTGCTGTTGGCACCATGTCCCGTCTCCTGGCTGGCTCACCGGGACTATCTGCTGTCCGGGAGCCTTTCCCCCCTCCCTTTGCTGTTGGCAAAAAGCCTGGAGGGAGAACCGGATCAGCGTGGGGTGGTTGAGGGAGGCAAAGGCTGTGCTGCCCCTGCTCTTCCACTGCTAGGTCAGGACGAGGTTGTTCCTCCCCACACCAGCGTCAAGGGAATGCTCTCCCCAACCTGGGTGCTGAGAGCCTCACGAACAAGTGCTGCTGGCAGTGTAGACCCCGGCGAGGGATGTCTTCTCTCCTCATCCCCTTGGGAAGACGCCAGCCTGGTATGGGAGCTCGGGACCATTTACTTCCAGCTCTGCTGCCCTAATGAGAAGCAGTCGCTCAGCCTTGGCCCCGTGCCTGTAAAAATGAATCTGTGCTTGTGCTTTCGGTGCCACGTGCTCTGCGGCCAGAGCAGTGGGTCCGTGGAAAGGGGTGGCACGGGGCAGCGAGGGGGTGGCATCCTCGTGGGCGAGCACCCCTGGGCTGTTGGGAGCCTGAGGGCTCTGGATGGCAGCCGGACGATCCCCTCCACTCGTGGTCTCCGGGCTGGGACTTCGCAGAGCCGAGTGACATCTCTGTCCCGAGTCCCAGCCTCCTTCAGGAGCCACAGGGTGAGGCTGGCCGTGGGTTAGGGCAGCCCCCCGAGCCCTGCCGCCGGGACACGGGGCGAGGAGCCGCCGTGGCCAGCGTTGTGCCGGGGCTGGGCTCCCCGCTCTGTACTGCGGGCGTCAGACACGAGATGGAGCTGCCGATCCCTCCTGTGCCCTGCCGGGACTCTGGCTGTGCTCTGCTGAGCCTTGGCCCCCGGCCGGCCGGGCCACCCAGCTGCGGAGCACAGGAGGGGTGACCTTGGCATCACCTTCCGGCGGCTGGAGGCTCCCCTTGGCCGCGCGTCTCGGGCTGCGAGTCCGCGCGGTGAGAGAGGGTTTGGTGCTGTGTCTTTGCTAATGCAGAGTCCCATGGGGACTGTGCCTGGGCTGGCCTCTCACTGCCCGGGGGAGGGGAACCAGGATGGGCCCAGCTGTGTGTCCCAGCAGAACCACACGACTGGTCAGACCCTGGCGGTTACAGAATCACAGAGTGGTTGGGGCTGGGAGAGACTTTAAAGCCCATCTCCTTCCACCATGATGCCATGGGCAGGGACACCTTCCACCATCCCAGGTTACTCCGAGCTGTGTCCAACCTGGCCTTGAACAATTCCGGGGATAGGCCATCCACAGTTTCTCTGGGCAGCCTGTGCCAGGCCCTCACCACCCTCCTCCTTTTATCCTTTGACAGAGGAGAGGACTGTGCAGAGCCTGCAGTGTGGATGAAGCTGTATAATCATTAATAATACATGAATTTATTTGCATTATGGTAATTTCCAGCATCCTCATGGGAAAGCAGGGCTTGACTTCGCAAGGGGCCATGTATGGAAGTCCTGCCAAAGAGGATATGTCACTGGACCTGTTGATCACCAGCGCAAGTGAGCTCATCAGCGACATCAAGATTGGAGGCAGCCTGGACTGCAGTGACCACACACCAGGGGAGTTCACAGCCCTGAGGGATGTGGGACAGGCAAAGATTCAAGCCAGGACCCTGAATTTTAGGAAAGCAAACTGCAAGCTGTTCAAGAAGTTGATCAAGAATGGGATGCCCTAAGAAACTGCCCTTAGGGACAAGGGGGCAGAACAGAGTTAGCAGGTCTTTAAGGACTCTTTCCATAGAGTGCAAGAACTCTAAATCCACATGAGTAAGAAATCAGGAAAGGAAGACAAGACACTGGCATGGCTGAGTGGAGACCTGCTGGTCAGCTGGAAGGGCAGGAAGGAAATGAACAGGCAGTGGGAGCAGGGATCATGGAAAGAGGACAAATGGCAATGGCTTTAAACTTTAAAAGAGTAGGTTTAGATTAGATATTAGGAAGAAATTCTTCCCCATGAGTGTGGTGAGGCACCAGCACAGGTTGCCCAGAGAAGCTGTGGCTGCCCCATCCCTGGAAATGTCCATGGTCAGATGGGGCTTAGAGCAACCTGGGATCGTGGAAGATGTCCCTGCCCATGGCAGGGGGGTGGAATGAGATGGGCTTTGAGGTTCCTTCTACTCCAATCCAGTCTGTGATTCTGAGATTCTATATGCTTGAAGATACCATCTCTTTGCAGAGAAACCCTCATGTGTTAAGACAGTAAAAGAAGAATGGAAAAATGAAAGAATGTGCTGAATCCAGCCTGGCAAATGGACAAGCCAAGGCATGGACCTGCGCATCATTGACAGATGAGCTTTGAAGACCCCATACCTCATGGGTATGGGCAAAAGGTAGAAGTGGAGGCAGCAGAAAGGGGAACTCACCTCCAGCATGGAACAGGAGGGCAGTTTGGTGCTCTGTCATTGGAGCCAAGGGTGTTTTCTGATTGTCCATGAGTCATTCCCAGTGGGGTCTGTCCTCCAGCCCCTCTTGTACAGTGATTCTTGGGGCTGGTGTGCATCACAGCACCCTCTGCTTCTGCTGCCACTGGCCCCTACAGCCCCATCCCACTGCTCTCTGCAGCAGTTGGGGCCTCCAGACAGCACAGTCCCCTTTCCTGGTACCACAAGCTCCATCCTGGCAGTCCAACCCCACCCTGTGGTCTCAGCTCTGCCCACAGATCACAGCAGGGATCCCCTGGCTTCCCCATCCCAAACCCTCTTGAAAGAGTGGCTGAACCACAGGGCTCACAGATCCCAACCCACAGCCACGGCGCCCTTGGCAACAGGCAAACAAACAGCCTGTCGCTGGCTTCGTCACCACAGCGTGATTCATGGTGAGGCCTATTTGGCCACTCGGCCTCTCCTGCCTGGGACAAACTAGGATGAAGCACTTTTTCATCACATTTTTCCTTTGATGTTAATCTGCTCATCTCCAGCCTCTACTGCCTTTTACATCCAAACCCCATTAGGGAAACTCCCACTGCTCCTCCGCCCAATGGCCTGGGGATGCTGCAGGAGCAGCTCCAATGAGCAGCACAGGTGAGCCTTGGCCCTGGGGCTGCTCTGGCTTTGCCCCATGCTGCCAGCCCCGGATTCCCCCTGCAAATCATAACCTGAGGTCTCCCTGAGGACGTTTTGGGGCTCCAGGCCCTTCCCCGAAGCCAATATCCAGAGCTTTCCCCACGGGGCAGATTTGCTCACCCTGCTTTGGGAAAAGACTTCTACCTCCCAGCTTGGACAAGAGCAGCCTCAGGGCTGCTCTAACTATACCGGGGTGGTAGTGAGTCCCACACCCCCCCATTGCACCATGCTCTGACTCTGGCTTTGTGCAACGTTCTGCTCTAATTTCTACAACTGAACCCTTTCGGCAATTGAATCTTGGACCCGAATCCTTTACTCAAAGCAGTGAGTTGGTTTTATACACTTTCTAAGGCACAGCATTTCCCTAAATGGCGTGACCTATCCCGTGTTGCCACACCAGCAACACACTTCATAGGGGTCTGCCCTGTGACACCTCCTCCCCCAGGGCCCAGTGGAGACAAGCCTCTGTGTGCTGCCATGTGCTCCTTTGTGCTGCCATGTGCCTTTGCAGGCAGGTTTTACAGCTCACAACCTAATATCTCTTATAATTCCCCCTTTTCTGTTTTCGTTTTCTCCTTTAATCTGAGGGACTCCCCCAGCACTTAGGTTTTGTGCTATTTTGAGTGCAGGTTTTTTTTTTTTTAATTTGGTTTTTTGTGTCACTAAATGTGGTAAAGCCAACCAGCCCCATCGTGCTGCCCTCTGCCCCAGCGGGAACACTGAGGGGGCCAGGAGGGAGAAGTGTAGTGAATAGCAGGAAAACTTTCTGTTGCAGAAAGCTCTGTGGAGGGAAATGAATGGAAGTGGCTGTGGACACACCTGTCAGGGCTGGCAGGGTTTGCCCCATGCAGCTTTCCCTGCTGATGGAATATGGGCAGCGATGCTGCATCTCTGGGAAATGCAGAGTATGGAAGAGGGGGAAAGGTGCTCAGCAGCCCCTCCAGACCATGCCCTGGGCTGCTGTCCACCAGTGTCTGGCAGTGCAGGTTCCCTCCCCAGAGGCTGAGATCTGGCTGCTCTGAGCAGCTCTTCTGCTGTGGAGGAGCCAGGGGATGCTCAACATGCTGAGTGCATAGGGAGCATGAGCCTTGGGACAGGGAGAGAATTCCCTGAGGGAATGGCTGGAGCTGTGCCAGTGGAGGGATAAGCTGGATATCAGGAAAAGGTTCTTTTCCCAGAGGGTGGTCAGGCACTGCCCAGGCTCCCCAGGGAATGGGCACAGCCCCGAGGCTGCCAGAGCTCCAGGAGCGTTTGGACAATGCTCCAAGGCACAGGGTGGGATTGTTGGGGTGTCTGTGCAGGGCCAGGAGTTGGACTCATGATCCTTGTGGGTCCCTTCCAACTCAGGATATTCCATAATTCTATGGTTTGTCCCATGGAATCCTGCTCTCTGAGCTTGTTAATATTGCTTGGAGTTGCCTCCACAGCAGCAAAGGTGGCAGACTTGGAAGGAAAGAATGGAAGAATGGAGATTCCATGTCCCTGTCATTCTGAGTTGAAATAAGCTAACACCATATTTTATATGAGAAAATGTCTGGGATGTTTCTGGCAGGATGTGCTGACACTGAGGTGTTCATTGCTGTTGGATCCAGGGTGGCCGAAGGACAAACAAGGATAAGATGCTGGGTTTGGAGGAGCAGTGAGTTTGTAAAACATCTCTGGCATAAGAAGACCTCAAGATGCTGACAGCTGGATTTTCTGGGGCTTGATTTGGTTCTGCCAGTGTGGAATGGTCCCAGGTGATCATTGACATCTAGAGACATGGCCCCTCCCCTGAGGAGCTGCCAAGGACAGAGAAGGTGGCACCACCTGAGGAACCGGGACAGCGTGAAGACTGCTGGGGAGATGGGATGCAGTTTGGAAGCATGGAGTGTGTCTGCTCTGCCCCTCTGCTCTGTCCCAAGGATCCCAGGAGGGACATGGCAAGGTCTCTCCCCCTTTCTGCCTTTTAAAGACAGTGAAAAGGAATGTGAATATCTGCACAGCCAATGTGGAGCTCCAGGTGTTTGTCCCAGCTCACGTGCCTTGTCCTTGTCCCCATCCCTTCCAAAGGGCAGCAGGATGAGGGAGCCAGGCCTGGGGGCTGCTCTCCACTACAGCCCCCAGTTAAAGGTGAGCTTTAATCCCTGCAGCTGGAGCAGAGGGGCAGAGCTGGACATTGTGCACATGGGCAAAGTGTAGAAGTGGAAGATGTCACTCTAGAGATAGGAATAGTTCATCCTGAAGCCGTTCCTGGAGATTATTTTTCTTGTGGGATCCTTAAAGCCCCAAGCAGTGGAGACCCTTGAGCACACGGATGTTTTACCGCAGGAGCAGCAGCAGCCCTGGGCTGTAGTTTCTTACATCAGAAGATGCCCATCCCAGGGCTTCCCTGGGACAGAGTGACAGTGCTGGGAGCCCTGCCAACCCAGGGACTTGGGCCCTCAGGCCAGATTTGGGGCTAGGCTGGCATCCTGGAGGATGCTGCGCAAGTGCAGCAGGGCTGTGGTGAGCCCTGGAGGCAGGATGGCTTTTATCCACCTTCAGCGTGGCACTGGGGAGGGCCGAGCCCTGCCAATGGCCTGGATCCTCTCCAGCTCCATTCTGCACAAACATCCCCTCGGCACCTCCACTGCCCTGCAAGGAAACTGGTGAGCTGCCGCCCTGCTGACAGCCGGGGATTCCTCTGGCCCGAGATGAGGGCAGGCAGACCCGCATCCTGTCCGTGGTGCTGGCTGCCAGACCTGCTGGGGCTCGGCGGCTCCGGTGTTCTGCATGCCAGGGTGAGCTGGCACAGGCTGCGGGAGGAGAACCTCCACTGCCCTGCCAACCACATCCCTACGCTGGCATCCCTGGTCATGCCACAGGCTGGAGAGGCAATGCCACAGGACTGGCTGGGGAGCTCCAGAGGGGTTCCCAGCCCCCGCACTGACCAGCTCATCCCTACCTGGGACTATCCCAAGGGACATCCCAACCCTGCCTGGAAATTTCCTAAGGGACATCCCTGCTTTAGACATTTTCTAGCACAAACGGTGAGAGTGGGCAGCAATCACCACAGGCAACTCTGCTGGTTTATTTGTGAAGCCCCCAGTCCCTGCTCTGCCTCAGAGAGCACCCACTGCTGCAGATCCCCATGGCTGAGATGACTCTGCCGCTGCAGTGTGGGAAGCAAAGACTAATTTCCAGCTGTGCTGAAGTTCCCCTAATTTGCCCCAGGTGTCTGGGCAAGGCGCAAAGGGATTTTTTAACGCCTTCGAGTCCCCTCTCAGGATTGATGGGAGTGAGCCAGAGTCTTCCCAGTCACTGCAGGTTTGGGGGCTGTTCCAAGGTGGCATTTAATGGGGCACATCCAGGGCTGGTGTCTGTCTGTGTGAGCCCCCATCCCTCTGCCCCACGCTGGCCTGGTCTGGTGCCAGCCCATTGTCTTTTGGCTTTTCCTGCAGGCGCCAAGCTCACTGCTTTGGGAAAACCGGTCATGAGAATGTGAGTGTGACCCCAACCCCACAGCGCATGGGGCTGTGGGGAGCAGGAAACTGGCTTGTTTGGGATCTTATATTCAGAAACACTTCTTTCAGTGAAATGGGATATTTTGAGCAGATGTTTCTGTGGTCTACTGACTTTATAGAAAATAGGCTGATCCTGCTCAATAGAAGGATCAGCAAAGCTGGAAAAGGGGTAGGAGGGCTCAGCATCTCATCCCTGGTCCCCCATGTAATTAACCCATGAACTGAATAACGGAGCCACAAAGCAGCACAGCACTAGAACAGCTTTTCCTTTAAATCCCTCTCCTTGGGAGGGCTCATGGGAAGCCACGAGATGCATTTTCCATTGGGTCACCTCTTGCCACTTGGCAGTCTGACCGCAGCACCCATGCTCGGGGTTTGGGAGGGTCTGGGAGAGTTTGGAGCAGGCTGCACACCCCAGAGTACACTCCCCTCTGCCTGGCACTGCGGGTGGGCTTTCATCTCTGCTACTGCACCCATGGGCCCCTGCTATCTTCGAAAGAGAGACTCAGACACTGGATTACGGGGATGGTTTTTCTCCTGAAAGTGAAGCCTGGCAGTGTGGGGGGACATGGGCATCTCCACAGTCGTTGCTGTGGGCAGACATCTGCCTCAGCACATGCTGTCCCCATCTCAAGATCTCCAGCAGAGCAGAGGTGACTTGTTCCAGTGTCCCCAGGGGACACACCAGGGACCCCCGTGAGCCTGAGCCTGCACCTGCAGAGCCTCATCTTCCCATTTGGCCTGTCTGTCTGTCCGTCCATCTGCTCTGCTTGGCTCCTGCTCATGGGGCAGTTTGCTGGTGCTGGTGGTTCTCAGATTGTCCTGGGTGGAGGGGCAGGATCCATGCCAGAGAGGCTGGGCAGCTGCTCTCCTTCCCACTGCTGGATATCAGAGCAGAACCACCAGCACTGTCCTGGCTGCTGCACGCTGCCAGTTGCAGCTCCTCAATAAATACAACTGGTAAATCTATTAATTTTACAGCTCTAATTGATGTATTGCTGTAATTACCTTTTATAACAAGGCAATTAAACCCTATTAAAGATTATTAGCTAATTAAAACTCCTCTATGCACACACCCCAACCCCCTTAATGTGCACAGATTGTTGGATGGGGGGAACTGGAAGACCGTTGCAGCCGGGTGTTGAGGTCAGCATGATGCACGGCATGATGTGATGGGTCAGGATGCTGGATGGGGAGATCATGGAATCACAGGCTCATCTGGATTGAAAGGGACCTTAAAGCTCATCTCATTCCACCCCCTGCCATGGGCAGGGATGCCTTCCACTATCCCAGGTTGTTCCAAGCCCCGTCCAACCCGGCTTTGGATACTTCCAGGGATGGGGCAGCCACAGCTCCTCTGGGTAACCTGTGCTGATGCCTCACCACACTCACAGGGAACAATTTCTTCCCAACATCTCATCTAAACCTTCTCTTTTTCAGTTTAAAGCCATTCACCTTTCTGCATGTCCCATTCCTGCCTGTACCACTATCTGTCTCTTCACACTTGGGCAAGTCACTTAGCCAGGGCTATAAGGGATTGGGACTGCTGCATGCATCCAACCCAGCAATTTTCAGCTTTCTGGGATCAGATGGGAAAAAATTTTGAGGCTGGGATCTTCTCCTCCTGGTAGTGAGGTGGGTGGAGGTGTAGGGCTAAGGATGCTAGGTCTTCTTAGCCAGAAGAATGGGCTTAAAAGAGAAAAGCTCTGCTTGGAGATGGGGTGTGTCTGCCCTGGAAAGGAGAAGTGGCCCCGTGCTGGGAGCAGGATTGAGGGGAGTACATTGGCTAGGGAGAGAACTTGGAAGGTGTCTGGGGGACTGGGGTGGCTCAGCCCTGGGTTGTTCTGCACCTCCAAAAGCTGTGCAGTCTCTAGGAAGTGAACCCCAGGGTCCTTGCAAAGAGCCTAAAAGACCTGAAAAGCCATCAGAAAAGCAGCCCACAAGGGTTGCCCCAGGGACACTGCCTGACCCCATGGCTCATCCCCTTCCTGCACCCCTCCATGTGGAGCAGCCAGGGAGTGGAGGTCCCTGGAGTTGCAGTTCCTCTTGTCACTCCCAAATCCAGCTTCATTGCTGCCCACGTCATTTGTATCATAATGTTTACAGGTCCCAAAACTGCGCTGTTCTTGGAGGCTAAAGAGCTGGAAGTACACTGAAATTCCAGAGATGTGGCTGCTTTCTGTTTTCTGAGTCACGAGAGTAAGATACAGCCTCTGCTGAGAGCCTCTCCTCAAGCACCAGCTTCCTGTCTGTCCCTTGCCCCTCACCTGTCCATTACTCTGCTGCAGTGTTCTGCACCCCGGGTTCCCTCGGTGCCCACAGAACCTGGAGAAATCCATGTTAGTGGGTTGAAGCACAGCGCCGTGCCTGTGCCAGAGCTGTGGAGCACAGCCAGTCCTCCTGCTCATCTGGTTTGTGTTAAGCCCTCCTGCCTTGCACAAGTGCCAAGTGCCTCTTTGGCAGACCCAGTGACCAGCTCAGGGCTGTGCTAGCGCTGGGCTCCCCGTCCCCATGTTGGGTTGGATGCTCTTGCCCCTGGGGGCTGGTGGAGAAGCGGAGCAGCATGGGGCTGTCTGTGCCCGGGTTTGCAGAGGCGCAGTGTGAGGCAGCACTGCCCACCCCGTCCCGGGCCAGCTGTGTGTGGAGCAACTACGGCAAAGGAGCTGAAGTCTGACCCTCCCTGGGGGCTCTCCACTCCAGGCTGCCAGCAGCCCCCGCGGGCTCCAGAGCAAGCAGGCTCCCCCAGGTCCCCCATCCTGTCCTGCTCGCCCAGCCTGAGGGAGCCCCCGGGTTGGATCCCCCGGGCAGTGAAGCGTGGGACACCGACTGAGCCGGGGTCCTGTCCAGAGCAGGAGCTTTGTGGGGAGCATGAGGAGCCAGGAGGCGCCAAGAGTGCCAGATCAGGGACAGGCTGTGCCAGTGACCCTTAGCTGTGATTTCCAGCTGTTGCCCAAGCTGGTCCCTCCCTGCCTTTACCCTGGATGCTGTTTCCCACGTTAAGGCAAGGAAGCTTTAGCCCCGCTGTTCGTGTCCCTGGGAACGCTCTGGTCCCCCTGGGTGCCGTGGACCGTGGCAGGCACCTCCTGCTGAGGGAGCACCCTCAGGCCAAAGGCCCTTTCGCTTTCCCTGCCACCCAGGGTTACTTTTAAAACAAAACAGAGCTGCGCGGTGGCGGGCGGCCCGCGCGTCCCACAGTGCCCCGCGGCCTGGCAGCCGGGCCCGCCCTCTTTGTGCCGTGGGGCCTGCGGGGGCCGTGGCTCGCTGCGGGGCCGGGGCCAGGGCCACCGTCCCTGGCTGTTCCCTGCCTCACGGCCGGGCCATAGCGTCCTGCATGCTCTCGCCTGCCTTGCCGTGTGACACGCATGGGGGTTCCCAGAGCTGCGGCGTTCCCCCCACCAGGGAACGGGCTGTGCGCATGGGAGGACAAAGGAAAGGTGTGGGGAAGGAAGGACAGCCCGGGACAGGCAAGGAGGCAGGAAAGGAGGAATTTGCGTGGGGCTGAACAAAGGAGTGGGGTGAAGGAGAACAGATTCCCCCTGGAGACGCAGGGAGACCGGTGCTGGGTGGGTGGTGGCACAGTAACCCCTGCCTACAGCACTGATGGGGGCTTCTCCATGCAGGGGGCTCCTCTGCGAGCCAGGCTGGGGAAGGGGATGTGGCGACAGGGGAGGAGGGGGAACCCCAACCCCTCTGCGTGGCAGTGCCAGGCGGGCTGTGCCCAGCTGACACCCCCCTCATCCCCGCCTTTTCCTCCCTTTCCCCTCGCCTCTCTGACGTGGCGCTGGGGCAGATGCCCGGCACTGAGCTGTTGCTTTTTGAAAGTTTGACCCTGGATTGTGGCCGGGGTCCCTTCCCTACCCCGCAACCGTGCACCGGCAGGCGGGACTGAGCGGCTGCCAGCGGGTTAATCATTGACGGAGAGGGCGAGCAGACACACGTGTGTCCTGTGTGTGTTCTGCGTGTTTGCGTGTGTTGCTCCGTTGCTGTGTGAGTCATTCTCAGCCTGCCTGGGGCTGTGCTGCGCTCCCTGAGCTCAGAAGCAAATTGAGCTTGGATTGCAGCACGGACAGGAGGAGCCGGGCGGCCGTGGCTCGGGTTGGCTGTGCCCTTGACCTTGGACCCCTCTGTTCTCAGGGGATGGTTGGGGGAGGTTGTGCTTTAGGGTGCTCCGGCTCTCACCAGTGTCCCCAGCTGCGAGGTGTAGCTGCCTTTCCAGCTTTCCTTGCCACAGAGCTCAACTTTCTAAGCAGGAGCTCACAAGGAGGAAGCTGGAGCCCCCGGGACCCCCGCCCACCCCTCAGTTCTAGGGTGTAAAAGGGTTGCTTTTCCATTCCCGTTGACATTTTATTCCCATTTCTCACACACGGGAGGGTTTGGCTCCACAGCACAATGCAGGGAGGGGGATGAAGTCCAAGGAGGGGACACCCTCTCTGTGGTAGCACTGGGAGTGCCTGGAAGCATTTGGCAGATCTGGAAATCACGAGGTGCCCGAGTCTTGGCAGCCCTTCGAGAGAGGCAGAGCAGTCCGTACCCGCTGGGAGGACTGGGAATCACCCCTGCTGGGAACCGGCGATACTGGAAGGGTGGTTGAGTGGGACTGGGAGGGGCTGGAAGTAGGAGGCAGGAGAACAGGAAACAGTGCAGGGAATCGGGCTGGGGGCTCAACTGGTGCTCAGAGTTTGGGAAGTTACAAACTGGCACAGCTGGCACTGAGGAGAGCTGGGAAATGGAGACCACCAGCGCTGAGAGAACTGAGCAAAACCAGTGCAGGAAAGTGGGTAGGTGGGTGGGGATATTCTTTGGTGCCCCAGAGCTCTGCGTTTGGGATTCCTCAGGATTCAGGGAAACCCAGACCAGGGTGTTTTGGGTGACCAGGGACTGTATTTGGGTCCCTGGATCCCAGAGTCCTGTGCAGCCTGTGGCTCCTGCATTCAAGGTGTGCCAGGACCCCCCACACCCTGGGGTCAGCTGCTAGGATGCTGCCTGCCCTGTCCTGTGGAACAGCGATGTCCTGGAGGTGCTCAGCCCAAGGGCCCTGGGGGTGCCTGGCTGCACCCCCTTACTGCAGCCCCTCTCAGAATGCACTTTACCTTGGCCAAGTTCCCCCAGTCTGCAATCCAGCCTCTGCCGGGGGAATCGCCCTAGAAAAGAGTGTGGAAGGGGGTTACCCCGGACTGTGCCCCCAGAGACACCCTCTCAAGGCCTCTTTACCCAGGGATGCTTTCCCAGCCTTTCCTAAGGAAGGGCTGAGCCTGATGCGAGTTGTCTCCACCCAGGTTTTGGATAACTCCACCCGCCGCCGCCTCGCAGCTCCTCCTCCCAGTGAACAGCCCAGCTGGGATATAAGCAAGTCACTCAGACACCAGGAGCTGCCGCGACAGCTGGGCGGGTGGCGTGGGACATCGCGCCGTGACCTGTGCCGTGTCCTTCGCCTCGACGCCGGACCCCATGGCGACGCCTTCCCAGAAAAGGAGCACCCGCAGCGGGGCTTCGGGGACCCCCTTGTCCCCCACACGCATTACCCGCCTGCAGGAGAAGGAGGACCTGCAGGAGCTCAATGACCGCTTGGCCGTCTACATCGACAAGGTGCGCTCGCTGGAGCTGGAGAACGCCGGCCTGCGGCTCCGCATCACGGAGTCCGAGGAGGTGGTGAGCCGTGAGGTCTCGGGCATCAAGGCTGCCTACGAGTCGGAGCTGGCAGATGCCCGCAAGACCTTGGATTCAGTGGCCAAAGAGAGAGCCCGGCTGCAGCTAGAGCTCAGTAAAGTCCGGGAGGAGCACAAGGAGCTGAAAGCCCGGTGAGTGCCCTGGGGATGGGGGGGGACTGCAGTGGGACGGGTGCTGTCGTCATGCTTGGCAGGGAGCCGGGAGGGAACAAGGAGCGACCTGGAGGAGGCAGGGAGAGGAAAAATCCGTGGCCTAGCCGGGGAGGAGTGTCTGTGGTAGGCACCGAGAGAGGAGAGAAGCTCTCTCGTCATTCCCACTCTCCCTCCAAGCGCCATCTTTGGCCGGGATGCCCTTGGAGAGGGGATTTGGGAGCAGAGCTGGGCACGCTTGGGGCTGGGGCTGAGCAGACATGCCCTGGGCCCCCGGAGGGTCTGTGTTATGCGGGGCACAAGCGCCAGGCTGGCGGCCCCTCTGCCTTCGTCATGCTGGAGCTATTCCTAAACACGCTCCGGCACAGCCCGGGAAGCAGTGCCAGCCAGCTGGCTCTGTCCTGCCTACAGATTTCGCTTGCTCGTCCTATTTTTCTTTGCTGTCTTTGGCACCGATTAAAGAACCTGCTCCAGGTTTTGTTTGCCTTAACTCTCCCTGTGCCAAGCTGCTCCTACTCTGTGGGGTCCCTGGCTTTGGGGGAAGCAGTGTGTGGGCAGCACCCATGCCTCCCTCCCACCAGCTGTCACTGGGTGACGTGCTCCCAGTCCGCATTGAGGCACGAATCCCTCCAGCCGCTTCCCATCGGGTTCATTTCTTTCCCTCCCTGCCATCAGAAATGCCCCCCATCGTGGACCCCTCCCTGCTGCCTCTGGGTACCTCTGCCCTCCTCAGGGCTGTCACCGGTTGCCAGCACAGGTCCCCTGAGGACACGGGGCTCCCTGGCCAATGTCACTGCTGGCCAAGCAGGGGCTGGCACTGGGCTTCCCCCGGGCTCTGCCAGCCCGTGCAGCGTCAGGACGTGTCCCTGTGGCACTCAGTTCCCCGAATCCCGTTCCACGGAAGGAGCGAGCGGATCCCTTTCCGTCATCAACTTTGGCTCGCAGCCGGATCCGGGCTGGGCAGTGGCGGGACAACCCCTTCTTCTTCCATTTGATCTTTTGCCTCTTATTCTGGACGCCTCATTTGAGCCTGTACCAAAAGAGGCTAAAATTAACTTCCGTGGTAGATGCCATAAATACTCTACCTGGGAGGGAGGGAGGAAGGGAGGGAGGGAGTGTGCTGCCTGTTTCAGCTGTCTCCGAAAGCCATGTGGGGTTATATTTAGCTATTTCCCGTGCTGCAGCTCCGTCCTCAGATAAGGCGGTTTGCGGCTCGCCAGATCCCTGCTCCCGGATCCCAAGGATCCAGATGCTGGTGAGAGGAGGAGCTGAGCTGTCTAAAGGCTTTTTCTGCGTTATGCAAACCCAGAACTATCTTGGCCGCGATCTTTTAAGGGCTGGAAAAAATGCCCGGCCCGCAGCCGTGGCTGGAGGGGAGCTGGGAGCTGGCTGCGCTGTGGAGCCGGCCGTGTGGAAAACGGATGTGGAATTTTTCCCTGCTATGGGCTGCGCTTCTGGAGCTTCTGCGCTTGTTCCCGGGCTCTGACAAATCCCCTGAAAAAGTGCTGTGACTCGCGGGGGTTCCCGAAGAGTAGCTTGTGGTTGAGAGATGGGTTTCAGTGGGTTTTGGAGAGCAGTTGGTGCGCGGGGCTCTGGGGGACAGGGCTGGTTCTGTGTTTAGTCACCTCTGAGTCACGGTCGATGAGATGGAAGAGCGGAGATGCGGGGGAAGCCAGTGTTGTTCATTCCTGCCTCTAGCGTGTCCCCTCTTCCTAGGGTGTGGTATGAGGGCTGCTCTCCAACCCCCAAAACCTTTGCAAGGAGGCTGCAGCTCATCTTGTGTCCCTGGGGACCTGCTTGATGAGGCAGGGCTGCTGAGAGAGGAGCACAATTGGTGTCTGAGCTGCGATGCTGCTCTTTGGGCTCAGTTTGACTGGGGTGTCCCGAGTCTTTGGGGCATGAGGGAATGGGGCAACCACGAGCCCAACCCTGTGGAGGGGTCAGAACTGTTGGCAGGATCAGGAAGGACCTGTTCAGACCTTGTTCTGCTGCCTGCCATCCAGGTGGTCAGGGATAGGCCTGCTCTGCCAACTCTCCCCGCCCACCCTGAGCCCTTGGGTCACCACTTGGTCTGGGGCCACTTCACTGTCCTTGACACAGGGACACTTTGGCTAAAAAGTAACTGGCAGCCCTCTGCACCCATCGCTGTGCCCGTCAGCCCTGGGGAAGCACCGGGTATCTCCCGCAGGGCAGGCGCCCAGGGCTGCGTTATCAGCACCCACAGCATTGCCACTGCCCGATGCAAGGGTTGTCTTAGCAGCACAGAGGGAGGGTGGGGGGCCAGGAAGCCAGGGAATGACATGTCTGGATGGACACAGTCCTGGCTGCTGGATGCTCTGTCTGGGGAGGGGAAAGAAGTGCTGACTGGAGGGGGGGACAGGGTGTGCAAACAAGAGACCAGTCAAACCAGTACTGACGCACGAGTGCAAGAGCTGCATGGGTGGAGGAGGGTCTGAGCAGAGCTGAGCTGCCTGCCCTCTCTCTCCTGCTACCCCTCTGTCCCTGGCCAACTGCTCTTCCTTTTGGGGAAGTTCCCAGTGGGATCTTCCCACTGCCTGTTTGGCTGCTTCCAGTGGTGATCCAGGAGGGGTTTCCCAAAGTGCCCACCTGGCTCTTTGCACGGGGACCCTCAGCCCTGTGCAGCCTGATACTGGTTGTGCCCTGGGACAAGGGACCCCTCTGGGCAATTCTGCCTGACCCGGTGTCACATGTGTCCCCAGCTCTGGATGGCCTCTGGCTATGCCGTAGCCACGCTTCAGGCAAAGCAGAGGGTGCGGTGAGGGTGGCTGGTGACTCAGGGGTGCTGGCAACACTGGCATCATCCCCTCCCAGGCCATGGGTAGAGATAGAACTAGTCTGAAATGCCCCTGTCCCCGGCGTCCTCAGGCTTCTGTCCCTCCTTGGAGGACACCTGGATTCCAGCATGGCACCAGAGGTTGGAGAGATGCTCTGTGCTTGGCCCATTGCCCCCTCTCCTTAAGCTGGCTTCTGACTCACAGGGTGAACAGGAGCCACAGCCCTTGCCTTGTTCCATGAGAATTCATCCCATCCCGCAAGTGGGAGACATTTGTCAGTGCAAGCCCCAGTGTGGTGGTGCAGGGATGTAGAATACAGCTCTTGGGCACCTTCAATCCTAGGAGAGGCCCCCTGAGGAATTCAGTGCCCACTGCATGGGTGAGGAGCGGCCATGCAGTGGCCATGTGGTGGTCAGCTCCCTTCTCCAAGGCAGGAACCAGCCCTTGTTAGTACCAAAGCTGATGAGCGATGCCTTCCTGAATTGCAGTCCCTAACCTGATTAAGCCAGTGCCTTGGCAGGGCCTCTTCCTCCTGGGGCCCAGATCTCATCCCTGACCCTAATGAGGACAAATCTCTTATTTCCCAAACGTTGTTGTGGAGGGAGGAAGCTCATCCAAGGGCAGAGCAAGGGAGGTAGCATTGGGGTGCCAGGAGGTGAACCCAACCCTTCCCCAGTCCAGGGGGGTTTTACCCCATGCTTTGTTCAGCGATGACCCTCCAGGCAGGAGCAGGTAAAACAAAACCTGTTTAGTTGAAAAAAAGGGAGGAAAAAGAATTAAGGCTCAGTGCTGCTGGGAGGCCGGGCACTTCCTTCAGCAGCGATGAGCTTGTGCTGGAACATTTTGCGTGGGGTGAAACTTTGGGCTCCTGGGCTGCTCCCCCGTCTGCCTCATGGAATCCCTGCCAGGGAGGGAATGCTTTGGGTGGGAGGAGGCTTTGCCCTTTTGGAGTGAACAAAGAGCAGCTTGTGCAGCTGAGGATACTTTGGGGGAGTCGGCAACACAGAGCTGGGCTGGTCCAGACCCTCGTGGCCCACTGGGACCCTCTTAAACACGCCAGCCTGACTCTCCAGCCCTGCAGACACATTGGTTGTCCCTTGACATCTGCAGCCAGCAGCTCGGGCCGGCTGGGCATGCCGGCCCCCCTGGCACACTGCGGGGCTGGAGGGCTCCGTGGCAAAACATTTCTTCGAGGTGAAGGTTTTCATTAGCTGTTCCCAGTGGAGAGGAATTCTCGCCTGTGCAAACATCCAGCCCCTCTTTTTCCAAGAAAAATTGTGGCAGAGAAACATGCTCCAGCACTTTTGGTGTGTTTTCTCCCATTGCTGTGTTTGCCATTGTCTTCCAGCCACAGCTCATCCCCTCACTTTTCCCAGGGATGAGGGGAGTGAGAGGAAATCTTGTTGCCTTGTATATATTTATGATGATAGGATACACTCTGGTTAAATTAAGGACCTTATCCTTGGAGCTGAGGATTAAGGAGAAGTGATTGCAAAGAGAATCAGGGCTGCATTTGGTGTGGGAAGGGATCCATCCCTGACAGCCCGTCCCAGCCTGCCCCGGTCCCACATGCTGCCACAAGTGTTTTTCAGCCTTGCACATGTCACTTCACTTGTCTGAATCCCATCAACACTCAAACTCTGGAGCCCAGAGGACGGGGAGTTGTTCTCAGTGTAGTGCTCAGGGATGCAGACAGAGAGGGTGGCACAGCCAGGGTGGGACATGTGGGGTAGCTGCCAGCTCCATGTTCGGCTGAATTTGTGCCCTTTGGGAGGTGCAGTTTCCTTTCGTGCTGCTGGCAACCAGGAAAGAACTCACCAGAGTTCTTCCTCTAGTCCTGGCCAAAATTAGGCCTGGCATGGAGGATTCCCCAGGAAGTGTCAGCTCAGTGGGTTCAGGATGAGCTGGGAATCACCTTCCACTGTCCCATCACTGGCTGCATTACCTGTTTCGCCATCCTGCTCTTTGTGAGGCTGTTTGCTGAGCCTGTTCCTTTGTGACCAGCTCAGCATGTTCCCAAACAGCTGAGGCTGGTGCCATGTAAAACCTGTCTCTGTCAACAGCTGCCATCAGACAGCATGATGTCAGGGCTGGGTGCCCACCTGCCTCTGCTCCCTTCCCCTCCCTGCCCAGGGTTGAATATCCCCAGTGTGAAGCTGAACAACTGTGGGTGCTGGTGTAGCCCCCCAGCCCCACCTGGTGCAGTGGCAGCTGCAGCCCTGACTGCAGAGACATCTGTGTGACAGCCAGGCTCTCGGCCACCCAGGAGAAGCCCTATCCTTCCAGGGACAGGGCAGCCACAGCTTCTCTGAGCAAGCTATGCCAGGGCCTCACCACCCTCACAGGGAAGAGTTTCTTCCTAATACCTTGTCTAAATCTGCCCTCTCACTTTAAAGCCATTCTGCTTTGCCCTATCACTCCACGTCCTTGATAAGAGTATAATAAAATACACACGTTTTTCCTTGTTCCTGTATGTGAAGGATGCCGCAGCGTGTCCATGAAACATGGTGGGATCCAGGGCTGTGGGTGCTGGGGGAAAGCCAAAGGGTGTGGAAGTTGGTTAAAGAAGTGCATTGAACTCAGCCCACAGAGATACCACAAAACCCAGCTGGGGTGGGGCACCTCCGTTCCTGGTGAGGCTGAACAGTTCATGTTCTCTACCATAAACCAATTACCTTTTCCCAAGGAAGGTGAAGGTGCCCTTGGTTTGGGGTGTCCTCCAAGCTGCAGCCAATGCCCTATTTCTGCCTTCCACGGTTAGTAGAGCTAGGAATTGCAACAGCAGCAGGGACAAAGTTCCCCAGCACACAGGGAGCAGGGTGGGTGCTGCCCTGCCTCTACTGTACCTTCCTTAATTATGGGGTTGCACCATTGCAGGCGTTGGCGCCGTATCCCTGTGGAGAGGTGGCGGAGCCAGGGTGGAAGCAAACATGGGCTCTCCTGAAGCTGTTGAATTTTTGTGTCGGGGCTGTGAGTGGCTCAGAAGCACTGCTGTAGGAGCAAGATTCTGATAGCAGACGTCTCTCCTCCCTCTTGCACAAAAGCCATCTCCAGCCACTTGCTCTGGCTACTGCTTTCCACACCCGTGTCCTCCTGCCATCCAGTCCAGTGCTGCCATCCTGGTCAGACAGAGCTTGGCATCTCCATGCTGCAGTGCTCAGCTGGAGCTCAGACGTTCCAGTTTGTTGGGGTTTTTATTCATTAACAGCTTCAGGACACAGTTTTTCTCCCTAAAACCCCATCTGAGTCACATGAGCCCAAACAAATGTCCAAGCTCTTGGTGTGGATGTGTAATGTGGGCTTCAAAGGGGTGGGAGCCCAAAGAAAACGTGGCCCCAGCTCCCACGGGCACTGAGGGGTGGCCAGTTGCCCCACTGCGAAGAGCCACGTGTCCCCCTCACCTTGCAGTGCGGTGGGCACGCCGTGGCTGTGGCAGGGCTCTGGATGGGCCCTGGCAGAGCGGGGAGATGAGTCACGCTCAGCCGTGTGTCTCTGGGCTGGAGCAGGGTGCGGCACCGCGGGGCCGCGCTTCGGGGGGGCCCCGCCGGTCCGGCAGTCACGCTCTGCCCCTTCCTTCCTGGCGTGGCAGCCGATAACCCACTCCCCAGCAGCATCTGTGGGGTGCAAGGATGCTCCCCGTGGGGCACCAGGCTACACTGGGACAAACTGGGGGTGTTTTCTAAGTTGAGCTTCCATGCCGGGGGCTTTAGGGGAGAAGGGGAGCACTGAGGAGAGCAGCCTCCCCCCGGGCATCGTGCTTTGCTGTTTGGGTGGCTGCCAGGCCCCTGTTTCAGGGCAGAGATGCTGCTTTGTGCAACCCAGCCTCAGCTCTGCAGTTCCAGAGTAAAAAGCCACTGGACTGGGTTTTCCTGGTGGTGAGTGTGTTGCAGGGACGTGAGGCTGAGCGGAAGGGAGGTGGTGGGGAGGCTGGAGCATCTCAAGGTGGTCCTGTTCACAGGCTGTTCTGTGCAGGCAGCAATTGGGGCTAAATTGTGCTTTCTAGGGATGCCACAACCGCAGTCCTCGCTCTGGGGAAGTGCTTATTTCCTGCCCACGTGCCAAGCAGGTCTGGGCTCCATCCTGGCACAGTGCAGGCTGGCAGGGAAAGTGGGCAGAGGTGTGCTGGCAGCTCTGCACATGGCACAGCACAGCAAAACATAGGCATTCACCTTGGTTGCTGCTCATCCCTACACTGAGCTGCATTTTCCCAGTGGCATCCTATCTGTACCCATCCCCGCAGCCACTCCAACAGCAGCTGGAGCTCCTGGTGCCGGCAGTGACTCAACATCGGCGGTCAGAGCACGCAAACAGGCGGCCCCAGCGCAGCCCTTGCCGGCCTCGCTGCCGCCGCCACACGCAAACAGACCTTGTGGCAGTGTAAACACCTCGTCTGCCTTTATCTGCGCTGCTGGAGCCGGGAGAGCAAACCCTTTTGTTCCCAGGAATACGTGTGGCATCTGGATCCAACAATCCCTCGCTTTGTTTCTTAAGCAAATGTTGCTGGCCGGAAGCTTTGCGTGCCCAATTTATGAAAAACAGGGTGAGCTGCTGCTGCTTCTGAAGAGAAAAAGGAGGCCTTGAACTCCTGCCCTGTTTTGTCAGTCTTGGCTCCTTTCTGCCTTGTCCCGCCTTGCACAGGGACCTGGTTTCCATTGTGGATCAGGATGCAGCAGGTACAGAGCGACATCCTCATCCCTTCCCATCACCCCTTTGTGCTCAGGAACTGCACATGTGAGCAGAGGAAAGGGGAGCTGCAGCCACATCTGCAGCGTTGGCAGCATGTTTCCTTGCTTCTGGGGCTGGGATTGCATCCCTGCTCCTTCTCCACTGCTCCACATCCTGGCTGTGTTGCCAGCTCCTAGCAAAACACAAGCTTATGGCCGTTTTCCGCCAGTGCTCCTGGTCCTGAAGATATGACTAATACAAGTGACTCAGCTCCCTGTTTTTAACTCCATTTGTAAGGCTCCTGCCATGCCCAATCTCCCAGGGAAACACCGGGAATCTCTGCTTTGTCTTTATCCTTCGAGATAGTGGTTTATGGGCTTAGCATTTCTCGTTCATCCGGAGAAGGATGTATTGAAGTGAATGGAATGTTCTGGGGTTTCCATGGAGGGGCAACGCTCGGAGCTGTTCTAGGTAGAAAAAAAGCCCGACCAAACCCACAAGTTTCCCATTAAGTTTTAGCCCAGTTATTAAAAAACTGGCTTTTGCTGTGTCAGAGTGAGATAGTCAAGGCTGGGCAAAACGCCTTAAATTTCATCCAGTCCAAGACTTAATTGTTAATTTGTCATTACATATAATTTAACTATAATAATGATACAAAACTCACTTGTTACCATGGTGAGTGTTCAGAGTAGTGCCATGAAGACTTGGAATTTCCTTCTTCCCTCCTCTTCCCAAAGGCTTTGGCTTTATTCAGCAATAGACAACTTTGCAAACTGTTAGCAAATTCTGGGTTTGAAAACAAGCTGACACCACCCTCAAGCACGTGGTGGGATTTTTGGGGCTGTCCTGTGCAGGAGTTGGAATCAATGATCCTTGTGGGTCCCTTCCAACTCAGGATATTCCATGATCTCAAAGCATTTTTCTCATGTCTCTCCTACTGAAACCTTGTCCTCAGAAGGTGGAATTGAGCAGTGTGGAAGGTGGTGTATTGACATATTTGAGTTGTGTCTAAAAGAATTCTCTTTCCAGCACAATTCCAAGCTCTTTTTTAGCAGGTTTCTTTTCCTTGATAAAGGGTGTTACTGCTTTGATCTATATTTAGTATGGTTCAATTCCAGACCATCAAGTATCTTTTAGATAACCCAATTCAAGATTCCATGGGAAGCTAGGAAAAGGCAGGCTGGCATGTTCAAAATGGATGGGTTTGGGTTGTGCCGAGCCTGGGCTGCGAGTAGGGTTGACCAGTGTTTGATTGTGGTGTTCTAAACAGCTGAGATTTTAGGATTTATAAAGAGATAGAATCAGATCATAGTTTCAGTTGGAAAAGCCCTCCAAGATCATTGAGTTCTCCCAGCCCTGCCAAGGCCACCCCTAAGCCATGTCCCCAAACGCCACGTGTCTGTTAAATCTCTCCAGGGAGGGCAACTCCACCACTGCCCCGAGCAGCCTGTTCAAGTGTTTGGTGACCTTTTTCAGTGGACAATGCAGTTTTTTCAAGCAAGGAACTGGCCTCCCTCTGGAAACCCTGGGCTCAGCCCATCCCCTCAGGACCTGCACAGACACTGGCCAGGTTTTCCCAGTGCCATGCAGACAATTCTCAAGCTCTCCAGGAGCAGTTCTGGTGACAGACGTGGGACTGGGCCAGGTTTGCTCAGTCAAGTTTCAACTGGTAGCACTTTGCATGTCACCCCAGCCTGGAGGCTTGTTCCAGGTAGCCCAGGGTTTGGTGGTGGACATCCCCACAGGGAAATCCTGCCCTCATTTTGCTCAGCCACAAGCAGTGCTGGGCTCTGTGTGCTCCCAGCTCGGGGGTCTCCAGTGGTTGATCCTCCTTGCACTTTTCATCCTCTTTGCATCAGTGTCCTGGGGCTTGCTGCACCCTGGAAAAGCTACAAGCAGCTGGGAAAAGGAGTTTCAGGGGTAACGAGGGGGTTCTACAGGCAGCAAATGGTGTTCCACAGGTTGGCAGGGGGTCTCACAGGCAGCCAGGCACTGGCAGACCTGCTGGAGTGTTGTGATACATGCTCCAAGCTGGGACACTTGTCCATGGAGGTTAAATCCTGCCCTTTGTCTGTGCAGACACACAGATTTATGCCTGATACAAACCTCCCCCAAAAACACGTGGGCTGTGGAAAACCAAGTCTTTCCCATTCCCCCCCCCCCGATGAGTCCCACGTGGCAAAAGGGCAAAACCTCCTTTTCCAGCTCCAAAACCCCTCTGGTAATGCCATCCACCCTCCAAAACCATGGACAGTCCTGTTACTATGGGGGACTCAGCCCAAACAGCAGCGTCAGTTGGTGACTTGGGATTTCCATTCGGAGCTGCTGGTGGAGGCTGGGATGAGTCACCAGCTGGCGTGACAGCCCGGACAGGGAATGAGCAACTCTGGGGCTCCCCAGACAGCACCAAGCTGCAACATTGTTAATTCTAAACAATTAATACACTATCTATTCTCAGAAATGTGCTTTGAGCTCTTAAGCAGCACGTGGCTGCTGGTCCATGCTGCAGCCACCTGCATCAGTTGGTTGTGATGCTGCTGAAGCTGAAGTGCTTCTCCTGTGGTGAGAGGGGAGACTGAAGGGTGACAGGTCTTTGCTCTGGTGCATCCAGGAGAAGGAGAAAAGCTCCTTCAAACCTTCAGAGGGGGTGTGTGTGGCTGGAGGTATTGGTATGGTCAGGTTCCATCACACTTGAACACTCCCAGCAGTGTTCCTGGTGAGGGGAGTTGTGGAGGGACAGGAACATCTTGGGCTTGGGGAATCCTAGACTGGGGGTCGGTTTACCTCCCCATGAAAGGCTTTTTCCTGGTTCCCAATGAAGCAGCAGTTTTGGTTCATTTTAAAGGTGCAAGGAAAGGCCAGATCCCAATTCCAGGAGGGGAAGCCCAGCTCTTGGGAGATGCCAGTGAGCTGTTTCTGCTCCACTGGGGCCACGTGGAGCTGGACAAGCCCCTCAGCCCCATGGATGAGCATGTCATGAGTGTGTCAGGAGCTTGTGGTGGGGCCGGCACTGACACTGGCACCAGGAGGGGTCTTTGGCACCACTGATGCCAGAGGGTGGAAGCTGTTTCCATGCATCCGTGAGCCCAGCTGGTGCTGGCATCCCCAGCTGCCTTTGGCAGGGCTCTGGTGCCCAACAGGATGCCGGCTCCGTGCAGATGTTGTCCTCACTATACATCATGCTGGCTATTTCCAGCTCCCCTGCTAGGAGACCGGCCCATGTTTATCCTGGTGATTTGGCAGAGGCGCTGCGGCACAGATGAGTCAGAAGCTGGGAGAAGCTGCTTTGCCACATTCCCATTGCCCCACTGCAGAGGTTTTCCAGGTCCGCCTCTCCTCATGCTGTCTCTGCTGCTTGTCCTGTGGGGCCCTGGTCCCTGGGATGGGGGAACAATCCTTGATGGGGAAACAGTCCCTGGGATTGGGGAATAATCCCTGCAACGGGGCAGTGATCCCTGGGATGGGGGAGTGATCCCTGGGATACGTGTGGTGGTCCTGGGGCAGATCCCTGGCACTGGAGGCAGTGCCACAGAGAGCAGCCTGCCCAAGGTGGGGCAAAGCAGGTTTTCTGGGTCCTCCCAGCAGAGACTTCCATGGGCACACACTGCCACTCCTGCCTCAGGTTCCCAAGCTGTAAACATGTCAAAGCCTTTTCTGGGATAGCGTTCTCAGCCTGCGTGGCTGGGAGCCGGGAGTGGCCCCTGGCAGCCAGGTGGGACTGAGACCGGCAGTCCTGGGGAATTTGCAATGTCCATAAAGATTTATGGGTGGGGCAGGAGCCAGCGAGTTCCCTGAGTTGGCACCTTCTCCAAGCTGGGGCAGCTGCGATTTGGAGGCAGGGAAGGAGGGGAATGCCTGTGCCTCCACCAGCTCTATCCCACTCATTGGTCCTCTTCCAGTGTATGAAGCCCAGTGCTGCCCAAGCTTCAGGAACACTTACAGGGTTAATAGTGGAGAGGGAAACCAAGGAGTGTTTTGTAAAAATGCATTGAGTGGGCTCTGGCATCTCGGAGAGGGTTGGCATCTTTCCAGCAGCATGGTGGGCTCATGCCTGGAGCTGTTCCAACGAGCTCTGATGACTCTGTCCTGTCTTGACTTTTCCAGAGGGAGAGCCCAGGCCTGCCAGGTTTCCTGGCTGGGATTTTGGGGCAGAGTGGGGGGAAGCAGTAGCAGATGCTGCTCTGCGGGGCTGTCCCTGAGCCCTCTCTGAATCCGTCGCGTCGACTTCGCAGCCTCATGTCTGTCTGTGCTGAGCACAGCCAGAGCAGATCCAACTTTCCATTAACATTTGGATTTTCTGGCAGCTCAGCTGCAATTTTCAATCTTTTTTTTTTTTTTCCTTCTTCCTGCTTTTAAAAGCTAAAAATAAAACGTCTTGAGGCCCCTTTTCCCTCCATCTTTTTCTCTTGAGACATTTGTTTCTTGAGGATTTGATGCCTCTGTTGTTTTTTCTTCTCTTGGATTGTTTTTACTCGTGGCTCTCCCAGCACAGGGGATCAAATCCTGTGGGATTTGGAGGCACCCAGCCCTCCAGAATGAGTCTCTGCTTCCCTTTTCACTGGGGAATTTGGGATCTTGTAGGCTCTAGCAGGCAGGATGGAGAGGCCAGTGAAAGCCTCTGGGGAGGAGGAGGAGGAAGGTCCGGCTTCGTCCTCCTCTCCAGGGAAGTGGGAGCGACACGGCTGCCATGGAAGTTTTTATTTTTAGCCCAGCGCCAGCTGGAGCCTGTGAGGCTTCCGGGGAATAAAAGCAGGACCTGAGAGCAGGAGAAGGGAAAACTCAAAGCTTGGCTAGGCTGGAGCGGGGATCAACAGGCCTGGTGTGAAGTGGTGGGCTGGGGGTCCCCAGGGCCAGAGAGGGCTTGCCTGTGTGCTGATCCCTCATCCAGAGGCTGCTGCCACATTCGGGGTCAGGGTGTGTTTGGAAGGAGTATGGGGGAGATGCTCGGGTCCCAGGGAGCCGAGTTCTGCAGACCACTGGAGCAGAGGACAGAAGAGGATTTGTCTCACCCCTCTCCCTCTGGCAGAACTACCCCAAACAGCCCCATGGCTGGAGAGCTCTGAGCTTCTGACTCTGCTCCTCGTGGTGGAATCCAGAGTTGAACACAGGAGGCTTCTAAGGAAAAAGGATTTGTCCTCGAATCATCTGGGGTTTACTATGGGGCTTTCCAGGCGCTGATGCCCAGAGCCCTGGATCCCTCTGGTCCCTGGAGAGGGCAAATCTGCTGCAGACACAAGTGTAACCATCAGGATTTTTCCCTCCGTTTGTCACTTACCAATGGAACTGCTGTCCCTTGAAAGAGTCATACGATTCAGGTCGTGCCAGAGCCCCATCCCGAAGAGCCAGTGTGCTCTAGCTGTAGCCAAACCTCCACAGCTGACACGGCGAGCAAAGAGCAGCAGCAAAACACCAGGGATGAGCTCTTCCTGGAGTCACATGGCAGTTCACTCCATCAGGAACGACAGGACTGGACCCCATCAGGAGTGCTGGGGTGGCCACGCTGGCTGTGGGGATGAGCCAGGGCCAGATGGGAAAACTCGGCCTCAAGCGCTGGTTGCAGTGAGCCTTGGAGCCTCGGATCCCCTCCCAGTTGGCATTCTTGTCCTATGAGTCACTGGCACAAAAGGAGTGGGTTGAACAGGAAGAACCCAGCACAGAGCTCCAGCAGCAGCTCTGGCAAGCGAGACTGTGGTTCCCTGGAAAAGGGGGACCAGCAGCATTTCTTGGTCAGTTATTCCACTGTGGGCTAAAGTCCAAATTCTCTAGACTGCTTAAATGCTATTTAGACATAAAAGAGGCTATTTTATGGAATTTATGGGCTGTGAAATCATACTCTATGCATATCATTGAGACCCTCTTACCTGAGAGTCCCAAACATGAAAATATGAAAATCCAACCACAGAAACATTCTAGAATTCATTACAGATCCAGTATGTTATATTGAGCCCTTTGCACCACAATAAAGAGTGTTCTGGGCTGGGAAAGGAGCTTTCAGAAATGGAAAGAAAGGCAGAAGATAGGTCTTCACACACTTCCAAGAAAAAGTCTGCAAGCTGTTCCTGGATTCCCAGAGGCTCTTGGGCTCTCCTTTTCCTGACAGCAGCACTTTAAGCGGTTCTGAATTTCGTTACTGTACATGTTGAATTGTTACTTTCTTTAACTGTCCTTTCTCAAGTGGAATTCCTACTCTTTTAACATGGAATATCCTGGGATTTGAAGCAAGGTTTTCCTAACATTAAGGAACATAAAAAAATTAACATCACAATACATTCGTAACAATTATGTAACATGCGAAAAGCCAACATCACAATACCATTTATAACACTGTACATGTAGGAATTGTTACTTTCTTAAACTGTCCTTCCTCAAGTTAACATGGAATATCCTGGGATTTGAAGCAAGGTTTGCGCTTAAAAACAGTAGCCTAGGATTCTGAAACCTTTGCTTTAGTCTGCAAAATAACAGAATAACTTCTCCATGCTGGCTCGGGTCGGGAAACAGAAAGAAGTGCAGGAAAATCTGCTGTTGGCCAATCTAGGAGCTTCTGACATCCCACATCTGCGAGTCTGGGAACGCCGTCCCTGCTGGTCCCGGGTCCCGTTCCTGGTGGGTCTGGATGCTGCCCTGGGATGGGCCGAGTGCCGGCGGTGCCGCAGCCGCTCCCCGGTGTTTGTGAGCCGCGGTGTCACGGTGCCCCAGGCGTGCGGCCACTGCTCCCCCACGGCCCTGGGGCCCGCGGCCGCTCCTCGGGCGCCTTCCACCTCCGCCAGCCGCACACCCCGTTCTGAGGGAGGTGGGGTAACAATCCCACCCGGGGGTTGGTGGCGGCTGGGGGCCGTTGGCTCTTTTCTTTTTATAGGACCTACCAAAATAGCTCCAGGCTGTGTTTTGGTGGTGCAGTCAGATCAGATTCCCTGGTCACACGGTGGGTCTGTAAGGAATGGCTGTGACCTGCTGTCAGAGGGCTGGAAGAGAGAGGGGGGCAGTGGGGGCTGGGATGGTGCAGGAGTGTGCATGGTGATGCCAGAGGTTGGACTGGGGGGCTGAGGCACCACAGCTCTGCATCCACTGAGCAACAGCTGAGCTCATGGCGAGGCACAGCCACACCAGCGCGGCCCCCAGACCCCACTCATCGCCTGGTGCCCCCTGTCCACTCCAGGAGAGGCACAGAACTATTGGCACTGGCAGGGTGCCACAGACTCCTCTGCCTGCCCACCTCAGGTGGGCAACACTGGCTATGGGGCAGTTTCAGCTTCTCCCCAGCTGCTGCTGCCCCATCCAGCCCTGTGTCACACAATGCCATGCCATGCTGAGGCGCACTACACCACGTTTGACTCTATCATGCCATGGTGGGCTCTGCCACATCACATAGTGCTGCTCCATGTCACGCTGTACCACATTGTGCCACACCCCAACGCGCTCCACAATGTCCCAGTGCACTGCACTGTGTCCCACCATGCCACACTGTGCCACTCCAGCCCCAGCCTCATCAGCACTGGTCTCTTGCGATGCAGCCATGCCGTGGGTGTGCTTATTGCCCATGGGAGCTGCACCCTGAGGCTCCTCCTGCTCCCCCAGTCATTCCCAGCCCTTCCTGCTTTCCAGTGTCCAAACTAGGGCTGGGTGTGCCAAGTGGCTGGGAAATGCTGGTCCCCTTGGTGGGTGGTTGTTAGGGACAGTGGTGCAGCTCTTTTGGGGTCAGTGTGCCACTCTTTGTGCTTGGGGTACAGTGCACAGGCTTTTCTGAGAACAGCCCTGAGGAGAAGAACTTGGAGGTGTTGGTGGATGAGAAGCTTGACATAACCTTAAGAGTCCCTTCCACTACCTAAAGGGACTCCAAAATTTCAAGAGGGACTTTGGACAAGGGTCTGGAGTGACAGGACAAAGGGGAATGTCTTCCCACTGCAAGAGGGCAGGGTTAGATGGGATATTGGGAAGGAATTCTTCCCTGTCAGGGTGATGAGGCCCTGGCACAGGTTGCAGAGTGCTGCCCCTGGAAGTGTCCAAGGCCAGATTGGACAGGGCTTGGAGCAACATGGGATAGTGGAAGATGTCTCTGCCCATGGCAGGGGGTAGAATGAGATGTGCTTTAAGGTCCCTTTGCACCCAAGCAATTCCATCATTTCCCGATGACTATGATTCTTCCTGCCATGCCACTCACCTGTGCCGTCCTTTGCCCTGCAGGAATGCCAAGAAGGAAGGGGATCTGCTGACTGCCCAGGCACGCCTTAAGGACGTGGAGGCTTTGCTTAATTCCAAGGAGGCTGCGCTCTCCACGGCCCTGGGTGAGAAGAGGAATCTGGAAACTGAAGTGCGGGACCTGAGGGGACAGGTGGCCAAGGTGAGCAGTGGCAGCTCTGTCTCCAGCTGACCCAGGGGTCCCTTTTATACCCCCCTACCTGGGGGCTGCCAGGTCCTCGCCATGCCAGGGGCTGTGGGGCAGATGCAGGTGGGTGGTGGGTCCCCAGCCGTGCCGGGTGCAGTGCCCAGAACCTGCTGTGATAGTCCTTCTCAATTCCCTGCCAGCTGGAAAGTGCCTTGGGTGAAGCCAAGAAACAGCTGCAGGATGAGATGCTGCGCCGCGTGGATGCTGAGAACCGGCTGCAGACGCTGAAGGAAGAGCTTGAATTCCAGAAGAACATTTACAGTGAGGTGAGCTGTGGTGTGCTGCAGTGGGGCTGGGACCACTTGTGATACCCCCACTGCATGTGTTGTGTCCCCTCCCTGAGGTGACACAGTGTCCCCTGGCCTGTCCCCAGGAGCTGCGGGAGACCAAGCGGCGCCATGAGACCCGGCTGGTGGAGATCGACAATGGGCGGCAGCGCGAGTTCGAGAGCAAGCTCTCCGAGGCCCTGCAGGAGCTGCGCAGCCAGCATGAAGCCCAGATCAGGCTTTACAAGGAGGAACTGGAGAAAACCTACGGAGCGAAGGTGAGCAGCCTCCCCACGCCACTCTCCTCTCCCTCCAGCCCCACAGAGCACAGGGGGACTGTGGGTGCTGAGATGCTGATCCCCGTCCTGTCCCCCAGCTGGAGAATGCCAAGCAGTCAGCTGAGAGGAACAGCAACATGGTGGGTGCTGCCCATGAGGAGCTGCAGCAGACCCGCATCCGCATTGATAACCTCTCCTCAGAAGTCAGCCAGCTGCAGAAGCAGGTGAGTTGAGACCAAAGGGTTCCTTGGGATGTCTGCCCTGGGGATGGTCCCCTTCTGGGCACGGCCCCGGGTGGAGTGGCCGCCCTCACCTTCCCTCCCCGCAGTTGGCTGCCAAGGAAGCGAAGCTGCACGATTTGGAGGATATCCTGGCCAGGGAACGTGAGACCAACCGGCGCCTGCTCTCCGACAAGGAGCGGGAGATGGCCGAGATGCGGGCACGCATGCAGCAGCAGCTGGATGAGTACCAGGAGCTGCTGGACATCAAGCTGGCTCTGGATATGGAGATCAACGCCTACCGCAAGCTGCTGGAGGGCGAGGAGGAGCGGTGAGCACAGGGTGCTGTGCCCAGCTCTGGACTGTGTGGGTCCCAGCCCTTGTGTCGCCCTGGCTTCATCTCCTCTTCTCCCCCTGCCAGGCTGAGGCTGTCCCCCAGCCCTTCATCCCACAAAGGTGCATCCCGAAGCCACCTGTCCACCCCAGGCTCCTCCAAGAAGCGGAAGCTGGAGGACAGTGAGAGCCGGACCAGCTTCTCCCACCATGCCCGGACCAGCGGCCGTGTTGGCGTGGAGGAGGTAGACTTGGAGGGCAAGTTCGTCCGTCTCAGGAACAAGTCCAACGAGGTGAGTTTGCCTTCGGGGAGATCCGTAGAGTCCCTGGGGTGAGGTTCAGCCCTGCTTCACCCTACAGGCAGGAGGTGAATGGGACAAGTTGGAGAGGAACCGGGGTTCTGAGGGTCTCTACTCTCTCTCACAGGACCAGGCGATGGGGAATTGGCAAATCAAGCGGCAAAATGGGGATGATCCCCCCATTACCTACCGCTTCCCCCCAAAGTTCACCCTGAAGGCTGGCCAGGTGGTCACGGTGAGTCACTGCCTGGTGGAGGATCCAGGCAAGATCCCAAGCCCTGCCAGGCCACTGGTGACATGGAGTGGTTGGTGTGTCACTTTTTGTGGTGATAGACCCCTGTCCCTGGGCTGGAGTCTGCAGACCTGAGAAGTCCCTTTTCTCTTGCTTTTCTCCCTAGATCTGGGCCTCAGGAGCTGGAGCAACCCACAGCCCTCCCAGCAATGTGGTGTGGAAAGCCCAGAGCAGCTGGGGCTCCGGGGACAGCCTGCGCACCGCCCTCATCAACTCCAATGGGGAGGTGAGAGCCAGAGGCAGCTCGGGCGTGGGCCGGGGGGGTGGCAGGCACTGAACCTCCCAACTCACCTCCTGTCCCCCACAGGAGGTGGCCATGCGGAAACTGGTCCGCACTGTGATCATCAACGATGATGAGGATGAGGACGATGATGAAATGAGCATCCACCACCGCCATCACCATGTGAGTAGGGTGCTGGGGATGCTGCTGGTCCCAAGGGGTCCGAGGGGATGCAGGTTCAGTCGCAGTCAGGGTGGGAGGCAGCTCAGCATCACACAGGATCAGGCACATAGGAGCAGGCAGCGGGAGGCTGCTGTGGAAACAGCTGCATGAGAGAAGCCAAGAGACCTCTGGCACCTGGAGGAGATTGCTGTTCACTAAAAAAGCTCTGAAGACCTTGCTGGAAGTTGTCTCCAACCCTAAGCAACCCTGACATGCCATGAAAAGGGCCAGAGGAGTCAGAGGGAGGCTGAGCTGGTACCCAGCATTGCTTGGAGGATAGGATGGTGGGAAGTTGATGGACAGCACTTCTTGTCAGCAGCTGCTCTGGCCTCTCTGCTTCATGAGGGTGCTGGAACAAATCCAGAGGTGGCTTTGTCCTTCCTCTCAGCTCATCATTCCTCATACAGAGCTGAAACATGCACCAGGAGGAGGAGCAGGCAGAGAGCAGGCAGTGGGCAGAGAGCAGGCAGCATGCCAGGAGCAGAGCTGCAGCCACTTCTCCCAAAGAAGCATCCCTGGCTGCAGCCCAGCATCCCCCACCAGCCCATCCTGCAGGGTGTGTGTGTCCTGCACACGAGATGCCCGCAGGAATCACCTGCAGAGAGGTGCCATCGTGGCCAAGCCGTGCCTCAGTGATGATGAAAGATCTTCTGGATGCCACTTCCAGAGCTCTGCAGGAGCAAAATGGGGCATCCCTCATGCACTTCCCTTTGAGTTCTCTGGATCTGAAGAGCTGTGCCGAGACTGATATCAGCAGGTTGAGCTAGTGGATTGTCCCCCTCTACTCTGCCCTTGTGAGACTCACCTGCAGTGCAGGGTCCAGTTCTCAGGCCCCCAGCACAAGGACATAGAATTGCTGGAGCAAGTCCAGAAGCAGCCATGAAGGTGCCCTGAGTCTGGTGCTGGAGTCTCTCTGCTCTGGAGGCAGGCTGGGAGAGTTAGGGGCAGCCTGGAGAAAAGAAGACTCCAGGGAGACCTTAGAGTGCCTTCCTGGGCCTAAAGGGGCCCCAAGACAGCTGGAAAGGGACTTTGGACAAGGGCCTGGAGTGACAGGACAAGGGGGATGGCTTCCCACTGACAGAGGGCAGAGTTAGATGGGATACTGGAAGGAAATTGTTCCCTGTGAGGGTGGAGAGGCCTTGGCACAGGGTGCCCAGGAAAGCTGTGGCTGCCCCATCCCTGGAAGTGTGCAAGGCCAGGTTGGATGGGGCTTGGAGCAACCTGGGATAGTGGAAGGTGTCCTGCCCATGGCAGGAAGCTGAAATGAGATCAGCTTTCAAGTCCATTCCAACGCAAACCATTCCATGATTCTGTGATTCTCTTCTATATTGACTATCCCTGGACAGAGGAGCCAAGCTCCTGCAGCCAGTGCTGCCCATTCGTCTGGAGGCTGAATCCTTTCCAAGAGCAAATTTCCCATGGGAAAGCTGCCAGCTCACAAAGTGGTGAGGAAGACGATGTTTTCAGGAGCACAGTTCAGGTGTCTCCCGTGTGCTGAGAGCTCAGGGTGCAAGGCCAGGGCAGAAGGGCTGGTCACCCACTGGTAGTGTGCTGGCCCCAGTCACTTGGGATTAGAAACACATAATAAGGATTCTATTTTATTATTTTTAAACCATGTGATGGAGAGGACAGGTGAGTCAGACTCTCTTCAAGGCCTAACGTGAAGAGCTCTCCTGGGTCACACCACTGCTGCCACCATCCTCAGGGCAGGGGCTCAGGGCAGAGGATGCTCTGGCAGGGGCTTGAGGTCGTTTTGTCTGTCCCCCCCATGTCTAGGGTAGCTGCAGTGGCTCTGGGGATCCTGGTGAATACAACCTGCGCTCCCGCACGGTCGTCTGTGGCACGTGTGGTCAGCCGGCTGACAAGTCGGGCACCCAGAATGCCGGCATCAACACCATGTCCTCGGGCTCGTCCTCCTCCAGCGTGACCGTCACCCGCAGCTACCGCAGCATGGGCGACTCTGGCATCGGTCTCGGGGACAGCCTGGTGTCCAGGAACTACCTCCTGGGGAACTCCAGCCCCCGCAGGCAGGTCAGTGCCATTCCCAGTCCCTGGCACTGGACCACCGGCTGTCCCGGTGCTGCTGGGTCTCCACCCTGTCCTGGCATTGTCCTTTCCCAACAGTGCTGCAAGGGTCCTATCCTGTCCCACCTCTCCTTCTCCCTGCTTTTCCTCTTCCTCTTTGGGCTGGCACAGGCCTTTATAAGGGATGGGAGATTCTGAGAGGGATTGGAAAGGGATGTTGGCCATAGCAGCTTCCCACCCCATTCCATCTTATGCTTGGTCCCCTTGGCACCCCAGAGCATTCCCCATCCTCCACATCACTCATTCCACTGCTGCTAAGTGTTGTTCATGCTGATAATGTGAATATTTCAGCATATGAATATATATTTTATATCTGTGTATTGGATTAATATATAATATATTCTATAGTGATACTCTTAGTCAATATTATAATCCTCATATATCACATACCCCTAATTCTCAAATTTTAGAGTTATGGACATCCCAGCTTTGGAGGATTTTTTTATCACACCCCAAGGGCCAGGATGGAGGAGGGCGCTGTGGACATTCAAAGGATCCCACTGGACACTTTGCAGTCAGAGCAAATTGATGGTGACACTGAGGTCTTCTTAACTCTCTTTTTTTTCTTTCTCCCTCCTAGGCTCAGGCTGTGCAGAACTGCAGCATCATGTAATTCCGTGGCGCATTCCTGTGGTTCCTGCCCGTCTCCAGCCAGGTTTTTTTTTTCCCAAAGCAAGAGAATTTTTTTTTTCCCTTAAAAAACAAAATATCAAAAACCAAGGTTGGTTTTTTTGTTTTCTATAGCAGGAATTTTATATATATATATATTAAAAGTGCTAAAAGATGCTTTGATTTTTTTTTTGTAAAGAAAAAATCTATTTCTATATAAAAAAAACCAAACCAAAAAATAGCTTTTCAGCTTCAAATATTTTTTAGAACTTCAGCCAAAGACCGCAAAGAATTGTGTTTACGGAGCAGCCATGCAGGAGGAGTTCGTAGTTGAAATGCTCCTTAGATTGTACCTTTTTTGCCAAAGCTTTTTACATAGGACAGGGAGAAGTGCAGCCATCCCCACCGGAGCTGCATGCCACAGGGGCTGCTGTCCTGTCTCAAGTGGAGCACAGTGCCTTTACAACCCTTTTTCTTGGGATCTGAAGCCAAAATTCCCTTTTTCTCTCTTTTTTTGAATCGTGATTCCCGGCGGTGCTGGCGCGGGGGCCCCTGGCAGCTCGCGGGCGATGCCCATGTCTCTCCGTGGCCATTGCCCCCTCCCCAGCCTCCTGCCCGCCTGCACTCCCGGCGCTCTATGTACTGTATTCCCCACATTCCCCATCCCAGGCACCTCTTGCCCTTTGGGTTCCCTTTTTCTTAATCAGCCGAGTTGTGCCTTAGCTGAGGCGGGGGCCGGGCTGGGAACCCCCTTGGACCCCACACGGCATCGATTGGAGATGGAGATGGGGAAGTGAAAACCCACGGGAGCTGCATTCGGGGACCAGATGGATTTGACAGCTGAGGTGATGGACCTGGTTCCCACAAGCTCAGCCCCAGTGGGGCCCCCCAGGCCCCCTCTTTGGGAGCCACTGCATCCAGCAGGGTTCACCCCAGTTTATCTTGGCTGCGGTTATTCGGGCTCATGTCTGGTGGCCAGAGCTCAGGAGCCGTTCCCGGGATAAGGGAAAAGATGGTCAGTCCAGGTCAGAGCTGGTTTGCCAGGAAAGCACCTAGGAAGGCTTTTTGTTCAAGTGAGGTGGATTTTGGGATCTGGTAGGGGCTGTTTCCCCCTTTGCAAGAGTCCATCCAGCCATTGACAGATATCTTGGCTTTTTGCCTCGATTGGGAAATGCCCACAGCCCCCCCAGCCTCGAGTGTGGGGAGGGGGGGGGGGCTGGAGCAGGTGCCAGGACAAGCCCCCCACTCCAGTGGGTTTTGGGGCGGCTGTGTATGTATCCATGCTTGCAAAGCTTCTGTATTACTGCCTATATTTTCTTCCAGAGTCAAAATACAGCTGAACCCTTCCCACGCTGTGTGCTGTCGTCATTGCTGTCCAGGGGGATTTGGGGGTGCTGTGCTGCACCCCAGCAGCAAAGGGACCTCCCCCAGGGATCTCTCTCTGCCCCACAGCCAGGGCTAGGGCTCAGCACCCACCATGGATGGGGGGAAGCAGGGTGGCCCCTTACAGCCTGGCTCACCCGAGGGTGGGTTGCTAAGAACTGAGCCAGCCAGGCAAGGAGCCCCCAAGAGAGGGGGGATGGAATGTGGGGTAAGGACTCGGAGATTCCTCTTGGGGTTTTGGGGACCAGACATTCCCCAGGATGAGATGGACTGGGGGGGTGCAGAACCTGAGTGAGCCCCTGAGTGAAGGTTTGCTCCTACCATAGGGATGACCCCCACACTCTGCCAAGGGGACCCCCTATGCCCCCGGGCCGTGCCAGGCACCGGCGCGAGGCAGGAGGGGATGCTGGGGAGAAGGAGAGCTGTAAAGCCGGTGCATAATCGGCTTTACCAGGCACAGCGCTGCGGAGCCGCGATGTGAGGGACGCAGGCGGGCGGCCGGGGCGCAGGCACAGCCAGGTAGGTGCCCGGGATGCCCAGCTTGGGGGTACCCCCGCCCCAGTGCTGGGATGCCTGGGTCCCCCCATGCTGTGCAGAGCCACATCGCCCCAGATTTGGGTGCAGCAGGGCCGAGGCTCGGGAGGGCAGGGGGTGCCAGGGGGTCGAGGGCATCGCTGCCACCTCCCAGCTTCAAGTGAGCCTGTGGAGAGCCAGCAGGGTGCCATGTCCCCTCCCAGGAGAGGGGTACAGGGACGTGTCAGAGGCAGTTGCTGCCAGCATGAGAGGGGACACGCTGGCCCCCTCTCTGTGCGCTGTTTGCCTCCCATTTCTGCCAGCTCAGGGATACCCATGCCACAGTGCTGGGGCAGCTACCCCACAATGCTGCAGCCTGTCCCCTTTTGTGGGGATTCAACCCTACTCCAGGCGTGGCACTGCCAGGCCCCAAAAGTCATGAGGTTGTGCCCAAAATAGTGGGTTCCAGAATGATGGGGGAAGTCATCCATGCTGCTGGGATCTCGTGCTGCTGCCTGGACGTGTTCTTGCGAGGAGACGGGTCAGGAGACACAGGAACTGCTATGGGGAACTGCCATGGGGAAATGCAACAGGGAAATAATGCCCTGGATCCCCCCCCCCATGTCCCCCACAGGACCCCAATGTCCTGGCACTCCTGGGCTGGGTCATGCTGGGCAAAGGCTGAGCTGGGGACCTATGGGGGTCCCTGCACGGCCCCCAGGGGACATTGCAGAGCCCTGTAGGGACAATACAGGCATTGTGGGTTTCTTACAGAGCCACTTGAGGTCTGTACACTCCCCACAGGGACCCTGCACACCCCTGTGTGGACCTTGCATAACCCTGTGGGGATCTTTCACATCCCTGGGGGGCCATGTGCAGCCAGTGGGGACCTCGCACAGCCCAGCGGGGAGCCACGGCCCACAGAGACCTCACACATCCTTATGGGGACCTTGCAAAAGAGCCTGTGAAATGGCTCCAGCCCCACTTCAGCCAAAGCACTGACTCAAGGTCGGGTTTCTCCCGTGCCTCCTGTTGTCCCGTGGAGCTGAGCCCTGCTTCGGGTCCCCCAGAGTCTGGCAGGAGGGAGATGGGATCCCAGAGCAGGGGCCATGGCCTGGCCTTGCTCACTTGTGCACTGAATGTCGGGGTCTCTTCAGAGACACCCTGGGTGGGCAGGAGCACCAGGGTTTGGGCACACGTTGAGGACCACCAGTTTTGTGGGGGGAAAGTCTAGCACAGGAAGCCTTGGAGCAATCACTGGGATGGGGTAGAGCTGGGACTGACTCCAGTGTCTGGCAGCCACCAGGGTTTATCAGCCAGGGCATGGCCGAGTGGGTGCTGGGGGCCCTGCCAGCCCCACACCGGCCCCTCCAGGCCCCTGCGTGCCCAGGGGGATTAAGGTCAGGCCACCCCGCTAATCCCAAGGGGGGGTTAAGATGTGAGTTTGTGCCCACTGCTACCCCCCAAAGCTGCACCCCAAGGTGCTGCAGGTCATAGGACCCCCACAGGGCACCCTGGGGGAGCCAGGGCAGGGCTGAGGGGCTGCAGCTCAGCCTCGGGGTGGGAGGAGTGTCCACAGCAGGCCCCAGCTAAGCCTCCAGCGCTGGTGGGCACTAGGCACAAGCTCCTTACAGATCTCTGTGAAAGGCTCCAACCTCCCGAGCCCTGTGGGAACTGCAGGGGCACTTGGCTCTGCTCTTCAGCCCTGGCAGAGCAACTACCCCAGGCAATGGGCCTGGTGCAGGCTTGCAGCTTTTGGGGGTGCTGGTACCACACCCCAGCTGGTGCAGAGGCTGGTCCCTCTCCGGTGCCTCGGCTGCGGCTGTGCAAGCCTGAGGCCATGCAGGGTGGCTGCAGAGCAGGGAGGAAGTAGTAGCTGGGGATCCTGTTTTGGGACTCATGGCACCCTGCTGTCACACAGAGAGAAGGGGAAGGGGGCAAGTTCCACAGGAGAAGTGGGATCTGCAAGCACCAGCTAGGCCAGGCTTTCTGGCAAAGGAAATTCCAAGGGCGGAAATGCCATAAACCAAAATTTGTGGATGCTGGGTGGGGGGGGACACGCATGCAGCCTGGTGCCACGACTGCACCCCAAGCCCCCTCCTGGGATCCCCAAATCCACATAGCACCGGGAGCCAGAGCCAGCAGCACTCATCTGGGACGGGTGAAGTGGGAGGGCTGAGACAGGGATGGGGTGCAGGGATGGGGTGTGGATATGGGGGCGCAGGGATGGGGTGCGGGGATGGGATGCAGGGGTAGGGTCTGGATCTGGAAGTGCTGAGATGGGGGTGAAGGGACTTGTTTCCAAAAGCTGAGAGCAAAACCGGGGTGAAGGGCCCCATTGTAGTTACGGGGGCACAGTAATGTGTCAGGCAAGGGGTTGGATGGAACACATGTGGGGGCAGAGGGGTGTCCCTGCACCTCGTGGGGGTGTCGGGGGCGTGTGTGGGGTGAGGGGCGGTGGTGTCCACACGTTTACCGGTGGGCGCCCGCCCTCATACGCGGGGCCGTGTCCATCTCCCGGTGCGGGGGGGCTCGGGGTCCGCAGCCCCGTGTCCGTCCGTCAGGGTCTGTCGGTGCGGGGGGGCCGCGGACGGCCGAGGTGCAGCCGTAGCCATGGCGACGTGAGCCGGATGCGGGGCCGGGGGATGCTGCTCCCGCCCGCCCGCCCGCCGCAGGTCGGTACCGCCGCACCGCGACCGGGCCCGGGGCTGCCGGGGGGCCCGGGGGGGTCTGGGGAGGCTCCGCGGGGGCGGGAGGTCGAGAGGGAAGGGGGAAATCGCCACAGTGGAGCTGGGCGTGGGGGACCCCCCAGCGCTGATGCTGCCAGACAGCAACAAAACCGCTGAGGTGCCGGCCCTGGGGAGACCCCCGGCACCCCCCGGCAGTCCCCCGGACTCCCTGCCCTCACATTCCTCCCAACCTCCCCTGTCCCCCATCTCCTGCGCACTCCTCCACTCCTCCTCCACCCCTCCACTCCCTCCTGCGCATCCTCCTCTCTCTTACCTGCACCCCCCCAGCTCTCCCCACCCTTTGTATCGAACACCCCCATGAATCGTCTCCCATTTCCTCTTGCACACACCCCCCAAATTCCTCCCCTTCATCCCCCCATATCCTTAGTCCACCCCCCCCCTCCTCCCTTGCTTTCCATCTCACACACACACACCCTGCTCTGGATCTGGGGGGATCAAAGGAGCTTCCCCCAGGCTGAGCTGCCCCAGCCCCTCCTGGGATGTGACATGGGCAGGGGATTGGAGTCCAGCTGCAGAGAAGGACCAAACTCTTCTGTGCTGTGGGAAATTGAGGCACGGGGAAGGTCTGCGCAGCTGGGAGAACAGTGCCACAGCTTCACACCTGCCCTGCGCCCGTCACAGCTCAGCTTGCTGAGCACAAGGGCTGGGCCTGGCTCCATCCCGTGGCAGGCGACATGCTCTTTGTAGGGAGTGTGGGTGTTCACTGACAGTACAGTATGCCCTGGCTTAGAGGGAATCCTCCAAGAGGAGATCCAAGCAGCAGCAAGACCCATGAAGCCACAGCTGTGGTCAACCTGAAAGCATCAGGGGAAACTAAACCACCCCAGTGTTGAGAGACCCTTGGTGGCACTCGCTCCCATGCGCAAATCGCATGCAGGGAGGCTGTAAATTACACCTCCCCACCATGTCACCAGACCACTGTGACCAGGGGACCCATAAAAGAGGAGAGATAGGGCTGAGAAGGGATTCTGGCTTCCCACACTGCTGGAGCAGCCTCGAGGCTGCTGTCACCTCACATCCTGTGTCAGCCCTGGCTCATGCTGGGGAACACTCTGGCGGTTTTCCTTAGCCCCACCACAGCCCCCACCAAGCCTTCAGCCTCGCCAAGGAGCCTCTGCTCTCTTTCCCATCCCTCCTCCCCCTCCGCGGCCTCGGTGGCTCTGGCCCAGGGCAGAACAATGCAGCCGGTCCAAGGCTCCGTGCGGCCCCGTCCCTCAGCCAGCCCTTGGCCAAGTGGGAAATCCGGGGCAGAGTAACCTACTTTCTGCGCTCACAAGGAGCTTCTGTCCCAGCCAAGCAAGGTGGTGAGGACAGCGCTGCCCTCCCAGGGCTCTGCGTCCCGGTGGGCTGCTGTGGGGACGGGGGAGGCAGGTAAGGAGGCCCCAACAGGGCAGGATGCTCCTCAGCCTTGTCCACAGAGGGATATTGGAGTACCTCAGGTATGGCTGTGATGCTGAGGAACTCCAGGGCTTCAGCTTTGGGGGGTCTCTTGCCTACAGCCTCCCCAGATCAGCCTGGGGTGAAGGATGGAATCTCCAGCGAGGCGGGTTCCTGGAACAGCTGCGGGAGCTTTGTGGGGCCGATGCTCGGCCCTGGGGGACTGTTTGTGGGGATGATAGCCCCATGGGGCTGTTTGTGGGGAGCAATGCTCAGCCCTGGGGGCTGGTTTTCTGGACGATGCTTGTCCCCATGGGGCTGGTTTCGGGACTGATGCTCAGGCCTGCTGTTGGTCCACACAATCCACCGAAAAAATGCCGCTGCTTTCCTCACCCCAAAGATTTCCCCAGCAAGCAAACCCAGGCATCTGAGCACACCTTTCTCCGCCACGTCACCCCCTGAGCACCCAGCCGGAGGAGCAGAGCTCGCTGGTTCCCATCCCAGCTGCCTCCGCCAGGCTTCGCTGCTGTCCCTGCGGGGGTGCGAGGCAGGGGAGGCGGGCGCAGGCACCCACTGCCCCAACCTGCCGAGGCTCGTCCTCTTCCAGCAGGACTTTCAGGTTCCCGCAGTCCCGGCGGAGCCACGCAGGGTTGGGCTGGGCCGGGCTGCAGCGAGCCCAGCAGGAGCCGGGCTGGCAGCACGGCCACGCTGCAGCCGGGTGCAGGGCATGGGCCCACGGGGGGCTCGTGGCCACAGCCCCCAGGGCTCCGGCGCCTGCCGGCTGCCCGTGCTCCAGGGCTGGAGGTGAGCGGCTCTGTCCTCGCCCGCCAGAGAGGTAATGCCGCTCGCTGGGGACGCGGTGGCCATCAGAAGGGGTCCTGGGGACCGCGAGGTTCTCGAGACATGGCTCTTTCCCCAGTGCTTCTGGCATGAGCTGCAGAAAGAGCTGCAAGAAGGGGGCTCCCGTGTGTGTTCCCCCCCATTTTGTGGACACTCTGGTAACTGATGGAGCCAGACAGAGAAATCCCTGATGGGGATGGGCTCTGGGGGCAAAGGCAGGAGCATCTGGTCACCTCTGTGCCGGGGTCCCTGGTGCAGGAGCCCCAGAGGGTGAGGGGACATCTCTGACTGTGCCAGAGATTTTGGTGCAGGAGGCCCGCAGGACTTCTCTGACTGTGCCGGTGGAGCAGTGGGAACTTCGTGCCCCCCCATCCCCCGCCTCTGCGCCGGTTGCTGCTTCCCCTCTCTTGTTTCCGCCGGGTGAAGTGACACGGCAGCCCGGCAGCGTGTACCCTCACCCTCGCCCTCCCCGCAGGGATGGTTGTGGGACCCTCCTGGGGCGCATCCCTGCCGCCCCCCGCCATGCCCGCCGCCCTTCGCCTGCTCTGCGGGGTGGTGGTGCCGGCTGCCATGCTCTGCGCAGAGCCCCTGCCCCGCATCACCTTCCCCAGCGGTGAGTATGGCACCGGGAGCAGGAGGACTGGGAAGAGCTGGGACAGCTGGGGAAGGGGACACACAACATCTGCCTGGGAGAGTGTCCATCCCCAGGGTTGAGCATCCAGCATCAGGAACCTTGGGGTGCCCCCATCACAGCCCCTCCGCCCCATCACTGACCCTCGTGTGGGGCTGGAGACAGTGCCAGTGGCCGCAGGTGATGCAGTGGGGGATGAGAGTAGATGAGTCTGCTTGGCACCCCAGCACCCGGTGTGCCAGACCCAACAGCCATTTTGTCACCCACCTGGCACCCAGGGTTTGCTCAGGGTCACCCTGGGGGGATGAAAAGCTGTCTCTGGAAGGGACAAGGCATGGCATGTCCAGCTGAAAGGCAGGTGGCGAAGCAGGAACTTGGTGGGGGCTGTGCTGTGGCAGTCGGGCTGCAAGAGGGTCTGTGCCCTATGGTAGGGTCGTGCCTTTCCAGCCATGACTGCGCTGTCACTTCCCCTTCCCCATGTAGCCATGCCGAGAATTGCAAAAAATCCCCCACTTTCGGGGATTTCCCCCCCTTCAGTGGTCCTCCTTTCGGTGGTCATCCCTGGTGACCCCCCCCAGTCTGGCACCTCGGGGGCTTGTAATCCCTCCAGGGTGTCACCCTGGGGCAGTGCATCCCCCAATCGGAGCACTGCCCTTGGCCATGGCCCCAAAGCATCACAGGCACAGCTTGGGGGAAAATGCACCCCATTTCTGGGGCTCTGCAGCTTGAGGATGTTCAGCTCTTGCAGTAGGACCTGGAGGGGACAGGGGGAGGTGGGGACCTGGAGGGGGAATGTGGCGTGGGAGCTGGAGGGGAAGAACTGCACCCCATTTCCTGTGTGAGATGTGACACAAGCTGCAATGGCAGCTGCTGCCACATCCGCCCGCGGCTGATGGTGGTGGTGTGTGTGTGACCCTCTTGGCCCCCGTCACCCCCTCTGCTCCTGCCAGGGGACCCCCGGCGGACCCTCACCCACTTCAGCCAGGACAACGTCTCCCATTACGACGTCTTCCTCCTGGATGAGAGCGAGGAGGAGCTGTACGTGGGGGCACGCGACCAGGTGCTGGCCCTTGCTGTCGGCACCCCCGGCAGCATCCATGCCAAAGCCACGGTGAGCAGCCACCGCTTTTGGGGAGGTGGAAGTGGGGAGACCTCCACTGTGTTTCAGTTTCCCTGCTGGGGCTGGGCCCCGCAGCCCAGGAACATCTCCATTCTCTTTGCAGATAACATGGGGACCCACAGCTGAGAAAACCTCTGAATGTGCTTTTAAGAAGAAGAGCCAAGAGGTGAGATGGCCCTTTGGGGGCTCAGGGGTCCCACAAAGCTACTGGGGTGCTCAGCACCCAACTCTGCTCTTTTCCCCTCAGACCGAGTGCTTCAACTTCATCCGAGTCCTGGTGGCCCTGAACCAGACCCACCTCTACGTCTGCGGGACCTACGCCTTCAGCCCCGCGTGCACCTACATCGTGAGTGTCCTCCCCAGGACAGGGCACAGGGGTCTCTGTGCAGGTTGTGGTGTTGCTGTGAGGACCCACAAAATACGCTCCCAGAAGTGAATTGCATCATGGGGTGTCCCCAGGAAGGGGGTGCTGGGTGTCCCCGCCAAGGGACATCTTTGTGTCCCATCTGCTAAAGGAGCCCGTGGTGATTCTCACTCAGCTGCCAGCAACTCTTCCTCTGGCAGGGAAACCCCAGTTTTGGGTCCCCTCAGGTGACTCCAGGCTCTCTGTCCCTGCCTCAGTTTCCCCCGTGCTGAGCACATGGTGACTGCCAGTCCCCAACAGGAAAATGAGGGAAGGTGACAGGACCCAGGTACCCTCGGCATCCTCTGTCATCACCCCCTGTCATCATCCCTGCACCCACCTTGAAAACATGGACCACCCATGTCTGCAAGATGTTCCGCAGTCATTCCCTACAGATCTGGGGTTGTTTTCACTCCTTTGGCTGATTTTTCTCCCCTTTTCCACAGCACCTGGAAAACTTCACACTCATGTCCAGTGGCAGAGGACAACCCTTCCTGGACGGGAAGGGCCAGTGCCCCTTTGATCCGCAGCACACCTACACGGCCCTGCTGGTGGGTGAGTATGGGGCCGGTGGCCTCACGGGTGGGCACCCACCCCTGCGATGGAGTGGAGGATGAGGGTGGGGGGTCCCCACCGCAGCTCACTCCCCCCACTCTGTCCCCGAGCAGACGGTGAGCTCTACGCCGGCACCATGAACAACTTCCAGGGCAACGAGCCCATCATCTCCCGCTCACTGGGTACCCGCACCCTGCTCAAGACAGACGCCTTCCTCCGCTGGCTCTCGGGTGAGCAGAGGGAAGGTCCTGGGGAGGATCCCCCAGTGCCAGGGGTGCCTGCAGCCCCCCACGGCTCCAGCTTCTCACCCACCTGCCCTGGCTGTGCCTGTAGCCGACGCCGCCTTCGTGGCTTCCTTCAGCATCCCTGGGGACGACAAGGTCTACTTCTTCTTTGAGGAGACAGCGGATGAGTTCGACTTCTTCGAGCGGCTCCTGGTGCCACGGGTGGCCCGTGTCTGCAAGGTGGGTGCAGGGATGGCAGCAGGGAATGAGGGTGGGCTACAGTGGGGGTATGGTGATGGGGGATGATGAGGATGTGGGACAATGATGGGAGACAATGGTTGTACTATGATCGGCAACGATGACAGGGGACAATGACGTGGGATGATGACACCGTGATGGGGACAGTGACAGGGGACAAAGGGAGTAACCGGATCTTGTCACCTTGGTAATGAGCACCCTCCGGCTCTGCAGAGTGATGTAGGGGGGGACAAGGTGCTGCAGAAGAAGTGGACAACTTTCCTGAAGGCGCAGCTGGTGTGCTCCCAGGCCGGCCGCTTCCCCTTCAACGTCATCCACCACGCCTTTGCCCTGCCCCGCCACGACGGCCGTGCTGACTTCTACGCCGTCTTCACCTCGCAGTGGTGAGTGCCCAGGGGTGTGGAGGCAGTCGGGGGCCTGTGCCCTGCTGCTGCCCACCTGGCTGTCCCTCCCTGCAGGCAGGCGGGCAGGGCGGGCAGCGCCGCCGTCTGCGCCTACAGTCAGGAGGATCTGGAGAAGGTCTTCGAGGGCAAGTACAAGGAGCTGAACAAGGAGAGCTCTCGCTGGACCGTCTACAGTGGCGCCGACATGACTCCCCGGCCTGGCAGCGTGAGTGCTGCCCACTCAGGGGGGCTGGACTCTCTGGGGGACAATGCTGGTCCCCAAGAGACGGGTCTGTCTATCCCAATTTGCCCTGTGTGCTCACACTGCAAGCAGGATGAGAAAGGAGGAGGGGCCCTCTGCACCCCACTGGCGCTGGCACAGGGCAGTGCAGTGATGCAGCACATCCTCCCCTCCCCATGCCTCAGTTTCCCCACACCAGCACAGAACCCTCTCTCCCCCCACAGTGCGCCATGGGTCCCTCCTCAGACAAAGCCCTCAGCTTCATGAAGGAGCATTTCCTGATGGACGGGAAGGTGTCACCCATCCAGGGGCGGCCTCTCCTGGTGAAGTCAGACGTCACCTACACGCGCATCACAGTGGATGAGACTCGCGGCATCTCAGGGGTCACCTATCGTGTCATGTTCCTGGCCACAGGTGGGCTTTTATGGGGGTGCACGCAGGCTCACCCCTCCAACCCTTCCCTTGGCTCCAAAGCCTCAGTGATGTCCCCTGTGCCCCGCAGCGGAGGGTTTCCTACATAAGGCAGTGGAGCTGCCCGAGGGTCCCCACATCGTGGAGAGCATCCAGCTCTTTGCGATGCCAGAGCCGGTGAAGAACCTGCTGCTGGCCCCAGGGAAGGTAGGGCAGATGCGGTCACCCAGGCCACCCAACAGCCGTCCAACAGAGGCTGGGGGGAGGCTCAGCCCTGCGCCTCTCCCTCCCCAGGGCATCCTCTATGTGGGCTACTCCAGAGGCGTCCTGCAGGTCCCGCTGGCCAACTGCAGCCTGCACCAGAGCTGCGCCGAGTGCGTGCTGGCACGGGACCCCTACTGTGCCTGGCACAGCTCCGAGGGCTCCTGCCAGCCTGCCCGCCTCGCCACCAATGCCACCAATGCCACCAATGACACGTGAGCAGCGGGACGAGGATGGGAAGGGGGTGTGGAGGTCACCTGGATGCTGACCCCGCTCTCCCGGCCGCAGGAGTGCGTGGCTGCAGGACGTTGAGACAGGGAGCCCGGTCACCACATGCCACCACAGGAGGAGCGCAGGCATGCCCCGAGCCTGGGGGACACCAGAGGATCCCACCGTGCAGGGTTGAGTATGGGAGCACAGCGGGATGGGGCACATGGGGTTGGACGGGGTACATGGGGTGCACCTCATCACCCTGCTCTCCACACCCACAGAGCTCAGCCCCCAGCGGAACACCGTGGTCCAGCTGCCGTGCCCCCGCAACTCTGCACTGGCCACCTACAGCTGGCAGCAGCCCAGCAGTGGCCAGGGGAACATGGTGCTGCTGCCTGACCACACGCTGGTGGTCATCATGCAGGAGGATATGGCTGGCACCTACAAGTGCCAGGCCACGGAGAATGGCTACACCTGGACCGTGGCTCACTACCAGCTCAGGGACCCTGACAAGGTGGCCTCGGGGGACGGGATGGATGACAAGGAGTTGGCCCAGGAGCCATTGGGCACTGGCACCCCCTGGTCATACTGGCCACACTTTGTCACGGTGACAGTGCTGCTGGCGGGGACGCTGACCGTGGCTGCCTGCCTGGCCCTCCTCGCCTACCATGACCAGCTCAAAGCTCGGAGCAAGGTGCGGGGCTGCAGCACGGCCCACAGCCCCCCGTCCCGCCACCGGGAGAAGGTGCCCCTCAATGGGGGCAGCACAGAGCCCCCAGCACCCGGAGCTGCCACCGAGGAGGAGGAGGAGGATGAAGGCTCCCAGGCTTGCTGCCTCCAGCTTGATGGGGACATCGATGTGGATAACAACCGACTGCACGTGCCAGCGGGGGACACGGCGTGACACTGCCAGCGGGTCAGGGAGACCCTGGGGAGGGGGATATGGGGAAGGGTGTGAATGTGAAAGGGTTTTTGGTTTGTTTTTTTTTATTTAATACACCTGTTTTAACATAAGGTTCACATTCTGGGGGAGGAGGTGGAATGGGCCCTGGGAGCAGCAGCATGGGGCAACAGGGTGGGATGGGGCAGGGGAGTGGGATGGGGAGAGAGTGGAGGGCAAAAGAAAGTCGTAGGGACAGGGAAAGGATGTGGCACAGAGGAGAAATGTGGCCATGGGGCAAGGACGTGGGGTGGAAATGGTGAATGCTGACACTGGTATTACCCCAGAAAAAACCCCAGGTTCCATAAAAAGCTCAACATGGGACAAGCGGTGCTCAGTGGGCTCCATAAGCCAACCCCATGGGCACCCACCCCGCACTGCCACCCGCCCCTCAACACCGCATGATCCCACCCCTTGGGCCCCCCGGGTGGCAGAGCCCCCCACCTCTCCCTAGCTATCCCCCCGACCCCATTTCCAATGTCTTTGATCTGCCTTTTTGAAGTCAAACCAGCTGTACATTTTCCTGCTCTTTGCTTTTTTATTAAAAAAGGAAAACTCAATGCCTCACATTGCTGGGTCCATGGAGCAGCCCCGGGGGGCCTTTTGGGCAATGTGCGTGGGGGCGTGCAAGGCGTGCGGGATCAACACGTGTGCGCACACGAGTGCGTGCAGGGATGCGTGTTCCTGTGCGGTGCGTGCCGGGCGTGCACGTGCAAGGAGAGCGGGAAGCGGGGTACAACTCTCTCACACTCGCCCATCGCTCCCTTCCACTGGGTGCATCCGGGCTGTTTTCCGCTCCTCGCCGTGCCCCGGCCCTTCCGGCACGTGCCGCGCAGGTCCCGCACGCGGCCGCTGATGGGCGCTGGCCCTTTAAGAGCCAGAATTCGGCGCGGTCCCTTTAAGGCGCGCGCGCCCCCTCGCGGCTGCTCCGCGCCCCGCGGCCGCCGCCCTCTTTACTGCGGCCGGAAGCGCGCGCGGGGCACTTCCGGCGCGGCCTCTGCCCGTGCCCAAGATGGCGGCGGCGCTCGGGTGCTGACGCCGCCGGGCGCTTCCGGCCGGGGAACGGCCATGGGGCAGCGGGGCCGGGCCGGGCCGGGCCGGGCGTCCTCGGGGGTCTCTCCCGCCGGCGTCAGGTGAGGGGGTGGCGGGGCCGGGCCTGCGGCAGGACGGGGAGAGGCCTGGCCTGGGCCAGCAGCGGCGTGGCAGGGCCTAACGGTGGTGACCCGGCCCGGCCCGGCCCGGCCCCGCCGGTGCGGGCGGCGGCGACTGAGCGGGGGCCTGGGCAGGTGTGGAGGCTGCGCGGCCGGACGGGAGGGCGGCGGGCGGGGGAGAGGGGGCGGCTGGCGAGGGGTGCCGGTAAGCCGGGATGGGGGCGAGGGTTGGTGCAGCCCCACTTGGCCTTGAAGGACCCCAGGAGGAGGGGCCGGAGGGTCCCGGGGCAGACGGGGAAGGGCCCGAAGCCCCCCCTCGGCGAGGCCGCCCGGGGCAGGCGGAGCGCGGCTTGCACGGCGGCGGGGAAGGGGGCTGGAGGTCCAGGGACCCTCCCCAGGGCAGAGGCCGAAGTCCCCGCAGGGTGGACGGGGAGGCGGCCGGAGCCCCCCGGGGCTGCAGGGGTAAAGCTGCCTCGGGGACGGTGGGGACACCCCCGCGATACGGAGCCGCGTCTGGCCCGGCAGTGACCTTGAGCGGATCCCGGACCGAGCTCTGCCCCTGTTCGCGGCCTCAGAGCACGGCCGAGGTTTTGGGGACCAGGGATCAGAGTTGGTGGTTTCGCTCGGGGAGTAGGAGGGTGAGGGGCTCCTGCCCGCGGGGCTGGGGAGAGAAGTGCTGGCATCAGAGTTCCTGTGCCACATCGGTTCCAGAGCGACAGCTGCTCCGCGGGGCTGGGGTTATAGCCAGGACTGCCTCGCGGGTTTGTGTCCGCTCCCACCGTGGGGTGAATTTAAGGAGGGAGCAGTGGATTAGCTTAGCTCGGTGAGTTGGATATGGTGCTAATAACACCAAGGTCAAGGTTCGATCCCCGAATGGGCCATTCACTCCAGAGCTGGACTCGATGGCCCTTCTGGGTCCCATCCAACTCTGACTATTCTGTGATCCTTTGCTGAAGGAGATGCCAGGCAGCCTCGGGGCTGGCTCCGGATGGTTCCCAGGCGGGTGCTGAGGCATTAGCATGCTGGGCAGGACACATCCCTGGCTGGGGGACACAAAGACCCTGTCTGTGTTTGCCAGAGAATCATCTTTAGCTCCAGCTGCAGCAAAGAGCGGGTTGGGGACCAGGCTGACAGGGTAGCATTAAAAGGACATAAATTGGGGGGGTTTCTACTAAGTTGAGTTCTGTGTATAGGACACTGAGGCTGTGCCCAGACGAGAGAGCGGGGGCAGGGGCAGCCTGTTTGGTGCCCCCTGCTTGGATTTCCAGGCAGAAGTTCAAGAAATGCTGCTTTGTGCATGGTGGGAAGGAACCACTGAGGGATGGTTTTGGCACAGAAGCTGCTCCAGAGTTTAAGGAAGCGTGAGCTGCAGGGAAATCTGGTACACTTGTACCTTGTTTTGGAGGGCAGGTCAATTCTTAGGAGATGTAGCCATTACTTTTATATCAGCCTCTCTAAAATTGCTTGAAAGATCGTCAGAGAGTTGCTTAATGAGTGTGATGGGATCCCTGCCCTGAGCAAGACCTTGGTCTGAATTTCTGGAAGGGTAAATGCTGTGAGCAAAACTCTTTATGTTGGCAAAGTAAGAATTGTGGCCATGCTGGTCATCCTTCGAGCTGCCAGGATGCTTTCCTTCTTCCACACAGGAGAGACTTTGAGCGCCTCAGAGCCATGGGGTTAAAGTGACTTTGTCTAATTGGGATCCCAAATGAGAGGAGTTATTGCTAAGAGTCCAGAGAAAGTACAGCTGTTTACTCAAGAAGTTGTGGCTGAAATTCTAAACCCAAAGCACTAGAGCACATAAAACTAAATAAAGATCAAGGATACTTCACCATTATTTTATTATTTTGTTTTCCATATTGCAGTAATGAGGATGTTTTTTGCAGGCAGCCCTTCCCTTTCCTTTGTGGGGAGCTGAATTCCGTCCCTGGGTGGCAGAGGAGTTTGGAGTATGGACCAGGCTTCACCAGGGAACCATATTGGCTAGACCCTAAAATATTAAGCTAGTGGGACTCCTAACAAGAGCCAAGTCATGTTTTCATAGGTGCTGTGTGCAGATCATTCCTGTGCAGGAAGCTTTGTGTGTCAAATCATGCCAGAATTAGCAAACCCAGTAAGGCTGTAATTGTAACTAAAGCAATCCAGGCTTTGTTTAGCCAGGCTGTGGTGTTTGTTGTGCCTTAACTGCCAAGGCAATTGCTTGGGAGGGTGAAGTGTAGCTCTCTTTGCAGTGGTAAAAATGTTGGTGCCCTTGGGGGTTTTTAACTCCCCTGTCCATCTGCAGGAGCTGTGGTAGCCTGCAATGCTTTTGTTGGCCGACAGGCAATGAAATGGTCAGTTAATGGGACACCCACCCCTGATCTGCCATAATTTCATAACTGTAATTTCTTCTCTGTGCCAGAGGAGAACAATTTCCAGTTTTGTTATTCTGTTTCTAACAGAATGTCTCTGGCCTGTGTGAGCTCTTCATGAATTCTGACATGTGGAGACATTTCCCCAAGAGTCACAGACTGGTTTGGGTTGGAAGGACCTAAAAGCCCATCCCATCCCACCCCCTGCCATGGCAGGGACACCTTCCACTATCCCAGGTTGCTCCAAGCCCCATCTAACCTGGCCTTGGACACTGCCAGGGATGGGGCAGCCACAGCTTCTCTGGACAGTCTGTGCCAGGGCCTGCCCACCCTGACAGGGAAGAATTCCCAGTATCTCATCTAACCCTGCTCTTGGTCAGTGGGAAGCCATTCCCCCTGTCCTGTCACTCCAGGCCTTGTCCCACGTCCCTCTCCCTTGGAGCTGCTTTAGGCACTGATGTTGTGGCTTGGTAATGGAAAGTGCCCCCAAATCGGTGTGTGGTGCTGGCTGCCCGTCCCTTTGAGTTCTCACTTGGTGAATCTGTTTTCAGATCTCAGGTTTTGGCCCCCCCATTCCTGCTTCTTGCTCTAGCTCTGCTCTCCAGCAGTTCAGCTCGTGCCTGGGCACACGCTTCCAGTACCCATTTGCCAGCGCCTGGAATATGTTATGATCCAGCTGTAGTGAAGCCTTTCCCAAAAGTTTAGCCACCCAAACACCCCAGGGTTTTTTATTTTGATGTGGAAGGTAAGTCCTTACAGGCAGTGAAATGGTCAGTGTTGCTCTGGGTGATTCTCTGAGCTGCCCTTCTCTTGTTGCCTGGCCCTGTGTGTAGGTTCTCTTAGCCCAAGCTTGGTTAATCATGCAGCAAGTTAATTTGCTAATTACAGTAGCTGGAAGTACCAGGAGCCTGGTTATGGAGAAGCAGTTGGTGCTTGCTGAGACATGGTGATGAGCTGCAGCAGTTGGGGCTGGGGGAGGCTGAACCAGCACCTTCCTCCTCATCCCCCCCATTCCTGGTGCTCAGCAGAGCCAGCACTGGCAGGGGGGTTATCAGACCAGGAGCAGCAGTGGAGTGTTGGAAGGGAGGGTGAACTTTGCTCGATGTAGCTGACAAGCAGCTCAACAGAGAGATCCTGGGCTGTGGTTTAACCCTTTCTTTTCGGGGCCTTGGTCATCAGTGTGGAGACTACATGACTGTTTTGCATGGGCCTTATTTTCCCATTGTTGTTCTTCTTTTCACCTTCTCATCACCCTCCAGCTTTAGGAAGATCAGAATGGAAATGCCCAAAGAAATGTGTCTAATTCATGCAGGGAATCTAAGAACGCAAACAGAGACTTGTCACTTTCTTCTTTGTACAGATCCTGGAACTGAAAAGTGACGTCCTGACACCTGGGAGCATCACAGACCTGGAATGACCTGGGGAGAAGCTGCTTTGGTTGGCCATCCCTGATCTTGCGTGTCCATTAAAAGGTGTGTGTGCTGCTGGAGTGGTGCTCATCTGATGGCTCTCAGCCTGCTTCCCAAAGCATGGGAGCTTTGCTTTTCCACAGAGCAGTCTGGGCTGTGGTGAGAGCTGCCACATGTGCCAGCTGCTGCTGGAGCTCAGAAAACGGCCACGGTGACATCAGAAGGTGTCACCATTGGCCACATGGTAGGGCCCTACCTCTGGAGGTTACAGTCCCTCTGCTCAGTTGGCACAATGCTGTGCAAGGGCTTGCTGTGTGCTCGAGGAGAGTCAGCAAAGTTTGAGGTGATGTGGGCGGCCGTAGCGAACGGGGGCTTTGTCCTCTACCCAAGAGGTCTCTCATTTCAGGTGCCAGCACTTGCAGTCTGGTTGGTCAAGGCTGGAAGGCTGGGCCTGGATCTGCTCTGTACCTTTGAGGGAGATCTGGACCTCTCCTGCCTGACCCCAAGGAGCCATGGAGGACAAACGCAACATCCCCATCATTGAGTGGGAGCACCTGGACAAAAGGAAATTCTATGTGCTTGGGATTTGCATGACTATGATGATCCGGGTGAGCGTTTACCCCTTCACACTCATCCGGACACGGTTGCAGGTTCAGAAGGGCAAGAGCCTTTACAACGGGACTTTTGATGCCTTTGTGAAAATCCTGCGGACAGAAGGGACGGCTGGGCTCTACCGTGGCTTTTTGGTCAACACCTTCACGCTGATCTCAGGACAGTGCTATGTGACAACATACGAGCTCACTCGGAAGTACGTGTCACGGTACAACAACAACAACGCTGTGAAGTCTCTGGTGGCCGGCGGCTCGGCCTCCCTGGTGGCCCAGAGCATCACGGTGCCCATTGATGTCATCTCCCAGCACCTCATGATGCAGAGGAAGGGGGAGAGCATGGGCAGGTTCAAGGTGCAGAACCAAGACGGCAAGCGGCTGCTGGTCTTTGGCCAAACCAAGGACATCATTGTACAGATTTTCAAGGCCGACGGTTTTAGAGGCTTCTACAGGGGCTATGTGGCCTCGCTGCTCACTTATATTCCCAACAGTGCGGTCTGGTGGCCCTTCTACCACTTCTATGCTGGTAAGTGAAAGGAGACTTGAAACGTATCTTATCCCAGGAGACCCAGAAGCCCCTCGGATCGACTCTTGACACTGTGGATTCAGCATGATTCGCTTTCTCTCTCGAGGTGGGAGCAGAACCTGTCCTGAGCTAAAGAGCTGTGTCTGGTTGTGTAGGAATTCTGCAGGTGTTGGGTGGAAGTTTAACAGAGCAGCAGTGTTTCAATGCAAATAATGCCGAGGGGTCCAAGTGCTGGAGGATTTTAAACTGGATGGCTCTAGGCAAGTGGGGCTTTATGTATCTGCTTTAACTGTCTCTTCCACTGATCCCAGATAATGCCTTCTCCGTGGGAGTGGGAAGGCTCTTGTGTTGGGCAGAGTTTAGGAGCCACCGTGTAAGTATAGTTCATCTTTCAGTTCATGTGGACTCAGCAATCTCATATATGGCAAAAGGACTTCTAGAGCCACAAATCTCATGGCAAAACCAAACAACAGGCAGAGACAAAGGCCAAATCTTCCCTGGGTTTCTGTCAGGTGTTGCTTCAGTTTTGGCAGCTTTAAAATTGGCACCAAGTCTTGGGATGAAAAACTGCACTCAGCAGAATGTTCTTTCTCCCTAGCTCAGTTCTCATACTCCTTAGGGTGTTTCCAAAGGCTAAAGGTATTGGCCAGCTAAGGTTTATTTCCACCTCTGGTGATCCTTTAGATTTCTGCTGTACAGCATTGCACGTGGTTTTTCTGCGTCTGCTTACCTAATTTCTGCCAAAAGGTGGTGGGAATGAGCAGTTTGGGTTTTTGCTGTACTGGGCCTAAAATATGTCTTGGAGGTCACCTGTTCTTCAAAATCCAGATGTCTCAAAGGTCCTGTTTGCTTTCCAGAGTTCTGGTAGCTACAGGGAATGTTGGTTCTGCATTCGGGCTGCATTTAAATGGCAGTGGCATTAAATGCAGCTTGGCAAGTTGGTCCAGTGTGTACTTTGTGGGAGTGCTCCCATCAGTCTCCATGTCAACAGTTTATAAGACCAAAACCCACTGTATTAACTGTAAGATTTTCACGCCAAAAGGGCTCAAAGGAGGGCATGTAAGAACAAGGCAGTTGATATGGAGAGACCAGAGCTCTCCGCTTCCAGGTGTTTGCTCTTTCCCTGTCTTCTCAGTGGAAATCTAGATTATGGGAAACATAAGCCCCAGCTGTCAGTGAATCTGCTTTGGCTGCATTTCCCAGTCCTCTGTCCCTGGAGCAGCAGCGGGGGTCACTGAACCCTCCTCGGGTTCAAAGGACACTGCTGGCCCTGATTCCAATCAATGGGCAGAGCTGCTTCCTTCCCGCCTGCCAGGCAGGCCTCCTCATCGTCTGAAAAAAATGGGGCTTTTGAATGGTCTTCTGTCCAACTTTAACCATCAAAAGTGTGGGAGATTCAAATCCAATTGGCCAAGCAGCAGGAGCAGAGTGAGGAAATCTGGGATGAGCACTACATGGTGCTTTTCTCCTTAGGGATCCAGAGTGGGATACCAGGGTACCTCCTGGACAGTGTGTCCAGTAGTGACAGCTTCCTGTGCAAATCTCTGCAGACACCTTCCGATAGGGCCTTGTCTTAAGGCTTCCCCCACCTTCCAAAGAGGGTGGGTGTTTTCATACCCTGTTTTGGAGACATAGAAGCTCATTCTGTCCAGTTTGCCCCACAGGTGTGGCAGCTGATGGGAGGCTGTGGAAGGAAGCATGGGGAGTGTCCTGAAGCCACTGGTGTGATGAGTCGTGCTCCCTGTGCTGTGCCAGCTTTCTGGTTGGTGTAGGAAGCACCGCCTCGAGATTCTGTGGGAGGAGGTGGCAGGCAGAATCAGGGATTCTGCTCACTGCAAATCAATTGGAATTAGGGGGTGGAGTTAAGGAAATGATAAGCGGCCACTGAAAGTCTGAAACTTTCCTCTCTCTCCTGTTCCCAGAACAGCTTTCGAGTTTGACTCCTAAAGACTGTCCCCATCTCCTTCTGCAAGCGATATCGGGGCCGCTTGCGGCTGCAACAGCTTCCACACTCACCAACCCCATGGATGTGGTGAGGGCTCGGGTCCAGGTAAGAGCTCAGCCTGCTTGGCACAGTCCGGGGTGGGGTTCAGCCTCAGCTCCCTGATCTCTGTGGTTTCAGGTGAGCTGCTTCTCTGCTCTCCCTGGCCCTTTCATCCTGGCTATTAGCCGCTTGATTAACCCTCAGCATTAACGAGAGCAGCCCAGGGAGCAAGGCTGGCAGTGCTGGCCTGGCCTGCTCAGACAGGCTTTCTCTTCAGAAAGGGAGAGGTGCTTCCTGCTGCCTCCTTAGGACTCTGTGCTTTTTTTGCTCCCCTCCTCAGGGAATTCTGGAGACCAGATCAAGGCTGTTGGACAGGCTGATCTGTCGTCTCCAGAGTCTTCAGTTGCAGCAGAGCCTCAGAGCAGCTCAGTATGGAGTCTGGCAGCTCTGTCAATGTTTGTTCTGGCATTGCAGGTGGAAGGCAAGAGCTCCATCATTCTCACCTTCAAACAGCTCATTGCAGAGGAAGGTCCCTGGGGGCTGACTAAAGGCCTTTCTGCCCGCATCATTTCGGCCACTCCTTCCACCATCGTCATCGTGGTGGGGTATGAAACGCTGAAGAAGCTGAGCCTGCGCCCAGAGCTGGTGGACTCAAGGCACTGGTAGAGGCAGCTGGTGGAGGAGAACCTTCCTGTGAACCCTCTTGAGTTTGGACTGTCACAGGGGAGAGCCTGGGAGGCGGCGCAGCTGCTGTGCCTTTGTCTCTGGCTGGTTTCACAGCACAAGGCAGATGCAAAAGCAACTGCGCTTCACCTCTTTTGATTTGAGCGTCATGCGATGCTCTGCTGCTGGTTTTGCTTAAACCATGACCTTTGGCAGTGCCGTTTGCCTGGGACAGTCCATTCCAGGTGTGTGAATGCATCCTGGCAAGTTATTAATTCCTTTTATTTTTAATTAAAGACTTACTGGCTTAAGCAAAAAGCCAGTTTATTCTCTTTAAATTATTTTCATCTTTGCCAAACTTCCAAGGAGAGGAGTCTCACAGCCTGCAGCAGGACCCTCTGGTGGGATGTCTCTAAGTGGCAGTTGTGCTGTGGGAAGCTGGAAGCAGAAGATAGACAAGTGAATTTCTCCAATTACCTGCATTTATTTCTAGAAGATGTGAGATGAGAGTAACCTGGAACCACTTCAGACCTGATTTCCTGCGTTTTGAATAGATCTACATACTTGTTTTGTATATTCTTGGAGAACGTGCCCTGTCTCTCATCCTCCAAACAGCAAGCTGGCTGATAGCGAGTCAGGGGCTGAGCTGGCTGTTTGGAATTAGCTGATGGCGGTTTTGACACCTAACCTGTGTTTTTAATCTGTTGTAATTTAATTATTTTAGGGAAGCTTATTCTGATTTCTGGGGAACTGAATGGTTGTCCTGTGGCCTTGTTCAGTGTGTCAATCCTGCATGTTCAGAGTGGCTGCGGCCACTTCCCACCTTAGTTAGTTTAAGCCCAGAAATGCAGTTTGGAAGTGTCCAATTGTGGTGCTGCCGGCAGCTGGATGAGAACTGAATGGGGTTTGAGCTACAATTAGATGCGAGGTGGGGAAGGAAAAACCTTGTGCTGGCTTTTGATCTGGTTCAAACCTGACTGGCATGTTCATATTGAATAAGAAGTGATGGTTCACTAATACTTAATGAGTTTAAATTCTGCTCATCCTGTTTGGGAAGGGCAAGGATAATGTTTTGCACAATTGCTGGATCAGAATCCTGAGCTATGGTCTGTGTATTTTACCAGGTGAAAACTTCAGGAGGATGAAACCAGAGGCTGCTTTTTGGGGAGGGGGAGGGAAGGGATTGTTTGACTGTACTCTGCTGCTCTTGGTGGTTGTGATTTCCCTTTCATACTGCCAGCCCACATGTGGTGCTCAGCCCAGTTAGCCATGTCCAGGGGGGTTTGGGATGCACCTCCAAACAACAGAGTGCACCACCTCCATTCCCCTGCTGCCATAACCAGGAATTTTGGTCGAGGTGTTGATCCTGCCGACCTGTGGCTGTTACTGGCTTCCACTTGGCTGTCTCCTCCTGTGGGGACTCACCATGTGTGGCTCTGCCCTTCATCCCAGTGTTGGCCCTGCCCAGCAGGGACTGGACATGCCACCATATCTGCTGGAGATGGAGCGTGCTGAAGCTGCTGCTGAGGTGGGTTCTCTGCTAAGGGCAGAGCGTGATTCTAAGGTGTGGTGCTGTGATGGGCTGCGGGTGACCCATCAAAGCCCTCTTCATCCCATTCTTGTTTCCTGCAGTGCTCAGAAAGGCACTGGATGCTGGAGCCACTGGTGGAGCTGTTGGAGCAGCACCTTCTGCACCTGCTCTGGTCACCTGTTTGTGGTTTACAAGTTGACAGCAGTCGGCTCTTGCTCTAATAACAGATTCTGCTCTGAAAGGCAGAACAACAGCACCCCAAATCGCAGGGCAGCAGTAACGCTAATATTAACAGGAACATTAACAAGCGACCTCTGCCGAGTGCAGCAGGGCGAATCCCAGTGTGCGGCGTGGAGGGGCGGCAGCACCGGTGTGGGGAGACACTGTCAAACTTAATGGTAACCAGCAACGTTCTTGACAACTAATAAACTTCAGAGACCTTCGGCTTGGTGCCTGCGTTTAAAAGCACATGACTGTCCATGCCAGGGGAGGCGGCTGCTTTTTGTCGTGTCACAGAAAGGTTTCACCCTTTGCCTTTGGACCAGGGACTAGGAGAGGGACGTGGCCTGCCTGAGAGCGCAGGGACAGGCGGCTGCTCGGTGGCTGAACGAGCCGGGGAGAAGGGGCTGGAGCACGTGGAGCGCCTGCAATCAGCTGTGACCCAGACCCGCCCCGAGGTCCTGGTTGGCTGTTACATGGGAAATGTCGCTTTTTTTCTCCTCCATTCGAGCTGAACTTTACTGCTGCTTTCCTCGTTTAATTCTTCAGGCTTGATCGTTTCACTAAACGGTCGAGAGCCTCAGTAGCTGGGGGCCAGGGCGGGCATTTCCACAGGGACAGGGGAGGGAAGGACGGTTTCTCACGCTGCTCCGCTTCAGGGCCGGCAGCTTCTTGGGGCGGTGGGGTTTGTGGCGGTTTTGTCTCGGTTTTGTCACGGTTTTGTCGCGGTTTGGGGGCGGCCCCGGGGCGGCCCCGCGCTCTCTTCCCGCGCTTGCGGCCGGCGGGGGCGGGGCCCGGCGCCCCGGCCAATGGGCAGCGGCGGCCGCCGTGGAGGCAGCCAATGGGCAGCGGCGGCCGCCGTGGAGGCAGCCAATGGGCAGCGGCGGCCGCCGTGGAGGCAGCCAATGGGCAGCGGCGGCCGCGCGCGGGCCGAGCCATGGCGGCGGCGGGCGGCGATGGCGGCGCGGCGGTGGCGGGGGACGGCGGTGCCGATGGCGGTGGAGGCCCGGCCCTGTCGGCGGCCCCGGGTCGCGCCCAGGTGTTCACCACCGTGGTGGACACCTTCCTGGAGAAGCTGGTGGCCGCCGGGAGGTGAGGCGGGAGCGGGGTCGGGCGGGGCGGAGCGGGGAGGGATCCCTGAGCCGGTCCCCGCCCTGCCCTGGCCATGGGCCCGCCCGGCTCTGAGCCTGGCCCTGACCCCGGCCCCATCTCTAACCCTGCCTCCGACTCCACCGTGACCCCAGTCCTGATCCTGCCCCCCTCGGTCTTGCAGCTACCAGAGGTTTGTCAACTGCTACCGCTGCTTCTACAAGCTGCAGCCCCAGCTGACCCGGAGCATTTACGATCAGTTCATCTCCCAGCTACAGGCGTCCATAAAGGTGAACAGGGGAGCCACCCGGGTGCCTGGGGAGCTGCTTAGAGAGCCTAAAGGAGATACAAAACCCTGTGAAAAAGTGCTGAACAGGTTGATTTTAAGGGCAGCAAATACATTTTCCTAAATGGCAAAAGCAGAAAGCTGCGGCTGCTCTCCAGACCGCTCTGTCTTCCCCAGAAAGAGCTGTAGAATCATTCAGGTTCGAAAACACTGCTAGGACTGTCGAGTCCAGGCATTTCCCCAGCACTGCCAAGGCCACTACTAAACCATGTCCCTAAGTGCCACATGCACGCATCTGTTAAATGCCCTCAGGGATGGTGATTCTTAGGGCGTAGGCCCTTCATCCAGGACAAAGCTGGAAGGGCTTCGGACAAGGACCTGGAGTGACAGGGCAAGGGGGAATGGCTTCCCACTGCCAGAGGGCAGGGATAGGTGGGATATTGGGAAGAAATTCTTCCCTGTCAGGGTGGAGAGGCCCTGGCACAGGTTGCCCAGAGAAGCTGTGGCTGCCCATCCCTGGAAGTGTTTAAGGCCAGGTTGGACGGGGCTTGGAGCAACCTGGGATAGTGGAAGGTGGAACGAGATGGATTTTAAGGTCTCTTCCAACCCAAACAATTTCATGACCAGCGGGGGCTCACAAGCAGAGTGGTGCCTGTGTTTGTTCACTTCGGGTCTTGCTGAATCCCTGTCGTGTCCTTCCTTTGCAGGAGGAGATCCAGGAAGTGAAAAATGAAGGGAATCTAGAGGGACTCTTTAGTTCATTGGATAAGGTTGTGGAGGAGGCAAAGGACCGGGAAGAGCCAGCATGGTATGGATGGCCAGGGGCAGGGCTCATGTTCCTGCAAGGGCAACATCCTGGGTGATGTTTGGGTGTCCTCTTGGCCTCATGCTGCAAGGGAGGGTCTGAAAGCTGCTGTATCTTTACAGCAATGTCACTGGGTGTCACTGGGCCTGAAACACACAAAAATCAGTTTAATCTGTGCATCTCTGGGTCCGGGATCCATTTCCATTTGCTTCCTTAGTGCAAGGAAGTCAGTGCCACTGAGACGGGGGGACAAGCCAGTTCTGACCGATCTGTTGGGCAGAGCTTCTGTCCAACAGCAGAGCTCCCCTGGGTGCTCTTTATGTTCCTGGCTCAGGGCCTCAGCAGATGCTGCAGGTGCTGTTTGGCCACCTGGGAGACAGACTGGGGACTGTAGCCAGAAACACCCAGATTTTGTGTTTCTGTGCTGAGGGGGTGAATGACATCCTGCCTGCTCCAGGCTTCCACTTATGGCCGGGTTTGAGGAAGGGCTTCCTGTTCCCTCCGGTGGGGCTCCTGCTCTGGCTGTCCTCAGTTCCCTGTGCCAGAGGAAACTGGGGGAGCCGCAGAGCCGATCCCACCTGGCAGCAGTTTGGCACCCGATGGGGCAGTGTGGGTCAGTGTGGGGTCAGTGTGGGGTCAGTGTGGGGTCAGTGTGGGGCTGTGTGGGGCAGTGTGGGGTCAGTGAGGGGCAGTGTGGGTCAGTGTGGGGTCAGTGTGGGGCTGTGTGGGTCAGTGTGGGGTCAGTGTGGGGGCTGTGTGGGGCAGTGTGGGGTCAGTGTGGGGTCTGTGTGGGGCAGTGTGGGGTCAGTGTGGGGCAGTGTGGGTCAGTGTGGGGCAGTGTGGGGTCAGTGTGGGGCAGTGTGGGTCAGTGTGGGGTCAGTGTGGGGCAGTGTGGGGTCAGTGTGGGGCTGTGTGGGGCAGTGTGGGGTCAGTGAGGGGCAGTGTGGGTCAGTGTGGGGTCAGTGTGGGGCTGTGTGGGTCAGTGTGGGGTCAGTGTGGGGGCAGTGTGGGGCTGTGTGGGGCAGTGTGGGGCAGTGTGGGGTCAGTGTGGGGTCTGTGTGGGGCAGTGTGGGGTCAGTGTGGGGCAGTGTGGGTCAGTGTGGGGTCAGTGTGGGGCAGTGTGGGGTCAGTGTGGGGCAGTGTGGGGTCAGTGTGGGGCTGTGGGGGTCAGTGTGGGGTCAGTGTGGGGCAGTGTGGGGCTGTGTGGGGCAGTGTGGGGCTGTGTGGGGTCAGTGTGGGGTCAGTGTGGGGCAGTGTGAGGTCAGTGTGGGGCTGTGTGGGGCTGTGTGGGTCAGTGTGGGTCAGTGTGGGGGCAGTGTGGGGCTGTGTGGGTCAGTGTGGGGCTGTGTGGGTCAGTGTGGGGTCAGTGTGGGGCAGTGTGGGGCAGTGTGGGGCTGTGTGGGTCAGTGTGGGGCAGTGTGGGGCAGTGTGGGTCAGTGTGGGGCTGTGTGGGTCAGTGTGGGGCTGTGTGGGGCAGTGTGGGGTCAGTGTGGGGCAGTGTGGGGCTGTGTGGGTCAGTGTGGGTCAGTGTGGGGCTGTGTGGGGCAGTGTGGGGTCAGTGTGGGGCTGTGTGGGTCAGTGTGGGGCAGTGTGGGGCAGTGTGGGTCAGTGTGGGGCTGTGTGGGGCAGTGTGGGGCAGTGTGGGGGCAGTGTGGGGCTGTGTGGGTCAGTGTGGGGTCAGTGTGGGGCAGTGTGGGTCAGTGTGGGGCAGTGTGGGGCAGTGTGGGTCAGTGTGGGGCTGTGTGGGGCAGTGTGGGGCAGTGTGGGGGCAGTGTGGGGCTGTGTGGGTCAGTGTGGGGTCAGTGTGGGGCAGTGTGGGGCTGTGTGGGTCAGTGTGGGTCAGTGTGGGGCAGTGTGGGGTCAATGTGGGGCAGTGTGGGGCTGTGTGGGGCAGTGTGGGTCAGTGTGGGGTCAGTGTGGGGGCTGTGTGGGGCAGTGTGGGGTCAGTGTGGGGCTGTGTGGGTCAGTGTGGGGTCAGTGTGGGTCAGTGTGGGGCAGTGTGGGGTCAATGTGGGGCAGTGTGGGGCAGTGTGGGGCTGTGTGGGGCAGTGTGGGTCAGTGTGGGGTCAGTGTGGGGTCAGTGTGGGGCTGTGTGGGGCAGTGTGGGGCTGTGTGGGTCAGTGTGGGGTCAGTGTGGGGCTGTGTGGGTCAGTGTGGGGCTGTGTGGGTCAGTGTGGGGTCAGTGTGGGGCAGTGTGGGTCAGTGTGGGGCTGTGTGGGGCAGTGTGGGGCTGTGTGGGTCAGTGTGGGGTCAGTGTGGGGCAGTGTGGGGCTGTGTGGGGCTGTGTGGGTCAGTGTGGGGCAGTGTGGGGCAGTGTGGGGCTGTGTGGGGTCAGTGTGGGGCTGTGTGGGTCAGTGTGGGTCAGTGTGGGGCTGTGTGGGTCAGTGTGGGGCTGTGTGGGTCAGTGTGGGTCAGTGTGGGGTCAGTGTGGGGTCAGTGTGGGGCTGTGTGGGTCAGTGTGGGTCAGTGTGGGGTCAGTGTGGGGCTGTGTGGGTCAGTGTGGGGTCAGTGTGGGGCTGTGTGGGTCAGTGTGGGTCAGTGTGGGGTCAGTGTGGGGCTGTGTGGGGCTGTGTGGGTCAGTGTGGGGCTGTGTGGGTCAGTGTGGGGCAGTGTGGGTCAGTGTGGGGGCAGTGTGGGGCTGTGTGGGGCAGTGTGGGGTCAGTGTGGGTCAGTGTGGGTCAGTGTGGGGTCAGTGTGGGGTCAGTGTGGGGCTGTGTGGGTCAGTGTGGGTCAGTGTGGGGTCAGTGTGGGGCTGTGTGGGTCAGTGTGGGTCAGTGTGGGGCTGTGTGGGGTCAGTGTGGGGTCAGTGTGGGGCTGTGTGGGGCAGTGTGGGGTCAGTGTGGGGCTGTGTGGGTCAGTGTGGGGTCAGTGTGGGGCTGTGTGGGGCTGTGTGGGGCTGGTGCCGGGCGGGATCCCGGCCCTGCGGCTGCTCCAGGCCGTGCTGTGTGCGCAGGCGGCCCAGCGGGATCCCCGAGGACGACGTCCGCAGCGCCATGGTGCCGTACTTCCTGAAGCACCGCTCCTACCTGCGCAGAGTCCTCAGGGAGAAGGAGGAAGAGAACAGGAGGGTGGCTGAGTCCGTGCTGATGGGGAGGGACAGGATTGCGGAGTTGCAGCAGCTGATCCAGGCTCGCCAGCAGGCCTGGCAGGTAAAAACAGATCCAACCAAACCAAACCAACCCAACCTCCTCCTTGTAGCACCCGCTGGAGGGGGCTCAATGGGGCCTGGAATGACATTCAGACCCTCCACTTCTCCAAGACCTCCCCAGCAGCCAAGTCCTGCTGAAACTTTAGGCCTGGGCATTTTCTCTGGAGGTCTCAGGTACTTTTCCCTGTGGAGTAGGTGGGCTGTGGGATGTTCCTGAGGGAGGTGAGGGGGTTGTTCTGTGCATGCAGGGGACAGCAGTGTGTGACACACTCAGCCCACTTTCCTCCCTGAGTGTGGCAGGGTGGGAGAAGCATCATGTTGAGGTCTGTGGGTTGTGTTCCTTCCAGGCAATCAGTAAGGAGCAACGAGAACTCGTCATGACATTCCAGGAGCCCCAGTGAGGCCTCAGAATGTCCCACGGGCTCTGCTGAGACAGTTAATTGTCCCAAAGCACCGATGGGACAGGGTGTGCACAGAACCCAAACTGAGCATCACCCCATCAGGCCACTGGAGACTGCAGAGGAACCGGAACAGCTGCTGGACTGGCACCATTTGATCAGATTTGGTGAAGAAACAAAAAAAACCATTGGGATCTTTGGAAATGGATGGCAATTCCCTATTTCCTACTCAGCTAGACAGAGACAAGTGGCACAAAGTGTGTCTGTGCTCTCATCTGCTCCCCTGAGTGCTGTGACAGGCCTGACTCCAGTTTCCAAAGCCACATTTGGGGTTTTGTAGCTGTATTAGCTGTGCCTTAGACAGAATTCAGTGCCATAAGCCCCAAGCCACACCGTGCCCACGAGCAGGAGCACACATGCTCCTGCCTGTGCTTGCAGGTTCATTCAGTCTCCATGTGCTCAAACCCATTGCAGATGTGGCAGCAGCTGCTGCACCAGGTTCCTCATTACCATCTGTTCTGTTCTCCACGTTATTTCCAGCCCTGGTCCCCTCTCAGCTGCCTGAGGTATCTGGGGGTCTGTGCAGAGGTTGGAATGGCCCTGCCTCCACTTTGTGGGCTTGTGGCACAGGGGTTTAATGTTCTGTTCTGGAACCAGGCTGGTTTTCCCCACCCAGAGTCATCTGTTAAGTGCCTCATCGAAAGTTTGCAGGCTGGGGAAGCGAAGGCTCCTGGGATCTCGCTGCCAGAGCCCCACGAGTGACGTGTGCCTCCAGAGTGAACAGGTTGTTCCTGGGGCTGGCAGGGAATGAGGAGAGTCCCCTCGCACCTGATGGAGACTGAGAGAGGTTCTGAGTCCAGCAGCCACTGAGGGCAGCAGGTTCCGTGGTCTCCACCCCAAGGAGAGGCTGTGCCCTGTGGCAAACTGGGGAGCAGCAGTGGCTGCTTGCACCACACCCCAACCTCTGTTTGCAATTAGAGCCCGCGACAGAGCGGCTGCAACCATTTCCCCTGTGCCTGCCCTTGTTGTGCTGGAATCTCAATAAATTGGGGCTGTTGTTCCCAGCTTGGCTCCTGCCACGTCCTTGGCCCATGTACTCTATACTTTACGGGTTTGTCTGACAAAGGCTCTGGTTCAGCAGTTCTATCCTCCCTCTGCCCCAAAGCCTCCAAGTTCCGCTTTTCAGGACAGGGCTGGGATTTACAGGATCAAAAAGTGGTCAGGATCCCAAAGAGGAATGTTATTCAGGGGCTCTGACTGCCCTGGCCACGCAGCATCTGCCATGGCGTGTGGCAGGGAGGAGCTGTGCGGAGACCAAGGGCATGGGCACCTGCTCACCCTCCTCCAGGGGCACGGCATGACAATGCCACAAAGGAAGCCTGTGCTGGTCCCTCAAAAGTAGGTCAACAAGTCCCGACCACTGGCCCTGCACATGGAGGAAAATCCCAGTTTTTGGCAGGAAAGTCTCCCCATGTCACAGAAGACAATGCTGGGATCCAGCAGTGGGAACTGGGGCAGGGCAGTGGGTGACTGGGGAGTGCATCGAGGAGCCCCCAGTGCCCCTCACCCATTCCAGTGGGGACTGGGTGCTGCCATGCCAGCAGGGCTGGGCCCACCAACAAATCCCCCGCTGGCCCAGGGCCACATTTCCCTCCCTTTGTGGGCTCTGGCTGGGCATAGGGGGACCAAGTTCATCCCAAACCACAATTGCCGCCTCTGCCGGCAGCTCCGGCCATGGCGGATGTGCTGGAAATAACCCTGGTGGGGCCATGCACCCCCCTTGCCAAGGCCACAGCACCCTATAAAGACACCCAGGGAGCTGGGGCTGTGCTCAGCCCAGCACAGCAAGGCACCATGAAGTCCCTCGTCCTGCTGACCCTCTTGGCCCTGCTCACTCTTGGCCTCTGCCGCAGAGGTACGGGGGTGTCTGGGGCTGATGGGGACAGTGGGGGTGGTTCTGTGCCCCGGGAAGGGCTCAGGAGGGAGCAGAAGGACTGGAAGAAATTTGCTGAGCCTTGGGGTGGGGGGGCATGGGGCTGCAACAGGGAGATAGGGGGCAGGACATCCTTCAGCAGTTTGGGGGATCTCAGTGAGGGATCTGAGCCCCAAAAGGAGTGTGGTGAGAGGAGAGCCCACATGGGGCTTTCCTGAGCCCACCCACCCCTCCGTGTCACTCGCAGCTGCCGATGGCTCCACCAGCACCAAGGACTCACCCAGCTCTGAAGGTGAGTGACCGCAGCTGCTGGGCCCCGCTGCCCTGGGGAGAGGGGGCCAGGACCCCCCTGACCCACCACCCTGTCCCTGCAGCCTTCGTCTCCAGACGCGCCAGCGCCGAGGTGGTGCAGAGACAGAAGCGAAATTATGGCTATGACAGGTAGTGCTTGGTCCTGCTGGCCGAGGGATCACGGCCCCCAGATGAGGGGAGGCCTGCTGGCTCAGCCCCTCCCCAGGAGCCCCCAGCCCCCATGGGACCTCCCAACACCCCCTGAGTCCCCCATTTGTCCCCAGCAGCACCTATGGAGCCCCGCCTGACCCACTGGAGGCCAAGCGTGAGGTGTGCGAGCTCAACCCCGACTGTGACGAGCTGGCCGACCAGATCGGATTTCAGGAGGCCTATCGGCGCTACTACGGCCTCGTGTAGCCCCAGCCACGCCCTGCTGTGCTGTGGGGCAGGGGCTGAGCTCCCAGAAACCTTCGTCAGCTCCCCCTTTACACCTTCACCCTCTCACCCTTTCTGTTAGCCCTGGAAAGGAATAAATGCAAATGGTGGAGCCAGTTCCTTCCCAAGCTTGGGGCGTGGGTGGGTGGGAGGCTGCAGTGGATGTGCCCCATGTCACCCCACCCCACACAGCTGAGGACTCCTGATTTCCTCCCTGTCCCCCCCCAGGCTCCAAGGAGAAGCAGTGCTACCACCCCCAGATCCTGCTCCCAGCAGTGACGAGCCCAGAGCTGCACCATCATTATTCCAGTTTAATTTAAAGCTGCTTCTCCCAAGCATGGGGTTATTGGGGAACAGCAGAGCTGCTCCATGCACCCTGGGGCCCTGGGGCCTGACCAGGGATTTCAACACAAACCACCTTAATTACTCATTAACCTTGACACACACATGCACGCAGGCACTGCTGGGTCCCCACATCGGATGACATATTGTCCCTGCCCCAAATTCATGGAATCATTACTGGTTTGCATTGGGAGAACTAAGGCACAGTCTGGGTGCAGAGGGATGAGGGATGAGGTGGGGGAGAGGGACATTGCAAGACACCCGACAGCGGGGTCCACCACAAAGAAGCTGCCAGGATGCTGCGTCCTCCCAGGCTCCACAGCCCAGCCCCTCACACGGTGCCCCAGGTCCCTCCAGTGCCCAGCCCCAGTGGGGATGCCTGGGGGGCGGCCAGGGCCACCGGGGGTCTTGGGCAAGGCCACAGTCAAGGCACTGATGATGGCGGTGTTGCCCACAAGGGCCAGCCCAGCAGTGCTGGAGGTGTTTGGGATCCCAGTGGGGCTCAGGTGGCCCCACAGCCAGGCCTGGTGCATGCACACATCACAGAGGATGGCCTCCAGCTGCAAGGGGGGGCCCAGCACAGAACAGATGTGGAACAGCTGGTGGCTGTGTCCTGCCAGGCTGAGAGGCCAGCACCCGTGGATGCTGGGGATCCTTGTGCAGCTCCTGCTGCAAGGGGCTGCTTTGGAGGCAGGGGACAGGAGCCATGGCAGTGGGGGGCACCGGGGGTTGCTGCTCACTGGTGCAGTCAGAGCAGCCGGGCACAAGGCACTTGGGCAGGTGAGATGTGAAGAGGAAGCTGGTGAGCAGCACGAAGAGCAGGCGGTGGCAGTACCTGACCACAGCTTCACTCCAGGCACAGTCACACCAGAAGCAGCAGAGGAGCTGTGGGGAGGAGGGTGAGAACCACCCTCTGGAAGCACCCTGGCCACCCCTGTAGTGGGGGCACCCTACTCTTGCCCTGGGCCACCCAACCCACCTGGTAGAAGAGCAGGAGGCTGTCGTAGAGGAAGGGGCACACGAAAGCCCCCTGCAGCACTTTGCTCAGCTGAGGACGCTCCAGCTCAGGGAATTTGTGAAGGGGGAATGGATGGAGGGGCACAGACCCCTGTCAGCTCCCACAGCGAGGACCCTGCGAAAACCTTGGCTTTGGGCCTCAGCAGGGGGAATCACCAAGACAACCAAAAATCTGAGAAGGAGGAAACCTCCAGCACCAGTTTCTTCATCCCAAATGTGCTGGGAATAGCAAGAGAGGCCAGTGCAGATGAAGGAGTTCAAAACAGCCACAGGGACAAAGCAACAGTGCCAAACATCGCTGAGCCAGGAGTCTGGCATTGTGTAGGCACCCACAGGCAGACGTGCAGCCTGTGACAGACACACGCTTCCATGTCATGGGGCCTGCAGCTCCCTGCCCCAGTGCCATCCCTGTGCCAGCCCGAGATCACTGAGCCTCCCCCAGGCTGTAGAAGCTGAGGGCTCCACAGTCACAGATGCAGCAGATGTGGTGGGCAGGCACCAGGAGCTGAAGAGGTGGGCACAGCTGGGGGCAAAGGGATAGGGGCAGACAAGCAGCAGGCAGATGAGCAGTGGCCAGTGCTGAGGCTCCCAGCAGATCTCCAGGGAGGACAAGAGCACCAGGCAGTGCCGCATGAAATAGCTGCTGGCACAGCATGTTTTGTGATGAGCTGTGTCCCTGTCCCTACCCCCATCCTTGTCCCCATCCTCATCTCCATCCCCTCCTTATCCCTATCCCTGTCCCTGTCTGTGTCCCTAACCCCATCCCTGTCCCCATTGCCAGCCTTTGTTCCCATTTCCATCCTCTTCTCATCCCCAACCCTGTCCCCATCTCCACAACCTCCACAACCGTCCCTGTCCCCATTTCCATCCCATCATTTCATCGCCCCCATTCTTGTCCCTGCTCCCATCCCATCTCCATCCCCATGCCCATCACCATTCCTATTCCCATTCTCATCTCCATCCCTGTCCCCATCCCCACCAGGTCAGCAGGAAGTGTGTCCAGATGTTGCCTATCTCATTCATCCTCTGAAAGGAGCTGAGGACACAGTCAATGGCTTAGCTCTAGGGGTGCCAGTACCCCAACATGATCCCATCCTCCCAGAAGATCTGTGGGGACAGCGGGGCTGGTCAGGGGACACCCCAGGGGAAGTGGGGCAGCCCAAGAGCTGCTTTGGAATCGTGGTGGGCGGGGAACTGAGACAGAGTGGTCTGGGAGTATCTCCCAGCTAGAACAAGGTTTCATGGGGAGTCCAGGGGATTTCCCACCTTGGATGAGGGAACCAGGGGAAGAAACCTGGGGACAGAGCCTCCCCTTCCCCCAGCCACACATACCCAAGGCACCTGGTGGACCCTGGAGACCTGCTCCAGCTTTACCTGCAGCATGGTGGGGCCACAGCACTCAGGGTGAGAGAGAGGTTGGGTCTTCAGGACCAAGCCCACCGGGGGATGGGGATTGTGGCTGCAGGAGCCAGGACAGACACACCCAGGAAGGCTCCTGGCTTTTTCCAAGGTTGTAAGCGGCAAAGCCTGCTTTCTGTTTGACTCTCACAGAGAGCCACTGACTGGACAGGATCAGGACCTCAGGCCCAGAATGGGGGAGCAGATCAGGGTCAGGGGTGGGGGCTGGCCAGGGGTCCAGGGTGCTGCAGGAAAGAAGGAGATCCTGCTTCATCCCCCATGCCACTGTATACCCTCCCCCCAGAGAGGCTCCCAACCCTAGGGATGTCCCTGGCAGATGAAGGCTTAGGACCATCATGGCAGGAGCAATCCCCCAGAGACACCCTGCAGCCCCCCATGCCCCAGCCCAGCAAAGCTGTTATGCAAGGCCTGATGAAGGACACTGAACTGGGCAGCTGGGGAAATTGGGGCAACAGGGAGAGCAGCTCAGCAGCATGAGGGGTGCCATAAGCATCCCACTCACCCCTCAGCCCAAAACTCACACAGTGGTTTAGAGGGAGGAAAACCCAAAATGAACCAAGAGTATCTGGAGAAACTTCCTGCTGCTCTGCCCCCAGCAGAAGCCAGAGCAGTGCTGGCAAGAAGCACCAGTGGTACGGTGGCTGCTGCCGTGTGGGCATCCCCTCCTGCAGCGGCCCTGCAGAGCCCCCTCCTCACCACTGCCATGGGCCAGAGGTCTCAGTCCTGCCAGTGCTGCTGGCTGCCCTTCTCCTGGCTCCATCCTGGGTCCCTCCCCGGCAGCTCCCACTCACTGCAAAAGGGGCAGACGGGGCCTCTGCAGGGCTCAAAGGCAGCTTTGTGCTGGACAGATCGCCTACCCTGCCACAGCCTTGCCTTGGCTGAGATCCCCTCAAATTCCTGCTGAAGACACGACCCCTTACTGTGCACGGGGGGCACACGGGAGCCTCCAGCACTGGAGGGGCCACTGGAAGGCGGTTCTGGGCACTGGACCTTAAATGCCACCAAGCTTGGGAGAGCCAGGGCAGGTGACAAAGCCAAGTGCAGGTCCATGCAGGGGGCCTCAAAAACACCCACCGGGGCACAGTGCAGGGTCCCACCAGGGTCCTCCCATCTGGGAGGGAAGAGGTGGAAAAAGCAAGTTTGGGGAAACAAAACTGACCTGGCAGCAGGAGGGCTGGCAGCAGCTCCAGCTTAGCCCATGGGGGCAAATGCCAGCAGAAGGTTCCTGCTGCAGCTGCATGAAGCTCAGGGGAGAGAGGAGTGAGCTGAGAGCAGGATGGATGCTTTCCAAAGCCCCTATCTTTGGGGATTTATTGATCCCCAGAGGACTTGTGTTGAGTGCTGGGCACCACATGAGCAGCTCAAAAACACCCTATGGCTGTCCCGAAGAGCCCGAAGTGCAGGCTGGTCCACACCAGGGCTCTGCTGTTCTGGTGGCCCCAGCCAAGAGGAAGTCACTTGTCCCCAGGGTTGTTGGCAGGAGGCCAAAGGGAGGGCCTAAGATGCAGACCCTGGTGCTGAGCAGTCCCTCCAAAATAACCAACATGAGACACAGCAAACCCAGGCAGGGAGATGTTCAAGGCAGGGGAGTGACACGTCTGTAGCAGAAGTGGGAAGCAGAGGCACAGAAGAGGGGAACAGGCAGTGAGTGGGGTTGGAGAGACAGCAGCTCCTGGGGGTCCTTGAGGATTCAGTTCCCCAACAAGCAGGACCAGGAGCCCCAACCCCTGACCAGGGTTGTGGCCTTTTTCTGCTTCAATTTCCCCTCAGTCCGTTCCCATGCAAGGGCTGTGGGACAAACCCCCACCCACGGACCCTCCCACAGCAGCACCATCCTGCACGGACTGATGATGGAGGCTCAGGGTTTGTTATGGGGCCGGCACCCTCTTGACACGGCCCTCCCAAGCTGGAAGAGGCGTTCCCAGCCCTGTTGAAGGGGATGGAGCCAGCAGTGACAGTCCACTACTGCCAGCTTGGTGTTGGGACTGGGCAGGTCTTGCCCACAGCCCAGTTCCCCGCTGGGGACTGAAGCTGGATTTGCCCTTTCACAACCCCCCTCTCTGACCTTCCTGCCGGTAGCAGCCTCCAAAGAATCCGAGAGAGAATTATGACAGGAGAAGCAAATCAGGGAGCTTTGACGGCAATGAATTCAGGGAAGGAATACTGATTTATTTCCTTTCCCTACAGAACACCCCACAGCTGCCCTTGGCACCAGGGCATGGTGGGACCCTTGCAGAGCCTGATCTCCAGCCTGCAGCCCCCAGCCCACCCTCTCCCAGCGCCTCAACTGGACACTGAAAAGTTACACATTTAAAAAACTTACACTTTCCCTGTCACCTGCTTCTCCACCCCCCTTCCCCCGTTAAGTGAGGGGCCCCAATGAGCCACAGCAGGTCCTTGTGCAGGGTCAGGGGTGCTCCTGTGGCAGCAGCATGCAGAGTCCTAGCAAGAGGATGAAGTCATCCCAAATCACAGAGGTGGCAAGGGAAATGCTACTCCCATCACAGGGATAAGGAAGGACCCACCTGCACTTCTTTACTGGGAAGTTCAGTCAGCAAAGCATATGCTTGAGAGTGGATTTACAGCTGGAAAATGCACTCAGCTCCAGGGCTGCACAGGAAAGGTGGGATGGGCTGGGAACGACCACAGGACACAAAGTACAAACACCTGGTATTTTATTAAGCCAGTCACCGTGTTCAGACCATGGTCAGACACATGCCAGGAGCCCCAGCCCTTCCTCGCCCAGCTGGGCCCCACATCCCCTCGCCCCTCATTGAGAGCGATCCTCCCTGGCTCTGCAAGCCCGTGTGCCACATGAGGGCTGAGGAGAGGTGATTGTCCCTCGCCTCAAACCCAGTCCCCTCACTGCAGGCGGCAAGGCCAGTGACGCAGCCCCTGTGCCAGCCCACCCTGTCCCCACACTGGCCAGCCTGGCCACTGCTGCTGCACACCAAGAAGGAAAAGAGCCCTAAATTGAAGATGTGAGACAAAACCCGAGGCATTGCGGGTGGCCTCAAGCCAAGCAAGGATGGGAGCAGAGAAGCTGCTTGGAACAGCCCATGAAACCATGGAGCAGAAGCCCAACAAGCACCAGCGACTGTGTCCACCATGCTGTGGGGACAGCCCAGCCGGCCTCAGCCACCACAAACCTGTGTCCTCCCAGTGTGGGGTCACCCCAAAAACCCCCAACAGCTCAACAGGGTACTAATGAAGAGAAAAACCAAATCCAAGAAACACACCAAAACACATGAAAACCCTTGTTTTCAGCCCACAAGATGGTTTTTCTGTTTGCTCTCCTTCCCAGAACAGCGGGCACTACCGGACTGACTTACAGCTGCTCCAGGGCAAGCCTGGAGTTGGTGCAGAAGCAGCACTGCAGGGAACAGCCATGGCCAGAGCCTGCACAGTGTCCATACTGCCTGATGCTCTCTTGATGAGGCAGCTCACAGTTCTGGCTTGGACCAGGTGCACAGGGTGGGGGGCTCTCGGGGAGCCCCCACTGCAGCACCACAGCAGCCACAGGCTGCACAGAGCCTCCCACAGACCATCCTGTTTGCTTCCACCCCAAGAGCCACGTCGTATCAGCAACCACCATGCCAGGGGAGAAACGCAGCGGCCCTTGGAGAGAGCAGATCTGTTCAATTTATCCCCAGGGAGAAAACTCCAGCTCATTCTGAGTGCTGGGATGGGGGGCTGAGAAGTGCCTTCCTTTACCCCAAGCCTGGGGATGACATGTTTGAGTCCCCTCAGAAGGCCACGCTTGCTGGAGGACACTCCATGCCATCTCCCCAAGGCTGCTCTGCTACCACACTGTGGAGCCTCCCAGTTTTTCAGCTCCAGGTATCTCTGACTGGGGATGCAAATCCAGTAACTATTCACCAGGTCCTCAAGCACAACTGTGCACTCTGGAGAGGAGGAGGGCGGCATAGGGACCATTCTGGTGTCCCTTTTAAAGGTCACAATCCCTCCCCATCCAGCCCAGAGTGAAAGGGGCCATGGGGGCAGTCAGGATTCCCCATTGCATTGTGAGGGCATCTTCCTACCCTCCAGGTATGCAAAACCTGGGAATATTAAACCAGCCCCTCAGGGGACTAGAGCAGTGACTGAGGGATAGTTGTGAGCAGCCCCTGCTGTTGCCATGCAGTCCCACATGGGCTCCAAAGCTCTGGTTACAGAAACTGAATCTATTTACTTTTGTTCTTAAACTGCATCCTGTGCCCACACAAGGCCTCAGTGGCTCAGAACACAGATCCTCCTCAGCCTGCCCAACCGCCCAGCACTTGGCTCCCAGCTGCCACCCTGCACAGCTCCGGGAGCTGCAAGAACCGAAACACTTGCCAACAACTGAAACACTTGCCATCAGTGAGACAGGAATTCCCTCTGGGCTGCTGCTTTACCTGTACTGCTCTCCTCTCCCCTCAAGATCCAGCCAGGACCTAAGGAATGCTCGACCTGGAGTGAAGCTGAGGACTGCCCCAGCTCCTCACTGCTTTGACCATGGCCCAGCAATGCTTCTCTTCACCAACCCCAAGAACGGCCCCAAGGGGGGCACTGAGGCTCTCAGGATGCACAACACACCGGGCTCAGCCCCAGTCACCCCCAGACTCCTCTGCTGTGCTCAGCAGCCAGGATCGGGGTGGGGTTTCTTCAGTAGCAGGAAAAAGCAGAGCACACCAACTCTCCGTGCCCCCTGCCAGACAAGGAGGGTTTCACCTCAAGAGCAGTCCCACAAGGTGATTCCCTTCTCTTTTTCCACCCCATCAAACAGAAATAATGAGCTACACAAACAAATGGCTTCAAATAAAACCACTGGAGGAAAGAGTGACTGGGAGCTTCACAACCCATCTCAGATCTCCAAGAATCCCCAAGGTATGCCGGAGTCTCTGACCTGCTGTCCTGCATATGACCTTTTCTTGGCTTAGCCAAGCAAAGCATTGTGAGTTTCAGGACAAGCTGTAAAAGGGAAAATCCTGCAGGGAAACCCCTGTCCCTCACAACCAGCCTGCCAGCCTCCAGGGATGAACTAGCTGTACCACGGAGATTGGCATTTCCCTCTGCTGTGCTGCAAAAGAGCTGGAACTGGAATCGAAATGAATCCTCTGGTACTTGTGCTGGTATTTTTAGTTTTTACCTGAAAACAAGGAACATCCCGCCCCTGCAGTACAACACACCATGCTCGGAGCCTGGACAGGGTGGAGTATGTGACTCAGCTTCTCATGTTACACCCTGGCTGTAGCAGCTTCTGGCTGGCCCATGTGAGAACACAGAAGACTCCAGTGGTTTGTACTTGCATAGCTGCTGCTGGTTCATGTGGATGGAGACATCTGTTCCGTGGGCACAGAGGGAGCATGAAGAGACTGCCCAGCCCCTCTCCTGCTGCCCTGCAAACAACCTGCAGCTTCATATCCGAGCACCGGCCAAGTGACAGCGTGTCAGACACAGGTTGCGTGAGATGCTGTCAGGATGGAGGTCTGTGGGATCCCTCACAGGTCACCTGGGGAACCAGCTCTTCCAGCATCTGTCCAGGTAGCATCAGCCCTCCTGTCTGGGATGCAAAAAGCACGGAACAGTCCGTGAGCTCAGTGCTCCCGGGCAGCAGCGGTCACGGCACCGCCTCTGCCAGCCCAGAAGGACACGAGAAAGGGGGACACAAACACTCCAGCTCTGTCACCATCTCTAGCACGGCATTGCAGCAGTGGTGCATCGAACAACCAGCAGAAAATAATGGCTTTGAGATTCTCCTTCCTCCTCCACATCCTATTGAAAGATTTAGGGGGGAAAAAAAGGGAAAAAAAAGAGAAGATGAAAAAAAGGCTTTGGGTCCTTTGGAGACGTTTGCTCCATCCCAGGGTTGCAGTGCTCAGGCCAAGCATTTGAGCATTAATGGTTTAAATCCCTCCCAGCTCGTCTCTCTCTTCCAGCTCTTATGCTGGATTCCTCCTTTTCTCCAAGGTCTAATGCTGGAAGCAAAGTGGGAGAAACTGCGGATGGAGGCACAGAGTCCTGTGGCCTCCCTGGAGCAGCGGGGTCGAGTTCGTGTCGCTCGTGAAGCGTGCAGCTCCCAGGGAGAGTGGAGTGCACAATGTGGGGCTGCTCCCTCCTCACAGACCAACATCCCTTTGCATGGAGCCCACTCCATGGGGGCCTGGGAAAGGAAATAAATATGCTTGTTCTAAGACAAAAAAAATTATATTAAGAGCTTTCCCCCCCTTTTAAATAGTATAAGTGTTTCCTTTTCTTTCTGACGTTGGAAGAGTATCCAGAACCTGAAGGGAACTCCTTTTTTTTTTTTTTTTTTTTTTTAATATTATTCATATGTATAAAAACTAAAAATTAAAAGGAAAAAACCCTTGAAAAATAATTAATTCAAAAGGGAGGAGGGAAAAATACTATCCGCTTTCCTGTCCCCAGATTGCCGAACAAGAGCAAAACACTCTTTGGATCTTCTTTCCCAAGCCGGAGGGTTCTCTTTCTGCCGCACTGGTTTGGTTTTGCTGAAGTTAAGTCCATGCTTTGAACCACCAGCCTGTTTCTGCTGGCCAAGCAAGCTTTGGGAGGAAGGAGGGGAATGAAGGACTGCCCGTCTCTCGCCCATCTCTGCCGACTGGGAGAAGGGCAGAGCTCTGCCCCGGCCATACCACGGGGCGTCTCTCAGAGCAGTTGGCGCCATCAGAGCTGTACAGCCGTCTGGTCAGGATGCAGGTGGAGGGTGTCGGTGTGCGTGCCCACATTGGATTTTTTTTTTTTAATTCATTTGGGTAGGTATTTTTGTTGCTGCTGCTGCTTCTTCGTGTCTTAAGTGTCGCCCAGATTGTTGTTTCCTTCGTTCAGACGCTGCACGTTCCGAGAGGGGGAGAGAAAGGTTCACCAGCCCGATGCCTTTCTGACCATCAGCCCATCTCTTTCCACTGCTTGTAGAACTCCAGAACATTTTTTATCTCTATGCTGGCATTGGCGGCTGCCTGGATGGCAGACTGCAAGCAAACACAGACAAAATAGGTGGTTAATTTTTAACCTGCCTCGACAAGACAGCTGCCATTCCCAACCCAGGGATTCTCCAGCAGCCTGGCACAGCTGGAAGGCCAAATCCTCCCAATTCTTGTTGCTTTGGTACAAGAGGCCTGCACGGACATGAAATTCAATTCTCCCACCTTTCCCAGAATACTCTGTACCACAAAATCAAGAAGCCTTGAAGGAATAAAGAATCTCAATGTATAAAGTAACTTTGGGGAAACCAGGCCAGTTATTAGCCAAGGCAACAAAACATTAAAAAAAAAAAATTCTCTTGCCAATGAATCATATTATATCCTTGCTGGGAAGCAGAATGGCTCAGCTTGGCCAGACAAGAGCTACTGACCTGCATGGGCACCGAGAACATGCTCGGGTCCTCCAGCTGGAAGCCCGTGATGATGGTGACCATTCCCGTGGTGTCATCCTCTCCACTGCCCTGGGACACTGTCAATTGTTTGCAGCTGTCCAGTATTTTATAGAGATTCCTGACAGAAAAGAGAAACAGAGAGGAAGGTCAGCGAGAAGACCACGTCTGCTCGGGAGGGTAAGTGGGAAGCAGGGCTGCTTTCTTGTTCCCGTTAAGGACTTTTCTGAGACCCTTTTGAGCACAGAGTGCTTGGTATTACATGCACAGATGGCTGTCCCTGTCTCCAGGGAATTTCATCATTACTCACACAGAACAAGCTCTGCAGTGGGTCCCAGTGCCACCACCTCTCCCCAAAGCCACCTGCCTGCTGGGAATTGGGTTCAGATACCTTCAGATGCTGAAATCTTACCAGGCATCTAGATCTTGTCTCTTCAATTTATGCCTCTCAAAGCTCTTCCCAACATCTTTCTGGCAACGAATGTACCTGAGGAGAGAGCAGAGTCTCTGAGTTCGTATGGAGACCGTCACACAGGCTAAAGTCAGCACTCCACGGCAGCTCCTCTGGGTGCTGCAGGGCTTCCACCAACCCAAATTTAACACCCAAAGGTCCATCCAAGGAATCTTCTGTGAATCCCTTCGATCACCTCCCTGCCTCACCACCATTCCCACATGCCACTCACAGTACCACATCTCAAGCCCACCAGCCCTGACCCTGGCCTCAGAGATGCAGTCTGTCCTCTCAGCTGTGCTCCTGCAGAGCACCCAGGCACAATCCGGCTCTTGCAGCACTCCCAGTGCAGTAGCAAAGGTCACCACTCCAGTTTATACAGTGACAGGGATGCAACTCCCCAGAAGCAGCTGTGCTTCACAGCTGAGCACCAACTACCAGCACACCTGAAGAATGCTGCTCAATCTGCTCCTTCAACACCTTCCCATTCCTGAAGTCTGGCTTTTCCTCGGCCCACTCCTCACTCTGCTCCAAGTGATCCACAGCCTGCTCCCACCCCAAAGCCCACCCATTCCAAAAGCAAGGGAAAATCCTACCCCTCTCCTGGTCTCACCTGTTTCCCTTTTTAAATTCTGCTTCCAGATACCGAATGCTGTCCCTAGCACCGGCGTTCTCCTTTTTCAGGAAGTCTAGGCCGTCGATAACTAACAGAAAAAACAAAACAAAACAGAAAACCATCTTGCTTACAGTTCTACTTCTGCAAACTAATCCAGAGGCATCAAGTACTCCCCATTCCACAGAACTCTGTCTGATGCATAGCTGCCACAGGAGAGGCAGAGGAGGAACAGGACCTCTCTCCTCTCAGCTATTCTGACACACTCTGTCAAAATCCCAAGCATGGACCACACAGAGAACAGGCCTCAAAAGCAACACATCAAAATGGTGTTGCAACTGTTCCAGATGAAGTCAAGGATAAGAGCAGGAGGAGGAAAAGCCACCACCCATGGCCCCTGGGGCCTGCTCCCAGCACAGAAGGGACGGGGCAGGCAGCCACTGATGGTTACCTGGTGTGGAGTCCCCATACCTGTTCGAGGGATGATGATGATGAACCTCCCACTACTGGCCAGCTGCTTGACAAGAGCCAGGTGCTGGCAGAGGGCCTGGGTGTCCGGAACAAGGTAAGGAGACATGGCTGACTGTGCCTTGGGCTGCTGGAGACTTCCCTCCAGCTGAGACACCTCCAGCTGAAAACACACATGCAGAGACACTCGCTTCACATTTATGCTGAAACACACCACCAAACGGGGCAAGACTTGCCCTGCAAAGTTCCACCAGGCCCTTCCAACCTCCAAGCATACAGAACAGAGGGCTGGATGCAGCAGAGGGTCAGCAAGAGGTGATGGTCCCACTCTGCACTGCCCAGTGCAGTCCCACCTCGAGTACTGCAAACAGTTTGGGGCACCTTGATGTAGGAGGGGCATCGAAATATTAGAGTGTCAGTTTGCTCAGCTTGGAGCAGAGAAGGCTGAGGGTGACATCATCACAGCCTACACCTTCCTCAAGGGGGTCAGCGAGCAGGAGGTGCTGACTAGCAATAGGACATGAGGAAATGGTTCATTTAATTTCCAGCTTCATTGTTGCATCAGGGCAAGTTCAGGCTGAACATTAGGAAAAGGTTCTTCGCCCAGAGGGTGGTTGGTTCCTGGAACAAGCTCCCCAGGAAAGCGGTTGTGGTACCAAGCCTGCCAGAGCTCAAGGAGTGCCTCGACAACACTCTTGGGCATTCAGTTTAGTTTTAAGTAGCCCTGTGAGGAGCAGGAACCTGGACTCCATGATCCTTATGGGAGCCCTTCCAACTTGAAATATTCTACAGTTTGATCTATGCAGAATGGACTTAATGCCTCTGTGTGGGATGGGAGCAGAGAGTTCCCCCTTCCCAGGATCTGACATTCCAGCCACTACCCTGCTGGTTTTCAGGCTGGAACCGGCATCTCCTACCTGCAGTCGAAGCTGAGCCATGTCTCTCATGAGCCTGTTCCGGCGAGCTTCCTCTGCAGCCTAGTTGCAAAACCAAACTTCCGTATCAGTTAGCAGGAAACACACCAGCTGACACTAGCACACACTTCCAGAAACACTTCCAGGGCGAAAAGGGGACACTGGAATAGCTTTAAGAAGCAGAACTTTCATCTCCTCTCAAAGATCTGTGATTACAGTTACAACCTAAGAGTAACCTACAGGAAACTGAGACAAGTACAGAGAATTCATTCACCTCTACCAACTCACCATGTGAAACTGGGCCTGGGCCTGGTGCAGCAAGTTGTCTTGCTCTGACTGTGCTATGCTGATGAAGATCCCAAGCTCCGAGTTGAACTGCAGGATGCTGCCTTGCAAGTGGGTAATGAAGTGGCCAAAGCTCCGAATGCAGCAGATCCGCACGACAGACTGCAAGGAAGCAGCAGGCAGTCACCAGCCACAGCAGCCACGGGGCTGCGGCCTGAGGCAGCGCCGAGCTGCAGCTCACGCTTTTGAAAAAGGCAGGAACTGATATTAAACGCCTAATTCTGATGGATGTTTCTGATCTCTTCTGAAGTCAGAGACTGCAGGAAAGGCTACAGCTGGCCAGAAGGTTCAGGGGTGCCAGAAGTCTGGGCTACCTCGACCCAAGAAAGTGTTAGGAAACATCAGCAGCACCCCTCCACACCTGCTCCATAAACCTCTGCTCAAGCCTTCAAGTGCTGGGAGGAGGACCCACACAACACAACAATCCAGGTCTGACTTTTTTCAGGATTTACCCCAACTCACCTCCTCAACTGCTGAGAAAATGGGTCGGTCCTGCTCAAAGTTAAACCTCTTGTGTGCATTTTTCAGAGGCGGAAGATTGCGCAGGGCCACATCTTCAGGGAGCAGCAGGTTGGCCTTCAGGTCTGGGAGCTCAGCATCACTCAGGATGTCCTTGACTTCATCACACAGGGCCAGCCCTGGAGAGGAGGGACAAGAAGGAGAGCAAAACAACTGATGAGGGGGAAAAGAGGAAAACTGCTTTAACACACATGATCTGTAATGGTGATGGGCAGAGGTGTTAATGACACATATGCTGTGAGCACCTGCTTAAGGAGGGACCACAAGACCACTCACAATATAAAGAGCAACTCTCCCAAACAATCTGCCAAGGGACTCTGGGAAATTCCCTGTTTGGAGGGATAGCTTTCCCACCTACTCCAAGGGATGAGCAACCCTGTTCAAACTCTGCTTCTCATGAACCATGGGGATCTTCAGACTCAGCCCTGAAGAGGTACAGAGCACATCATAAGCACCTGGAGCTCCAAAACTATTTTCCAGGATTCCCATGACAAAATCACAGCCTTACTTCTGCTCCTGGCAGTGAATTTCACTCCTGTTGTCCACACATAGATTCTCACATGCTGGTGTCAGTGTTTCAGTATGTTGCCAGCCATATTAATGCATTAATATAGCATTCTTTGTGTGTGACTTTTGGGGTTGTCCTGTCAGGGCCAGGAGTTGAACTGGATTCTGGAGCGAGGGCGTCTCTTCCAACTCAGGATATTCTATGATTTTATGAGTCTAAAGACTATGGGACAGTATTTAACTGGAATGGTGTTTACACAAAAAACCAACACATGCACATGTCACTTCCTATTGTGTTTATAAAAACTGCTACTAGGAAATCTCCCTCCCTGGGCTCTCTCACACACCCTGGGAATCACTGATGACCAGGCTTGGTGAAACATGACATTGCCACTTCCTTCTCCAGTACCTGATTCCTGCAGGTCTGCAGCAGAAGGCAGAAGGTTCAGGAGCACAGACAGCCTGTTCCACAGGCTCTGAGAGCTCTGCAGGAACAGAACACAAAAGGCCACAGAAAATGTCAAGACAGACGTATACAACAACCAGGCTGCTCAGGCCTTCCAGCATCTCCAGCAGCCCTCAGAATGCTTTATGAAGGGCAAACGTCACTATCCTTCTTAGGTGCAGATTAGTTTAATTCAGCTGGTGGGGGATGTAATATCACCCTCCGCCCAGGACTGGGGCCATGGCTGCCACCAGCCCAGGGAAGCTGACCAGACACAACCTTGTAGAGAGCCCCGACACCATCCCCACCTGAGCACACATGATGATGAGGTCCGTGTTTGTCCTCAGCCAGTCCAGGAACACCTTGACAGTAAGCAGCAGCCCTTCATTGGTCACAATCTCCAACTTCTCCTGAAGGGATCGCTCATTTCTGCAGGATCTGTTACTTGAAATGCTTTCTTCGGAGTCAGACACATCATCTGGAAAACAAAGGCAAGCACATGATGGCAGCTGTTAAACCCCCCAAGATGCCAAGCCCTGCTGGTGTCAGAACAACACTGGGCTGGTAATAGTTGAGTTGAAATACATGGTGCCTCCACACATCCTCACAAAACCAATCCCTGTCCCCTGTGCTGTTACTAGAGTGTATCACTCCCACATTTCCTTCTTCCTCGGGAGAAGAGGGTTAAAATCTCCCTGTGAAGGTCTGACCATTGCCTAACCTCTGCAGCAGCCTCCAAGAGGCTCACTGACAGAGTGGGGCAGCACATGCCAGCACAAGGACCAGAGCAGTTCCTGCACGAAACACAGCCATGAGGCCAACACGCTCCCAGCTTCGAGCCAGGCAAGAGAAGGAAATGGCAGGGCTGTCCTATGAGTCAGAGCCCAGAGAATTTTAAATATTGAACATATTCTTTGCAGTCTTCTAATTCTCCGGACCTGAGGATCTCAAAGCCGTTGCCAATGGAATCACATGTGACACGAGTGACCTGAGGTCAAGGTGGGAATCAATGACACGTTTTGCTACAGCCCATTATTTCAAGTGCTGCCATTGCTTCCTGTTAGCACAGCCACGGGCATTCCATAAACCCCCGGAATCACAAGGAAGGAAGTGATTTATTCAGAACTCACCCCTGACAGCACCATGAAAAAGCAGTTTGGATACAGCACAGATGAGGAGAGCTCGAAGCTAAAAAGCACACAGTGAACTCATTCCATCTCTCATTTTCTACACCTGTAAAGGTATTATGGCCACACATTCCTGGAGCTGCAACAGCTAGATAACCACTGAGGGAAAGGGTTAAACAGACCAAAACCCATTTGTTTCTTCCTTTAACCCCCATCTCTTTCATGTGGCCATGGAGCAGTGCCGGGAGCCAGTCAACACTAACATGATTTAATACTGTGCCTTCAAATCCTGGCCCAGGCAAAGCCTGAATCTTGCCAGTGCTGTAGGCCAGCTGGATTTGGCAGCAGGATGCAGAATGTTTCCTTGCTCCAGGGAAGCTGGGAGGAATGACAAACAAGACTGAACAGACCCATGTAGTTTTATGTGAAATACAAATAACTCCCTGTAGCACATCAGATCCCCATTTCCAGCTGTTTTTGCCCAGAACATCACTCAGTTGTATAAGTTGAGTGGTAATGGAGACATGGTAGCTCCACCTGCTGTGCTTCTCCCAGGGGTTCAGCATGGAACACTCAGTGAGGCACATTCGAGGAGTCACAGGGAGGCCCTCAACGCCTCTCACACACACCTGGGTTACATCTTCCACACAAACTTCTACATGGGCTTTGGGTTGATAATCTGTCATCTCATGGAGAACTTCCTGTCCTTCATCTGCCCTGTCTGTCACCAGAAGCAATAGTAAGTGTCTGATTAGATATTTCACAGGGGAAAAGGGAAGATGCAATCTTGAATACCTGCTGGAATTGTCCTCTGGAGCCAACATGGCTTCACTATGCCAAATCGTGGCATAGTGAAAAATTTATTGGCCTTTTACGATGGGGTTATAGCAGTGGAGCATGAGGGAAGAGCAACTGACCTCATCTACCTGGGTTTGTGCAGAGCATTTGACACTGTCCCCCACAACATCCTTGTCTCTAAACTGGAGAGACACGGATTTGATGGATGGACCACTTAGTGGACAACAACTTGGCTGGACAGTCATAGTTAAAGAGCTGCAGCCAACAGTTCAATGTCCAAGTGGAGAGCAGTAACGAGGGGAGTCCTCACAGGTTTAACATTTTAACATCTTTGTTGGTGTCAGACAGTGAGATCAAGTGCACCCTCAGCCAGTTTGTAACAACACTGAGTTGCGTGGTGGGATCACACACTGGAGGGAAGGGATGGCACCAGAGGAACTTGGACAGGCTGGAAAGGTGGATCTGTGCTAACCCCAGAAGGAATAGCAAGGGCAAGGAGAAATGCTGTACCTGTGTCGGGGCAACTCCAAGCACAAACACAGGCTGGGGGAGAATGGATGGAGAGCAGCCCTGGGAAGAACTGGGGGGAATGGGTTGACAAGAAGCTCAGCATGCCATGGCAACATGCACTGGGGGCCCAGAAAGCCAAAACTGTCCTGGGCACCCCCCCAGCAGCGTGGGCAGCATGTGAAGGGGGGGGATTCTGCCCCTCTGCTCTGGACAGACCCCCCTGCCTCCAGCTCTGGGGGCCCAGCACAGGAAGGACGTGGAGCTGCTGGAGTGAGTCCAGAGGAGGCCACGGAGATGATCCAGGGGCTGCAGCCCCTCTGCTCTGGAGACAGGCTGGGAGAGCTGGGGGTGCTCAGCTTAGAGAAGTAAAGGCTTCAGGGAGAACTCAGAGCTCCTTCCATTGCCTAAGGGGGCTCCAAGAGAGCTGGTGAGGAACTTTGACAAGGTCCCGGACAAGACAAGGGGAGGAAGGTAAACTGCAGAAAGGTAAATTTAGATGTGGTATTAGGAAGAAATTGTTCTCTGTGAGGGTGGTGAAGCTCTGGCACAGGTTGCCAAGAGAAGCTGTGGCTGTTCCATCCCTGGAAGTGTTCAAGGCCAGGTTGGATGTAGTTTGGTGCAACCTGGTCTAGTGGAAAGGGGATGAAATGACATGGGCTTTAAAGTCCCTTCCAAACAAACCAGCCTGTGAGCCTGTGATTATCAGAGCTGTTTGGCACTTAAGTCTGCAGAGCAGTAGTTCTGGTAACCCTGGCTGGCCAAAGGTGTGTCCTTTGCTCAGTGCATATATTCCCACATGCTGGGCAGCAAAAATAAAGCTCCTCCATCAGGAAATGTCCAACCCAAGGCCTGCTCACTACTTGGTCAACCTGCTCCTCCAAACCTGGCCAAAGGAGACCTTGCACCATGGGAAATGGTGAATTAGTAAACAGACTGCTATAATTTGCAGTTTTCTACAGAAAATTACAGTAACACAGCCCTTACCTTGCTCTGCCAAGCTGGGCTTCTCCAGATCTCCATTGACACATGGCTTGCTCTCTATCCCGTCCTTCAAGGCAGGTGGTTCACTGTTGGGTTTCAAGAGGATGTTGCTGAACGTGGGAGCCAAGCGAAAGCACCGTTTGGTCTGGAACAGCTGGGTGGACATGGCCTGGAGATTACTGGCTATGCTTGCATCATTAGTGCTCAGGGAAGCCGGCCCATTGACTGCTGGATCCACAGCCTCAATCTTAGAGATGCTTGGGCTCTTGGAGTCCCCCAGCCCACTGCCATCTACACAGTTTTTTAAGGCCTCTTTGGGCCCACTTTTGCCTTGGCTGCTTCCCTCCTCACCCGGTTCATCCTCCATGTCCTCCAAGTCAGACCGAGACTCTTGGCTGTTCATGTCGGAGTCTGTCTCCACATCAAAAGCAGCTTCTGCTTCCTCATCACTCTTCTCTGAACCACTCTCTGAGCCATCACTGCCCTTGATGGAGCCCTGGCTGGAGTCAGAGTCAAAGCCCTCACTCAGGTCGCTCTCATCCACCTTCTGGGGGTGGCGGCGGCGGCGTAGACAGGAGAGACGAGAATATTTTTTGCTTTTCTTGCAGTCGTTCTTCCGCTGTTCCTCGCTGGGCTGATGATTGGCCAACTCAGCTTCAGCTTCCTTCTCAATTGAGTTCACAGGCTCCCGTGGCTCCTGGTCATCTGCATTTACAGGGAGAATATAAGTTCAAGTTACAGCGTGTTCCACAGGCTGCTGCTTGCCAGCCCTGGGCCCAGGGAACCAGGGCTGCAAACTTCAGCCATCACTTCCATCAGCGTCTTCCACTGCAGAATAAACAACCCCAGAAGAAGGACTCACTTTCTAAAAGCACCCAGGAAGCCCTGGGAAGCCGAGACGACTCCTGCCCGAACTGGGCTACTCTGTTACCAGGCAGCCTCAGTGCTGCATGCTGCTAAACCAGCATAAACCACAGCTGAATTCTAACTCTCCTCCCCAACTTTCTACAGTCAAGAGCTGAGTCACCTACCAAGCAGGGCAGGGACATGTGCTCTGTAACCACACTGACCTGACCCAATCCTTTTCTTAACCAACACGCTCGGAACCTTTCTAGCAGCCCTGGATCACTCTGACAGCTTCAGAACCTGCAGAGGAGGGGTCATTCATTGTTGCTTTTACCAGAAACTCCCTCACCCTGCATTCAGTGAAGTATTGCAAATTGACTGTATGCAGGGGAAAGGTTTAGCAGTTTTATTCTCTGCTCAATAATGATGGGCTTGCATCATTATAATGCTAATAGAACGATTAATTGCTTCTCTCCCCAGCAATTCAAGAGCCACCCTTGCCTGAGCAGAATTGAGGTATGCTGAGAGGGCCTGTCTCCTCCAGCCCCACTCAGCCCCCTTCTGCCTCCCCCAGCCCAGGTGTTTTACCCGAGATCATCTCCTCAATGGAGGAGGAAAGCAGCCAGTAAACAACAGCAAACAGAGCCAGAGAATAAGGTCTCAGACTGGGGTAAACAGATGATGAATGAGCTGCCAAGGGATACAGAAAGGAAACTCCTTATAAGGAAAGCAACCTGTCCATCCTGTGGTGATTCAGACACTCAGAAAGAACATCCAAGTGGAGACGACTCAGCACATCACCCATCTTCGGGGATTCCAGACCAGCAGTGAAAGATCAGTATACCTCTGCACTACAAAACCCATGCCCAGGGGAGAAAGGGGAGAAAGGGGAAATACAGCACTATAGGCAGGCAACCTGTGAGACCCAGGTGCTGCTGTCTGTTCTCTTACCTGTGCCATCACTCTGAAAGGCTGGGACAGGATTTTCCCCTTCTTCTAGCTCAGCCTGGAGGCGAATATTGACATGATTTATCAGGTGAGAGAAGAGGGCCAGCGTGAAGGCAATGGCTGCACTGTACTGCTTGGAACCTGCAACCAGACAGCACAGTGAGACAGAGGAGGTGAGCACCTTATCGCAACGTGGACAGCATCTCCAACAGCAATGTTCAGACAGCATCTCCAGCCTAGCTGTGCTGCTGCATGTTCACAAGATTTCCAAACAAAGCACTGGTTACCTGCCCTCTTGAGACTGTGAACACTCATAAGGCAGATGATCACCATGCGAAAGATCAGGAGATCAGGAAGGAAGGAGTAGCCACTCTCATACTCTTCTTCATCTTCACTAGTTGAGCTCGGGTTAGGAGGAGAGGGCAGGTAGAATAAGCACAGGTTGAAATCCTCCAGCACAGACTGGCAGAGAGACGTCAGCTCAGAATCCAAAGAGCTTAAAAAGAGTGAAAAATAAATAAGAATTATTAAGATTCATGCTCGTGGCATGTCTGCCCAGAAACTGAACCAAAACTGGCAGTTAGGCTGTCCTTTAGCACTAGGCAGGATGAAGCATCAGGGGATATACTGCAGCTACGGGAAGCAAGTGACATTAATCAGATTACGTTTTCCTCTTTAAAGCTGCTAAACTAAAGACAAATAATACCTAGAGATGGGCCACCAAAAACCAGATGAATTTTCTCCTGGGAGCTCATCAGTGGCCATTAAGATACACAAGGCACTTAAATGCTAAAGGGAGCAAAAGTTCTAGATGCACTGCTCAGTAAAAACTATTACACTGCCACACACATGGGACTCAGCCTTTCCTCCTCCCACATCTCTCCAGCAGCCCTGTAAGAATATTCCAAAATCCTCCACAGCTATTCAGTGCTTCAAATGAAGCATCCATGAGATCAATCCAATGGGCTGTGGGAGCCTCCTAGTTACAAAACAGACCTGTCTGTGAAACTTCCAGCAAAGCCTTTTCAGGGGAAAGTGCGCTTAGGAAATTGAAGTAATTCCCAAATTTCTTATGTGCTAAATACTTGTTGAGTGGATATTAGAGGAGCCTTGTAGTTCCACCTCAGTATAAGGCAGGATTGGAAAGCCAATCCCATACTGGGCTGCATGAGCAAGGGCAGAGCCAGCAGGCTGAGGACATGTTCTCCCTCTCCATTTAGCACTCACAAGGTGGCATCTGGAGCACTATATCCAGTCTTGGGGTCCCCAGGACAAAAAAAACCACCAAACAAAAACACACTCACAAACTGGACTTAGCCCAGCAGAGGAACAGAGAACATGATGTATGAGAAGAGGCAAAGAATTTGTTCAGCCTGAAGGACAGAAGGCATGAGGGGTGTCTTCTGTTTCCAGATGCCAAACGGGTGATTACAGAGGACTGAGTAAGACTCTCCTTAGTGGTGCAGAGCAAAAGGAAGAGAAATTATGGGTACACACTACAGAAAAGTAAAATGAGACTAGATGAAAGGAGAAAAAATTCTATTGTAAAGGTGGTCAAACACTGGAAAGGGGACCAGAAAGGTGTGGGATTTCTGTCCTTGGATCCAGTCAAAATTCAGTGTGATGAGGCTCTGAGCAAGCTCATCTGACTTCACATCTGCATCTACCTTCACAGTGAACACTACTTTGGGGAAGTACTGGAGCCCCAGAAGGTCCCTTCCAACCTAAACCATTCCATAATGAATTTAACTGCAGCCTGTTATCTGAGCAATTTAAAACACCTGTTCAAGCAGTAAGAGGTTTATTTAAAATCACCTGAAAACCTCCCCAGCAGAGAGAGAGAAAATCCAATAAAAAAATCCAAAAGCCCAAAATCACAGAGCTGTACAAAGCCTCCCATTTATTCTAACACAACCAGGTTTTGGTGTTTCTGTGAACAAGGTGTTTGGTTACAGACTTCCAAGTGCAGTGAACAGCCCCACACACGTGTGGATGGCAACTCTTTGCTGTCCCATCAGCCTGAACACAGGGCTTGCCAGGAAAAAGCATCTGATGACTGCATGGGGTAAGCAAACACCAAAGGCACAGTACAGCACAGAGACAGCTGCAAGGCTCAGGAGCTCAACACTCACTCAGGCTGGCTTGATTTAGACAAGTCACAAAGTATTTAACCCTTTGGTGTTTCAGCCTCCCCTGGAAACACAATCTACTTCATGCTCCATGCACAGATAGTCCAAAGTCTTGGGCCTTCTGGCAGAAAGCCTCAGCACAGGCACTGTTATCCTACAGGAAACCCTCCCTTCCAATTCCAAGGGCCGGCTACTGTGAGTTATCAATAGAAGATACAATCTACCGTAACCTTACCTGCTCTTTGGCTGCAAAAGACTCTGCAGGTACATGAAGCTCACCAGCAACCTCTTAATGTCTTTTCCTCTAAAAAGATGGAGGAGAAAACACTGTAAAGCAGGTGCCCCATCACAGAGATGGGCTGGGCTGACAGAGCTCTATTAACAGGTAAATCAGGTTTCAACTGAAAAGTCCATTCTGATGAAACTGGAGAGAAAGAAGACAGTTTATACACTGCCAACTTTCACCAATATGCCCCAACCCTCATGAACAGTCCCCAACTCCAGGGGAGAGTGAGAAAATCTCTCAATGCAACCTCTACACCTGGCCAGCATTTAGCTTTTCTCCTGAAATTATGACCCAAGAGAGCAAGAATGGGGTCTAGAGTGGGGCTCTCAAAATTCTGGGAACAGTCACCGTGCTGAATGGCCCGTCTACCAGCTCCACTTCCCACAAAGACACTACTCTCAACCCAGAGGATACACTAGTGGCACTGCAAACTCTCAGCCTGCACCTCTCCATTTCTTTCCCTTCTTACCTTTTCTTGCTTGGAGACAACTTCCTGCTTTCACATTTCTTCAGCTGATGATACATCTTGGCTGCTTTGTCATATAGCCGCTTCAGGTTCCCATAGGCACCTTCGAAGGACACTTCAGACTGGATGCTAAAGCACCAAAACAGGCCACAGTGAAAGTTACTTTGCCATAAGGCTGCTCACATTTTATGGCTTTAACTCACTAGTGAGTTATTCAGGCATCGAGGCATGAGGACAGGTACCCAGTGCTGCTGTCTGAACATGCTGGGCAACTTAACTCCCACCGATGGCTACAAACTGCACTTCAGCTGCTTCACAGCTTGCACCTGCCCTGCTTACACATCTTCTCAAATCAGCGTTTTCAAGCCAGGAATTCCACCCAGCACACGCCACAGGGTGCCTCCCTTAGCACCTCCACCCTGCTTCCAGCCTGGCTCTCCAGCTCACACAAGGGGCTTGGGCAAAGCCCTCTGGGTGCAGCCCTGCACAGGTGATTAGTAACCAGCACAATGCTTTGATTTGACCGAGGCTTGCTCTCATTACCACCAGCCCTGCTCAAGGGCAAACCAAACTCATCTCTTTCCCTTCCTCTAAAATTCATTTGCTGAAAACAGTGCCAAGCTCAAAGTAAGAAGAGGATCTGGCACCCACAGCAGCAGTGCGTGGGGCTGCCCTGCCTGAGACACCCAGATCCACAGGAACTCACCAGCGTAAGTAGCAGTAAGTCGCTTCCACATTGTAGTATTTGCTCCCTGCCAACGTCCCCAGTTGGTTGAAGGGCATTCCTGTCAGGAAGGAGAGAGGCAATGGATTTCACTTGGAATTCTCCAGTGGCCCTGGCTAGAAAGCGGATCCTTTCCCTTTCACTACATTTCCATACAGGAGGGAAGCCAGGAGACACAGAGTAGCAAAGCTGCAGTACAAAGACCTGGACTACTCAATCCTTCCACTATCCAGGGTTTGTTTTCTGTTTTACAGAGCTTTTAGATCCTCCCCACCTTGTGCCAGTTATCTGTGTAAGAGAGAAGAGCAAACAATGCCTCCTCCTCTGCATTAACAGTGCTGTGGCCTTGACTCCATATTCCTTGACATTGACATCATCAGCATCTGAAAGCTCTGTTCCAGCTCCTGTGGTGCAGAAACTGTGGCCACTTTTATTTGGGAACAGCCTCTCAAACAGTTCAGTGAGAACTCTGCAAAGACAGCGTGTAGAGAACACGTGGCTGGAATCGCACACTCTAAGGTGTGACAGGCCCTCTACTCTGGCACCGATGTGTTCCCAGAAGGAGGCACTTCTGAAGGAGGAAGCAGCACATGAGATTTTTTTTTCAGGGTAAAAGGGGAAGGTGACCAATAATGCTCTGCTCCTGGCAATGGAGAGCTGGATCTGCCCTTAGCCCACAGGTACATCATCACCACAGTCAGGGAAGTCTGAGCTTCTCAGATGAGTATGGTGAGGTCACTGGCAAAGAGCACCCTGGCTTTAACTCCTCTGTTCAGCTTGCCAGCAAGAGAAGTTCTCAAAGGAAGCAACTTTAACCAGAGGATAAAACCAGTCCTCTCTCAGCTGCAGGATATAAACTTAACCAGTGTAGTACTACATTGCTTTTACATTGCAGCAACATGATTTTAACAATTATAAATTCATGGTAAGTCACTCACCAATTTGTGGTGCAACAGAAAGGGCTTGATAGTAAAATCGCTCAGCCAGCAGCTCCGTGTCCACACCTGCCAGCTCATTCTGATAGCGAGCTGAAAGGAAACCACACACCATGCATCAGAAACCCAAAGGCAGCGTCTGCTGCAGAGCAGCAGTTTCCCTACAGATTAAAAATACCACAAAACTTGAAATACTGGCCAAGTCAACAAATCCACCAAAGAACTGCTCTTGGCAAACACTGCAACACACAGGGTTTGACAGGCCTGTATGAAACACTTTTCTTTCACCTGCTCACACCACACACCACAACTCCTGCTCTTCCAGACAAGGGCAGAGCCCACCACACTTGCAGCATCACATGAAGAAAAGGAAGATGTTCTTCTGATCCATGTGTTAACTGCTGATTCATCCATCCTTGAAGTAACTCAGAGCTGTGCTCCATTTTCCTGTACCTCAGACTATATTCTAGTACAGCAGGGTGTAAAGCCTAAATCAAGTCAGCTGACTTAATAAAGTACCTGACTGTGTCTAGACTGGACTTTATTCATTTATTGTCTATTTTTTTTTTTTTTTTTGACAAATGTAGGCATTTTGGAAACCTTAGGTGACAGCACTGTGAAAAGGCGAGCACACTTCTCGCCCACCACTCAGGTAAGTCATTCCTACTACCCTCACAAGACATTTATTTGCAATGCCATTTTTAGGCTAATTCATATGCAACACTAATACCAAACAGCTTTCACCAGCTTGGAGGCTGCAGCATCAGACACATGTACCTGCGCCACACTTCCAAGAGCTGCTCTCCACACAGCCACATTTTCTCCCTGCCTTTACTCCCACATGTTCACAATCAAGAAGCTGACACACTTTCCACACACTTCAGGAGGTCGTGACTGTGGGACAGTCATGCCTGCTTATAAAACGGATGACACACAGCCAAGCATAATGACAAAAAACCCGGGGCTTTGCAGCGGCAAAACTCTGGACTGATACACAATATTGCTTAAATCTGATTTTCAGTCCCATGGTGCTGATGGCAGTGGCTTTGTAAGGCAAGTCACAACTGTGCAATCTGAACTGAACTCTCTTTGATCCTTCACACTGTTGAAACAACGTGAATAAAAGCAAAGGCTTCCACTCTTTCACAGCCATGGCTACAGCTGCTTAGCAGCAGCAAACTCCTCACCCACCTGCCCAAATACAAAGCTCCTGCAACTTGTAGCAGTTCAGCCATGAGGATTTCAGCTTATCCCAGTCTGTGACAAAGATGTCAGAGGGAAACAGAATCTGCAAGTAACCTTGGCTGGTGCCCAACAGCAACAGCCTCACATGGCACAAGCACCATCTTCTTCCCATTTTAAAGGCTGCCCTGAGAGGCAATGCTGTCCTTACCTAGATCTCCCAGATAAACCAGACATCGGTGACACGCCATCTGTGCCCACTCCATCTCCTTCTCTGACGCAGACACGGGTTTCTTGCAGCCTACGAGCAAACACAGAATCACTTAAGAGCACTGGGTGGAGGCTGCTGGGAAGACACAGAAGCTGCCCATGCCGCTGCCCAAGACACCCAAATCAAATCCCACACGGTCAGACCCCACTGCCAGCTGTGCCATCTTGTAGAGCAGCACTGGGTCACTCTTGTCAAAATGTGGAAAATAAATGCAGAAAAATACTTAGAGACTCTGCTGTTCACTCACTCCCCTTGGACTCCCTGGCAATGGGGGCAGTGCGTGTCACCGCACCACCAACAGGCACTGAAATAAATGACTGTCACCTCGTCTACAAGGTCTGCCACAGAGACCTGGCTCCATCTGCCCTCAGATGAGAGGACAAAGGCCAATTCCTGTCTGTGTGATCATGTGCTCACATTAGCACTGAACACAAGTAATAAGGCTGTTTTCACATCAGCATGGCTAATGAGGCCTTTGGATGGGAGCAGGCACACATCCCTGGAAACCAGAACAAACTCTGAGCACTGGCACTGGGTAGCAGCACACAATGGGGACAGACCCTCTCCAACACTCAAGATGGTAACAAACTCATTGTCTCAGGACCAAGATGCAGACTCAGGACTGACCAACCAAAAAAGGGAAGAAGGTAAGGTAAGCAAAACTAGGACAGAAATCTGCGCTGTAGGCAGGACAGCTGGAGCCAGTTAGGGAGAACTGCCTCTGGACAAGAGTGCCTTTTGCAGTGGGTTCAGAAGGGCAACCGAGCTGGTGACAGGGCTGGAAGGCACAACCTGGGAAGAGAGGCCACAGACTTCAGGCTTGTCTAAGTTGGAGAACAGGAGGCTGAGGGATACCTCATTGCTCTCTGCAGCTTCCTGAGGAGGGAAAGGTGCCAGTCTCTTCGGCATCCAGTGATAGGGCACATGGAAATGGTTCAAAGATGCATCAAAGGAGGTTTATATTGGAGATGAGGAAGCCTCTCTTTACCAGAGGGTGGTCACACCCTGGAACGGGTTTCCTAGAAAGCTGGTCAATGCCCCAGACCTATCAGTGTTTAAGAGGCATTTGGAATATGCCCTTGACAACATGTTTTAACTCCTGGTCAGCCCTGAGTTATTCAGGCAGTTGGACTGGACAATCATAGGTCCCTTCCAACTGAAATAGTCTTGTCTATTCTATACTAAACTTATAAAAAAAGAGCTGTTCAGGCAGTGGAAAGTGTCAAAAGCAACAGAGGAGGACTGTAGCCAGCTGATCTGAACTAACCAAAGTCATCAAACATGACTGAGTTCCTGTAAAGAGCACATCCCACCTCCCCCTCAGCCAGCAGGGCCACAGTTCAGCCAGAGATCAGGAGGCAAAGGCTGCTGCGTCTGCACTTCCCCTCCGGAGAGCGCCCGCTGCCGCTGGGTCCCCAGCGTCACGGATTCAGCCTGGCTTCAGTCTTCCTGCTGCCAAGGACTCACACCTTCTAGAGGAGAAAGTTCCCTCAAGCAGGAATCCCAAAGAAGATTTTGAAGACCGATCCAGTCTGCGCTCTGCTTCCCTTCTGGCTGAGGCTAAAAGGGTAGACATGAAATCTGGAGGCTGCAGTGACCAGTAAGGAGCTGTTCCCACTTCCCAACAGGTGTTGTACAAGTCACATTGTACAAATACACAGCCGTAAATACGTGTCCACATACACCGCTGGACTCACGCTCCCTTTTTTGCTCTGACTACTCTCGCTCCCATCCATATAACCATCAAGCTGTGCCCACCCCAATCCGTGGTTTATATGGGATCCTTTCAGATCCATCTTTCCTGGATAGGCAAAAGTTCATCTCTGCTCTCCAGTTACGTGCTCACCTGCAGCATCCTTCTAATTGAAGAGCCCAAACACACCAAGAAACCTGAACAAGGGGAGCCTTTCATGTGCAATCACCCCTCAGGGTATAAACCCACAGGGAACATGCATATTGAGGATTTATTAATTCTGCAGTACTGAGATACATTTCAAAAGCAACAGTTGCCAAGAACATCAGCCTTTTAAACCAACACTTTGAAGCCAAGAGTGATGCCATCATCTCCCAGAACCAAGAGTAGGATCCCAGCAAGTAAAACCTTCTTTTGCTAAAGACACACTAACTTCCCGTAGCCAGGTGCTGCCATCCTGCCCCCTGCCAGCTCTAAGCACATCAGTTAAACCCTTGCTAATACAGTTCACAAAACAGAGGCTTCATTTCTCACCTGGAAACCCCCCACAACAGAAGCACGTACCCTGAGGCCACTGAGTACAACCCTAGGCAAATGAGAACAGACCATTACAAGATAATAGAGGATGTGAATGCACAGGCAGTCTTGGGCTGTTTCAGGACTGTACATACTCTTATTCTTCCTTCCCTAACAGGTACAATACCTCAGACTTCCCTGCACCTAAGGGCACATCAAAGGAGGTTTATATGGGCCAGCTAACATGAGCTACAGGGCCTTCCTGTGTTCTCAGTCCAAGATTCAATAGCTGTTTCAAAGCCACACAGTGAAGACAGCACAGACAGAAGAGGCACCAAGACGAGGAACAGTGTCTTACATATAGTGAATAGCATGTACTGACAGAAATCTGTTGATTTCAAGAATCTATTCCCCTGTTTGTCTGCTTTAACTAAGCTTTTAACAACATTCTATACAGCCAGCAATGCTCTTCAATTTTCCATAAAAATCTGCCATCACCAGACAATTTTACTAAAGAACTTTCTCAGACTGTTTTTTTCCTGTTAGAAACCCTTCTTTCTTCCCTAATTTAGTATTATATAAAAAAAAAAAAGTGCCACAGAAAAGAGAGCAGGACAGTCTTTTCTAAACAGAGACCTTGCTAATCGGGAAAAAAAATTCCTTTGAATGCTGAAACAAAGATGGATTACTGCAAGGGGATATCACCTGTGTGGGATTCAGCCTTGCCCACGAGCCAAACACCTTGAGCACAAACCTATGAGAGGGTCCGTCACATGTGTCCAGTCGATGCAGCACTGCAACTCCAGCTGATAATGAGACTGGATGTAGAGCAGAAGATGCTGGTAAAATCCTATGCCAGCCACCAAGTGAGTCCGGTATGCGCACTCCAGGGTGCTGCGGCTGTGGATGTGCTGGGAGAAGGAAAAGGAGCACGTTAATGCAGTCTGGAGCGCGGCTTAGGCTGGGCACCCAAGCTGCACTGAGAGTGAAGCAAGACAGTGGTAGCTCAGCTGGAACTGGTTTTGCACAGCTCTGTACCTGCTCCTGCTCAACAGTGTTCCCTCTAGTGGTATTTACCAAGGGTCAACATCGGGGAGGAATACTTGCAAAAACAAATAAATAAAATCGAAGTATGCAGTTAGAGCACCTTAAATGCACCCAGACCCCTGGAAAGCCAGCAGGGCTCATAGCACCAGAGAGCACTGAGGACCCTCTAGTGATCAACTCTTGTAAAAACAATTAGCACTGACAAAGCCTCTTAAAACTATCGCTCTACCTGGAGAGATCTATCTTATGAAGAGGGGAACACAAAAAATAAGCAAATTCTGTTGAAATGCCTTCTGCAATGGCAGGTCTCTCAACAGCATGTTAGTGCTTACCTGCCTACTGCCAGACACATAGGACAGCTCCATAGGAATTTGAGAGTGCCCAGCTTCCTACCCTGGGCTCAGATCACAGCTTCTCCAAGCAAATGAAGCTGTAAACTTCACCTCATCCACTGCACAGCCAGAGACCTTCTCATGCCAGAGCCATAGATACCTGCCTTTTTATTTGTTTTAATGAGCTGAATAACTTCATAGTACACCTTTCTCCAGAGCAGTTCTTCTGCTTTTCTTCCATAATCCACTGGATGCAGGAACATCAGCTTCACACACAGCTCCCGCAGCCTGGGACAGAGAGCAGAGCATTCTCAGTGAGCTGCTGCAGCCTCAAACATAGCTGCCACTATAGAAGCACGGAAGAGGAAAACCCCAATCCACTACAATGGCTCAGCCTGGATCACTCCCACACAAGAGCACCTGGAAAAGCCATATACTTAAAACCAGTGCCCACCGGACTCAGATGGCCATCAGTGTCTTCCTGAAGTGCAGTAATGACAAGAATTGGCTTGACAGCTTAAAAAATGATTAAGAATAATCCTCCTTGCTCAGCAACCCCTAAAAGTGATAGATTTTAGACACGTGTAAGAAATTTCTGCCCCACAGTTTATATTACAAGGAAGGAACTGGCCACACAAAGACAATTTATTTGTATCAATGGCACCCAGGAAAGCCTCCAGCCATGGACTGTGCTGCTCAAACACAGGTCTGAAATCCAGCCTCTGCTTCCAAAACCTGGAAGGATCCCAGGTCAACAGGCACACTAACAAACCAAATAAGCATTAAAACTGCAGATTCAACAGCTCCACGTGTTGCTTCACACAAATTTTCCCCAGCCAAATACAAAACACAAGCACACTGCCCAACTTACTTGTTCCTCAAGCTGATGTTCTCTGGCTTGAACACGTCCTGATAAGCTGCCTTATTGCCAAGGATGAGATCCAGCCGGTGTACGGCCTCAACCACTGCCCTGCATGAGAGCACAGAACCAAGAGTTTCAGGACAGCAGGTCACCTGGGATCACTGCAGATCAGAGGTGTCTGCAAAGAACCACACTGGCTTATTTAGTTCCACTGTCAGCCCACTGCCCTGTACCACTACACCACAGTTACTGATCTCCTTTTTGCATTCTACTTGAAGGTGGTTATGGAAAGCAGAAAAAAGCAGAGTTACACACATTATAGGCATTTTGCTGCAGAACAGTGGTTCAACCACCACTTACTGCTGCCTGCCTGATCACATATGTCAATTATTTCTACAGTTGCAAAATCAGAAATGTCTCTGGCCACGTTAGCAACCTCAGTAATTAAACCTGCTATACCTACACTCAGATTAATTTAAATGTCTTAAACACTGTGATTAAAAAAATTGATTGAATTCTAATAACTACTGTTTTGCTGGGGTAAGTTTTAATGGTGTAAGAATCAAACCTCTACCAATTCCTGTTTCCTTACCAACCTGCCTACGAAAGAAGGCAACACAAGTCTCTCATTTGCCAAAACTTCCCCATCTTCACTACAGGGATTCACTGGTTAAACCCCTTAAAGTTCTCTCAGTGACAGATAACAGATATTCAAACCCAGCATAAAAGAGGAAATTTGTTCCAAGGTTTTCTCCCCTGAAAGCCAGCCAAAAGACAGAGTGAGCGACCTCTAAACCTCTGAGCCATGCAAAAAAGTACTTTGGTGAATCATTGCCCAAGACCCTCCTGCTAGAGGAAAAATCCCACACCACGTGTAAATCTCAAGCACTCAAAAGTTTGTAGCTGTGAACAAATCACACCACAATTCTGAATGCTGCAGTGAAATAAACCCAGGGACTTTCAGCACCATTAGTGCTGAACCTCATCAATACCTCAGGAACAGCTCAATAAAGCACAATCAACTGTCAACCCCTCCTACACAAGAGGTCACCTCCAGCCTCCTCCTTTGCTCTGCCTGTATCCAAGGTCACCAAACCCACTCCTGAAGTTAACTTTCCCCAGCTCTTCTTTAAGCAGTACATCTCCCAAGCCACCAGCTACCAAACTCCAGTGGTCCTTGTTCTTCCCCTCAGCTTCAAGTCTACCGCACCCATTGTCATTCCTCCTTTGCTCCAATACCTGTCCCACCGGGGCTGCTGAGCCTGCTGCACCCAAGAGCTGCTGGAGCAAGGAGCTGAAGACAATCACAATGCGCTGCAAACACAAAAGGCAGGACCAGAGCAAATTCCCACCAAGCAGAGCAGTGAGGTGCTGCAGCCAGTCTGCTCCCCCTCCCGAAATCTCCGTCACCTGCAGATCGGGAACTCCCCCACCACGCTCACAGCACCACACAGTGACTGAGCCTGCTACTTCTGCACTGATGGTGGCAAATGGAGCACAGGGCACTCCCAAACCAAAGCCTGGAAGCCCATGTTCTGGGAGGCCGAAACCACCACCACTTCCTTGAAAACTAAAGATATTACTGCAAAGTAACCGACGGTTTCCTATGCCAGCATCTTCCCGGTGAGGCCAATCTCTCTTCACAAACTCACTACACCCAAAGGAACCTCCCTGAAAAAAGCCCCAGGACATTCCGGAGCTCACAAAGAAAATGTCCCATCTCCTGCTGTGCCACAGAAAGCCTCTCACTCAAGGTAAGGAAATTTCACTTGTTTCCAGTAACCACAGAAATTGACAGGAGAAGGGAAGCGTGGGGAACAGAAGCATCTCATGCAACGCGCTGGGAGAGCAAAACACCATAGACTTGAACCAACTTCTTCCTGAATAATCATGAAGACGACCATGGAGATAGTAAGAATCACACGAAAAATCCTGTTACATCCTTGACATCCAGTCCCTCCTGCTCACTGCCCTCTTTCTCATACAGCCTGAAGGGCGTTTGCAAACTCTGACAGCTGCGTACCCTCACAGCAAGGAAAGAAGCAAGTAAAATACATTTTAAGGTAACAGGCACTGAGTATGCAGCATCCAGCCAAGCTCATATTGGGGCTGGGACATTCCAACAAGCCCCCCGGTTTAGTTTCCCCACAAAGCACAGGCAGTGCACATCTCCTTACTGTAACCTGGCACTGCTGTCCTAGCTGTGGCTCTCAAAGTCCCTCCCTCAGCACACCAGGAGCTGACTGGCTTCCTGTGCAAAGGGTGACCAGAGGAAAGGGGAACTGCAGGTTCAGTCACTGATTCCCAGAGAGAACTATCCTAAACTACAATTGTTGATTCCTGACATAGGCAGTAAAGCAGCTGTAAAATGACATTCGGTGAGCGCTGAATCTCAGCTGTGCGTGTCCAATACAAGTGCACATGTCCATGACATTCAGTGTAGGAAATGATCCCAGTGGCCTGCCAAACAAGAAGTATGGAAAAGTTTCCTTCTAGGGACAGGCTGAGCAAGGACACTGGAAGGTATTTTACCTTCCCCTCAAGGTGGCCCAGAGGCCATCTGCCATACAACCTAATTTTCTACAACAGCCCTGGATGGGCACATGCACACACTCAGTGTTTCTGCTGTTCTTTCAGGGTTTGTAAAGAAACAGATTTCATGACCGGAGACCAGCAAGGTTGACACACTGGGATGTGGTTCGTGAGCCCTAAGGGACGCCCCAGCTGAAACATCACCTTGTCCACACAGGTCCCATGGTGCTGCTGGAAGAGAAAGAGGGAGCAGTAAAGCAGAATCTGTGACAGCTGGCCCTCCCAGGATCCCACATCTGAGGTGCTGAGGAAAGAGGACTCGGTGAGGACAAAAGGCACAGGAGCCAGCCTCACTCCAGAAACGTTGGGAAACACCAACACAGGTGCTGTGGACCATGCACTGATGGAAATGCACTTTAGCATCGATACCCTGACTGGCCTGAGACCACAGGTTGAACTTTTCCTAGCAATTAAGAGGACAAATCCTGTCCCAGGACCCATTTTTCTACATGCTGTGCTTAAACATTGCTTTCAGACAGCACATCAGAGCCACAAAGGAGGCACATCAGATGCTAGTCTATTAAAAGAACAAGTACAGCACATGGTGCCAAGCAGGGTGGAAACAGGCCAATACCAAGTCCTCTCAAGCCATACAGACACTGATCTGCCCCCTTTCCTCTGTGCCATTAACAGTCTGGGATGGAGCAGGACAGTGGGGAGAATTATTTGTCCCCTCTGTTTCTTTATTTAGTACATCACTAAGAGCCACAGTGTCTGAGGAGTAAGACATTCCTCAGAGAAAAGACCTGCAGTCATTCATCTCTGCTCTGGCATGTGTCAGTCCACAAATCATACTGTCTGGAACAGGCTCCACACAGGAACAGCAACGCTGAGTCCACAAGCTAATGGTTACCCAGAAACCTATAAAATAAACCTGGTCACCTTATGCTACAACATGCATTGTAAAAGTGGACCCAGGATAATGCAGTTGCCACATTCCAAGGTGAAACCTGGGAACTATCAATCTAGGAAGACTTGGAAAAGATCAAAGAGTACCCTATGAGCAGCGATGGGCACCCGCATCTCTGAAAGGACACTCCAACAGCCAACATGCTGCCAAGGACCTTGGAGACCTGAGCTCAACTCCCACAAGCTGACACAACGCTGACACCATGGGATCACAGTTTAGAGCTGGGACTGTGACATTCACGCATCTGTGACTCAAAGGCGCCACTTAGTGCAATAGTCATGAGTTCCCAGAGACCACAGTCACCACACGACAGGCTGCTTGGAGGGCAGGAAACTCCCACTTCACGCAACCCCACTTCAGGCTGAAACAGAGAAGAAGTGACAGGAGACTGTTAAGGTGGGAACTTGCTCAGAGAACTGTCAGCTAGAGAGACGGAAATTGTGGCCACTGCAGGTACTATAAATCCTGCGCTAAAATCACAATGCTTCCTCCCAGCTAAAGAAGAGCTGTCCCTGCAGGAGGGGGGTGGTTCTTCTTGTGCTGTAAAAACGCTCTAGAGCAACCGCATGCCTTATTCTGCTATAAAAATTCAAACAGAAAACAACCCCTCCCTTGCCTGGATGACAATCCCTCATCTGGCCACAGGCCGTTCTCCTGCCGGCTGCAGCAGAACGTGAGGTTCCACTTGTCAGATGAGCTGAGCAGCACCAGGAACGCAAAGCAGAACAGGTCCTGAACCACAACAAGAATGGTTTCAACAAAACATGTTCTGTTTTGCAGGCAGAAACACAAACATCCTGTACATCCTCTCTGGCCCTGTCCAGCACTCCTTGGGAGGTGGCGGGCACAGCAGTCTACTGCTCCAGCTCAGCCTCCAGCTGACATGGCTGAGATCACTGCAGGTGTCTCAGCGTGGCAGCAGACACAGAGGTGCCCGAGGTGCTCCAGGCAGGACTGTGCAGCCCATACCTCCAGCACACTGAGCTGCTGGGTCCCACTTCTGACTTCGCACCAAGAAAAGCAACCCACTGAACCTCCACAGTGCAGGAACACGCTTGCACTGAGCACACTGTGCAAACAGAAATAACCACCACCCAAACCTGCAGTTACTGGTGGGGATTCCTGGGCACAGATCCTGCCAGTGGCCCCAACAGGAGGCAAAGCCCTGCCCTGCTGTAGAGGAGGGCAGTGAGGTCCCATGAGGTGAAAGGACACAGTCAATGTCACCAAGACAGAAAGAAATGAACCCCCATGTAAAATTTGTCTCTTGTCTCCATTACTTTGCTCATCTTTGAGACCCAGAGTTGCTGCTGGAACTCCTGTGGATCTGTGGTACTAACAGGGAACCTGAGTCAGAAGGGATCAATTTCTGGGCTGCACTCACAAAACAAATCACAAGCGGAGCAGAGACAGCTCGGGGCTGACAGCGTGACACCTCATCCCATGGGACGTCTTGGTCTGGGGGTCTGAGCTCACAAAGACCAGCAAGGAGTGCCCCAATCCTGTTCTCTGTTGCCATTTCTAATGGACAGTGTGGAAATGTGGGACCAGAGTCCTAGGGAGTGCTTAACTGGAAAGATCTGCAGCTGGAGCAGTCCTGCCCTCCACGCAACAGCAAAGTGCCCCAGCTCACCCTCCTGCTCCTCACACCCTCTTCTCCCGCACTCCTCATGTAACTCCTGCCTACAACCAAAGCCAGAGACACCCTCTCCACCCCCCCTCTCCCTGGATGACTCTACATCTCACCCTTATCCCACTGTATCCTAACAACTCCTTTCTCGTCAGCCCCCACCATCCTCCCTGAATCCCGCAGAACTCCTATGTCCTGACCCATCGTCCGGGGTGTCCCCTTACCCCTGACCCCCTTCTTACTCTCCCACCTATCTCCTTCCCCCATGTCTCCATTCTCCCATCTTGCCTGGATCTCCCACAGCTCCTTCCTCCACCGTCCCTTGGTCTGACTCATCTGCCCTAGAGCCACCAGACCCCTTTTCACCAGTGCTGCCCCTCCTGTGTTGCTTATCCTCTCTGGATCTCATACAACTCCCATCCCCACATTCCCTTTCCCGGTCTTCCCTAAACCTCCTTCTTCTCCTCTCCCTTTGCACTGCATCCTTTCCCTAGATTTCCCCAACTTCTTCACTTCAATCTTCCCTAAATTCCATCATCTCCTTTCCCCGTCTTCTCTGAACATCCCTCCGATCCCCTTCACCCTCGTTCCCCCCGTCTCCCCTGGATTCAAGAGGTCCCCCCCCGCCCCGTTAATCCCTGCTGTTACCTCGATTCCGCCATCTCCTTCCCCAGTCCCCCGAATCCTTCCCTGACAACTGCCCCATCTCCTTTCCTTCCATCTTCCCTAAATCCCCTTCACCTTGGTCGTCTCCAACCTCGCCCAACCTCCCCCGCCCCAATCCCCTTCCCTCCCGTCACCCCCAGTCCCCGCCGGACCCTGCCCAGCCCCATTCTCCCCCTGCTCTCCTCAGGCATCCCCTGTTCCCCTCCCTCCCCAGATCCTTCCCCGTCCCCCTGAGTCACCGCCCGAGCCCTTCCGCGCTGGCCCTCCCCAGCCCCATCTGGAGCCGCCCCGGCTCCTTCCCGACACCAGCTCCCTCCAGTGTCCCCCACCCTCCGCCCCTTCTCGGCCACTCCATCCCCTCTGGCCCCCCTCGCCCCTCTCCTCACCGGTACAGCCGCTTGGTGTGCAGCACCTTGGCCTCCGGCTCGCCGCTCTCGCCGGCGGCCCCGCCACCCTGGCTCATCGCGCCCGCGGCGGGCCCGGCCCGGCCCCGCGGCCCCTCAGCACCGCCCGCGCCGCCGCCGCCGCCGCCCCCGGGCCCGCTCGGCCGCCATGGCTGCCCCCTCGCTGCTCTCGCGAGATTTCCCGCGGCTGCGCCGCGCCGGGCGGCCAGGGCGGCGGCGGGGACGACCTCGCCTCGCGAGAGCGAACTCTCGCCACGCGCCCTCACTTAGTGCTGGCAAACATGGCGGCGGCGGCGGCGTCATCTCGCGAGAGTTCCCCTCGCTCACGCACGCGGCCGCCGTGCCAGAGCTTAGTGCTGGCAAACATGGCGGCGGCGGCGGCGTCAGGCGGCCGGGGCCGAGTCGCGGTGCGGGCCCGGCGGGAGCGACGGGCCGGGGTCCCCCTGCCCGGATCGAGGGCTTCACCAGAGCCCCCCCGCGTGGCTGTGGGGCCAGGAACGCGGGGAACGGCGCAGGAATCCCTCGGCGCTCTGGGATTCCGCCGTGACGGGTGTCCCCAGGCATGCGGGCGGGTCCTGTGGGGTCGCGGCTCCCGCAGTGGTGCCTTGGAGCTGAATTATATGTCTTCAGGCTGAGTCTTCTGACCTTTTGTAAACATAACCGTGCCGTCAGATAATATCTGTAACAAAAGTTGTTGAATAAAATAAAAAGACTTCGTATTTCAAGCATTGTGTTAGGTTACGCCAAATGAATATTCATTAGGTAGGCGGGGAATATGTACTGGATAGACGCGTTTATGTAAATTTTACTGTACAAAAGATGTAGCTTCGTGTTATTCTTGGTGCTGAAGAAAATGAATACAAAAGCTAAATTTTTTTAGCAATATAATATTGAACATTTGTTAGTAGAACAAAGGCAAATCACAGCGCTGGGGCACTTGGCAATATTGCCAGAGGCGCCCTCCATTCATTTCACTGTGGGCTTAAGTACTCTCTTAAACTGTTACATATTCATTAAGCCCAGAAAGTCATTTACACTTCACTCAACTTTCCCCCCTGTCCGGTCTCTGCCCCTTCCGCCAGCACGCCGCCTCCTCGGTACTCGGGATCGCTTCAGAACTGAAGGCAGGCACTCCCCTCCGGTGCCTCCCCAGTCTCCAGCCGCCTCTGCAGCTGCCAGTTCCCTTGGGCGGTGTGAGTTCTGATGGGAGAACAGTCTTCCTGGGATACATGCGGTTTATCTTCTTTGTTTCTCTAAGATATCTTGGCTCCTGGCTCTGTAGTTTCTCAGCTCAAAAGACATTTGTTACCATGTATTTATTAATAAATTTCTTAACATAGTACAACTATTTCCAAGTTACAATTTACCTTAATCTCGTTTCCACTTAACTACATTTTACCTTAACACTATTTTTACATAATACATCATCACTTATACATGTTAAAGACATATTCACTCATTTATCACAGTGCGCTCGATTTGTGGAAAACTCCACCTCGCACCCTCGCAGAATAAACAAGGACTGACTTGTTTGTCTCCTTTCTAAACTGTGCCTGTGTTTAGGGAGCTCTGTAACTCGGCACAGCCAGAAGGGCCCGGGCAAGGAGGGATTCGGGTGGGTCCCCTGCCTGACATGGGGACAGCACCGGGGCTCCCCGTGTCCCCCCCGCCGGCGCTGCCCGGCCCGGGCTGCGACGGGCTCAGGGTCCGCCCGACTGGGCGAGGCTCCGCGCCCGCCCCTCTGCCCGTCCCACCTGAGCTGGTTCGGCAGGTTTGAGGTACAGAGGCGGCCGGGAGAGTGCCGGAATCCCGCAGGGTCCCGGCAGAGCTGTCCCGCGGCCCCCATGGCCCCGCGCCTCTGCCCGAGTGAGTCCTGCAGCGAGGGGAGGTGGTGCCGCGGGGGAAGCGGGGCTGGGGGCTGGGAGCGGGGCTGGGGTCCGCGATCCGGGCGGTGGAGGTGCGGGAGGCCCAGGAAGCTGTTTCAACCCTACTTCCGTGTGTGGATCTCGGAGGAAGCCCCAAGCGGCTCCGTGCCTCAGTTTCCCCACACCTGTGGCCAGGCCAAGGCTCCTGCTGATGTGGCAGGGATGAATGTGCTGAGAGGAGTGAACTGATCATTGCAGGAGACAGACGGCAGCACCCAGGACGGGCCAAGAGACAGGGTTCCCCTAATGGGTAACAACGTGGGACCTCTGCCTGTACCTCCTGCACCCTATGGAAGGGCACCCAGCAGCCCCTTTCGCCCACCCCACATCAGTCTCAGCTACAAGAGGCAGCAAACCTGGCCGGCTGTAGCCAGGGTTCCTGGAAGTAGACAGGTCACCTCTCCCCAGGGCTTGGCTGGTCCTGGCCCAGGACAGAGCCACAGAGGAGCTGGTTGTATCATCCAGGCTGTGTTCAGCCAGAACCCCCAGGATGTTTGTTCAGTGGGGGAAGCAATCCCCAGGCTGACCCGTTTTGCAGCCAGATCTGCACCCCCAGGGTTCACCCTGTCTAGGACAGTACCTGATCCCACTGCCAAGGGCCAGAGCACAGGGACACCAGGCACTGCTTTCCCCTCCTAGTGCAAGGACGGGCAGGTGGTGGGGGCTCCAGGGGTGCCAGTTTGCCCCCACTTTGTAACTGGGGCTGTGCACGTGACCCCAGATTTCTCATTTCTGATGTAAATTTTTCTGTCTCCTTTCTCCTGGTCCAGGGTGAAAGCAGGAACTGGAAACAGGACAGGAACTTCATCCCCTCTGAACACTACAAGTGCCCCCAGCTGCACCCCCAGCACTGCAGAACTGGACGCTCTCATGGCTGCTGCGGACCCTGTCCTGCCCTCCGAGGAGGTGGTTTTGCTGGAGCTGGGGAAGGTAGCCCTGGAAACGGTGCCACCAGCCCCAGATGAGCACCTGGGAGACCCTGATGCCACCCTGCCATGGGACCGGTGCCAGCAGAACACCCAGGGCCAGCCGGACCTCGTGGAGATGAAGAGGCGCTCAAGTCCTGAGGGGGGCCATGAAGACCCAGAGGAAGCTGTTCCCACCTGCCCCACAGTTGAGGCTCAAGTTGAGGAGGTCCCCCAGTTACCTGTGATGGCGGCCCACGTCTTTGTGCCCATAGACCCACAGTGCATCGAGCAGAGCCCCTTCAAGCAGAAGCAGCACCCCACCCCATGGGCCCAGGAGGAGGGCAGGGGGGACCATGTTCCCCCCAGTGACAGACCCAGCAGCCTCCATCACAAGCAGGTCTTCCTCCCCCTCGGCCCCTCGCGCTACCGGGGCCCAGTGGGCTTTGAGGGGCGCATGGTCAAGCCCCCAGCTGAGCAGTCGCGGTGCCCATGCACCAGGGAGTGTGGCACTGATAACCTCAAGGCCATGGCATCAGTGGCAGGGGCCCTGCTCCTCTGCCCTTGTCTCATCTACGGGGCCTACATCTTCTTGCCCTTCGACGCCCCGCTGCTGCCCACCGTCAGCGCCCGCCTGGTCTACACATTGCGTTGCGCCGCCTTTGCCACCTTCCCCGTCGTGCTGGGTGAGCCATGGGCTTGGAGTATGAGCACTTTGCTCCTGCTCTGGGCTGCATTAGCCCTGGGGCTGAGCTCTTTGTGGTTCCGTTGCTCCCACCAGGAACACCAGATGGAGTTTTTCTCCCCTCCTGGTGCTCCCCAAACCTCACCATGACTCCTCTGGGCACCCAGTCAGCCCCTCTCTCTCTCCCTCAGGAATGATCGTCAGCGGCATCTCCCGCCTCTGCTCCTCTGCCCTGGAGCCCTTTGGAGAGCTCCACCAGGAGGTGGAGATCCACCGCACTTACGTCTCCCAGTCCATCCACCTCTTCATCCTCTACTTCTTCAACATGGCTGTGCTGGCTACCTACCTCCCACAGGAGCTCCTCAAGCTCATCCCACTGCTCACAGGGCTCTTTGCCATCTCCCGGTAAGTGACTCCTTCACCCTGGGGTGCTGTTGCGCTCTGGCAGCACCAGCAAACACCATCCCTTGGTGCAAACTCCCACTCTGGCAACACCTCACCCAGCTCACCAGAGCCAGGTGGGGTTCTTCATCCTGCATCCCACTTCCTACAGCAGCCATGTCCGGGAAACCCTCACTGGTCAGAACCACTGAGTGCCAGCCCCATAGCACCACCCTTGGCTGAGCCCGCACTCTCTGCCTTCTCCAGGTTGATTTTCTGGATGTCCTATGCCATCGGCCGCTCCTTCCGTGCCTTCGGCTTCAGCATGACCTTCCTACCACTCCTGGCCATGCTGCTCTGGAACCTGTACGGCATGTTTGTCCTGGAGCCCGAGAACCTCCTCTCTGTGGCAGCAGCAAAGCCTGAGGGCCACTCCAAGGAGAGCCAAGCCAAACTCCGGCACTGGGGGTGAGGGAGGCCGGGACGTGGGGCGCCTGGACCCTAAGAGCTTGAGCCCTCCTTGATGCCCTGCCACAGGGGTGCTGGCAGATCCAGCTGGGCCCCTGCTCCTTGCATGGCCACAGTGAGGTTTTGCTGGGCCCACAGAACCAGGCTGCAAACCCTCTGCACCAGGAGACTCCTGCTGGAAGGGGAACAGAGCAAGACACCGCCAGCCCTGTTCCCTGGGGATGGGGTGGGATTTGCTTCCCCTCCTGCTAGAGCCAACTTTACCCAATAAAGCCCTTTACCAAGCAGCTCTGTGGCTGGTTTGGGGAGGGTGAGTTAAATTCCCCACAGAATGACTCAGAGCTTCGCCTACAGGATGCAATCATCCAGCCTCAACATTATGTTTCCAAGAGGGAAAAAATGACGTTTCCCCCAAGACTGTCCCCCTCCCAACCCTGCATCCCACTCCTGGGTCCCTGCATTGCTAGTCTTACCCTGCTTGTCCCTTCTCTTCCTCCTGGTGGAGGTTTAGCGCCCAGTTCACAAACCAGTTGGCCAGGCAGGAGGGAGAGAGCCCTCCCCAGGGAGGGATGCAGAGAGAAGCCAGGCTGGGTGACACAGCAGCAGGTTTGCCACTGCCCAGGGCTAGGGATGGCCAATTCTCCCCAGGATGGATGCTGAGCTCCTCATTCTGCAGACATGAAGGGGCCCCTGGGAGTCACATGGTCTGATGGTCTCAGTTCTCAGTCATAACCCAAAGCAGTAAAAAATCCACCCAATCCAGGAAAAGCCACTCCAGGTCCAGATCTGCCAGATGTCTGGCCTGTTCCACCTCCCATCCTGCAATGCTGTATCACAGGAACATCCCACCCAAACCAGAGAACAGGACTCAAGGACCTGGAGGAATGGAATGAAGCTGTGTCAGGGGAGGTGTCTTGGTTTGAAAGACAGGTGTCTGCCAAGGAAGGCGGGAACCTCCCTTGGAACACAAAATGTGATCCCCTTCCCTCCAAATTATTATAACTTTGAAATCACGGGGCCTTCAGGGAAAGATAAGGGAAAAGTAGTAGCAGTTCTTTACCACTATGTGTATGTATAACGAGGCAAACAAACCGCGACGGCCGCAGCAGCACCGAGCAGCAGCAGCAGCAGCACCGAGCAGCAGCACCGAGCAGCAGCAGCACCGAGCAGCAGCAGCACCGAGCAGCAGCAGCAGCACCGAGCAGCAGCAGCAGCACCGAGCAGCAGCACCGCACCGAGCAGCAGCAGCAGCACCGCCCAGCAGCACCGAGCAGCAGCAGCAGCACCGCCCAGCAGCACCGCCCAGCAGCAGCACCGCCCAGCAGCACCGAGCAGCAGCAGCAGCACCGCCCAGCAGCACCGCCCAGCAGCACCAGCAGCACCGAGCAGCAGCAGCAGCACCGAGCAGCAGCAGCAGCACCGCCCAGCAGCACCGCCCAGCAGCACCAGCAGCACCGAGCAGCAGCAGCAGCACCGCCCAGCAGCACCGAGCAGCAGCAGCAGCACCGAGCAGCAGCAGCACCGAGCAGCAGCAGCAGCACCGCCCAGCAGCACCAGCAGCACCGAGCAGCAGCAGCAGCACCGCCCAGCAGCACCGAGCAGCAGCAGCAGCACCGAGCAGCAGCAGCAGCACCGAGCAGCAGCAGCAGCGCCCCCGCTGAACGCTCCCTTCCCGCCCGGGGCGCTCCCCCCTCGCTGCAGCTCCGCTCGCGGCCGCCAGGGGCGCTGGCGGCTCCCGCCGGGCAGGGCGGGTGCGATGGCTCCCCGCGCCAGCAGGGGGCGCTGTGCCGCGCGCGCTCCTCCCCGCGGTGATGGCGGCAGGGCCGAGCCCGGGGGTCACGGGCGGCCGCGGGCCGGAATTGCCGGCCTACCGCGCAGAGAGGTGCGGGAACACCCCGCGCGGTGGTTCCGGACCCCCCAGCTGGACAGGAAACAAGAAGAATTAAGCAGACTTGCAGTGCAGGAAAAACGCAGCAGACCGGGATCTCGCAGTCCGACACACAGGAGTGGCCGCGGCAACGCGTCGCGGGCAGAGGGTCCGGCGGGAGCCGGTGCTTTGGCGCCACACGCGCTGGTGTTATAAACGAGGCTTGGACTTTTTTGGGTTCAATAAAAGTCTCCTCGTTTATTAAAAAGAAAACCAGGAGCGGAGACTCAAGGTAAGCCCAAGTCCCACTTGGCAACCCAGAAAAACAAACTGTGCGACGCACAGAGCGTTCCCTTGGACTCGGTTCCTCAGGAAGACCGAGGGGGGGCTGAGCCCCGGAGCAGTTCTTATCGTCTCTTTTGATGCTGTGATTGGTGCAGCTCAGATCCTCCCTCTGATGGCTTGTTGTTAGGGTTCTCATTGGTGTTCAATTCTGTCAGTCTCTGGGGCGTCGAATGATTGGTTTGCCCCTTAACCAATAATCCTTCAAAGTGTTTACATCATGATTATTGGGTTGTCTTAAGAACATTCTAGAACATTCTCTTCCTTTCTATAGACCCACTATTTTCCCCCATTGGTGTCACCATCTAGTGGGTACATGGCAACATTACACCCGTACAATCGCAATAACAATTAACTCATTAACTGCATACCCCCACTCCTCTAAGAAGCAACTTTTAACTTCTCAACCAAAAAAACACAAAACTTTTAACCATTTATTACACTGGTTCTGAGCTCCAAGCGGCCAGGCCGCAGGGCAGACAGCTCCTTCCTCCCCCAAACCCAGAAACAGGACTCTGCAAAAACCCAGCCAAGCCTTGGGGTAGCCCCTGTCATGAGGGACACGACCCAGGGCACTGAACCAAGAGCTCACAGGCAAAGCCCCCCTGAGCCCCACACGCTCATACAGGACACAAGACAGTCCAGGGGCAGGGGCACCTTTGGCTCCTGCTGGGCTCCAGCACCATCCCATTCCTGCCAGGCCTGAGAGCTCCTTTGATTTCTGGCCCATTCAGTTCTTCAGTGTTAATTACAGGGACCGAGGGCAGAAAACCAGCCCCATTTGCCCTTTCACGGTGTCAGTGCCCAGAAAAGCTTCCACCTCCACACATTTTTCTCCCTCAAATCACTCTGCCCTACAAAAAGGCTTTGTTTTCCCCTCTCACAGTTACTTGGTCCCCTCCAGCTCCCAGGGTGCCAGCAGCTGGCAGCCAGGAAGGAAAATAATAGGGAAGGTGTAGGTTGGATGCATTAACCTCTTGACAACCAGATGCTGCACAAGGAAGGTGCTTTGCAGAGAAAGTCAAGTCTCTTCTTTATAAAAAGAGGTTCTCAGGCCCAGGACAGGTGTTGTGTCACTGTTTGGAGGCTGGGAACAGCCTGCCCTGTGGAAGGATGGGGTGGGAGAGACAGTTGCAGCCTATGGTTATGTGGCCTCAATGATCAACAGGTAACAAACCTCTGGGTTGTTTTCCGTAGTCTGTGGCTTGGAGAAGCTTTGTCTGGGAAAGGAGCAGGGAAAAGATGAAAATAAGGGAGAGAGTAGGGGAAAGTGTTAAGGGTGTTTGGGGCTTATTTGAGGTTTTTAAATTATTTTTTATTTTTTAAAGGCAGACATAGGCATGCTGAGTGCAGTATCACTAAAAGAAGTAGCGAGGATGATGATGAGAAACGACTGAGCAATAGTTAACTCATGTAAGCACAGTTAACTATTGGGAAACAGCAAATGTTGATCACAAAACCTAAGAAGCAGGATTTGCCTTAATATTGTCAAGATAAGAGGAACAAGAGTCTGTTTGAAACCAGCACAGAAACTGCTGAGTCGTTCCACAAAGGACTGCCCATGCTCCAGAAAGAAAGGTAAAAGTGCATTGTGACGAAGACTACTGATCTTCATCAGAAAGACCCCCGAGGAAGAAGAAGAGCCTTCCTCAGTGTGACCACCAGGGTACACAGCGCATGCATGGCACGTATGCTAATGATATTAATGACTTCCGAAAGGTAATTTGAATAACCACTCATATCCCAAGGAATACAATGAATATTCATGAATTTTACACATGATGCTGGACTGTATGGCGTGCTCTGTGTGTGTGTGTCTGTGTGTTGGGAGGAGCAATCCCCCACACCCGACATGCCGAATAAAGCAAATACCCACTTCTCTGTCTCTGAAGTGTCTCTAGGGCTGGTTTGGGGTGATTCATGGATGTCATATTGGACTCTTACAACACTAATGCGATACTGTAATTTTATATATTGGGTTTGGTTATGTGGAGGAGCAGCTGATTCTACCAGTTCTGTTCCAGTCTGCTCATTCCCATCTCCTCAGTTTTCTTCCTGTGATGAAATACAAACGTTTTCCTTAACGTCCAGCTCCCCGAGCCAGCAACTGAATCGCCCTCAACCAGGCCAGGAGACACTTCAGAGACAGAGTCAGAGAAGTGGGTATTTGTTTAATTCGGCGCCGGGTTTGTGGGGATCGCTCCTCCAAACACACACACACCGGCACTTCCTACAACACAATATTATGGGTAAAATTCATGAATATTCATCGCATTCCTTGGGGTAGGAGTGGTTATACAAATTCGTTCTCGGAAGTCATTAATATCATTAGCAGACGTGCCACGCATGCGCTGTGTACCCTGGTGGTCACACTGAGGAAGGCTCCTCTTCTTCCTCGGGGGTCTTTCTGATGAAGATCAGTAGTCTTCGTCACAATGCACTTTTACCTTTCTTTCTGGAGCATGGGCAGTCCTTTGTGGAACGACTCAGCAGTTTCTGTGCTGGTTTCAAACAGACTCTTGTTCCTCTTATCTTGACAATATTAAGGCAAATCCTGCTTCTTAGGTTTTGTGATCAACATTTGCTGTTTCCCAATAGTTAACTGTGCTTACATGAGTTAACTATTGCTCAGTCGTATCACAACGTGTCCCACACCGTGGTTCTACGGCCTCTCAAAGCTGGGTACTTCAACTTCACCTCTGCCACCATCACGTACCTGGCCCAGGAGGGTGCCCAGGTCATGGTAAGTGGATGATTTATAGGAGCCCTGCGGCTACAGCTGACCGCGCTGCTGGAGCTGGGTGCTCGGGGAGGATGCGTGTCCCTGTGCTCTCACCCTGCCCAGTTCTGGAGCGAGGAGGAGGAAAGGTGGCAAAGCCTGTCTTTTCCCTGCCTTTTCCAGGTTGGCTTCACCTGATGGGTGCCTTCTGGCTCAGCCAATTCTGTGATTCTCTATCTCCTACTGCTAGTCACCACTTGATTTTGGCACGTGAAGTTCCAAATGTATCTTGAGTGCCAAGTTAATTTGTGCCTGTGTTTTTTCAGACCATGCTCTGTTGGCATGTGTGGTGGGTTGATGCTGGCTGGACGCCAGGTACCAAAGTCATCACTCCCCCTCCTCAGCTGGAGAGGGTCAGAGAAGAAAATACAACAAAAGGCTCATGGGTTGAGAGAAGGACAGGAAAAGATCACACACCAATTACAAGCACGGGCAAAACAGACTGGACTTGGGGAAAATTAATTTAATTTGTAACCAATCAAATCAAAGCAGGACACTGAGAAGTAAACCCAAATCTCAAAACACATTCTCCCCAGCCCTCCCTTTGTGCTGGGCTTAAGTTCGCTCCTAATTTTCTTTCCCTCCTCCCAGCAGTGGCACCGGGGGAGGAGGGAAATGGGGGTTGCAGGCAGTTTGTCACACTCACCCGTTGTCTCTGCCACTTCTTCCTCCTCAGAGGGCAGGACTCCACACACTCTTTCCGTGCTCCAGCGTGGGGTCCTTCCCACAGGAGACAGTCCTCAATACATTTTTCCAAAGTGAATTGTTCCCACAAGCTGCAGTTCTGCACAAACTGCTTCAGTGGGGGCCTTTTCCACGGGGTCAGTCATTCAGAAACAGGCTGCTCCTGCAGGGATCTCTTCCATGGGGTCAATACTTCAGGAACAGGCTGCTGCTCCCAAAAATCTGCACGGAGCGGAGGTTTTGATCCAGCACAACAAAACTGTCTGGGGAGGCAAGATTGATCAGCATGCCTGCTGGAAAAGGGGTGAAATCTTTCCCAAATGAAAGCTGGGAGAGTCAGGTTGTGCTGAAATCTTCCAGCATTTTTAATGTGGGGCTGACTAGTTCTGGGGTGTTAGGGGAGGCCCTGGCCATGCCCTGGGCATCCTGACCCCCTGCATCCCAACCAGGTGCCACTTTCACCCCACTTTCTGTTCCTGCCTCCCTCCAAACCAGGAGAGCCACAGCTGCCCGAGCGCTTCCTGCATTGCTCTGGGCTGACTCGGTGGCCGAGTGGGCAGCTCAGGCAGCTCCGGCAGCTCAGGCAACACAGGGAGCCACTGACCTCTCTCCTGGTGCCCTCCAGCATTCCTGAGAAGCCCCTGGCCTGTCTCATCATTGGGAAAAAGAACTACAAATGGATCAAGGAAGCACCTCCAGCCCTGACCTAGGAGGAGCATGGGGACAGGATGCTGCTTTCATAAGCATCTCGCCTCCTGCTCCCCCTTTTCTCACTCCCTGTCAGGGCTTGGGGATCTCCCAGTGCACCAGAGACATCCAGGCTGGGGTATTCCCAGAGCTCCGCTCAGGGACCACCAACATCACCCCTCTCTGGGCTACGCTTTGGGGTGCAGAGAAAGCTGTGGGACTCAGGGCTTCTGTGGTCCCTGCCTCAGGGAGGGCCAGGCAGAATCCCTGGGATTGCCAGGTTCATGGGCAGGAAAGGAATCCCACCCTGGTTGTATCCAGGAATCCCTCTAGGCCTGTATCCAGCAATACCACGCTGGTTGGATGCAGCACTCTCACTCTTCCAAGGGAATGGTGTGTCTGACCAGGGGTGTGGGAAGGAGAGCCCATGTCCGTGCCATGGCTGGAGGAACCTGTCATGTGCCCACTCTGGAGGGGCGCAGGGCTCTGGAGCTTGACCGCAGTGAGTCCCAGGAGGAGATCCAGAATTTGGCCATCTCGCCAGGAATGTGGGCACACAAAGTGTGGTCCCGGCAAGCCCTCGAGAAGGTACCCAGAATTCAGCAGCACTCCCTGTCTCCACAGGAGGCCCTGAGCCAGGCCTAGAGCACGGAGCAATGCAGGGCTGAGCTGCAGGAGCAGATGGGGCAGTGGAACAAGCCAGAGGAAGAGCAGCAGGAGCAGAAGCAGAAGCTGCTGCAGTGGGGGAGGAGGATGAGGATGGAGCAGGCAAAAAGAGCTGAGGGAACTGAACACAGTAAGGCCAGCGCTCCCTGCTGTTACCTGGCACCTGCCTCAGGTGAGCCTCACAAATTCCTTGCTACTCCCAGGCTCTTCCTCCCCTTCTCCCAGCTCCCTGTGTCCCAGTCTGGCTTGGAGGCCAGAGACTCCTCCTACAGCTGCTCCTCAATGCCAAAAGCTCCCTCTTCTCCATGGACGCACCCAGCCTTTCCCCTTTCTCAGCCACCCCATCCCTGTCCATGCCAGTATTTCTGCTCTCGGGAGCAGGATGGGGACAGGGGAACCTTTCGGCTCTCGTATTCCCAGAGCCAGGCAGGAGGTCATACACCAGGCACAGCAAAGACTGTGGAGCAGGCCCTGAGGGCCAAGGGGCAGTAGCAGGAGGCCCAGAGGCAGCTGGAGCACCTGGAGCAGCTGAAGATGGAGGATAAGAAGGGGCGAGGAGTGAACAGGGCAGGTGGAGGAAGGTTGACACCTGGTTGGAAAGGTGTTGGAAGTGCTGGGTCAGCCACATTTGGGGTGTGGAGACAGCAGCCGGCGGGATCAGAGCTCTGCTGCCCTGGGTGGAAAATGCAGGGCGATCTGCTGTCTTGGGGGAAGAAGGCAGGGGTCTCCCTGGTTCTGGCAGCTGAAGGTGGGGTTCTCTGCAGTCTTGGGACAACTGAGGTGGGGGTCTCTGCTGCCCTGGAGGATGGAGGCGGGGGTCTCCACTCAACTGAGGCTGAAAGTGTTGCATGGGATGATGTTGCAGGTGGGGTTCCCTTCTGTCCTGTGTCAGGAAAATTAATCCACAAACACCACAGGTTTACGTCCAAAAAGGAGACAGAGGAGTCCTGTGACTTTATTCAAACAAAGGGAGAGGCCAAGGGGCATTTCCCATGCGGTCTCTCAAACTGCTGGAGGACGCAGCCTCCTTTTTATCCTAATCTCCTGGCTGCATTTCCCTCTCTCTTTCCCCACTGGCTGAGGTACCTGAGAGGTACAGACTTCCCGAATTGCCTAAAGACACCCTTTTTCCTTGTGTCTCTGTTCTTTTGCTCTAAGTCCAGGAATTTAGCAGGGCCTTAGGTGAGCAACAGGCTGTGTCAATTAGTGAATTCCTCTGGAATTTATGGTTCCTCCCATTGCTTCTTTCACCTCTCTGTATCTGGCTTTATCGACCAGCAGGCCCAGAGTTTGTTTGTGAAGACACATCCCTCTCAGTCCTTTCACCTGGAAGTACAGGTCTGCCCAGTCTTGGACGAACAAGGCCGGGACCTATGCTGTCCTGGGGGATGGAGACAGGGGTCTCTGCTGCCCAGAGGAATAGAGGTGAAGGTCTCCCTTATCCTGGCAGATGCAGGTAGGTCCTGACTTTCCGGCGGGGGAAGACATGCAGACAATCAATGTGATCGATAGAGCAAGCTTCTATTATTTATGTTTTGTCTTGAGAGATCAAAGATTTTCCTCCCTTCTCATGGTCAGCACATCTTTATCAGAACAGCACTGTACCTCCTAAAAACTCCCTTTTTGTTCTCAGGCCTGTTTCTCACGCAGGTATTTTCTCATGGAGGCTTTTTCTCATGCAGGCCTTTGCTTGCAGGCCTTTGCTTTGTACAGTTCTTTTATTGATTTGTCTTTATCAGTGATCCATGTCCCTGATCCTCTAACCATTCTCCAACAGGTAGGGGTCTCTACAGGCTTGGACAATTGAGGCAAAGAGTCTTTGCTGTCCTGGGAGATAAGGCGTCTTGGTTCAAGGCAAAGGTCATGGTTGTCTTGAGGGATGAGGGTGGGGCCTCCTGCAACCCGGCAGATGAAAGGAATGAGAAGGAGCTGTCTTTACAAACCAACTGTGGGCCTGCAGGTAGATAAAGCCAGATACTGAGAGGTGAAAGAAGCAATGGGAGAAACCATAAATTCCAGAGGGATTCCACTAATTGACACAGACTGTTACTCAAGACTGCGTCAAATCCCTGGAATTAGAGAAAAAGAACAGAGACACATGGAAAAAGAAAATAAAGGGGAGGGGGTACACATTAGAAAGGGAGTTTGTATTCAGCAATTCGGGAAGTCTGTACCTCTCAGGTACCTCAGCCAGTGGGGAAAGAGAGAGGGAAATGCGGCCGGGAGATTAGGATAAAAAGGAGGCTGCGTCCTCCAGCAGTTTGAGAGACCGCATGGGAAATGCCCCTTGACCTCTCCCTTTGTTTGAATAAAGTTACAGGACTCCTCTGTCTCCTTTTTGGACGTAAACCTGTGGTGTTTGTGGATTAATTTTCCTAACACAGATGAAGGCGGCAGTCTCTGCTTCACTTGGGGAGACCCTCTATGCCATTTTCAGGACCGGGAGCAGAAACAGGAACGGCAAAGGCAAATCCAAGCAGAGATTGAACACAGTAACGATGAGCACCGGAGGCTCAAGGAGCCGGGGCCCAGCGGGTTCCCGGCAGGACAGCGGGTCCCGCCCGGGCCGGGCCGTGAGGGAGCGAGCGCCCGCCCATGAAGGGAACCACCAGCACGGCGGCGCGGCAGGCGAGCGGCAAAGCGGGCCCGGAGCTCGGCTGTGCCCTCGCCCTCTGCCCAGGGACTCGTGGAGGCGGGGCCGGCAGTGCTCCCTGAGGGCCGGGACGAGCCGCGGGCCCGTCCTAGCGGTGGCTCGAGCGTGGCGGAACGGTCTGAGAGCCCGGCAGCTGCCGCCTCACGGCACCGGCCCACGCCCGGCCGCCCCGGTTAAGCTCGGCTGTGGAGACCCCTGTCTTAATTTCTCAGGACATCAAAGACCCCCTCCTTCATCCCCACGGCAGCACAGACCCCTGCCTTCATCCCTCAGAGAAGCAGAGACCCCCACCTTTATCTCCCAGGAGAGCAGAAAACCCATCTTCGAGCACCCAGGGCAGAGGAGACCCCTTATCTTTATCCACCAGGACAGCAGATGCCCTCACCTGCATCATCCCTTCACCCTCAGTTCAGTGGAGGCTCCTGCCTCCATCCTCCAGGGTAGCAGAGACCCCCACCTTCATCTGCCAGGACAAGGGAGATGCTGTCTTCATCCCTCAAGAGAGCGGGATGAAGACACCATCTTCATCCTCCTGCACTTTCCACCTAGGGCAGCAGGGAACACCCTCCTCCATTCCCCAGAGGAGTGACAAACATTCACCATGCTGTCCTCCAGAGACCCCCACCTTCACCACTCTGTATCCTGGAGACACTGGAAGTCGAGCAGAGACCGCCCCCCACCTCCATTCTCCAGTGCAGCTGCTGTAGCAGAGACCCCTGCAGCAGCTGCTGACAGTGATGCTTCCCTGGGGCCCCTGATGTCCCCAGGTCCTTCCTGGCATCCTACCCTAGCCCACCTGGCAGGTTCCTCTGCAGCCTCATCAAACCCTAACCCTAACTTGCTCCCAGAGCCTTATGGATTCTTTCCTCTGCAGAGCCTCTGAAATTCCTGAGATGTCCTGTGCCAGGTGCAGCGGAGGGCCCGGAGCCGAGCCAGCGCAGTGCCCAGCTAGGCTGATCCCCAACAGGAGCTGAGCTGCAATTGCCCACGATTTTGGGTTTCCACTTCCTTATGACTTTTAACAGAGACATTTGTGGAGCAGTGTTTTCCATCCTTCCCTTGCCTCCAGGCTGTGAGGCAGGAGCTGCCCCAGGGCTGGAGGAGCCCTGAGGCTCCTTATCCCACCTGCACCGCTTTGGGGACAGAGATTGTCCCTTGCCCTGTCCTCAGACCCACTGGGACAGAGCTGTTGGGGAGAGCTGTGTCCTCGGGAGGTCCCCATGGGCCGGGCAGGCTTTTCCCCACCCATAGCCCCACCAGTGCCACCTTGTCACCATGGTGTCACCTCTGACCCTGTGGCTGAACCTTTCTCAGGGGCAAAGCAAAGGGGTTCAGAGCATAATGCATACATGCCAAATCCATGGGCTGGGGACCAGCAGCTTCAGAGGACCTGCAGCCGCAGGATCCCGCAGGAGTGGCTCTGACTAATTCCAGCTCTCTATCAGAGCAGCTGGAAAACAAAGAGAACTGGGAAAGGTGAGGCTGCCTGGCAGGACACAGTACAAGGACACTGCTGGGAGCCCGAGCTGCTCCAGCCTGGGAGAGAGGGAGGACAACATGCTGTGGTCCTCTTACCCCTCTTCCCCTCTTAATGCCTCCTGCTCCCCCTCCAGCTCCTGTGTGACTCCATGGTGTGAGGGAGCCAGGCACTGCAGGGCTGTGTGTCCCTTTTGGGGATGGATCTGCCACCTCAGAGCCAGGAACTGGAGCAGCTTATGGCCCCTTGGCGGGGTTTGGCTTGGGGGAGAGCAGCAGAGCCAGCTGGGGCGGTCCTGGAACCTTCTGGAAGTGCTGTATGGTGCTCCAGGGCAGAGCTGGGCTGAGCTGGGCATGACCTGGCCATGGCCATCGAACCAGAGCAGGGACACAGCCTGGAGCAGGGGTACAGCACAGAGAGGGGGGTCACAGCATGGAGTGGGGGGTGACAGCCTGGGGGGGGGGGTGATGCCCATAGCGGGGGCTTAGCCCCTCAAGGGACACAGGCATGGACAACGTCCCTGGGTGAGGCTTCCACAGGGCTGAGCCCTGCCTGCCCTGGCTGCCACATGTCCCTGTTCCAGCTACTCCATCCACTGCCATGTCCTTTTCGCAACTCCTCCAAATGCTGCCACGTCTCTGTCCCAGCTCCATCCCCTGCCAGTGTCCCTGTACCAACTCTTTCATCTACTGACAAGTGTCCCCATCCCAACTCCTCCATTCATTCCTGTGCCCCTGCTCCAACTCCTCCATCCTGCTGTGTCCCTGCTGTCCCATATGAGCATGGCCCCGTTGCTGTCCTTGTTGCTGCCACCACCACCATGTCCCCGTGCAGTGACCCATGGACTTGGTGAGTGCCATGGTCACAACACAGCCTGTGCATCCCCATGTCTGCTGGCCGAAGGGGGCAGGTCTGGAGGAGGGATCTGCTGCATTTAAGCCCATAGTCCAACCACACCTTTAAGCAATTGCCCCAGTCCTGCTCCTAGCCCAGAAGCCTTCAGGATCTGTGGGACTGAGCTGACACCTCCAGGCAGCCACAGTGCCCAGGCTACTCCTGCTCTGCTGGTCCCAGGTGGCTTTTACCCACTTGCCACACCCAGGTGCTCACACTGGGTTAGCCACCACCGGGTCCAAGGCTGACACCATCCCTGCTCAGGGTGTCCTGGAGAGCTTGGTGCTCCCCTGTCCCTCTGCCCACCGGGGTCCAGCTGGATGGGTGCCCAAACCACAATCATTAGGGGGTAGGAATGGAGCAGGTGAGCAGGCAGAACATCCATGCACAGCTAAGGCACATCCCACCAGATCTTCTGAGCTTCCCTGGGCCCCCCAGGGTTCTGCCTGCCAGGGATCCCCCCAAACTGCCTTATTTCACCACACAGACCAACTAGTTCCATCCCCTGCCAGTATTGCCAGGAGCAAAGCCTGGTTTTATTATTTTGGTTTGGCTGGGTGAGGGTGGTACCACTGCACCTCCTGCCCAGGGCCCTGGGGGGCCATGGGGCTCCCCAAGCTCCGTGGCCATAATGGAGGGACACCCTCTCTGCCCCGATAAACGGCGCCTCTTTCCAGGCCTGGATTGTCATGATCCAGGTGGGGCTGGGCTGGGGGCTCCTGCCAGTGCATGAGGGAGTCTCCTGGAGCAAAAAGGTGGAGCCCAGGCTGGGGTGTGGGGATCCAATTGCCTCAGCAGGGCAGCAGCAGCCACGAGTGTGGGGTATGCCCAGCCCCTGCCTTGGAGGGAAGCCTGCTGAGATAAGAAGATTGCATAACCTCCCTGCGAGATCCCCTTGGAAAAGGCAGCACTTCGCGGTGAGGGTGAGAGAAAACAGAACCATGATCCTCTGGGAGACCCTATGTAGATTCTTTGTAACCCGTTGGCCTCTACCCTCTCACACCCGCCCTTGTATCCCTGTAAGAACTGCAGTATCTTCCCTTAGGAGGGAGAGCTCGTCCCTGGCCTCTCCCCTTTGCGGGGTGCAGATAAATAAAGCTGCCCCATGTGGAACTGCCAAACGAGCCTCTCGTCTTTCTCCTCCTCGTCTGGCCTGGGATTGCCTCGCAGAACAAGAGCTGAAATCCCTCTCGCTGAATCACTGAAGAGCTGAGAGCCTGCTGAGACAGGCACCCCTCTGCAGGCACCCCTCTGCAGGATTGTCCCTTGTGGGACGCTCTCTCTGGGTCGGTCACGGCTTCCTGGGTCTGAGCCACAGACCCCAACCCGGCCTCAGCAATGAGGAGGGGGTGGGCTGGAACGGAGGGGTGGAGGGGGGGTCACTGATGACTCCCTGCCGGCCCTGGGGGAGGCTGTGGGGGGGATCTGGGCAAGGGGGACACGGGTTGGGACGTGTGTGTGCCACATGTGCACGGTGGTGTCCGGAGAACCAGGCTGTGTGCCTGTGGGTGCTGTGGGTATGACGGTTTCCAGGGAGCCAGACTGTGTTTCTGTGGTGTAGTGTGGGCATGGCTGGTCTTACCTGGTGTGTGTTTCATGCCCACCCCCGAGAATAATGAAGAAAACCCCAAGCAACCCCCAGGAGCAGCACTTCTGGGACTCTCACAGTTGAACATCTCAAAGTACTTTTCCAAGTCATGTAATGTCTTGCAATGGACCGTCAGAAGTCAAATGAACCACATTCAAGTTTGTCTTACAGCCTAAAGAAAACCAAATAAACTCCGTTTTCCCAGCCCAGACACAGGGAGACCATTTACCCTAGGTGATCAAAGACCAAAGTCTGGGAAAGAACAGGGGGAAGTGCATCTCTCTTGGCTGCTCTTACACACCACTGTCAAGAGGTCAAAAATCCAGTGAACTTGACTGCTGCACAGTCAAGTGACCAGCAAACAATCTGGGAATCCAGGGCTAGGACCAGAGAACAGTGCAACCAAAGGACATGAGAGAGGAAGAGGGAGGAAAAGCACAGGGTGGGGGGAAGAACTCTTGAGAAGAGGAGCATGGTCTCTCTGGAAAAAGGAAAAGAGTACGTGATTTTATCACCAAAAAAATGGGGCTTGCTGGAGGGAGGAGTGTGGAAGGGGAGTAGTTGCAAGGCTAAAGAAGGAAAATGAGAATAGTTTGACCCAGTCAAACTCAGGATCCTCATTATGCCTCAACTGGCTCAACATTTTAAACTAACTTCCCTTCTGGAAGAGGTTCTCACACAAAGAAGCCCTTCACAGTCTACTGCACCTGAAGTTTATATCCATACAAGACTTCCAAGGGATGGTGTGGAAATACAAGGACAACGAGTGATAGAGTGATGGAAAGGTAAATCTTCATGTCCTGTCCGCAGATGCCTGGCACAGGGAGGTGGACTGCAGAGCCATCCTGAAGCTAGGGGGAAAGTGTGGATACAAAAATGCTGTTAGCAAGGAATTTTCCTGCTTCTTCTAAACCATGGGATACTTTTCTCTCTCATGGAAGATAACAGCAGAAGTTCTGTAAACCAAGAACACCTGTGACCTTGTAGAACTATGTTTATGGTACAGTAGAAAAATATTTGGACAATGGATGTTTTAGGATTTTAGCCAATCACCTCCAAGGGGTGGCCGATCCTTTGTCCAATTAGGCTATGAAGAAAAAGTCTATAAAAGAGTTCGTAAAATAATTAAATCAATCAATCTTGCTGCACAATTCCTGCCTGCTGGATCTGCTTTCCTCCTCCCTACGGGTGCGGGACACGGTGATAAAGGAAGCAATCTTCCCGCAAAGCAGTTTACCACCAAAGGGAGAAAGATCATGCTTTGAACTGTTAGCCAATGACAGGTAATAGAACCAGGCAAAATTAACTCTACCCCAGCTGAAATGTGGACACCCCCACCAGAATTAGGCACTTGATATGAGCCTGAACAGGCCTGAAATAACAGCAGAGAAGATTTCTATCAATTGCTTAGGACTTAAAAAACCTAAGCTTAAAGAAACATGTATCAAACCACTGTTTCTTTTTTTAGGTAATCAAACTGTCACTCTGACATTCTGCATTGCCTCCATAGTGTCTTGCTTTGTAAAAAATTGGAGTCTGTGACTACATTCATAGTTCCTGAACACATTTAATTTACACTGCCAGGTGCTGAGGCCAGTTGGCACAGAACAACTTGCTCAACAGCTTCATCAGCTTCAAAAACTACATCTAATTCACTGCTGGGGAGTGGTGCCAGGACACCTTCACTTGAAAGTTTTGTCTGGAAATCATTTGCAAGAACACTACTGGGCACAGAGTGAGTGTGCCAGGGACCTGCACGTGGCCAGGTAAGGAGAGGCTGTGTTGCACATGACTTGTGTGAGAGCTGCCACTACTCCAGTGTCAAAGTTCCAGAATTGCTGCTGTAATTCCATTTTTCTTGGCCTTTCTATCCAAGTGTCTGGTTTCTCACATTTCTGAGACCTCTTGGAGCCAGCTCACAGCTACAGGAACTGCAGAAGGAATTGTCTATGGAAACCTTATGGAGAATGTGCACTGACAGACCAGTGCACAGAAAGCCAACACTGTCCTGGGCTGATCCCCCAGCATGGGCAGCAGGTAAAGAGGGGGATTCTGTCCCTCTGCTCTGCTCAGGTGGGACCCCACCTCCAGAGCTGCCTCCACCTCTGGGGTGCCCAGCACAGGAAGGATGAGGAGCTGTTGGAGCAAGTACAGAGGCCACAGAGGCTGGAACCCCTCTGCTTTGGAGCCAGGCTGGGAGAGCTGGGGGTGTTCACCTGGAGAAGAGAAGCCTCTGGGGAGACCTTAGAGCCCCTTCCAGGGCCTAAAGGAGTTCCAGCAAAGCTGGAGAGGACCTTTGGACAAGGGCCTGGAGTGCCAGGACAAGGGGGAATGGCTTCCCAATGCCAGAGGGCAGGGTTAGATTGGGAAGAAATTTTTCTCTGTGGAGGTTGATGAGGCCCTAGCACAGGTTGCCCAGAGAAGCTGTGACTACCTCATCCCTGGAAGTGTCCAGGGGCTTGAAACAACCTGGTCTATTGGAAGGTGTCCCTGCCCACGGCAAAGGGGTGGAATGGGTTGATCTTTGAGGTTCCTCCCAGCCCAAAGCAGTCTGTGAGTCTCTGAACTCTATGGAATATGGCATAACCTGAAGCACAGAGCAGTTTCTTTCACACAGATGTGAACCAGAGTGTTATTTTATGACCTGGGGGACTAGAGAAAAAAATCTGAAGAAAATTACCACCACCTTTGCCTCTTACCTGCAGAACAGAAAACAGTTCTGTTTTACAATGGTGAGCTATTCTCAGGTTCTGTGAATTGGGAGAAATCAGTAGAAAGTGTGTTCCCTTCCAGGGAAAACCCAGTGCACTTTCCAAAAATACTCCCAGAATTTTGCATTTCTGTAGTGGTTTGTCATACAGAGGATTTTTTGGGGAATATATGGGAATAGAATTGTGTGTGAGGGAGAGACTGAGATAACATCATAGCGTGGGTTAAGTCCCTTCCCACTCTCTCATTTCCTTATTAGTGCTAAAATCTGTAGCACAATTACCCATAGCACTCCATTTGGCAGCTGCTCGTTGTTAAGTAAACACACATTCCCATCACATAAATACACTTTGGTGTCATAAACTTACACAGCCACCACATACAGCTTCACTTCCAGCATCCTCCTGTCTCCTGCACAGATGGTGAAACCTGAAATAAAACACGAGGTTTGCTCCCAAGAGCCATCAACAGTAACTTGGTAACAAGCTTTTCATTAAAAAATGCAACTAGTTTTGAAAATTATTAATCTGGGGATTCATAGTAGAAGCATTCCTAAATTGGTTTGGAAACCTGAAAGTTGCATTAGTCTTTGTCCCAGAGCAATGAGAGTGGCAGCAATGCTGATTTCTGTAACAGAAACGTCTTCCTGTTGCTAGAGCCCAGGTTTCAGTGAGGAAGAGAGGACAGGCACAAGGCAGTGGCAGCAGTGGTCACTGTGAAACTCTTCTGGGCAGGAATCAGGGACTGAAGCAAAAGCATTCTCATTCTTCATCCTTTAAGTATCTAAATCATTTGACAACTAATTCCTGAATCCAAACACTCCACGATGAAAAAACCAGCAAGCAGCGGAGAAGTGGCATGAAGGCAATCCTGACACAGGCTTTCCCAGCTCTGGGGCCCACTTCTGTTGTTAGTCTACAGTTGAGTTAACTACTGTGATTTAGAGAGAAGCCCATCAAGTGGAGAAATGCCAACTTCAGTTTTCAAATCACTGCATTTGAAAATACGCAGGCTGCTTCTGCCTTAAGACTGAGCTGTCCAGTGCCAATGGCGTGGATGCAGATACAAAGGAAGATGATATTCCTGAAGAAAAAGGAGACATAAGGGATTTATAATTGAGCCTATAATTTACTTACTTTCCCAAAAATCCAGCTTCTACAACACAGTGCAGTTAGGAAGAGCAAATGGGCTCACACATGAACATCCTTATTGTTGTGCAGGAATTCTCTCATTATTTTCATTTTATCAAAAGAGAATAAGGATGTCCTCAGAGCACCCAAGTAACTACTCAGGGAAGTTGAAGCATTCGGAGAAACTTGGAATCAGGCTCCAAAATGTCCTGTTTGCCTTTAGGCTCTTTTACTACAAATCAGATTGCTCATACCTGGGAAAGAGGATGGAGACACATTGGGAGATCAGATCCAGCTGGAACTCTGTGTCGAAGGGGACTCTGATGAAGAAAGGAAGTGTTCTGTGCCAGGCACACGGCTTGCACAGTGCCCATCCTCACTGCTGAGCTGCTGGAGGAACGCGAGACCCTCGAGGGGCCGTAGCATAGTGGCAGCAATGTTCAAAGTCATAATGTTTAAGGGCAAGTTCTAATTCTGTAAAAGCAGCTGACTGTCCCTCACCTGATGGTCCCCCTACTCCAGGTTTTGGTGTTGACACCGGTCAACGGTAAGAGCTCAGAAAAAGCCCCCCTGTTCTGACTGCACAACCCTGTGTCCCACTGCCCAGCACAGGCAGGACAACAGCCCCTCAGCCCCACTCCCTGTTAGATTTTCAGAAGCCTCTTGGACTGCCAGGCCAGTAAACCAGGTGAGAGCTTCCTGCCTCACAGCCACAGCCATGCCCATTCTCCCATGGGAAGACCCTGAGCTCAGAATTTGGGGCTTTTTTCAAGATGGTCCCTTTTTCTCTCCAAACCTTCCCTAGCTCAGGAAAATGCAGCTTTCCCGTGCCTAAAGGGGTTCCAACAAAGCTGGAGAGGGACTTTGGACAAGGGCCTGGAGTGCCAGGACATGGGGGAATGGCTTCACACTGCCAGAGGGCAGGGATAGATGGGGTACTGGGCAGAAAACTTTCCCTGTGAGAATGGTGAGGCCCTGGCACAGATTGCCCAGAGCAGCTGTGACTGCCCCATCCCTGGAAATGTTCAAGGCCAGGTTGGATGGAGCAGCCTGTGGCAGGGCTGGACAACCCTTCCTGTGAAGAAATTTTCTCTAATATCCAATATAAACCTCCCTTGGCACAACCTGAGGCCATTTCCTTTTGTCCTGTCCTTTGTTCTCTAGAAGCAGAGCCTGACCCCCTCCTGGCTGCCCCCTCCTGTCAGGGAGTTGTGAAAAGTCAGAAGGTCCCCCCTGAGCCTCCTTTTCTCCTGTCTGAGCCCCACCCAGCTCCCTCAGCTGCTCCTGATGCTCCACCCCCTTCCCCAGCTCCGTTCCTTTCTCTGGTCACATTCCAGCCCCTCCAGGTCTCTCTTGTCATGAGGGGTCCAAAACTGACGCCAGGGTTTGAGGTCCCTCAGCAGTGCCCAGCACAGAGGATGGGCACTGCCCTGGTCCCACCACCACACCATGGCTCGTACAGGCCAGGTGACCTTGGCCTCCTGCCCACTTGGGCACACACCACCTTATGTGCAGCTGCTGCCAGCCAGCACTCCCAGGCTGTTTTCCAGCTCTCCAGCCACTTTTCCCTAAGCCTGGAGCACTGCAGTGGGTTATGGTGACCCAAGGACAGTACCTGGCACTTGGCCTTGTTGACTGTCACACCACTGGCTTTGGCCCATTGATCCAGCCTGTACAGACCCCTCTGCAGAGCCTTCCTGCCCTCCAGCAGATCAACACTTCCACCCAGCTCAGTGTCATCTCCAAACTGACTGAGGAACTCATCTCCACAGTCCTGCTTTTGCACTCCAGCCCTGGCAAGTGCTACTTACCCTATGCCTGGTCATGCCCCCAAGAGATGGGCACATACCCCAGTCTTCATCCCCACCCTCATGCCCCCACCAGCCCACATAGTATAGCTCTGCAGCCAGCAGCCATGTGGAGGGATCAGTTTTTATTTCAAAAGACAGTAACACAATTTTTCAATTTAGTATCAAAACACTGGATAGGGTTTTTGTCTCCAGATTGGCCCCAAAAACTGCTACAACCAAGCAGCATGCTCAAACCACAAGCTACACGCTGTGAGTGTGACATTACCACACTCACACCTCACAACCACGACACATCAGCAATGCACAGCAAGATGGCTTGTACCCAATTAAGACAGTAAGAGCAGTCCTGGCCAGGAGGGAAGGCTTGGCTCCCTCCCTCCAGGTTGGCAAAAACACTTCTCCAAGAACACAAGGCTGTTGTACTTAAGCTGTTAAGTGTAACCCAGTGATGAGCAGTGAAGCTTGGTGCATCAGCACTTAGTGAAGGCAAAGTCAGCCCCAGGGTAGCAATGGGTTACAAGGGGCAGTGGCTTCTCTAAGCCCATCAGTTGTGGAGGGGAAGGGACACAACCCCTGTGAAGGTTCAGTTGTTCAGATGACTGGCTTGGCTTAAAAAAAAAAAACAAAAAAATCCCAAAAAAGATGCCTTTCACCCAAGTTGTTCCTTCCCAACACATAGTTACCTTAAAGCTGAAAAACTGAACTGCACTTTTGGCAAACAGCTCTTGGAAAGGAAGTTTTCCCAACAGGTTTTCATCCCTAGCCTGGCTACTCTGACTCGCAGCCAGAACCATCACATCCGTTTCCTGCCCTGCCAAAGCAGGGTGGCCCAGAGCCAATTAACAGAAGGTTAATACCAAATTTTAAAGCCAAGAGCTTTGAAGTGTAGCTCACCAGCCTCACATGTTATTTGGAATGTTTATAATGGTTGCTACAAAAAAAGGTAGTTACAAAATGTGTACATCTCAAACATGCTCTCCAAACATTATTGCATTGTTTATTTCCCTTAATGATGCTGTTTGAAGCTCTGCCCAACCTGGTGGCCTTTAACCCTGGAACAAAGGAGATTTGTGTTTGGTCAAGTTGGCAACAGAAAGTAAACTCTGGTCCCCAGGGTCAGAGGGCAGCAGCAGCTGGGCCGGCATCACATGGCAGAGGCAGTGGCAGGGATCCATTACATCTCATTCAGGTCTAGCAGGGTCTGGTCCAGCATTCTTTGCGTGCAGAGATGCTCCTCTTTGGTGGATTTCAGTTTATCTGGCAGAAAGCAAGAGTTGAGAGTTACAAACCAGCATCAAACAACCAAGAACCCTTTGCCAAAGAAAGCTTGTGCCAGCCCCTTCCCCACACGCTGCCGCAGCAATCCTTGGACCAGAGTGCCTGGCTGGGTGCAGCTGGAAGCTCTGTTACCTGGCTTGTGTGCAGCCCTCGCCTCTCCCACTGCCGGTGCTCCCAGTCAGCATGGCCACGGTGCACCTTAGCCAGAGCTCTAGGCAGTGGTTCACATGCAGGTGTCTCTGACTGCAGCCAGCTCTTCCCAGGGCTTCCACACCTCCACAGCTGGCACACGTGGCCCAGCAAGGCACCCAAGAGCAACACACACTTGGAAACCACCCCCTGGAACTACAGCTGGTTGTGCCCTCCTTCCCCTCAGCACAGGGCAGGGATGCCAAGCCCAGCAGCAGGGAGCAGACCGCCAGCCTGGAGGGCAGCGGGGCAGGAGCTGGGGCAGTGACAGGCAGAGAGCGAGAAGTGAGGGAGCTGCACCCTGCCCAACACTACAGGCAGCTGTGCAGTCAATTCTCACATGTTCCTTAAGCCAGGAGGAGAGCAGATCAGCAGCTAGTGCTCTAAGTAGGCTTTACTCCAAAGGTGAGCCCACCCATATCACTGGAGACATCCACACGCTGGGACACTGGACAGACAGGCTGTAGAAAAATGTCCTTTAGGTGCAGGCAGATTCCCAAAGCCACTCCCAACCTCCCCAGGGCCAGAAACTGCACAGAGAGAGAACAGCCTTCCTCGAGCATGAGCAACGGCAGCATTTAAACACTTCCTGCCGGCACCCAGGACACAGCTTCAGGCTGTGCATTTTGGCACTTGCTGTCAAATCTGTGAGCTTTCCCAACCCATTTCTCTGCAGCTGCACTGGGGTCAGGCCTGGGAAATTACTGCTGCGCCCAAACCTTCACAGTTAGGACTCCCCTAGACAGGAATGTACTACAGGTATGCAGTGTCTCACAGACCACAAGGTCAGTCATTTATTGGTATAAGCCATCATTGCATGCACCAGGAAATCCTACAGTCATTCAGCTAACAGTAAATTAAGTTGTAGCACTCGACAGGCAGCTTCAAGCAGACATAAGTCTAACTTCACCCCACCCCTCATTTGGGGGCTGCAGCTATTCTGGTTCCATGGAGGAGCCAGGCAGGACACCCTGGACAAGCAAACAAGACTGCTCAAAAAACAGCCAAGTCTGGGGGTGACTTCACCAAGAACAGAGGTTACCTTTACGTATTAAAAAAAAGCTTAAATAAATTACAGGATAAATCCAAGTGCCTCATTAAAAAGCAGCAATTGCATAAAATTCGCAAGTCTGCCAGTCTTAATGATCAGATTTCACTGTGGTCCACAGCACTGGTGGTCGCAATAAGCTTGTTTAATGGGATTAGTGGGCCCCTTCTCAGTCACACAGATCATGCAGCGTTAACTTCAGCTCATTAGAGAGCAGGCGGTTTTTCTCAAGCTGGCTGTACAGGCGCTCTGCAGCAGTGACAGGATAAGGGAAGCAAGAGGAAGAGAGAAAAAGAGAGAAAGGGAAGGTTAGTAGAGCGCCAAGATGAGCACATCAAAAAAGCTGTCTCCACAACGTGTGCTTCTGAGGACAGCCTGGGCTATGCCCAAAGGTTTGTCTTTCTCTAACTTGTGCTTCAGCTCAGGAAGATCACAGAGGAAAACAAGTGTGGGCAGAAGTGAAACTGCTGCCAAAGATGAGCAAAGGCAAAGAAAGGAAAAGGAGACACCAGAAGAGGAGCCTGCAGACTGGGCTGGGCTGGACCCCAGCAAGGACAGAGACCTGGGATGTGCTTTAAGCCGGTGGAGCACATTGCAGAAACATTGCCACGGCTGTATCAGAAATAGCTTCCAGAGGGAGCCACACCACACTGCAGTGGGACTGACAGGGTTTGAACAGCAGGACAGGCACACCCAGAAGAATGACAACATGTCATCCCTGGCCTGGAGGACCCTCCTCTGAAAACATGCCTGGTGCCACACTAACAACCCAGATAAGACCGAAGGCAGCAACTGCTTCAGGTACAGGACAGAGGGACTTCAGGAGCACAGGGTCCTCTTTTACATCTGCCCCAGAACAACTACATGAGCAGGGCACAAGCTGCCACTGCCTCTGCAGCCTCTCCAGTCCCTGTCCTTACAGCCCCACAGGGATCTAGCAGCCACACACATATTCAAGGCTCATGCCAAGCACTCATGCTCGTCAGCAGCTCCACAGAAAGGGAGAACCAGTTTGGTCCCTTTCCAGGATCTGTCACCTCTCAGGGTTGGGTGGTCAGTGTCCTGCCACACAGCCTGTCAGCCACAACCAGCCAGTCTAGAGAACACATTCAGCATCTCTCCCTGCTCATTTGCATGGACAGAGTGCTCCCAGCCTGACAGCTCCAATTCCTGCACTTAGGGGAATTCCAGGCAGTGAAAAATCATCTTCCAGCCTGGCAGAACTGACCAGCACCACCTGCAGTGACACACAGTGTGATGCCTCTGCTGCAGGACTGAGCCTAGAGCACAGCCTTGGCCTTGGGCTTCTCCTCTAATCCTCGTTGCACTGTGAGATCCTAGGAATCTCAGACATCCTCTGAAGGGGCGCTACACCATTCCTCATTGCTTTTGACCTCGGAATATTTTGCTCTTGAACAAGACCTAGCTGGGTAAAATTCCAGAAAGTCAAGTGTTTACATGGAGCAGCCAAAGCATGTCACTCTCCCCAGAGTCTCAGCTCAGTCCCTCCAGTGTAACACCTGCACACAGGGGGAAGCTCAACTTCAGCTTCACCCTTAGCTTCTCTCAGTCCTTGGGACCTGCTCTAACTGCACTCGCTCTGCAGGACAGGGCAGCAATGCTGACTGATTGTCCCTTCTTTAAAGCCACCAAGGCACCAAGGCACAGCCAGAGAAGCCAATGATTTCTGTCCTACCACAGTCTGGAAGTTGAGGGAAATTGTGGGTACACACCATCCTGGCCCATGGCTTGCACAACAGTTACTATTGCTGTGAGGGACTCTGGCTCCATGCTGGCTCTGAGCAGCCCCAATGCCAGTCCCCAGCCCCAAGCGATCCAGGCTGGTTCTGGGTCTCCCCAGCAGCAGAGGATGAGAGTGAACTGTGCTCAGTAGGACTTGGTGCAACAGCTCACAGCTTTCAAGTAAACATTCCTGCTTGTGGACAGGGACCTGATGATGCACCCACACAAGGTAGCAGACTGGAGTGTTTAGCATGACCCTTCCCAGACTTTAGGAACAGCTTCTCCACATAGAACACTTGCCCAGGTCTGCAGCAGTTACCCCATGTTTGGCCTGCTCCCTTCTCTGCCCAGCCCCAGGGCAGCCTCACCAGCTATCCCTGCCACCCAGGGAGCCCCAGGACACAGGGAGCCCCAGGACCTGGCCCTCCTGGTCAGTTAACCTGTGTTTGCAGCACTCCCATGTCACAGCACAGCTCACAGTAACCAGCCTACACAAGCCCAGCAATCCAGTCAGACCAGATGCCTCCAAAACCTCCCAGGGTAGACATTGCATCACCCACCCACATACTCATCCACCACCCAGAGTGGATTCCTTGTGGATGAGCAGGGAAAGGGCCTGCCACAGCCCAGCCTTAGATAACATTCCCTGGAACACCACCGTGCAGAGCAGAGCCACCAGCTCCCCACAGCAAGAGTCAGGATGCAACCAGACCTCCCTGTGAGGAGAGAGGCACTTCCCAAGGGCAGGCTGCCACCTCCCACCTGCTAACAATCCCAGAAGGGGTGAGGTTGAAAGGGACCACTGTGGGTTATCTGGTCCAACCTCCCTGCTCAAGCAGGGTCATCCCAGAGCACATTGCACAGGATTGTGTCCAGATGGTTCTGGAGTATCTCCAGTGAGGGAGACTCCACACCCCCTCTTGGCAATCTGCTCAGTGCTCAGTTACCAACACAGGAAAGAAATTCTTCCTCATGTTCAGGTGGAACTTCCTGGGCATCAGTTTCTATGTGTTGCCTGCACTGCTGCTGGGCACCACTAAGCAGAACCTGGTCCATCCTCTGACACCCTCCCTTCAGATACTGACAGATAATGATGGCATCCCTGTTGTCTTAAGAGCTGACAGTGGAACACTGGACTGGAAGCCTTCACATTTACAGAAGCCCTGCCCCTCCCACAGGATCCAGATCCTCAACTCCAGCTGCAGTTGGGTTACTGAAGAGTTCTGGGTTCTTGCTTTGTGCTTAAAGGGCACAGCTACCACCCCACATCCCAGGAGAGTCAGACCACACTTTGAAATTCCTTGAATGCTCCCTCCTTCCCTACCCAGACCTGCCACCAAAGATAGAGTGGGACAGGCTGGGGCAGGTGAGTGTGCCTAGATTATCCTGGCTGCCAGTGCAGTCATGTGGAGACCAGAAGGGCACAAACCTGAGAAAGCCACGGGAAGTGTCCCATTTCATCAGAACTCTGGTCACGAAGGGCTCTTCGGGCACTGTGGCAGATGAACCGATCCAGAAAGGAAAAAGTATTTGACCAACCACCATGAAGCAGCACATACTGTTTTGAGAGGCTGACCAGTGTTTATGATACCAGATCAACTAGCAACAGTGCAGCAGTGACACACGCCAGGCATTCACAGCCCACTGCCAGTGGCAGTGCTCAGTGGGAAGCTCCTTGCCACGCTCCTAGAAGGATCCTGCAGCCCTCAGCCCCTGCATGGGGAGGGGAGGGCTCTGCAAAAGATTCCCTGGCTCAGATGCTCAGAGCCCTGCTGCAGTGCCTTCTCATTCCTGAAGCAAGACGCCATACGTCCCTCCCCCCAGCACAGGCAGCACCTCGCACCCAGCCAGTTCTGCCCCAGTGGAGACCAGCCAGAGCTCACACAGTATTTATTCGCTTCCACACCCTGACTAGAGACTATCAGGTGTGTGACCTCCCACTGCAAGCCAGCATTTGGCAACGGTGCTGGTGAACACTCCAGAGCAGGCAGGAATGAGGAGTGTCTTCAGTCAGGCACAGCTCCAGGGCCTCCTCCTGCAACCCCCAGCCTCCCGCTTGACCCCACAGGTCCTGTCTGCAGGGCTGCCATCACATCTGGGAGCCAGTAACACACCCCAAAGAAAAATCCAGTGTGCTAGTAAGGTCTGCGTTCCACCGAGGGTGACACCGGTTTGAAGGCAAGGCTGAAACAGTTCCTCTAAAGCAGCAGTGGTCACTAGAAACCCATTTCTCAAAAGCAACAGCCATTTATACAAGAACTGTTTTCCTTAAAAAAGGTGACATCATGCTCGAGCAAGAGGCAAGAGAAATACAAAAGGAGCTTTATGGCTCCACACAAGATATGCAGATGAGAACAACATCCTCCCAGCTCCCCCGACACAGAAAGGGCAGCCCCTCAGAGCAGGCCGTGTCTGGCACATCGGGTCACACAGAGGGAGCTTTGTTTGGGAGCAAGTGCAGCAGAACTGAGGGGCTGCTGCTGCTGCTATCAAGCTTCAGTGTCTTTACAGCACCCGTTCCCAGGGATGCCTGTGCACAGTAACTGGAAAAAGGTACTGGAATTCAGAGTGAGATGAAGAGAGCGTGAATGCCGGGTGCAGATGCAGAACAAGCCACCAAGCAGAGAGACAAATCCAAAGTGGAGTTTGGAATCACAAGACTTATCTGTGTGAGACAGAAGGAGACACTAATTTTAAGAGAAGCTTCAGTGTTTGTGCACAGCAAACTCTGCTTAGGGAACTTTGGGACACTCATGTTAAGGCTCTTCTCTGTGGGGTGAGGACCTGGCCTCTCCTGGGTTAGTGCAAGGACCAGACGGAGCAGTTATTAGCAGCACCCACTGCAGATCTGAACACAAAGCTGAGGAGCAAAGTTGCAGAAACACACAAGTTCAGCTACTTCCACAGATCAGTTCATGATCTGGCCCATCTCAAGCCTGTTGTGGCAATTCCTACGGAATCCACCTGAGCACTATCCACAGCCTCTTCCAGAAGGAATCCCGAGACCATGGCCCAGTGGCTCCGGCAGACGACAAAGCCACATTTCCTGAGAAAGCCTTTCCCACTGGGAATGGGAATTGCACTCGAATTTCAGTCAGAACCCTCTCAGGCCAGCACAGCAATTGGTTACACATGCAGATCACGAGGACCTAGAGTTAGAAGACAGCATGCTGGGGCACCTTGGGCAGATCTGTAGAAGTAACCTGGACGGCACAGCACCGTCGATTCTCCAACTAAAACCACAGCAAACCAAGCAAGCACTGGCGGTCCAGCCTGCTGAAGCGAGAGGCGAACGCCAGCCAGCTCATATTTACATGGAAGTCATGTCATTCAGGGCGTGGTCCAGTTCCTCACTAATTGCTTTGTACTTCAGTTTCTGGGCATAGAGCTCATCTAGAAGAGGTTTAGGAGGAGAACAAAAGGAAAACAATGAGGGAAGGCAAAGGAGTTCTTCCAACACTCGGGGGCAGGAAAAGCAGGATGGGATTCATGAACAGAAGAAAATGAAGTTAGATGCAGAGCCATCACGACTCTGTGTTCATCCCCAACAATGAATGGGAGAGTTCCAGCAGCCTGAGGACGGGTTGACCCACAAGTGCCTTCCAGGATTACAATCCAGCTCTAACGGCAGCAGAGCCAAGCACTCAAACCACATCACCTTGTAAAAACAAGCTGTCCAGCTAGGTCAGCAGGAACCAGTGACAGGAGGAGCAGCAGGGAAGGGCAACTCCATCCACTTAGGGAGAAGCTTGCTACACCTGAGGAAAGCACTGATAATTGAGGTGCTTTGTTCTCACCTGTGTCTCAATGCAAAGACTGGCTTGGGACAAGTCAGTCGTGTAATAGAGCTGGGCATCAGAGGAAATTCCCATCCTGCAGGATGAGGTGAGGTGGGGGAGCAGACCGGCCACACCAGTGTTCTCCATCAGATAATGGAGCAGACAGGCAGCTCTCCACCTCCGGGGAGGGGCGGGCCTGGAACTGTGCTGATGCATCCCTGAGCCCTGCAGAACTGGCACAGGCTGCTCCAGCTCTGGCTGCCTGGGCGATAGTACAGCTGGGCATGCTGTAACAGCCTCGCAGAGCCAGGGAACTTTGTCAGTTGTCATAAACTAGGTCACTTCAGCAGCAAGGCGGTAGACCAGAGCCAACTCTCAATCAACAGGTTTCAAGGGGAGCATGCAGGGATTTGGAAGACTTTTTGCAGTTCCAAATGAGAGCTTGTCCTGGATCATGAGGTGGCTCAGATTGCTGCTTGGCTGCATTCTGGAACAGCTCAGCTGACACCATTGCTATTTCTAGATAATAAACCTCCAGAGTGACTCCAGAAAAGGGTGTTTTGTATCTCCAAGACCTGGCACTGAAAGACCACAAAGGCACACCTGCGGTCACGGTAGGAGGCCTGTAAGGGTTTTGGTTTACCAGCATCACCACTCCAGCCACAGCAATCCACAGAAGAATCTGGCCACAGCCCCAGATTTAAGGGAGGCAGCTGGAACCTTCTCCTTCTGTGGCTTGGGGCAAGGTTCTGCAATGGTTGGCTGCTTGACCTCAGGAGTGTTCCTGAAGAACTGTGTGAAGGAATGGGAGGAGGAAAGGAACCCACCCTTGGCACAGGCTGACTACCTTGTGCCTTGAAATGCCGGCAATTTAACCTTGATTCAGGACTCACACTGGGGAGTCTGAGTCTTCACGGGGGCTGTTTCAAGACTCACTGACTCCTGTGCTTGACTCGCAAGACACTGTTGGCAGTGGCCAGCACATGCAAGACCTTCTGCACGCAAGGATGTTATTGTGACCAATTCTTACAAGTTCAGGTGTTTCTTTCCTATGCCACTCCTAAATTAATTGGATTAAGCTGGAGCACAGGGATCTAGTTACATTGCTCAGGACATCACTACCAAAATGCACCAGCTATCTAGATAAGGCCAGGTGTCTGGACCAAGAGCTTGAGACCTGCTGCAGCTCCGTCAGGGAACTGTTTTTGGAGCAGAGGCACAGGGCAGGACTCTTGCCAAGCCTCACCTTGGAGGCCAAGTCAGGTTATGCCCCAAGTAATGAGGAGCACAGCAGCCTCTCCGCTCTCCAGCTACGTGAGATAGCCTTTCCTAGCTGCTCACTCAACACACATTGCTTGGTTTCCTATCCCCAGAATGTACCTTCCAGATCATCAATGGTCTTCTCCAGCTTGGCTACAGAGCGTTCAGCAAATTCAGCACGGGTCTCCGCCTGCCAGACGGAAATAAGCCAGTTAGTGCAACAGCTCTACAGCAAAGGGCATCATGTCCGAGGACATGGAGTCTCCCACCCTCCACATCTCTTCGCAGCCAAACTGAGGCCAGTTCACCCAGCTAGGAGATCCTGACATGGTCACTTACCTCTTTGAGTTTATCGGTCAGAATCTTGATCTCTTCTTCATATTTATCCTCTTTTTGAGAGTACTGTGAAAAAGGAGACAGCAGTCAGCAGCCCCAGATACCTCCCACCTCCAGAGAGCCCACAGCTACAGAGGGAGACATAAACTCCTCACTGCAGCACACATGCCCACAGAACCTTCCAACTGGGAGTTGTTCACATCCTTACCCGTGTCCAACAGGACTGGGTCAGGCTGCAAGTCCCACATCATGCATGGAACACAAACTTGGGTGCAGAAAAATTCTCATCTTAACATTTTAGCAGCTTAAACATCCTGGCTGATGGAGTCTGCCCCAAGGCAGGGAAGGGCAGCCAGGCTTCCCGCACCCCAGCTTCCACAGCCCTCCAATGAAATACGTTAGCCCTCCCAGCAGAGCAAGCACAGCTCTCCTGGCTTGCTTAAGACTGCAGTTGAATCATTTCCACCCCAGTGGGTGCTCTGCTGTTCACACACCCTCCTAGCACCACAGCAATGTCTCTGGCCCTGGGACAGGCAGCCCTACCTTCTCAGCCTGAGCCTCAAGAGACTTGAGATTGTTGGTGACATTCTTCAGCTCCTCCTCCAGTTCGGAACATTTACTGTGGGGTTTTGTAAGGAAAGGGGGGAAAAAAAGGAAAAGAAGAAGTGGGAGGGAAAGACAGGAGACAAGAAGTGAATCCACGTGCAGGGAAGACCAGGAAGTTCTTTAGGAGACTGTCTGAGATCAGACTGGATAGGACCCTGCTTTGTGCAGAAAGCAAGTTCCCTTTCTGCCTCCGAGCTCATGTTTGAAGTATTCTGCCAGCACATGCATGGGGCACAGAGCTGAGCAGTGAGATGTGGACACAGGTTTCTGCCAGACCTGGAGTCTCTAAGGAGAAGCTTCATGTTTACCGTGCTGTACGGAGGGAAGCTGTTCTGACGAACAGAAGGACAGCCACCACCACTCAGACAGGAATATTTATGGGCAGAGAAGACAGAATGTTCCAGGAGACAGAGAGAGAGAGACGCAGTTAAGCTGAGGGGAGGAGCGTAGTGAGGAGACCACATGAGTTCTGGTTTAATGGTTCAAGAAGGGAAAGGTTAGTACCTTTTCTTCGGCAACAGACAGACACTTCAAGTTCTGGTCCATCACTCTGATCTGCTCCTGCAGCTCCCGGCAATGACTGTTAGTGACGGTCACACAAGGGCACAAGCCAGGTGGGGGCAAGGTCAAAAGGAGCACCAAAACCACACCACCACAGAGCAAAAAAGGGGGTAGGGGGAAACACAAAAAAGTCATGGTCACAACATGCACATTTGGGCGGGAAGCACAATGCTGCTGCTGCTGCTGCTGCGTACACACCAACTGTGTTAGACAAGGCCCAGAGCACGGAAAGATCCTGACCAGCTCCTCAAGGGTCAGCTAAAGCATCCAGACACATGAAAGGGGCCCAAACACCAGTATTTGTGTCTCTGCACTGAGCAGAGGAAGTCCAGATTCCCACTCAGCAGTGCAGAAGCCGGTAGTGGTTACTGCAAATACCTGGAGAGGCCCAGAGACCAGCCTCAGCCACAGCTCTGCCCTCGGCCACCCCATAAGCCACTTCAGCCCCTGGCCCAGGAGGCCTCTGCCACTTCAGGACAAGCACCGTGCTCTGTAGTAACGTGAACAATCTTGTGACTGCACGCACAAAGCAGTGCTGGTGAATGCTGAGGAGAGGAAGGCTCTCCAGCCTCCATGACTAGGGAGTGCCTCCATGCAAAGGGGGAGAGCATCTCTACCCAAGGCAAATTGCATCACAAACTCCATGTCCTGAGTGGAGCTAATCCTGTTCCAAGGAGGGGAGTGCTTTCATCCCTTTCCTTTAGGGACCTAAACCCACCCTGTGCTTCAGGCCTTGTGTAACAAGGTTAGCAATGCAGTGTTAGTTCCCATGCAGAGGCAGACGTGCCAGGTACATGCAAGCGGACTACTCACGACTCTGCGAGCTCAGCTCTCTCTTCAGTACGCTCCAGATCTCCTTCTATGATCACCAGTTTCCGAGCAACCTGGGAAGGAGAATCAGAGTCAAGAGGAAGGAGGATGGTTTTGTGCTTGTAGGCTGTGCACAGCACTGGATGGAATGAATGCCTGCAGGAGCCACTGGAGCTGTCAGAGGCTTTTGGCCAAGCAGAGCACTGATGTAGCTCTGCGGAGAGCCAGGCTCTGCCCCTGGGTTTGCTGTCAGCAGGAAGAGGCTCTTCCGGCCTCTCCTGGCCCAGGTCAGTCATACTAAAGCACCCAAGGGTCTCACCTCCTCATACTTCCTGTCTGCCTCCTCTGCAATGTGCTTGGCTTCCTTGAGCTGGATCTCCTGCAGTTCCATCTTCTCCTCATCCTTCAGAGCTCTGTTTTCAATGACTTTCATGCCTCTGCCCAAAAGCAAGCACAGGGAGGGGAGATGTGTAAAACAATCTTGGACAAGCCAGCACTGCAATGAGTTTCAGAGCATTAACAGCACTGCCCTGGAAGCACAGTGCTTTCAAATAAGCCATGACTCCTCTGAATGAAGAGGGTGGCACAGGAAAGCAGAAGCCCCCAGGCTGATGTGAATACAGCAACCTCAATTGCTTGGAATTAACTGTTCCTTGGAATGTTCCTCCAGCAGATCACCGGGCTCCCAGGCCAAGGGAAGTGCTGCTGAGAAGAACAAGCCTGGCTGTCTTAGGGACTCGGCACAGCCAAGTCAAGCACTTTCCCATCTGGAATGCAGGAAGAGCCAAGTCTGTTTCTATGGCAGGCCACCAGCTGGGTCAGGCTGCTCAGCGTGTGCATGAGGAAGCACATCAGACAGCTGGAAGTGGACCACTCCCCTCTGAATCACAAGCCAGGTCAGGGGACATCTGCCAGTTAGGGAGCATGCTGGCAGAGGCAGATGGAAGAGGCTGCCCCACCAGCAGCCACCTTTACAAGGCAATGGTGTCCCTGAACCCATTTATTTCTCCTCCTTTGGAGGCGGGGATGCATGGTGGCACATGGCACTTCCTTGTTCCCTAACCTCAGGTTACAGGACATTCAAGGCCATCAGCAGCCTCGGGTTCATCAGCATTGTTTTAGCTGCTCTGCATAAGCAGGCACTGAATCCCACATCCAGCCTTGATGTGGGATCTCCTCCCCCACTCTGGGAAGCCCAAAAAGCTGATGGCACCAGACCCTCAATGTTTGACAGAGTGCGAGCAGGAGCCCTTGCTCACCTTTCACTCTCATCTGCCGCCTTCTCTGCCTCTTCCAGCTTCTGCAAAGCTGTGGCAAGGCGCTCCTGAGCTCGGTCCAACTCCTCCTCTACCAGCTGGATACGGCGATTCAAAGATGCCACTTCTGCCTCAGCCTGGAGGGAGCAGAGGAGGGTACTCAGCCTGTGCAGGCTTAGCAGCTCGGGTAGGGCAGCTGAGCTCTGCCATCGGGTCAGCAGCAGCACACGGGAGCCCAAAGCAAACCCAGGGTGCTTTAGCCACTCTCCCAGAGGCAAGCAACACATTTAGCTCTGCAACACCTCCCACACGCTTTGTCCGCACAGCAGCCTTCCTGCAGGCTTCTCGCTGTCAGCCTGCGTTGCTCTGACAGTTTAAGCCATAAACACCAAGGAGATGACTTACACCAAGGGGTGCCTCTGCAGCTGCCGGAATCCTGCCAGGCCATCCATCATAGCCCTGTTTATCCACCACACCAGAGCGTGCTGACAGCTGCCACTTAGCAGAGAGTCACTTTACTGGTGTGATCTGGACATGAGCGTTTCTTGAAGCAAACCCTCTCACCAGCAACGTGCAAAGGATTAACAGGTTCAAGGATGTGCCAAGCAGTATTGAGTGCTGGCAGGCTGGGCTGGTCACAGGCACTGCCCAGCCCTGGGGCTTCTTGCAGCAGTGCCCACAGCCCCAGAAGAGAGCTTCCTTCCTCCCAGAGACTAACGATCCAGAGAAGGCGCAAAAGCCTTCTCCAGTCTTGAGACAGGTTGAGGAGGCTGTTCCCCAGCAATAGCTGCCTTGGTTCTGTCATACACATTGGAAGCTGGTGAAACTACTGACAGCCTGCAGATATTTGCCAGAAATGTGACCACAAATGTGACTGAGGCTTTAAGGAACCAGCACAGATCAGAGGCCATCCCACCCCCCAACCACTGCAATCCATGTCCTAGTCAGCCTTCAAAGAAGCCACAAGGTACAAGCCAACCCCCATGGTGCTGTGCTGGCGATGGAGATGGTGGGGAACACAGACCATGCAGCTTTGTGCTCAGTTCATCACTCGTGTGGCAGAGCCACTTGCTTGTGCTCAGTAAGGCAATACAGCACTGCCCTCACCCTGTGGCTTGCTCCAGTGTTGAGTCAAAATGCAGTCAGGGCAGATAGAGAGGGGGGGAACTGCCCTTCAGTGCTGCTGAAAACAAAGCACCTCAAGGCCAAGGATGAAAATCCCTTCAGTGGCACTCCTTTTCTGGATCAGACCCAGACTAAACAGTCAACTAGAGACTTGCTGCAATCTTTTTGGGACCCTGGGGGCATGACCTGATTGGCCATGAGGCCCCTGCTTACAGCCGCATCCAACCAAAGCTCAGGGGAGCCCAGATGCTTTAGGGACACTGGCACCCCACCGGCCCAGAATCCCCAACAGAATGACAAGATCAGGCAGGAGTGCAGCCATTCCAGGGCAGCACTGTGATCTTCTGCAAAGACCGGGCACAGGCACATGCCAGACAGACACAAAATATCCCAGCTGCACATAAAGCATCCTACGCAGACACACTGCTCCTCACCGTGTGCGAGGAGGGAGGAGCAGAGTGATGAAAGACACCAGTGTTAGAGTGGGGCCCAACACTGGTTGCATCCAGCTCTCAGAGGGGCTCTCCCTGCCGCGGGCACTGAGGCACTCCTGGCAGGTTCCAAGAGCTGGCTGGGAGAGCACAGAGGAGCTCCCATGCAGGTACACCGAGCTCTGGAGAAGCCCACACCCCTCTGGTGTCCAGAGGCGACACCCACCCCGATGAAAGGGGAAGTGGTCTGCCTGAAGAGGAACACAACAATACCTTAAACAGAACCAGGAAGGAGAGTGCCTGACGTACATCTTTTCCCTATTAAAGGGGCAACCAGCTGTTGAGGTGGAGGACCTCCTCCTTCCTTCTCCCAGGCAACTGAGACACACCAGTACTGTAGGCCTCCACTTCCTGACCCTCTGAACTGCATCACTTAGCCCTGACTTCCTGCAGGCAGTTCTCAACCCACCCAAAAACCACCCTTAATTTTGAGGAAGTGCCTCTCCCCTGCTGCAGAAGAGCCCTTACACCTCCTGTTCTGCTGCTTCTCCCTGGATACAGATGAAACTGTCAGGCTTTCCTAGAGCACGGGGTGACACTTCCAAGTGACTTCCAGGCACCCCTGCTACAAAGTGGCACATTCCTATTATTCCATGCTTCCTTCAGGAAGGCAGCCCTGAACCAGGGAGCACCCAGAGCCCAGCAAATCAAGTGAGAAGCTCATCCAGGCCTTCGGGACTCACATTGCTTCCCCAAGAAATTCAAGAGGGTTCCCCAGGACTCGGGGCCAGCCAAGCCCTGGGCACCATACTGGGAGCACTGGTTCTCTCCCCTGAAGGAGGTTCACGGAGCTGTGAGAAACACGCCTGTACCCGTGACAACACTGCTATTGCAAGGAGAATTCCTTATGTGGCTGCAAAGAAAGAGCCCAGCTGAGGCCTGGGAGTGGCAGGAGCTTCTGCCATGGGCCTGATCCATCCCCTGGCAGCGCCACAGCGCTGTCACGGACACGGGCTCGAGCACTGAGGGGGGCAGGGCTCAGCTTCACGCTTCGAACGCAGCAAAGTCACTGCAAATTCAACGAGAGTCACGCTTAGATTCGAGCCAGGACCTGCCCCGTGTCACCCCATCCCTGTCCCCAAAACGCCACCAGCCTCGCCTGTGTCCCAGGCCCAAGGGTGCCGGCCACCGCGAGGTCCTGCCCGTGTCACCCCGTCCCTGTCCCCAGCCTTTCCGGCGTTCCCAGCCCGGCGGGGAGCGCCAGCGCTGCCAGCTCAGATCCTGCTGTCGTTGCTCTCTCCTTCCTTCCGCGCAATCCCAGCCCAGCCCCTGTGTTTCCCCGCGGCTGCCGGTCTCAGGGGCAGCGGAGAGCCCCGCTCGCCGGGATCCGGGCAGGATGCGGAGTTTGGGAGCGCTTCGGAGGGCTCCTGCGCTGGCCACATCCCGAGGGAGCCCGCTCATTCCTTCCATCTTACCTGCGCAGCTCCGGGCTCGGGGCCGCACAAGATGGCCGGGGCCTCCCCCTCCCCCCGGCCGGGTCCCCCCCTGCTGCTGTCCGTCCTGGGACACCGGTAACAGTGAAACAACGACCGGCCGATGCCCCCGGGCTCGGTGTCTGCTCAGCACCACGAGCCAGTCCCGGGGACCCAGAGAGAGCCACGGACACAGAGCGAGAGCCCCGGACCCAGCGCACACTCCGGCCCGGGCCGGCATCTCGCCGGCACTGCCGCGGCTCGGAACGACCCCCGGCCCCGGGCGCGCCGCCCGTCCGGCTGTGCCCCCGCGCGGCGGCCCCGGCGGTACCTGCTCGCGGTTGCGGCGCTCGGCCTCCACCTCCCGCTGCAGCCGCTCCGCCCGCTCCTCCGCATCGTCCGCCTGCTGCTGCAGCACCTGGATCTTGCGCTTCACCGCCTCGATGGTGGTGGCCCCGGCCATGCTCGGTCCCTCCGCTCCAGCCCCGCCACCCCCAGACTCCGGGACCGCGCCCGGAACGGCCGCCGGAAGTGACGTCACTTCCGCCCCGCCCCGGGGGCGCGTTACCGGGGAGATGAGGAGCGGCCGCCACGCCTGGGGCGCGGCAGGGGCACCGGGACCAAAGGGAATGGGGGCGCCGGGCGGGGGACTCACACCGGCACCTGGCGTGAACGGGGCACCGCCACCAGGTGGGGCACACACACCGGCGCCTGGCGTGAACGGGGCACCCCCACCGGGTGGGGCACACACACCGGGACTGGCCCCAGTGGGACGGGAACACGCGAGAACGGGGCACCGGCAGCGGGCTGGGGGGGATCACCGGGGTCTGCCCCACGGGCACCTGGGTCCATCGGGACCCGCCCCATATGGGCGTGGGGGCAGCGGGACTGGCCCCACGCGGGTGGGGGAACTCCGGGACCGGGCTCATGTCACAGGGACCAGGCGCAGCCTCACAGGGCCCAGAGGACCCGCACGGCCCCTCACGGGCTTCCCCGTCCTGCTCCACGCCAGCAGCCTCACACCCGCCCCGCTCCGTGGCCGGGCACTGAGGAGCCCACGGGCTACGCTTGGCCACGGCCTGGCCGTGGGTTCGGGCACTGCCAGCCCTGGAGAGCCCCCAGACCCTGCCGGGGCCCGGACCCCAGAGCCTTGCAGCAGATCCTGCTCCCTCCGTCCGCCCGGGGACAGGGCTGTGGCCACCAGGCTCCCTCTCTGCTTCCATGTGCCAAATCCCAGTGGTGCAACAGCCTGAGCCGAGGCAGAAACCTTTCTGTCTCATGGCAGATAACGCTGCGAAGATCAGTGTTCATCAGAGCCGGGAGCGGTGTTCCTCGGCGTCATAAGGATCATGGAGCCCCCCAAGAGCTCAATAAACACATCGCTGAGCCCTGTTACTGCTCTCATTCCCCACGAAGCCTATTCGGCAGTGCTTCAAGCGTGTGGATAGAAGGGAAAGGCTCCGGGCTGCTGGCCTGAAATCCTCGGCAGCCAAGCAGGTAGATGTGGCAGGAGCATTTGCCTGGGATAGCACCTGTGGCATAGTGTGTTTCCAGGGATGAAATGGGCATCGAAAGGGCTCTCTCTTGGGCTGGAAGCACCTGGGAGGCAGCTCTGCTCTTTCATCGCTGCATGGTGCAAAATCCCCTCACTTCCCAGAGCCAGGGGGAAACTGGGGGACCCCATGGACCACCCTGGGGAGCAGCAGCCAGGAAAAGGGGCTCCAGGTGCACAGAGAGGGATCCACGAGGAAGCAAGTGGGGATGTGGTGACAGCAGGGGAAATGCCAACAAGGCGCAGAGGGAGGCAAGAAAGGTGTGAGGGAGGGAAAGGGCTCCCCGAGTTCTGCAGTGCCGCACTCGACACAAGCCAATTCCAGTGTAGGGTTGGCGACAGGGACCTGCAAGCAAAGCTGCAGGGTGACAAACGTCCCAGGGCTCTGGAGCTCCCGGTGACAGCCTGGCCTCCAGTGAGAGCAGCCCAGGTGCTGTGCTGGCCTCAGGCACTTCCCCACGGGCGCGGTGGGAGAGGACGGCTCCTGCCTTCTCTGCGTCGGAGCTGGGCTGCATTGCCCCGACACTGGACCCCCAAGGACTGCCAGGTCCTGACAGGTGATGAACGGGCCCCATGCCTCGTGACGGCCGGAGAGCGGCCACTGTGTGAAACCCTGCACCGCTCGCGCCATTGTTTTCCTGGAAACAGCGGACAACAATAGCCGGGCTGTGCAATGCCCATGCGCCTCCGCCCGCAGGGGAATGAGGGCTCCCCCCTCCTCCTCCTCGGAGCTCGGCTCCTCCACCCCCAGCCGTGACTCAGAGCTTCCTGGCGACTCGTAGACCCCATATCCCGCACTTGAGGGGCTGCTCGCTGCCTGGCTCTGCCCTCCGGATACGTCCTTCACAGGGGCACTCTCTGCTCCTAGACACCTACACAGTTTTACTGGGAGCACACTGAGCCGGGCAGGGGCCTTCCTGTGTCCCCAAAGCATAGGGAAGGGCTGCAGCCCCACCAGGAGGGCAACGAGAGGACGGCAGCGCTCAGCTTCCACCCTGCACCCCATACATACGTCCGCTGCCTTCTTCTCTGCCAGCTCTAGCTTCTCCTGGGCGTCTTTCAGGGCCTCAGAGTATTTGTCCAGTTCATCCTCTGTCCCCTTTAGCTTCTTCTGCATGGCAGCAAGCTCATCCTCCAGCTGGAAGGACAGTGGTGTCACCACAGGTGGACCCCACTCTGAACCCCTGCACCCCAAGAGAGCCCTGCCTGCCCTATCCCAGGCTCAGCTCTGCCCCACGGCATCCCTCCTGCCCCATTCTTGGGACCAGCTCTGCCCCACAGTGTCCATCCCTTTCCCATATCCCACCAGCTGGCAGGGACCAAGCCCTGGAGAGCCCTCGGGGTGCCCTTGAGCTGTGGTATGGTGGCAGCTGTCGCTCTCTCATACCCCAGGCAGTGTCTTGTTGGGTCTGGGCTGAGCGTGACCCAACACAGGCAGAAGCCACCCCCCAACACCCCTGGGCTGGGGGCTGCGACTGCCTGCCCTACCTGCTTGCTCCGTTCCTCCGCCTGCTTCTGCTCAGCCTCCGCCTGCTCTGCCCGGTCCAGGGCATTCTCCTTGTCCAGCTTCAGCATCTGCATCTTCTTCTTGATGGCCTCCATTCTTGGTGGGACACAGGCAGCGGTGGGCAGCGGGATGCAGGACAGACAACGAGTGGGTAGCGCAGCTGTGTTGCCTGTGCCCCACTGACCGTTTATCAGCTCTGCCCAGCACAGGGGCTTTGCCTTTCTTGGGCTGACCCGCCTCCCCACCTTCCCAAAAAGTCTGTGCTTGGGACCCATTGTGCATCCTGGGGGCTCCGGGTAGTCACAGCCTTATTTGGGCTCCCGAAGACAGCTGGGGCGTTATAAAAAGCAGCAGCAGGTCTGCGAGAGGGGGTCCTACATTGTCCCAGGTGCCCCTTCCCCCCATGCAACGGGACACCCTGGCTGGTGCCCCAAGCGCTTCCTCAGGATGTTGAACTGGGTCCGTGCAGCACTGGCACGAAGTCCCCGCCCTCCATTTGCCTTCCTGGGGGGGTTTAGGATGTTTTGGTGGCCCTGCCTGGGGGCGGCATGGAAAAGGGCAAGATCAGCCTGGCGCTATTTTGGGAGCAGGGGCTTGGCCGAGAGGGTTTGGCTCTGCAAGGGAGCAGCAGGGGAAACTGCACCCAGCAGCAGGGGCAGAGCCCCCCGGGAGCCTGCTGAGCCCCGAGCCCAGCTCTGGCCATGCTGGTGCTTGGTGTTGAGGTGGAGGATGCTGTTGGCAGCTGGAGGAGCAGATTCCCCAGACGCAGGGAGGAATTCTCAGGGCAAGTGGTAGCGCTTCGTCTGCAGCCGAGGGATTTGCAGCCTCCTTGTGCCAGCCCAGAAGCCCCATTAGCCTCATAAACCAGGCTAGAATCTCCTATGGAAGAGACACACTGCTCCCACCCAGGGACAGATGTTCAGGGCTAAAGGGGTCAGCACCCAGGACCTAGGGGACAGAGACCTGGTGGCAGCTCCTGGCACCGTGGACAGGGCACCAGGGGGGACAATGCCCACCAAGAGCCCTGAGCAGTGGCTGCACCTCCATAAATAACCCCCCCATGCCAGGGCAGTGGAGGCAGTGGTGGGCACGGGGCCACGGGCCTTTGTATTGTCATCATCCCTGGCGTGAGCGGGGGGACAGGTGGCAAGCGCTGACCCCGCTGCCATCCCAAACCTCCGCCAACCCCCGGGACGGCTCTGGGCTCCCCCTCTCAAGTCCCATGGAAATGGGCAGACAGGTTTTATTGTGGCAGTGAGGACTAGCAGAGGGTGCAGGACAGGGTGCAGAGGGCCCCCCTGCCTGAGGCAGGGCACAGACAGCATCTGGCCAAGTCGGTGCTGGGCGTCCCTGGCGCTGTAAGAATATGTTTGATATTTAGTTGGTTTTCCAATAAAACAACCTAATATCAAACATATCAGACAGAGACAGGGGCAGACGGAGGTGGGAGGACCCGGAGCTCAGCTGCCTGTAAGAGAAAGAGAAGAGTAAGCCAAGAGCTGGGGCGGGGGTGGTATCCAGGTATAACCCCTGAGGGACTGCAGAGGCAGCACCCAGCCTCACCTCAGTGCCTGGAGCCTGCTGGGCTACTGTGCCGGTACTGGGGTGCTCGGGATGCAGTGCTGGAGCAGGAGGCGTCCTGTGGCTGCAATAAAGCCGGAGCAGGGCAGTGCAGGCATGGTCTCCTGGCATGGCATGTCAGGGCACACCATGACGTGCACTTGGCAGGCAGCGCTGGCGCCAAAGGGACCCCACATCCATCACCATCTTACCTGGGCTGGCGTAGGGGACTCTGCTGCGCTCTGGCTCAGGGGTCGCCTGGCCGCCCTTTATAACTGCGCTCGGCTGCACCAAGCAGAGGGACGTGGCCAGCAATAGCCCTGGCCCTGCACACGTGGCCTCGTTACCATTAATTACTACCCATTGACGTCCCCCTGCCCCCTCCATGGACCCCCGTGCCCTTGCCGCCCAGCACTGCCGGTCGATGCGGTCGATGGCCCCGCGCCGCCTGCTCCTGCCCCTGGTCACACTCCCTGTCATTAGTGGGGCTGTCAATACCGGGGGGCCAGCCCTGGCCTGCGGGCCCTGTGCCACCAAGGGGCTGCACATGACCCTGCCCAAGGACGAGCCCCATTGACACAGGGCAGTTGTGCCCCACATCCCCTTGCTTTGGGGCTGCTGGAGCTCACTGGAGTATCTCTTCTGAGGAGCAGCTGGAGGGGCTGCCTGTCACCCTGCCGCATCCATGTTGAGGCCCCACTCGTGCTGGGTGACAGAGGCAGGACCCCAACCCACACTGAGGCTGGGACCAGGGTGGTGGAGTCCAGCCAAAAGAGCACATGGGATATCCTGGAATGCTGGGAGCACGGCCTCCCCACACCACAGCAGTGCTTTGCTGCAGTGGGACATATCAACCTTGGGAATGGCACTGGGGGCCTTGTGGGGGCTCAAGCTTTGGGGGACCAATGAGACAGGACATGGGGGAACCAGAGTCCTGAGTGCCATGAGAAGGACAGGGGCACAGCCTGGCCTTGGGAGTTAGGGGCTTCAGCCCCCTGAGGTGGCCACACGATGAGGTGGCAGTGGGGACGGCAGGGACACACGTGGCAGCAGCAGTGCCAGAGCCGGGGGCGTGTGTGCAGCAGTGGGTGATGTGATGCAGCCCGACAGCCGAGCTAATGAAGGGCCGTGGCGGGGGGTGCTGGCGCAGCGGCCCCCAGCCCTGTCAATAAGCAGAGCCAGGGCAGGCACTGATGGGCCCTGGGGCTGGGAGACACCAAGGTCGGGCACAGGCAGCAGGGATGGGAGGTGGGGGACAGAGCCCTCCCAGCTGCGGAGCAGACAGGGATCCTGGGGTGCCTGGATGGCAAGTGGGGACAGGGAGCATTGCACACAGCCCAGCCAGGCTCCTCTCCCGGCTGCTGCAGGGCTGTGCCGCACGGGGCAGGAGCACCGTGGCACACGGCACGGCACAGCAGAACTTGTGCTGGGACAGGGACCCAGTGCAGAGCACCCAGTCTGGTGAGGCATGCTGGCCGTGCTGCCATCTCCTGGCGTGGCCATGGGCGAGACGAAGTGTGCAGGATCCAGGACACCGAGGATTGCAGGCAACATGTCTGGATCCCAGCCACAGGAACTGTGCTGGGCTGTGTCTTTCCTGCACTGCTGCCCTGGGCTGTCCCATGCCTCACATGCAGCAGATGCAGCCTGTTGCTCAACATGTTTTATTCTCAGTCAGGAGCTGGGCGATGCACTGGGCTGAGCCCTCAGAGACGCTCCACATAGAAGGCTTTCCCCAGCTGGCGCAGCTCCTGCTGGTGCTGTAGGTGCTCATCCAGGAGGAGCTGGCACAGGGCGTCTCGGCGGATCTGCCAGGTCAAGGGGCTGTGCTGAACCCCCACATCCCCCTGGCTCACCAGCGCTGGGAGATACTGTCCCCCAGGACGTAGTGGAGCGGGACAAAGGGGGCACCCAGCCCTGGCAGCACAGGGCTGGGGGACCTCAGCTGTACCCAACCAATGGCCAGCCTCACCACTGCCTGCTCCCTGCCTGCAAGGTACAGCTCCAGCTCCACACGTTTCTTCAGCTGCGACTCCATGATCCATTGCAGCACCCCATGGGACGATGCCCAGCACTGCGGGTGCTCCCTGGCCTCCTGCCCACAGCTACTGAAACACAGGGTGGGCAGGTCAGGGATGCAGAGATGTTCCCCCCAGTCTGCCCTGTGCTAGGGCTCCCCATCGCCCACAGATGCCCAGCACGGGGGATTCATCCCCCAGGGCACTTTGCCGGCTCTACCTCTCCAGGAGCCTTGGTCCAGCATTCCCATTCGCCTGGACCTGCAAACAAAGAGCATGTTTGCGTGGCCTGGGGTTTAACCTGCACCAGGGCACACTGCAGCCCACTGTCCCCACCTGCTCCCAGGAGAATTTCCATCCTCCCAACCCCTGCCCTGCCTGACCTCCTCCTGCTGCAGTGAGGAGCTCTGGCTGTTTGGCCCTGCCATGGCCAGTGCCACAGGGACCCTGCGAGGCAGTAACGGCACCCTGCTTACAGTAACAGCCTCCCAGTTACTGTCACGGTGGCACCCTGGTTACCGTAACTGCATGCCAGTTACTGCCATGGTGTCTCAGTTAACACAGCAGTGATGGCAGCATCCTGGATACCATTAATGTTATCCTGGTTACTTTGTAGCAGCTTCAGGAGGCGGGGAGGCAGCCTGGGATCGGGTAGGGATGGGCCCCTGCAGTCAAGAGGCCAGCGGCACGCATCCTACTTGGGCTGAACTGTCATTTTATTAAACAGTAATTAAAAAGTGCCGAGGTCTGTACCCTCCACTCTGTCGCCCACGCCACAGTGACGGGTGAGCTGCCGGCGCTGCCCTCAGCCTGACAGAACGCAGACTCAAGGTGGGGGCCACGAGCTTTCAGCCCCAGGAGCTCGGCAGATGCTGGCATGCGAGGCGCTGGTGAGAGTGGGAGCAAACACCCCCTTGGCAGGACAGACGGGACATTTAACACTGCTTTGTCCACTCAAGACGTCCCCAAACGCCCAGGTGCAGGAGAATGAGTAGAAACCTCAGCCCAAAGCGGTAGCTCAGCCATGGTGCTAAGAACAGGCACCAAACTATTTCTACCCCATCCAGGCTCACAGGCAGGCTGGGCACAAAGGGCTGACAGCAGGAACAATGACGTCACGGGGAAAGGTGTTCACCCTTCGGAAAAAAACAGACAGGTGGCTCCAGTGCCCAAGACCCAGATGGACAGGACGGACAAACATCAGTTCCCGCCAGCTGCCGCAGGGAAGGACGGGCGGAGGGGAGCGCTGGCTGGGATCCATGTCTTTATAAATAAGCTCAAGCTCATCAGTTTATTCACAGGGTCCAAGACAGTGCAGGACGCAAAGCCTGGAGTGTGAAAAGCCTGCAGCAGAGAAGGCCATGGGGCTGATCCCCATGGGCTCAGCAGCTCCAAAATGGGCTCCTGGTGAGGGCCAAACTCCAGCAGCTGGAATGGAGCCCCCGCCGAGTGATGACCTCCAACGTGGTGTGAGGGGGAGATCTGAGAGCACAGCTGGTTCCTCTCAGTGCTGCCTGCACTGCAGCCCAGACCCGCCCAGCACACCCACTGCACCAGGCCCCCACACGCTCACAGGGTGCTCTCCAGCGTGTTGTAGTTGTCCTTGAAACTCTTCAGCTCCAGGAAGTGTTTGGCACGTTTGCTCTTCTGGCTGGAAGGCAAGTAGGTGACCTGGATGGTGGTGGGGTTGGAGACTTCAGGGGACAGGGTGAGGTCTTTCACTGCTGACTGGTGCTGCCGCTGGCTGCTGCCCCCCCGGGCCTTGGTCCTGTGGGCAGAGAAGAGGCACCATCACTGCTGCTGCCACCCCAGAGGAGCTGGTATCTATCTGCCTAACACGAAGCAAATCTGCTTTTGTGATGACAGCGCTCACTGACGTCTTGAAATCTAAGGCCAGAGGTTCTGTGCAAGTCCCTGACTCGAAGTGGTTGGGGACAAGCAGGAATGTTGACTGTGACCATGGAACAAACCAAAAACTGCAGTAACACATGGGCTGCATGGAAGGAGTGAACGGAGAGGGACAGATAGGCACAGAGAGCCCCTGTCTCAGATGATGGCTGTGCCCCAAAACCCATCTCTGTTCACACCTCCCCACGGGCTCCTGGGGCCCAGGAACCCACCACCACACCTGGGCAGCAGCACTTACATGTTTGCCAGTTCATTCAGAGCTTCCTGGTACTTCAGATATTCAATTTTCCCAAAGACCTTGAAACAAACAGAAAAGACCATGGAACACCCAGCTGAAGTTATGGCGTGACCTCAATCCTGGCAGCATGGCAGAGCACAGGAATGCCCTACAGGGCCAGCAGTGCCCCACCAGCACTCACCCCGGTGCCATAGCGGGCGCTCTCATAGCCATCCAGCAAGGTATCAATCAAGGCTTTGCGGATGCCTTTGAAGGAGGTGCTGGAATTCCGCAGTTCCAGCAAGTAGGCACAGAAGTTCTTCCCTATTAAAGACTTTGGGTACCGGCCCTCTGCTTGAAATGGGATTTCTGGAAAAAATCACAACACAACAGCTGAAGCACAAGTAAAAATACTTGTGCTCATCCCTATGGTCAGGAACTGCTGGCAGGATAAACTTCTGTCCATGCCCACTGCCTCCATCTGGCAACTGCCCCAGCACATGGAGCGTGCCAACCCTCAGATCACCAGCAGAAGTGACTGCTACTCCCCAGTGACCGACTGGAGCCTCCCCATGGGGCTGCTGGCACCCTCCTTCAGGGTCTCTCTGCACCCTTCTGCTCCCACTCTTGCCCTTGGATCCCTTACCTGATGTCCTGATTGCATCCAGTGCCTTCATCCTGTACAGGTAGTTATAGCAGCCTGGTAAAGGGAAAGCACAAACTGAGATCTCTGCAAACCTTGGATCCCTCCAAGAGGAAAAGGAAAACAGGAGCAGAGACACCATCTCATGTGACAGGACACCAACAGGAGCAGCCAAAGGTGTGACTTGGCCCCAGGGGAACAAGTGCGGGACGGTACCTCTGGGACGGTACCTGGTGTCTCCAGCTGCAGGAGCCGCCCGTCGTCCTCTGCCAGCAGCTGTGGCTCATACTTGATGTCCTGCACCCTTGACAGTCGAATGTCAATCTCTTCCTTTAAATCCTACACAGCAAGAAAAAAGCCAGCACGTTTACAGAGCACTCTGTTTGTGGGATCAAAAGGATAAGAACAGGCCCTGGATAAACTGCTCCCTCCCCACTGCCCATCACCACTCCGAGGTGGCAGCTGTGACACTGGAGCAGCTCCTGCCTGTCCCTTCAGGCATGGATGGGCACGTGGGAGTAGGGAAAGTAGGGTACCCACCTTGGGTGCATGCTGCCCCACAGGCACGTGGGGGCCACGACGGGACTTCATGGCAAAGCGCATGATCTGGCGTTTCACGAAGATGAACAGCAGCACAAAGACCTGAGGAGCCACAGGGGGTGGGGGTCAGGCATGCGCTGGGGGGATCTCACAGCCAGCCTGTGCCCAGCTCCTCCGGCCCCGGCGAGCACAGGGGTCCCTGTTCAGCCCACTAGGAGCCCCACGGACACTCAGGCCAGCCCCACACCCTCCCAGTCTCTATAGAGGCCGCCACTCACGTCCTCTCCCCGCCCCACCGACCCCAGGAGCCCACGGGCACTCCAGCCCAGCCCCATGAGGGCCCTGAGCCCGACTCCGAGGGGCTCCCCACAGACAGGCCGGGACGTGTCTCACAGGAGCCTCACGGACTCCTCGAGCCCGGACCCACTGGAGCTCCACGGCCGCGCCAGGATCAGCCTCGCGGGGGCTCCACGGACTCGCCTGGTCCGGCTCCGCGGACACTCCGGGCCGCACAGACACGCCAGCCTGTCCCGCCCCGTCCCGCCCCGCCCTGTCCCGCCGGGCCTCACCAGGCTGCCGTAAGCCATGACCAGCACCACGTTGACCCCCGAGAGCCAGTTGCTGCCGGCCCCCGCCATGCCCGGCCCGGCGCGGGGCCGCACAACATGGCGGCCACAGCACCGCCCTGCGCCCGCACCACGTGACCAGAGGGGGCCTCGATCACGTGACCCATACGGGGCCGCCGCAGCGCCCCCGCGCGCGTCACGTGCTCTGCGCGGGCAGCCCCGCCCCGCCCGGTCACGTGCTGGGGGCGGGGTCGGGGGAGTTGTCAGTGCGGGCGGACCCAGGTAAAGTTGCGGCGGCGGCGGTGGCGGCTCCGGTACCGCGCGGCCCCCGAACCCGCCCCCACCGGCTCCCGCCGCCGCCCCCTGCCTGCCCGACCTCGCCGCCTCCCACCCACCCGGCCTCGCTGCGTCCGGTGCCCCGGGGGCGGCTCTGAGTCCCGCCGCCGCTGCCGCTGGGCCCCGCGCGGCCTAGTGGGCCGGGTCGTAGCCGGGGGCTGGCGTAGTGCGCGGCCGCCGCAGGTGAGGCGGGCGGGCGGGCCGGGTGCGGGCGGGGGGGGTGAAATGGCGGCCGCGGCCATGAGGGCGGAAGCGGCCCGAACTCGCCCGCCTCTCCGCAGCGGGCCTGGCCTGGCGCCGCCGTGGGGGCTCCCGCCCGGCCCCGCCGGCGCCCTCCAGTTCGGTCCGGTCTGTCGCCCCATTGTGTGCCACGGACTGGGCCGCGGGGTCGGGCGGCTCCGACCCTGCCGCGCTCTCGGGGCCCGCCCGTCCCCGCCGCTGCCGGCGGTAACAATGGGAGCCGTGCTCCCGCCCTGCCGGGCTCCTTGCGGGCCGCCAGGCCCGCTGCTGCCGCTGCTCTTCGGTGGCGCCCCGGGGGCCGTGGCCGGGGTGGTTCCACTGCCCACGTGAAATTCCCGGGCAACAGCGGTTCGGGGGTCCTGGAGGAGCCCCGGCCCGCGAGTGCCGCCCCGGTCCACGTCCCTCCATCCCGGTCTGGGGGCTCTGCTTGTGTCCTCCGGCCCGGGAGACTCCCCAGCAAAGCGCTGCCCGTCGATTACCAAGTCGGGGTCTCTGGTGGCATATCCGGGAGCATCTCCCTAAAAGCTTGTGCTTTGCATACACGGGATGACTCGGTTTGCGGCCGCCATGTCTTTGCTCCGGGGAAAAACTTCTCACATTGATAATCCTCTTTTGGGTCCTTGTTCTGTTCTGCCCCATGTTGCAGGAAAAGGTTTGCCCTCTCTGGCCTTTTCCTTTGGGGCTTTGGAGCTTTTTTGCACATGTTAATTAAGCTTTGTCGGAATGGGATGAAAATACCATTTTCCTGTATTAACACATCAGGGAAACTGAGACTGGGATGTGCCAGGGCAAGCGGTAGCCAGCAGCTCTGGCACAGCCACGGGACCTACAGATCATGGTTCTGAAACTGTAACTTATCTAACGTTTCTAATAAAATGAACAGTTTGTTACATTTTTGTATCCCCTCGTTTTCTGGAGACTCCACACTTCACTTGTGTAGTTGAGACTCTCCTCTTTAGGCCTGGTGGGTAGGCAGTGGTGTGGCCTGAGAAGGAAAGGGGGTAGCAGCAAATATCTCATTTGATGCAGCATCTTTGACCTGAGGGTGTTGTAACCTGTAACTGTGAAACTTATTGTTTTCCCTAAGCCCTGTCCAGGTGCAGCACTGACCTGAAGTGTGAGTGCTGCTCCATTTAACCCTGGTGCTCCAGTGTGGACTGGTCACCACTCACTTTGGCTGGAGCTGCCCTTTTTTCCTCTTGGTGCATGTGTGCAGGTTTGCTCTTTCAAAAGAAGAGGTGAAATGCTTTTGGTGAGAAAATCTTTGACCTGGGAAACTTGCATGCAGCTGCAGGGCCAGCAGAGGCATTGGGACAGCCACGTTTTGCAGTTCAATGCTGCCAGTGAGCTGGGCTCAAGTTCCCCCACTGAGGAACAAGTTACCAGTAGCTGAGTCCTCTTTCCTCAGGGTAGCTGTGGGGTCTGCATGGGGACACCCCCTCACCTGACAGCCTCAGCAGAGTCAGGGCCTGGCTGAGGTTTGGATTGTAGATATTTTTCTTATGACTTTTTTGCATGTTAAAGGACAAGTGCTTGTGTTTCTGGTGGCAGTGATGCAGCTGGGCAGGGTGGAGCATGGCAGCTGCTGAACAATGCCTGGGCACTGCACAAGGTTCAGACTCTGTCTGCTGGACCTGTGGCCCAGGGATGTTGCAGGTTGGGTTCCTGCAGATGCACAGAATCACTTCCCTCTGGGCCTGCGGTTCTGCTGCCATCTTGGTTTAATATAACAAGCTGTTTGTGCATGAGACTTGGAACTGGAAGAAGGCAAAAATAAATATATGCCATGGGAAAGAAACATGCACAGAGGGGATGGCTGGGGATAGGAAGCTTTTTCTGCTCTGCCTTGGCAGAAGCCCAGGCTTGGTGCTCTTCCCCCATACCTCAGGGGCTCCTGGTGGCTGCACAGGTAGCTTGGATTGTTTCCTGATAAGGGACCTTGGCACTGTATAGCTGTAAAACTGTGGTGTTACATTGCCATGAGGCATGGGTGGCCATGAAGGGAGAAGTTTGGAGGTTTTATGGGGAGCTGCAGGAGCAATTGCACAGAAACTTGCCTACAGAGGAAGGCCAGGCGCTGGTGGGAGCAGGCGTGGGGGGTGTGTGTCCAGTGTAGAGGCATTGTTAGGGCCTCTCTGCTCTCAGAAGGATTTTTTACCCGGTTGAGTACTTGCAAACTCCAACAGAAGATTCCCCAGCTTTTCCTGGGCTATTTGCTAATGCTGCTTCTGAGCTCCCCTACTTGGCACACAGCATTTCTCTCTCTGTGCTGCCCTGCTCGTGTACAGCAGTGTTTTGGATGGGATCCTGCAGGTCTGATTGTCTTGCTAAGCTTTTCTGCCTGCTCCTATGCTCTGTCTGTGGCTCCTTCCCATGTCCCAGGTGTCTGCCTGGGGCACAGCAGCAGGTCCTGCTGCTTTGGGGTCTTATTGATGAAATACAAAAATGTGAACTGTGTGATTATTGAAATTTCAGGGGCTCAGAAGCTGTGAGTCCTGACAAGTGCTGTGGGATGTCTCTCATATCCTTTTTACCTGGAAGGCACTAGAGAGGATAAAACCTCTGTGCTAATCCCTTTCTAACACCCCCTGCCCTGAGGCCCAGTGTGAGGTTAGAAAACTCTGCTTGCTTTGGACACTCAAACTCTTCTTAGGACTTGTTGCCTCAAGCAGTTGTCTAACAGTGTTACTGGCTGTTATTCCTTGTAATTCCTTCTTGTTCACTTTTTTGGTATGTTTTTAATCTGGAATGCTAAGAAAAACTTAATTTTTCCAGTTTGGGGGAATCAATTAAATAAGCAAAAATAGGCAGGGGCTGCGAGGGCAGGTTTTCTTTAAAACAAAAATTCCACAGACCTGTAGCACCACTTATTGCTGGAGCATTTTTGCTTCCCCTGCCCTGCTTTGAAGGCAAGAAAGAAGGGAAAGTAGCTGATGTATCTGAGGCTCTGAGATGCTCTGTTCTCCAAGTGAAGTTTCTTTGAAGCTTTTATCAAGCATTCCTGCTCCAGTTGATGGCCACAGCCTCAGCTTGGGCTCATGGCAGATGTGTGCCCAGTCACACATGTGTTTCAACAAGAAGTTGTTAACCTCTTTCCCTCAAGTCCAGGGAATGGCTTCAAACTGAAGGAGAGTCAATCTAGATTACCTGAGAAAGAGGTTTTTTAAGATGAGGGTTGTGAGGCCCTGGCACAGGCTGCCCAGAGAAGCTGTGGCTGCCCCGTGCCTGGAAGTGTTCAAGGCCGGGTTGGATGGGGCTTGGAGCAACCTGGTCTAGTGGAAGGTGTCCCTGCCATGGCAGGGGGGGGTGGAACTGGATGAGCTTTAAGGTCCCTTCCAACCCAAACCAGTCTGTGAGTATGATTCTACTTCTGCTCCTGGGGCCTGATTGCTCCCACGTGGATGCAGGTGATGCACCATTTGGAACACTCTGCCATGGTATCTGGTGAGAAACTTCAGGAAGTACAAGTGGCTGTTTTGTGTTGGGAGCACATGGTGCTGGCTGCCTGGCTTGCTGTGGTTTTAGGGAGGTGGTGGGGAGGGTTGGGGTCTGCAGCAGTCATTTTGGCTCTGTTACCCATGTGATTGTTCAGTCTCAGTGCTGCCTTTTGTTTTTGGTATCTAACAGTCCGTTCTCTCTTCTCCCCTGACCCACCACAGAGTTCAACCTTGTAAATACTGTTATTTGTATATACTGTAAATGATGACATCGGTGGGCACTAACCGAGCCCGGGGGAGCTGGGAGCAGACACAGACACAGAGCCAGACGCAGCACAAGCAGCGGCCGCAGGTAAGGGCAGTGGCCATGGGAAGCAGGTACCTTGTAGGTGGAGACCTGGCACTCCTGCGGGGTCCGGTGCTAACAGCGGGGCCTGACGAACTCCCCGTGTGTCACAAGGTGCTGCTGCCAGAGCCAGGTTAATTGGGCAGCTGCTGACGCTGGGGTTTCCATGTCTGTGCTTCCAACTGGGAGCTGCTGCTGAGATTTGGTTTTACTTCCATTTGTCCATTCCTCACACACTTTAATGAATGCAAGAAGCCACCTGCAGTGAGTCTTGGTGGTCTGGTGGTGGTAAGATCTGCTCCAAAACAGATACGGTTTGGGTGGCTGCTGCTCATCTGGTGCCATGAGGCCATTCAGCAGTATATCCCTTTCTTCCAGACTCCTCTTTCTTCTTTTTCATCTCACTTTCCCTGAAGTTTTCCTTCTCTGACCCTTGTTTGTACCTTCTCTTTGCTATACTGATTCCTTTCCAGAGTTTCCAGAGAACTTGGGGTAGCAGAATGGCCTTTGGAGGACAGTTTGGAAAATTGCCACTCTGACTATGTGCTCTTTCTCTCTCTGATTTCTTTAGGCTACTGCAGAACAGATTCGACTTGCACAGATGATTTCGGACCACAATGATGCTGACTTTGAGGAGAAGGTGAAACAAGTGAGTGTGGAAAATTAAGGTGAACTCTGACAGAAAGGCGAGATCAATATTGGGAGTACTGTGAATGCTGGGGGCATGGGAGGGACATGTGGCTGCTCACCTGAATTTCCTTGGACTGGCTTCATAAAGTTGTATCATAGCATGGTTTGGGTCAGCAGAGATGTTATATCCAGTTCCACCCCTGTGCTATGGTGATATCTTCCACTATCCCAAGTTGTTCCAAGCTTTGTCCAATCTGGCCTTGAACACTTCCAGGGATGGGGCAGTCACAGCTGCTCTGGGCACCCTGTGCCAGGGCCTCGCGACTATCACAGGGAAAAATTCCTTCCCAACATCCCATCTAACCCTGCTCTCTGACAGTGTGAAGCCATTCCCCCTTGTCCTGGCACTCCAGGCCCTTGTCCAGAGTCCCTCTCCAGCTCTCCTGGAGCCTCTTTAGGCCCTGGAAGGGGCTCTAAGGTCACCCTGGAGCCTTTACTTCTCCAGGCTCAACACCCCCAGCTCTCCCAGCCTGTCTCCAGAGCAGAGGGGCTGCAGCCCCTGGATCATCTCCGTGGCTTCCTGTGGACTCACTCCAGCAGCTCCACGTCCTTCCTGTGCTGGGGCCCCAGAGCTGGAGGCAGCTCTGCAGGGGGGTCTCTCCAGAGCAGAGGGGTGGAATCCCCCTTCACATGCTGCCCACGCTGCTGGGGAGGAGCCTAGGACAGCATTGGCTTTCTGGGCCCCCAGTGCACATGGCCAGGTCATGTTAACTCACGCCCCCAAGTCCTCCTCAGGGCTGCTCTCCGTCCATTCTCTCCCAGCTTGTGTTTGTGTTTGGTGTTGCCTTGATGCAGGTGCAGCAACTTCTGTCTTGCTGAACTTTTAGTTTGTTTCTACAGGTAACAGTGTTATCTGAGAAAAGGAGTTTGTAGGTTGGGTCATGGTGAAACAATGGTAACTCAAAAATTCACACCCTCAGTCACTTCTTGTTGAGGAACATAATTAAGCTAAGAAGGCTGGGGAGATTCCCTAGCCCTTCAATTTTTTGTTGAAGGGTTTCTGGTTTGGGATTCAACTTGCTTGCCTCCTGAGACATCCATAGAAATTTTGGTGCCATCTTGGCTTGGAACATGCTGACCATGGTGTTGTCTTCTCTACAGCTGATCGACATCACAGGCAAGAACCAGGACGAGTGTGTGATTGCTCTGCATGACTGCAACGGAGATGTCAACAGAGCCATCAATGTGCTGCTGGAGGGCAATCCGGACACGGTAGGATTAGGTCCTGTAAATCTGGTGAGGCCTAGTTCAGTGTAACTGCATATTTGGAGGTGAGGCATCCAGTAATGTCAAGATAAGGAGAGCCACTATGACTGACTAGTTCCACAGGAGCATGCACAGTGTGACTGTCACCTGGCTGCTGAACGCTGCTCTCTGTGGGCTTGCACAGGCTGTGAGAATGGCCCTAGGCTTGAAGGAATAGAAGAGAAAATGCCCTAAGTAATTTCCTTTCTATTACTTTTGAATTCAAGCAGTTCAACAATAGTACAGTGGCATCTGTATGTGCTTTCACACCACTGAGTGTGAAGGAACTTACCTTTCCCCGTGAGGGCTGAGTGACCTGCACTGAAAGGCAGGTGTGTGTCAGCTGTGGTTCCTTTCTGTCAGAGTAACGTGGTTTTGTGTCTCTGGCCCTAAAGATTCACTTCTAAGTGCTGCACCGACTGGCTTCTGTGCTGCTGCCTATGCCATTGTTTCGAGGGCCTTTTTGCTGTTTGTTGTTGTGGAGTTGGGCTTGGCTGCTGTTTCTCATGCAGGTGCTTGTCTCAGGCAAGCTGAGGTCAGCCAAAGAATGAGAGTGCTTGTTTAGGAGGAACCTTCTGCCTGCGTGCAGGGCGTCATTCCTTTTGTGACAAAGACAGCAGAGATGCAAGTTCTGTTACAGCCCAAGAAAAAGCCTACAAATGTCAGATCCTTCCAAACCGCTGCTGATCTCACTTATCCTCCTGGCAGCCTGGTTTGGTTGGAGCCAACTCAACTCTGAGTTGAGGGTCTAAATATCATTTTAGAATATTATGCTTTAGCTCATTTTTTTTGCCTGTGATAAGCCCTGGGGGTATGTGGATGAGCTGGACATCTCAGACTATGTTTTGTGTATTGCAGCTGCTCCCCAGTGTCTGGTTCTCTGCTTGGTTTGGCTTCAGCCAAGTTGTGTACAACACACATATGTGTTCCTCCTTGTCTTTAAAAAGCCCCTTCCGTTGACAACTGAATAAAATAGCTTTTGGAAAATCCTTTTAGAAAAGAGAATGATAGGGATGTGCATTGCTGAGGCACAGCTCAGCCACAACTATATTCTCTTCCACATGTCTTGTGATCAGTGTCTTCTACTCAGAGGACAAACCCCTGCTATCACAGCAATTTAATTGCCTGGAGAAACACATTGCTCATGAGAGTAGCATCCAGGACAGTGTAGCAGCACCTCCTTTATTGGATCAGCAGCACGAGGTCCTGTAAGGTAGGGCCATGGAGAAGCAGGCAAGGGAGCTGGCGGAGGAAGTGCTGGGCTGCCACTGCTCCAGCCCGGTGGCCTTGCAGTCACTGAGTACAGGCAGCCCTTGCACAGCCATTGGTCAAGCACCTTGGAGCTGCTTCTGTCCTGGATCCAGTTTGTGCAGCAATCCCAGAAAGGGGATTTTCTTATAAGAAACAGAGCTGTTAATTGCTTGGGTGCTCTGATGCTGAAAGCAGCTTACCTGCTGAGCTAGTTAGTGGTAATGTACTGTATTTCAAACAGTAAAGGAGCAGGTATGATCTTAGCATTGGATTAGATTTGGTTAAAAAAATGTTTACTTGGAATACTATAATTTTAAAGTTTATTTCTGAGCCAGATACCTATGGAGAAAGACTTTGGAAGCCTTGGGTTTGATGGCAGTTTGTGCCACTATGTTGTTGAGGTTTTTGTCACTGTCCCTACATGCTGCCATTCAAACCCAGCTGTTGATTTGTCTGCCAGTTGTGTTTTCAGGTGATTGTCAATGACTTAAGACTATTTTTAATAGTTCCAACAGTGTGCAGCATCAGTTTAAGGGTATGAAACCACTGCAACTGTCAGAAAATACATGGGTGCAGGCCCACGGCAGTGAGCTGGAGGCATACTTAATATTTTGCAGTTGAACTTGCCTGTTGGATAAATTCTATGATGTTTCTCTCCATCTGAGCTGATGTTTAGGGGAGGGGTTTTGTTAATCACTTTGCATCTATGGGAAACTTACCCCAAATGTTGACTGCATATCACTGTGAAACATTTACCTGGGTTATTCTGAGAGCTCCTGGTGACCTGTGTGAAACGGCAGGCTTTTTTTCCCCTAAGCAAGGTAAATTTATCCATGCTTTGAACTCCAGAAGTATCATGCCCTCTCTATTGAAGAATTTTAGTAGATCTTTGCAGAAGTAGAATAACTCATCTCCTGTTACCTCAAACTGCATGCCAGTCAACTGTAGGAAAGCTTGGCTTGAAGGAAGATGATGTGCTGTGTGTAGGCTGATAGACTCCTTAAAAAAAAATTGGTCTGGAAACCATTTTTGCAGAGACCCCCATTACATTCTCTGTAGCATGTTTAAGTCTTTGTGTATTTGCACCTTTCATTGATCAAACTGTGATTAATTTCTTTCCCCTCTGCAAACCTTCAGCATTCCTGGGAAATGGTTGGGAAGAAGAAGGGTGTCTCAGGACAGAAGGAGAGTGGACAGACAGAACCCAGTGAAGAAAGCAAAGAAAACCGGGATCGGGAGCGGGATTTCAGCAGACGACGTGGTGGGCTGCCGAGGCGAGGGCGAGGTGCCACCCGTGGAAGAGAGTGTATGGACCTGCCCTTTATTAAACCCCAAACTCTCACCCCAAAGCACTCTGTGCTGCATAACAGCTGTCAGTAAAGCTTTTCAGGCAGACACATCTGTGAGGAAAACCATGTGTGTGTGGATCTGTTTAATGCTCCCCTGTGAGATGATTCTTTGGGTGATGCCCTCACTTAACCATCAGCTTAAATCAAAAGTTCAGGGAGCATGTGATGATGTGGTCCCCCACACAGCCACTGCATTTTGGTGTTTGAGGTCTGGTTTGAGTATCCCCCCTAAAGCAGGATGAGTCTTGAAATTGTCTTTGCATTGTTCTGTCTTTCAGTTCGGGGCCAGGAAAATGGACTAGATGGTGGTAAGAGTGGAGGATCTTCTGGAAGAGGCACGGAAAGAGGGAGGCGGGGACGTGGCCGAGGCCGAGGTACACACGGGATGTGAGGTCCAAGGGGGTGGGAGGAGAGGAATGACATCAGTGTGTCTATCTCCCATGAGGTTCCAAAGCCTCTTTTATGGGGGGAATTGCCAAACTGAAAGTATGCACTTGATGTTTCTGTTCTCAGGCTTACTTTTAGTGCCTACATGTTGCATTCCTATCCTAAAGATGCTAGAAACAGCACCTAGTTCTTGCATCCCATCTGCAGAGTTAGAAAAAAAATTGTGCTTTATTACAGAGGTGGGAAGTTAAAAAACTCAAGGTTGACTATTTTAGCAGGTGGGCCAATGGCTATTAGTAACAGAACCTGCATCCTCATCATTCTTGCACATGTACCTGAGCACCACCACTGGCTTGGGCTTTAAATACTTGGGGCAGAAATTAATCTTACCCCAAAATCTGCTGCTTAGGAATTGTAGCCAAGGTCACATACTGCAAAAATCAGAACCTGGGGTCCAGTACTTACAGCCAGCTGGAAAGCTCACCTGAGCCTGGAATGATGCATTGCTAATTGTGCTGCCAGCCAGCTGAGGTCACTCCCATACATGGAAAGATGTTCATGGCAATCCCATCAACCCAGGAAGATCCTCTCCACTTTCATATTCTGGGCATCAGAACTCTGTGTCTTGTTGAAGTGTTTCTTTCCCAGTGATGTAGAGCCAAGGGACTAGCAGTGTGTGTGTGTGTATTTACAGGTGGCTCTGGACGGCGAGGGGGAAGATTTTCTGCCCAAGGCATGGGGTAAGCTTCACTGACCCAAACCACAGCAAAAATATAAAAGTCTGTGCATGGATAGCAATGTTTGTGTCAGTCATTTCTGTTCCCATTTTCCTTTTTTTTGTTGTTGTTAATAAGGCCCAAACTGCATCATAGTAACTTAAATTTGGGATGGCTGGTGTAGCTGAAGCATCTCTCTGCTGAGAGAGCTGCCTTGTGAGATGTGTTATGGTCTGAATAAAATCAATTCCTTTCAAAATGCTTTGACAGAGTGAACTTTTCCATCCTCGTATTTCTTACAGAACTTTCAACCCAGCTGACTATGCCGAGCCGGCCAGCACGGATGAGAACTACGGGAATAGCAACAACAACACGTGGAACAACACTGGGAGCTTTGAGCCAGATGATGGCACAAGTAAGTGTCTTCACGTGTGTGTGTGCTGGTTTGTATTGAGTGGATTTTGCATCCATCCAGTTGCAATGAGGACATTCTAGGCAGGTCTTAGGCTCAGGGATGGAGGAACGGGTTGTTGGTTCAGAGATGGATTTCGGTGACCCTGACACTTTGCACATTGTAAATGGGAGCTGGATGACTGCTCCAGGTTGAGCTTGTGGGTCCTGTTGCCCAACAGAGGCACAGGAACACTCACCTCTATTTGTTTTCCTGTAGAAACCATGCTACTGTTTGGAAAAGTGTTTTTTGTAAACTGTAGTGTGATAAGCAGATCCCAGATCTCCCAGTGTTGGGTGCATCCTCCAGAGCATATTTCTTGGAGTCAGATGTATTGCTCTTGATTTTGATACTGGGAGCATTCTTTCTTTCATGGTCATCTTGCTCAAACCATGGTGGGATAGGACTTGGTTACAGAAACGAGCTGAAAGCAATTCTTCTTCCTTCCCTGTTTGAACCAAACGTGTTTGCTGGGTGATTCTGAACACTGCTTCCCCTGCACATTCTCCTGCATTGGCAAATTGTTGCTCTGGGTTTTGTTTCACGTACGCACAATATTGAGCCACAGGTGAACTCAGATTTTGCAGTGTGCTAATGGGACAGTCACAGTCCTTGACTGTAAGTGGCCTATTGGGAGGGGCTCATTAGTGGTTTTGTTGTCTTTTTTATGGAGCAAGCTTGCATCACTGCAAAGTCAAACTATTTTTCCACAATTACTGAATGTTGAAGTAAATAACACATCTTGGGTGTTAGAAGCATCCACACCTGTGTTAATGATGCTTTAGGCCACTTCCATACTTCTTGGTTTTGCTGAAAAACTGATAGGTTTGGAAAGAGAGAATTAAAGTCCCATAAACTGGGATACCTTTTACTTCATACTGTTAGTGTCAGGGAGAGGGGTGGGGATGGTTCGTTTGTGTTTTCATGGATTTTGTTTGGGTTTTGGGTTTTGTTTGGTTTTTTCCCTTCTGAAAACAGCTGTTGTGGAAGGAGGGTGTTCTTGTGAAACACCAGCAGACAGAGTGATCATCTTGGCAGCTGAGAAGGGGTTTTAAATACCAGAGGGAGTAGTGTGGGAATGTGTTAGGGGCAGTGGGGTGTGCTTGCCTCCTCAGAAAAAGGGATGAGAATGGACAAGCTCTGTGTGCTGGAAGTTTAACTGTCTAGTGGGAGCAGGTTTGTGCATGGATGGTTTTCTTTTTCCTGTGTTGGTGTTTGGTGGAATAAAGTGGGCTAGAGTGTGGTTAGGGGGAACTGAAGATTTTTCTAATGAACAGCTCAAATTTGCTCTAGTACTACAATACAGCTGTAAAGTTTATTATGCAATTCAACTGGTCACCTGTGTTGTGTGTGGTTGTTTTGTTTCCATTTTAGTAGCCACAGGCATCTCTTTAAATTAATAATATCCACAGGTACAATGTGACTGGTGTACATGGGGGCAATGAAACTCACCTTCACTTCTTTAAGTCAAAATTTCACCAGTTGTCTTTCTTTTCTTTTTTTTTTTTTTTTGTTTCAGGACTTGATTTCATTGGGGGTGAGGGGTCAAATTATCCCCGAAAATTTGACACTGCTCCTGGTACGATACATCCAGGTGCACTAACTGCCCCGGATACCTTTACTTTATAGCTTTTTTAAAAAAATCTGAAATATCTGTGGATATGTCATTCTTCTCTCTCTTAATTTGTTCATTTTAATATTTGACGTTTGTTCTGACTGTGCTTTTACTAACGCTGACACCTTGAATGTAAATTGGGAGAGGCTAACACCAATTCCTGTGGATTATGCAAATTTTAACTTCAGCCATTGCTTCTCAATGCCAGAGCAGCTCTGTGTCCGCTGCACAGAGTATCCCACCCGAGGGCAGGAAGTGTGAGGCAGCTCAGTCATATTCCTTTTGTCTCACATCCTGAAAGCTGTGACTTGCTGTTGTCCCTGTGCCATTCCCCTGGTCTCCCCGCTGTCCCTGCTTAGGGTCACAACACAGCTGCAAGGGCAGTTGGTCTGGCTGAACTCTCTCTGTGCTTTGCCTCCACTTATGGCTGCTGCTGGGTGAGCAGTGCCTAATGGCTGCTCTGGCTTGCTCAGGCTGCCTGGCTGCTCCTCTTTGCCTCCCTGCAGTTGGAGATGATGTTGGATTTTGAGATGACAGGGATGCTTGATGGCAAAGCTGCTCCGTGCCTGGCCACTTGGTTTCCTGCTCTTACACCATTATACCTTAGGAGGCCAAGAGATGCCCGTGAGATATCAGTTTGCCTTATCTCTATAGAATTCCATTGGTGTCCATAATAAGGCCAACATCGTGTTTTAGCTGTCTCCTCCATCTAACCTGAGATCTTGAAGTTGAGGCTAAGGGACCTTCTAGAAGAGCTTGCCACTTGACTCTTGAAGGAGGAGAAGTGTTGAGGCCGAGAGTGTTTCTTGCAAGGACCCAAAGGCAGGCAGACATGTGGAGTGCTTCTGCTGTGTTGGAGCATTTCCTGGTTCTCACCTCAGGGTTGTCAATCTTTAACTTCCCCAGGCAGCACAAGGCCATCTGCCCCAGCACTGCCATTGTGGTTTTGCTGCCCTTTGGCTTTGTTTGGATTAACATTCCTTCGAGGTGCAGAGTGGGGGCCTTTGGGTCTGTTGCCTTCCCAGTGCAGGGTGCCAAGCCTGGATCCAGTCCTTGAGAGGCTGGGGCTGTGGGAGGAGCAAGCTGAGTCTCTTGTCTCCCAGCTTAAAACTAAGAAAGAGCGTATTTGGGGAGGGATGTGGAAAACTTGGAGACACAAGGGGATTTTTTTTTCCTTAACCACATTCATATTTGCATGTTGTTGGCTTAATTTTATTTTCTCCTCTTTTTTTTTTTTTTTTTTTTGCTTTGAGGAGCTTAAAGACCAGCAGCTCTTTGAAGGGCTTTCTGAAAGCAGAGAGGAAGGCTTCCTGTTCAGAAGACCATCCTTCTGAAATGGTGTTAGAAGGCTCAGGGTATTGCTTGTGTTGCAGCTCTCCCCTTCAAAAGAGCTTGATGGAGAGTGATGCAGTTGCTTTCTTTAAAAAAAAAAAAAAACTTCCCATGCTGTGCTAGTTGGGAGCTTTCTGGAGAGTTCCTGGTGAATACCTGGTTATACATTGCAGGTCTTTGATTCTCCATCTGCCCCTTTGTGTGTAGGGAGCTCGAGCTGTGCTGAGTCAGTGCCCAGTATTTGAGGAGTAGACTTGCTGGGAAAGCCCTGTCAATGGCTGCTCTTCATCTGCAGGGTTTCCTCCTGCTTTTAGTGCTGCTTTGCTTTTCTTCTTATTTTCCCCAAACAAACAAGACTTAAGAGTCCTATGCTGTGTTCCTGCATGCACAAACTCTTCTTGGGGCAGCTCTCCTGTCTTCCTGCTCTCTGGGCCAGCTGCAGGTACATTCAGCTCCTACTTCACCTCTTGGGTAAGGCTTGGACTAGAATGATCCTCCTGATCCATGGAAATCTGGAAAGCGGCCTTCCCACTACTGCTGTGAGGGCACCAAAAATCTAAGGATTGGGGAAATTCAGGTTTCTAAACTGCAGATGTGTTTTGCATTGAACGTGTTGATGGTTCTGGCTGTGGAGGAAGGGGTAGTGTGCCTTAAGACTCCTGGTGTTCTGGCAAGTGATATTGTATTAATATCTGTATTTCAAACTTGAATATATAAAAAAGTAAATCCTGGGAGACTTCTTGAATTGGCCCAACTAGTCAAACAAAACAAAAAAGTAATGAAAAAAGAATAATTCACTGATAGTTATTTCATGCACTAAATCCCCCAGTTCTAGACAAGTGGTTGTTTAAATACACACTTAAAGTCTATATGGGGAGATCTGTGTCCTGCAGAAGAACTCAGAATGCTCTCCTTCCCCACGTGCTGTGTTTTATGCTGTAAAAGAGCTGATACCAACTTGTTCCATCCAGTAAGTGTCTTTAGGATTAACCCTGTAGGCACTCTCAAATTTCATTGATCTGGTTTGTGTGGACTGAAAACAAGCTGCACAAAATGGGGCTGACTTTATGCTCTGAGATTTTTGGGGATGTGAAAGCTCCTGCTCTCTTCCCAAACCAAATTTTAGTTGTTAAATGGAGTCTGAAACTAGCACATAATATTCAAAATACAGAGGTTAAACTGTGATGGAAACGAGGGCTGGAACAAGTTGAAAATGCAGCCAGGCAAAACTCTTACTTTCTGGTAAATTTTGCTCGCTTAAATTGCGCTGTGTTGGATTGCAGCTGGGGTTTTTCCCAGTTTTTTCCTTGGTACTTCAAGCTGCACACTTTGAGCATATCTCTGAAGCTGGTCACAGAAAATGCAGGAACTGCTTAGTCCCTTAAATTTTCTTTTCTGAATCCCATTTGCCTTTGCACAGGAGGTTCTGGTGGGCTGAGGTTTCAAGACTTTTTTTGTCAGGGGAAAGATGAATCATGGGAATGGCTCAGTTATCCTTAAGTTTTATAGAAACTTGAGGTTTACCTGGGTGGTGAGATCCTGTGCCAGAGCTGGCAGGAGGCCCATGAGGGAGGTGCTCTGTCCGAGCTGCTGGGGTAACACTGACTGCTTGCGGGTGCACAAACCTACAGCTACTGCAGTACAAGGGGAAGTCAGGAAAGTGGCACAAGGAGGCTGGGGACGATGCTGGGACTTCCTTGCAGAGCCCAGCTCCCCTTTTGGGTGTTGGGAGGGTGTGCATTGCCCTATCTGCCAACCCAGTGGTCCCTCTTTTTCAGCCCAGCCTGCGCCAGCAAGGCAGAGGCAATCCCATCACGGTACTGTGACCATAAAGCCTGGGTTGAGGTTGACTGCTTTAACTTGTCTGATTGGCAAATAGAAGTCCTCCTGGCTGCCTGCAAAGCTCCCTAGTGCTCCCCCAGCTGTTGGAGGTAGAGCTTTGATGCATGCATAACTTCTGTACCTGTTGTTGTCCTTGTAGGTGCATGGAGGGCAGCGACAGAAGAATGGGGCACGGAGGACTGGAATGAAGATGTAGGTATTTTCCAAGCCCATCTCCTCTGTGCATCTGCCAGCATCTGCATCTGCTGTCCTGTCTGTACACACAGAGCTGCCAGGGCAGCTCAAAGCCCATCCTCCCCAAACTGTGGACAGAACCCCAGCCAGGCTTCCCAGCTCTGGAAGCTATGATGAATAAGTAATTGTCCCAGGTTCTGCAGGATATGTGTAATAGAGCTTGTCATAGGAGCCCAAGACAAGAAGAGATCTCCTGGGCCATTGAGGCTGATCCTCTCATTTCCTGTAACTGCAAGATGGAATTCTTCCAAAAATTGGCCTGACTCCACACAGGACTCTTGCTCCACTCCTCTGGTGGAATGGCAGTTGGGGAAGGTTTGCCTTTGATCACACGAGCAGCAATTTCATGGTTTCATGTACATCATGTGCCTCTGCTGGTCTTTGTGATTTGGATGGAAAAGAAGCTCTTGACTTTACCTTCTGACATGCTCTTTGGTGTGTCTCATCACTTTGTGTTCTCTACCTGATGTCTCCTTCAGGGGAGAATGGGCACTGTTAGCACCTCCTGTTAATGCCTATCTATAAGTTCCTTCTGAAATGGGCTTCAGTCTCTCCAAATCAAGGAAGGACTTCTGTTCCTGCAGATGGGAGCAGGGTTGGGCTTTTTTAGTAAGATTGTTAGTTTTGCGTGCTCATTTTGGCTCAGCCCACAGAATGGGCAAGCATGGTAAGCATTTGCTTTCCAGGCACCACCTGAGGGAAGCACTACTGCTGTGTTTGGAGATAGGAGCAGCTTTTCTTTGTTCAGTCAGGTCTCTGCTAAAAGGGAGCCTCTGAGAGCATTTCTTCCCTTCAGTGTGTGTGAGGTGCTCCCAGGAGTTCTGGATTTACTTTCTAAACTCTGGCAGTTCAGTTTGTGGCAGCTCCTCAGTCTGGAATAGAAGCTGTTCATGTTCAGATATGTTCCAAGCCAAATCACAGGTCGTCACTAACCCTGCACCAGTATTTGAGCAATGTTATTTTCCCTTCCACAGCTGAAGTAGATCCAAGTGAGCCCAGATCACTGGAAGCTTAGCTATGGGTCCAAAGTTTCTCCTTGGCTTTGCTACCAGTGCTTGCACCTACCTGTGCAGGGGCTTTTGCAGGTCTGTGCTGCATGCCATTGACTCAGAGCAACAGCCCAAAGTCCCAGCAGTCTTAGGGGATTTGTGGACTATGGGAAATTTGTAGAAGGATTTGAGAGGGTTTTTTTTCACTGGCAGGTGATTTGTGCGCTTGCCTGAGAAGAAATAAATGAAATAGAAGCTGATTCTGATGGGAGCCAAATGCTAGAGAAGTTTCAGTCTAAGCACTTGAATTTCTTGAGTTTTTCTGTGGCTCTTTGTCTCAAATGTTCATGTGCTTTGTGTCATAGGCACTGTTATGAGGTGCTGTTCTCACTTTTGGATTCTTTTTTCCTTTTTTATCTTTCAGCTGTCAGAGACAAAGATCTTCACAGCCTCCAATGTGTCTTCAGTGCCTCTGCCTGCTGAGAATGTGACAATCACTGCTGGACAAAGGTGAGAGCCAATGGTCATGCTGTTTACCTGGGAAAAGTAGCTCATGAGTCTTGGAGCAATTTGCCATCTTCAAGTAAACCTTACTAGCTAGCTAAAATGCAGCAGCTCTGAATGAGATGAGATGGGGTGGATTTAAGTGGAAGGGTTGACTTAGGGGTTTTTGGGTCTTAATCCTGGATTAGATTTTCCTAGGCTCTATTGCTGGTTCTTCAGGTTTGGGGGCATTTTGCTGTGTTAAATTAATGTAGAACGTGGTTTAAAATCAAAGGCCATGCGGAGTCTTGCTTGGTCAGTCTGTCTTTGAGGTTGCTGCTGGCAGGTTTGAGTTAATGTTCTGCAGATTCCTTCAATTTGTAAAGTAAAAGCTGTGAGGCTGGAGGGGGAATACTGTTCTAGTGGAAGTGGGAGCTTCTGGTAACCTCAGTGGGTCTTTGTCTACCCAGAATTGATCTCGCAGTCCTGCTAGGAAAGACACCCTCTTCCATGGAGAATGAGTCAACAAACCTGGAGTCATCCCAGACTCCTTCCCTGGCACAGCCCCTGGTGTTCAGCAATTCTAAGCAGAGTGCTCTAACCCAGCCTCCTTCTGGAAACTCCTTCTCTCACCACAGCATGGTAAGGAGATGCTGGTTCTGCCAGTGGGTGTTTGGCTGAGGTTGCTTATCCCCTGTTGTTCTGTCTGTTTGGGTAATACAGGAAATAAAGTCCTGACACTTGCTCCCTGCTTGGGGCTGGTAGAGCCAAATAATTTGCTAGTCTGCTTTAAAAGCAGTGGCCTGAAGTTCATTGTTCAATTTGAAATAATTGGGATAATTCCTCCCCTGCTGCCCTTGTCAGATTTGCAAAACACACTTCTTTCCTGCTTAAAGGAAAGGAAAAGCTCTTTTGGTCCAGGGCTTGCAGTTCCAACAATTTGAGAAACAGAACTGGTTGGGAACTGGTGTGGTATGGAATGCTGGCATCCACTGACAGGAGAAGGAAGGAGACACTGAGTCAGAGTCAGGGATGGGCATAGACCTGGGCAGATGCTGCTTTGTGTAACTTTAGCAGAAAGAAATAAAAATTGTTTACTTAATGGTGAGATAGTTGAGGAAAGATTTTCATATTAACTATAAAGGCAAGATCTCCTGGTGTTTCTCTTCTAGTGTAATTGAATGCATGAGAATAATTTAGTACATTTTTTTAAGATGCTGTCTGTTAATTTCCCTTGTCATCCTCTGTGGCACTGTACCATGGCATGGGTTGGGCAAGAGATGAGCATACCTGTGCTCACACACAGTGGAGGCTGGGAAAGAAACATGAGCCCTTCGTGCCAGCAGCGTGTGTGTGTGTTCAGAGCTCAAGAGTGTTAAGCTGAGGCACCCAGTGAGAAGCAGCAGGGTACAGTGTGTTTGGGCTTATGCAAGGGATGTACCTGTCCTCTGAGCCCAAGCCATGGGACATGCTGACTTTATCTCCTTGCTGAAATTGCAGGTGAGCATGTTGGGGAAAGGGTTTGGAGATGTCGGGGAGGCCAAAGGCAGCAGTACTACAGGGTCACAGTTCCTGGAGCAGTTCAAGACAGCCCAGGCACTGGCTCAGCTGGCAGCTCAGCACACCCAGCCTGCTGGGAGCACCACTGCTGCTTCCTGGGACATGGGATCCACCACACAGACCTCGTCTCTGGTGCAGTACGGTAAGGAAAAGCAGCGCGGCTCCCCAGAGGGGAGGGAGTGTGTTCTCCCAGAACTGCAGGGCACGCTGTGGGCAGCGGTGGGAGGGGTTCAGCAGAGGGTCTGTTCACAACCAATTTAGCTGAGCTGAAAAAATTAAAAGAGCCGTGGGTGAGACTAAAATGTAATAGTGTGTGTGAGGCTCTCCTTGTTCCTTTTATACTTGAAACAGTTGAATCTGTCATTCCAGACAGTTTCAGGGCCAGGGATCTGGTGTTCCTGAGCCTCTCAGAGTGTGCAGAACTAATTCCTGGTGTAAAGCTGTGCCAGAAAAAGGTCTGAAAGGGCACCTCTGGAGAATAGCTCCCATATACAAACTCTTGTCAGTCTCCTCTCCCTGCTGAACTCATATTATCTTTTAAGGGAATTTGCTGGTCAATGCCAGGAAGTAACTCTATCTCTGGGCTGGCATGAGGGAATAAATAGGGGTTGAGAGGCACTTTTCAGATGAGAAGCTGAGTTTTGCTGTGGTTGTGTGCTAGTGTCACTTCCTTCAGCTTGTGCTTGTTATAGGGAAATGGCTCTGGTTCAAATCTTGGCTCTGGTTCAAATCTAAGCTGAAGAAAAACTGAGCCCTGTCCTAGTGGCAGTCAGTGTTGGCAGCTTCTGATCTTCTCAGACAAGAAGCCTCAGAGCAGAGTCACAGAGAATAGGGGCTGCTTTTGAATGAACTGTGGAAAGGCTTTGTCGGAGGAGGAAGGTGGTGCAAATACCTGAGGGTAGGCAGCCCCAAGCAGTGATGTTGCTTGGAGATACCTAGTTCCCTGCAGGGGAAGGAGAAGGCAATGGAATGCTGGAATGTTAACAGGGAGGGGAAGGAAGTGGCCTGCAGGACTGACATGCAGTGTCTCCACACGAGGGACTCTGAAGTCCAGCTTTTCTTGTGGACGTACGTCATGCAAACTGGCTTTGTCCTGTAGAATTGGTGGAATAAACTGAGGGAAGAAGGGCTTAAAGAGGCTTGGCATTGATGGTGGTGAGAGCATGAGGCTGGGAGCAGAGATGCTGAAGTTCTCTGCTCTCTAACAGACACAGGATGAAACATAGAGGGAAAGGATTTCTTTTTCTTGATAAGTGTCAGGACTTGATTTATTTTTAAGGAAACAAACCCTGCTAACTCACCTCTGTCTTGTCCCACAGATCTCAAGAACCCAACAGATTCTTCCGTGCATAGTCCCTTCACCAAGCGTCAGGGCTTCACATCAACTTCAACCATGATAGAAGTGTTCATGCAGGAGAAGCAGCCTGTGGTGACTGCCTCCACAACCACGCCGGCACCCCCATCCTCACCGCTGCCCAGCAAAACCAACCCAGTTCCCCAGATGTCCCCAGGGTCCTCGGACAACCAGTCCTCAAGTCCCCAGCCAGCACAGCAGAAGCTCAAGCAGCAAAAGAAAAAAGCATCGTTAACATCAAAGGTGCAGACCAATGGTGGGGAAGCAGGCATCAGATTGTGTTAGAGCTGCAGAAACAGCCATTTGGGCTGCTGAGGGAAGGTCTGGCCTTGGCCTTCCTGCTCTTAGCACTGGGTGTTTGTGGGGGTGATGGAGTTGTGTGCCTGCCTGGGTTGAACAGGGTAATTCAGAGGCTGCAAGCCTGTAACTGCCTTTGTGTGCTGGGAAACGTGGGTGCTGAAGTCATTCTCTGGGCTAATCACTGGGAATGACTGACCCGTTCTGTTGTTCCTGTGTCCCTTGCAGATTCCCGCACTTGCGGTGGAAATGCCTGGCTCCTCGGATATCTCAGGGCTAAACCTGCAGTTTGGGGCGTTACAGTTTGGTTCAGAGCCTGTTCTTGCCGAGTACGAATCGACGCCCACAACCAGCGCCGCCGTTAGCCAGTCTCAGAGCAGCCTCTACACCAGCTCGGCCAGGTGAGGACCAGCAACAGATTAATCCACGCAGGCAGCTTTGGAAGGTCGCTGGTCCTGTGGACTTGAGTTGTCCTGCATACTAGTAGACCCTTTCTGACTGTGCTTTGGTCACAAAGGGGGGACAATGTATGCAACAGCAAAGCACAAGTTGCCAGCAGACTCATCGGGCAGCTCTGTGCCTCTTTGGCCTGCGGTACCTTGCACAGAAAGCAGTTTTCCTGCTGCCCTTAAACTGTGTTGTTGGAAACACAGGAAGGGGATCCCCAGCACAACTGCTCCATGTCTCTGGTGAACAGATTCTGAGTGGTTTGTCCTTCTTTTTGCCTGGCAAACTGGGACACAGTGGGGTAGGTGTACCTACGGTGATGGTGCTTTGTCAAAGCGAAGCGTTTGCCTTCTGTTGGGCTGACCCTTAGTAACTGGCCAGTCCCTTGAGTGCTGGGACCTGAGTGGTGGCAGCTCATGAAGTGTTGCCTAAGGCACAGCAGTGTGTGAGGCAAGGCTGGATGTCCATGGTTGGGCTAGCCTTGCTCTCTGGGCATATTTCTTGGCTTGGCTGCTTCATGTGGTGCCTTTATACTGATGCTTGGGGCTTTTTATCTTGAGTATTTGAAGTGAAGAGCCCAGTCTGGGTCGGCAGTTTACAGCAGGGCTGTTTTGGAGGAAAATGGAGGAACCCTTTTTTTTTTTTTTATTTACCTTTTGTAGTGAATCTTCATCCACAATTTCGTCCAATCAAAGCCAGGAGTCTGGTTACCAGAGTGGCACAATACAGACAGCAACATTTACCTCCCAGAACAGTGCTCAGGGACCACTGTACGAACAGAGATCCACCCAGACGAGGCGATACCCAAATTCTATCTCCTCCTCGCCCCAGAAAGATCTGACCCAGGCTAAGGTAAGAGAACAGCTTTGCTCACCCATTTTGCTGAGTGAGCCTAATGTGTGAAGTGTCTCAGGGGAAGCTGAGTGGCTTATCAAATGGTTCTGTGATCCTCCAGCCTCACTGTGTAGCTCATGGGCCCTCAAGAGAGCTCTCTTCTGGCTGCCCCCAGCTGTGTTTCATGCCTGGACCTGGGCCACTGGGGTTAACAGCAGTCAAGTTGATTGCAGGGCATGTGTTGTGTCACACAGTTACCCTGCTAGAGAGGGGTGTGCAGACAAAGAATTGTTTTGTCTTAAGTATTTGGTTCTTGAATGCTGCACACCAGTTCAGTAACATCAGGTTTGGCTAATGAACTGGGATTGAGAATGTTGAGGCAGTCTAACTACCAGCAGCAGAGAAGCTTCTTGTACTGATTTCTCTAATATACACTTGGGGACCGTGCTGGCATGGGGCTACACCTTGGGACTGGCCCCAGCACAGTCTGGTGACACATGTTGGTAGCAGGATCTTTTCATAACTATGGATGGATGTGGGAGAGAGGTGACATTAGCTCTGCCTCTGGAAATGTGCAGCTGTAATGCCCAGTACTCCTTTTTTCTCTTCTTCCTCAGAATGGTTTCAGTTCTGTACAACCCACGCCATTACAAACCACACAGGCTGTTGAAGGTAAGAGTCTTGCAAGTACAGCAGGTGTCCTGCACCTCTTGTTCTGCTCATGTTCTCTGCTTTGAAGGAGAAGCTTTATCTGTGCTGATAGCAAGTCCTTTCCTTGCTGGACTAATTGCTGCCACTCAGTTTATTTGCTTCCCTCAAAACATTCAGCTTTCTGCTGATGGATGCTTGAGATCCTTGAAGGGTCACCTATGACAGTAATTTACTGTGTTTTGAGCGTGGAAGGCACCTCATCTGTAGGTCGTGAAGCTCTTTGCAGAGCTGATGGTAGTGTTGGGGTAAAGTGAGATGTAGAACACAATCATAAGTGTATAACTGGTTGGCAGCAGTGAGGGAAGCCCCAGATCTCCCAGCTCCTCTAGCTGAGCACTTGCTGATCCTTGCCCTTGTGTCACCCTCTGGAAATTGCCAGTAGCTGCCCTTAACCCAGAGCTTTTTTCTCAGGTGCTACAGGCCCTGCAGTGAAATCCGATTCCCCCTCTGCTCCCAGTATTGCACCTCTCAACGATGGGGTGTCTGCATCGTCCTTGCTGACAACAGCCAGCCAACACTCAACAGCTCTGAGCAGCCTGAGCCACAGTGAGGAGCTTCCCAGTACAACCACTGCCCAGCTCAGCAGGTGAGTGAGTGGAGGGAGTGGATTTCTGAAGAAGCAGAACTAGAAGCAGGAATCAATATCAGAGTCTGTCTCATGCAATGAGGAAGACTAAGATGACTCATCCAGTTTGAGAAGATGGGAAATGGGATGATGTTGACTCTCTCACCTTGGTTTGACAACCTTTTATTTCTTTTCCTGCAGTGCATTACCCACCCAGCAGAACAGTCTGTCCTCATCCACATCCTCTGGGCGAACATCAACTTCAACTCTTCTGGTGAGTCTGGGTATGCTCTTGCACTGTGTACCACATTTCTGCTCGACTTGGCAGGATCTGCTGGGGTGCCTGACCTTGGGGCTGTGGTGGTGATGGGAGCTGCCAGGCTGCTGGCTGTCCTGCTGGAGTTTGGGTGCTGTGTGGAGAGAGAGGACAGGGGGTTATGTCAGAACACTCACTGTGCATCTGTGGCTCAAGGCTGTTGATACTCTGCCTGTTTCTGACTGAGCAGTGCCTTCTTTTGAGCCTGTAGTAGCCCTTGAAGGTGCTGCAGTCACAACCACATTTGGAGCAAACTGGTAGTTGATGCATTGTAACCAAACATCTCTACTGCTGGAGTTCTTGCAGTACAGTTCCTGGGTATCAGCTTCTACAGCAGAGTAAATATTCCTGCTGCAAATGTGGTGTCAAGCCCTGCTCCCCTCATCAGACAGATGTGTTGGGATGTAACCACGAGAGAGGCTTGTAAGCATTGGGGGTTGGCTACTGTCAGGAGTTTGGACTTAAGCCAGGTTCACTGCAGAAACTTCCAGATGCAGCCAGAGCTGCACAATGTTCTGCGTAGAGTGTCCTGTGGTACCTTGGTTCCATCTGCCTGGTCCCCTGACTCTCCTCCCTTCCTTCCCTAGCACACAAGTGTGGAGAGTGAAGCAAGCCTCCATTCTTCTGCTAGTACTTTCTCCACCTCCTCCAGCACGGTGTCAGCAGCCCCACCAGCTGTCAGCGTTTCATCCAGCCTCAGCAGTGTCAGCAGCCTGGGCCTCAGCCTCAGCAGCAACTCCACCGTGACGGCCTCGACTCGCAGCTCCGTTGCAACCACGTCAGGTACTTTCCTGGGTACTGCTGTACTGAAGGAGGGTGTGAGGGCTAAGAGAGTGAGCTTTTGCTGTTTGCTTCACTGTGGAGCTTTTCTTTTCTCTTCCTTTTTCAGGAAAAGCCCCTCCCAATCTCCCTCCTGGAGTCCCACCGTTGTTGCCTAATCCATACATCATGGCTCCAGGGTTGCTACATGCCTATCCGGTGAGTGGAACTTTGCAGTGGTATCATGCCACCAGGTCCCTCCTGTCTCCCTCTGCAGCAGGGAGGGATGTAGCATCGTGGAGAAAGCAAAAACTGTGACATAGCCTAGCAGGGCTGCCTTGCTGTTTTTTCCATGATACCCATGTGCCCATGGGGGTAAATGTGTTGTGATCACCCCAGAGCAGAATCTGTGTGCCTGTTCTCTGTAGCCTCTCCAGCCTTTGAGGAGCAGCAGCCCTTGGGCAGAGCACAGTGTGTGGAAGCACAGAGCTATGTTAGAAATGTGATGTGACAAAGGGCAAAGAGTCAGGGCAAGGATAGCAATGGCCACAAAGCCTAGAGGTGTGTGTCACACCCTCTCCTGAAGGCGAGGACAGATTTTAGTCTTGGGATGATTTCCAGAAAAAAACTGCTGGCTGGCTTTGTGGTCTGGAGCACTTTCCTTTGAACAACTCACACAAACTTCTGGCAGCATCAACCTGCGTAGAGACTCTGGCTGCCTGCACCTGGTGGCTCATGTGGCTGTTGACCAGCTACTTCTGGTTTTCTCTCACTTTTATCTAAATGTTTAATCTAAAATTAGTTGTCATTATCTACTCCATGTCCCTAATGTCATCTCTGGCTCTTTTTCTAGCCACAGGTGTATGGATATGATGACTTGCAAATGCTCCAGACAAGATTCCCATTGGTGAGTACTGCAGAGTGACAGGACACACCACTTCCACTGGTGCTGCTTGGGTAGACAGGTCAGCTGTGGGCAGTCCTGAAGAGCTGGCAGAATGGGGTGCTGAGTGGATGCACCTCTCCGTAGCAGCAGTGAGGAGTTAATCAGTTGTTCCTTGGCACGTGGGGAGCGTGAGTTACTCATACAGCAGCATTCCTTGTGGAGCCAAGGAGCATGAGTTACAGCAGCAGCACTGTTATGAAGATTCACCTCTGATCCATGACTGAGCCAATGAGTAAATACCTAATGAGAATGGGCTTTATTTAGCAATAGGATGTCTCCAATTTCTTGTGAAGCAGGGGCCAGGGGGAAGGTCCAGGCAGTTTAAGGACTGCATACCAGTAGACCTTATCTGGTTCTTCTCATAGCCAGATGAGGGGGATGGTACATGCTACAAAAACCTGGGGCTGCTGTAGGTTATGATCAGCCTGGATGTGGCTGGTATCTTGCAGCTGCAGTACAGAAATTCCTCTCTCTCAGAAGATACTGCCTTGTACTTTGGACAGAGCTGATAAAATGTATTTTCCTTTTGGTTTTATTCATCAGGATTACTACAGCATCCCATTCCCTACACCTACCACACCACTGACTGGAAGAGATGGCAGCCTGAGCAGCAATCCATATTCTGGTAGGGAAAAAGATTGTTCTGATTCCCATCCCATCAGGGTTTGTGCTGCTTCTACTAGTGTCCTGGTCTTTGTCCACTGGAGCGACATCTGCACTGTGCCTCCTGCACTGCTTTTGGTTTGGAGCATGCTTCTCACAGCTAAATTCTTGCCTTCCCTTTGGGCATCTGGTTGTGTCAAGGTCTGATACTGGGAAGAGGTGGGCAAAGTAGGAGTTAATGGGGCAGTTGGAAAGGGAGCGAGGAAGGGCTGAAAGGTTCTGCAAGGCCTACAACTGGGGAACTGCTTTCCAGGTGGTTGTGAGGCAGGTGGTAAGCAGTGCTTCTCAAGTACTGAGAGTGAAAATACAAAGAAACACAAAATATGGAGAAATTACTCTTTTTTTTCTATGGGACAATCTCATGGAGAAAGCAAGTGAGAAATTTGGGACCTGTCAAACTCAACCCAAGAGCCCAGTGGGTGCATGATCTCTCACTGACCTTGGCAGGTGTGTTAATGCACTGCCAATCCCCAGTGGGCAGTGACTGTGCTGAGCTTTCACAGGCTTTAGGAATTGTTGCACTTTGAGGTTTGCTCTTTTTCCAGCACCACTTCTCCTCAACTTTGGCAGGAGCTGGTTTGTGTGGAAGTGCTTTTGCCCAGCTGAGGCTGAAATGACAAGCTCAGAGCATGGCACTATGTGAACTCTGAATTGGAGAGTGTTTGCATGGAAGAGCCAAGCAGGTGCTCATCCAGATCAGCACAGGGAGCTTCCCCCAGCCCTGCAGCCAAGCCCTGCACAGCCCAGGCAGGGATCTGGATTGTGTTCAGTCCTGCTGCTGGTGCATGGAGAAGGATGAGGGAGAGCTCTAGCATCAGGCTCTGCTGGCAGGTTTATCCAGTGCCAGATTTGGGCTTAGCTACTGTGTATTCCTTTGCCTCTGTAGTCCTGTTAGGACCAAGGAGCAATTAACAGTTTTGCCTTATCAGTGTACAAAGGTCTGAGCGTTCCTGAGGGCCACAGTCCTTGGCAGTGGCAGGAGGTGTGGGGGGAAGGTGAAGTCACTGCTTATCAAAAGACTGGGTCACCTTTGGGCTGTGTTGGAACGGGCCAGGATCTAGCATCTGTTCTTCACTCTCCTTTCACCTCCTCTGTTGCAGGTGACTTAACAAAATTTGGCCGAGGTGATGCCTCTTCTCCTGCTCCTGCAACAACTCTGGCACAGCCTCAGCAGAGCCAGACCCAGACTCACCACACCACGCAGCAGACGTTCCTGAACCCGGCGCTGCCTCCCGGCTACAGTTACACCAGTCTGCCATACTACACAGGGGTACCAGGGCTCCCCAGCACCTTCCAGTATGGGCCCGCCGTGTTCCCTGTGAGTTTCCCAGAGGCAAGGAGTGGGATTTGGGCAGAAGGGTGTCACAGCAAAGCTCCTCCTCACTCTGTTCCTCTCTGTTCTGTAGGTTGCTCCTACCTCTTCCAAGCAGCATGGTGTGAATGTCAGCGTCAATGCATCAGCAACCCCTTTCCAGCAGCCCAGTGGCTATGGCTCTCATGGGTACAGTACTGGTAAGAGACCCACAAGAGCACCTTCCACAGCAGCAGGGCTTGCTCCCAGTCTTACTGGCTGTGATAGGGAGTGCTGTCTTACAGCAGTAATAGAGGAAAATGCCAGGGGTGCCACTCCCAAGTAGTTTATTATCCTTAGGCCCAGGATTGTTCTGCATCCAGGTCTGGAGCAGGTTTGGGGGTTATAGATCACTTCATGCCCTCCTCTGTGTCCCACAGTCAGCTGTCTGGGCCCTTGGACCCCTATCAGAAGCTTAAGCTGCTGAATTGTTCGGTTTTGTTTGGGTTTTTTAACTGCCTATACAGCAATTGTTCTGGATTTGAACTTGTTTCCCCCCAGTGTTTGGCAGACACTTTCTAGGGAAGTGTCCTTGATTCAAAGGTACAGGAAGGTCACAAACCTGCCACCTGTCTTGGTACTTGGTTGGTGTGTGGCTGACTTACTCAGGGCTGCATTTGGCTCCCTCTTCCAGCCTTTAAATTCCTCTTGTCCCTTTTTTCACTGCATTAGAGCCCTTCAAGATACTGTTTTTCCTTTGCAAAGATATTTCAGCTTTCACCTGATGCTGAGTCCTTCAGACTGCTTTCATTTGAGCACTTTTTCCAGGCATTAAATGATGGCTGAGGTGTCCTCTGGTCCACCCTCTTTTACAGACAGCTGACACCCTGTGGGGCTTGTGTTGTCAGTCACTGCACCAGCCATCCCAGCCCACAGCTGAGTTGCCTTTACATGCAATTGGCTGTTTTACACACAAGAAGCTTTTGGGCTGTTCTTGCTGCTGTGCCACACGCTGTGGCTTTGTTTCCCTGTCTGTCCACTGTGTTCCCCAGCTCTCCTCAGAGCTGCTGTTTTCCATGTGTTTCTCTGGATGGCAGCCAGCCCTTCAGCTGGTTTCTAGAAGCATTTTGAAACAGTGTATGTCCAGATCAAAATAACTTATATGGGTGCTTTGCATGCGGTCATGCCAGGGCCTGGCTGCCCAGGCCAATCTGTCTGCTGACCTCTGACCACTGGAGCTCTCCACCAGGTCCTGCTGGTGTTGGCAGCAAGCAGCTTCTGCTGGCCCAGTGGCTGCTGCCTAACACCCACCTCTCCCTTCTCCCCAGGTGTATCCGTGACATCCAGTAATACAGGCGTGCCGGATATCTCGGGCTCTGTCTACTCCAAAACTCAGGTTAGTGTCTGTGAGTGGGCAGGAGTGCATTGCTGGGGAAGAGAAGCCAAGCTCTGAGACAGCCTCCCTGGGCAATGAGGTCTCTTCCCCTTGCATCAGTCAGCCTGGAGAAGAGAAATGCTTGACTTTTCCCAGCTTAGAGCAATTCCAAGTCCAGAAAGAGCCATAGGAAGAGACTCTGTCCTTTCTCTGTAGCACATGCTGACTCCGGGCCTGTGATGTGTAGAGATGGGGAGGGGCACACTGCCAGCCTGGCTCCTAGCCCTTATTCTGCCATTGGCATCTCCTTCTTAGCAATCCTTCGAGAAGCAGGGATTTCACACTGGAACCCCAGCAGCCTCCTTCAACCTGCCTTCGGCGCTGGGCAGCGGCGGCCCTATCAACCCTGCAACAGCGGCGGCATACCCCCCCACCCCCTTCATGCACATCCTGACCCCGCATCAGCAGCCTCACTCGCAGATCCTCCACCACCACCTGCAGCAGGACGGGCAGGTAAGCGATGCCCCTGGTGCCTGAGCCCCTTGCTGGGGTATCTCCTAGGGCTCTTGCTCCCCCTTTACTCCCCTGGTCCCCCTCTCCCTCCCTGCCTCCCTCCCTCATGCTCTGCAGCGGACACACGCAGTGACATGCACATGCTCACACCTGCACATACACACAGGGCTGGTAAGAGGACGAGGTGAGAAGGAAGGCCTGGGGTGCGCTCTGCCAGGGTGGGTACTCCGCACAACCCCCCTGCTGCTGGGCTGCACCAGGTATGGCCAGGTAGTGCCCCCTCATGCAGACACATCTGGGGCACCCTGACCTCCGCCATCCTCAGAGGGGCAGCTCTGCAGGTCAGCACCAAAGGGGTTACTCGCCATAGCCACGACCCTGCAGGAGCTTTCAGGTCTAACCATGGATTTCTATTGTCATAGTTTGTCCCTTTATTTTACATATCCTGGTACTGCAACAGCTTCCATATTTGCAGATGATACTGTGCTGCCAACGCCAGCAGGAAGATCAGGTAATGAACTCTCTGAAAATGCATTGCACTTGCCCTGGGGTCTGCCCCGCCCCTAAGGCTCCCCAGGATCACATCGCCCCTTCCTTCTGCCCCGTGGCCCCGCGAGGCGAGGAGAGAGGCCCTCAGTCAGTATGTGCACACACACACCCACGTGCAGACACAACCCGCACCCACCCTTCCCTGTCTCCCCCCTCCCTGCTGCTCGGCGGCCGGCGCGAGCTGTCCGTGGGCCTGTGCGCTGCTGGCCTGGAGGAAGGTGCGGAGCCCAGGGAGGGTGCTGGGGCTGCTGGGGCACGGGCGGTGCAGCTGTGCACTGCCAGAGGCAGCCCCTGCCCCAGCGCCGGGGAGCTCAGCTGGGCTGAGCCAGATTGGCGGCTGCCAAGGAGCTGTTGTCCAAAGTGTCTTCTTCTGGGGCCGAGGCGTGCCAGCATTACCCTGTGGAGTAGGCTGGGGGTGGTTCCCCTGCACTCACCACCTGCTTCTCCTTCTGCCCTTTCCCACAGAGCGGCTCCGGGCAGCGCAGCCAAGGTAGCTCCATCCCCCAGAAATCCCAGGCCAACAAGTCTGCCTACAACAGCTACAGCTGGGGCGCCAACTGAGGCCTGGGCCCCTCGCCACCACTTGCTTCCGGAAGAGAATCCCAGCGAACCCCGATGATGACGAAGGATCCCAGGGAGGAGAGAGCCCTGCGGTGGGGAGCACCCGGGCCCCCAGCCCCAGCAGGGCCCCGCAGGGCAGGCTGCAGGCACCTCTGCGTTGTCTGTCTTCAGCCACTTTCCTGTTGTATGTAATATAGAATTTGTATTTTTTCTTTTTTTTTTTTTCCCCTTTTTTTTTTTTTTCTCTCTCTGCATTCAGATCTGAACCGTTTGCCGTAGGGGCCTTTTTTGGTTTTTACTCCTTTCTATCCCCTCTCCCATCCTGCTGCCCCAGAACCTCTCAGATCCAAAGGAGTGGAAGCTGCGAGTCGCCTACAGCAAACCCCCTTATTATTAGGATTAAGACCAGTAATTGATATGAGCAGCATTGTAAGATTAATTAGTTGAAGTGTTTTTTTTGTACCGTGTTCTAAATTTAATGGATAAATGTGTCTTGTATATAAAAACAAAAACCCCATGCTGTCCTCTAGTTCTCTCATTTCTCCCCCCCCCGCCAGGGGGGGCCCCCCCCCGATATTTTATGTTCTCCATCTATGTCCCTCCATCCTCACGGGCCCAGAGTGCAGGTCCTGCCCTGCTTGCACGCTGTAAGTATCTTCTGCTTTTGGGTTGGGGATTTTTTTTCTTTTTTTTTCTTTTTTTCTTTTTTTTTTTGTTGTTTGTTTGTTTTGGTTTTTTTTTTTGTTTTGTTTTGTTTTGTTTTGGTTTTGATTTGATTTGATTTGTGGGTTTTTGTTTGTTTGGTTTGGGTTTTTGTTTGTTTTGTTTTGGGTTTTTTCTATGCAGTCCAGATCTTGTATTTTTCAGTTCTACCTGATCCCTTCAGCTGCAGCCCCAAGTGGGGATTTACTGAAGAGAATAAAGATCACAAAGTGATGTGTGTATTTTTTCCACCTTCTCAGCCTCGTTCCCTATTTTTGGTGCAGGGGGTGGGAGGCCCTGGGCACTGGGGGCAGTGCTTCCCCCTCCCCCCCAGCGTCTGGCTGATGTTTTTGTGCCCTCCTGTTGTGGATTTTTCCTTTGCCTAGCTGCAGCAGTGGGCGGCAGGATGCCAGTGCACAGATAATGCCACTATCCTACCCCTCCCTTCCCTGAGACCCTCACCCTTCATTTCTACCTCGTACTGTGCTTTGCCTGATGTCCCCACTAGTCTGGTGCTGCTGGTCCTCCTTTTGGAGGTTGAGGGGTGCTCCCCAGCCCCCTCTTCCCCCCGAGCTCAGCGGGACAGGCGGGAGGGAGGGCAGTGGGGCCGCTGGTGCGGCTGGAAGCGCTGCCTGTCCCCGCAGCGCCTGCTCAGCTGCCCTTGACCCTGTGCTTCCCCTCAGCCTCCTCGCTGCAAGGTACGGGGCTGCGGCTTTGGGGAGCCCCTGCGGCCCTGGGGGGCGGAGTTGGAGCCCTCCGGTGTTGTGGGGGCTGGGGGGGGGGGGAGCGGCAGGGCTGCGCGGGCCTCAGAGAGCCCAGCTGGGGGCCAGAGCCGGGCTGCTGCATGGAGCCCGCTCCCCGCCAGCCCTCCCGCCCTGGTTCCGGCAGCACCCACCCCCCACGGGGGCCCCGGGACACAGGCCCCGGGTAGCGCGGGCACGGGGCCCGTACGGTCGGACGGGGCGGGCTCCGGCCCTCGGGGGGCACGGGCCGGGCCCCGCTGCCTCGCGACACCCGGCGGCGCTTTGCGGCCGCGGCGCTTTGCGGCAGCGCGGCCCGGGCGCGGCGGCGGGACGGGGGAGCGGGGTCCGGCGGGGCCGGGAGCGGGATGAGCTTCTACGACGCGTTTCGCGGCTTCTTCGGCTTCCCGGGGCGCTGCAGGTACCGGGACCCTGCCTGGCCCGGCCCCTGGGTCCCCCCGGCCCCGCCCGCACAGACCCTGTCCCTCTTTCAACCCCCCGGCCCCCAGTTGCCCCCCCGGCACCGGCCCGCTTCCCGGTTGCTCCGAGCTGTCCGGGTGTCTCAGTGCCGCGGTCCCGCAGACCACGAGACCCGCTGTTCGGCGGCGCGGCGTGGGACGAGGAGGAGGAGGATGGCGGCCCATCCATGTCGCAGCCCCCCCAGGACTTCGGCTTCGGATTCAGTCCTGGCTCGCCCCGCGGCGCCTTCGAGGAGCTGTTCCGGGACATGGGCGAGCTCCTGGGCGTCTTCGGGGGGTTCTGGGCCGATCCCCAGCAGCCTTTCGGTGGGTGCGGGAAGGGCTCAACGAGACGCTTGGGGCCGCTCAGAGCCCCTCGGCCTGACCGACCCCCTTCTGCTGCCCAGAGTCCGCCCTGCCCGGCCCCGATGGAGGCAGCGCGGGGCGACCGCTGCGGGACTCGATGCTGAAGCACCCGGAGAGCGCCCCTGCCAGCGCGGCCCCGGGGAGCTCCGGGAGCGCTGGCGATCTGGCCCGGCCATGGAGACCCTTCTTAGGGGTGGGTGAGGGGTCTGGGGTCTGCCTCCCGCAGGCGCAACAGTGGTAGCCAGCTCTGTGCTGTTGCGGTGCTGCCCCAGTGTGGCTCTTTGCCTCCCGTCGCTGGCGTCAGTGGTGCGTGGTTTTGTCTTGCAGCTGGAAGATGCTCACCGGGCTCCTCCTGGCCTCAAGGAAGATCAAGGTGGGTGCTGGGGCTGGGGGGTCTCTGCCCTCGCTGCTCCACCACCTGTGCTGCCACAGGCTCTGGGGCACATCCCCATGCTGCAGCCACCATCTCACATCTTCCCACAGACCTGGACTCCCAGGTCTCCTCCGTGGGGCTGGGGACCATCCTGAGACCCAACGAGCCCAAGTCCCACTCTTACTTCCAGAGTGTCTCTGTCACCAAAGTGACTCTCCCTGATGGGGTGAGTGTCTCTGCAGGTGCAGCAGGGCTTTGGGAGACCTGGGGACACGGTCCCCGTGGCCGGGGAGTGTCTCAGGGCCTGGCACTCTGCACAGGCGGTAGAGGAGCGCCGCACTGTGCAGGACAGCCAGGGCCGCCGGGAGACAACAGTGACGCGCCGGAGGGGGGACCAGGCCTTCATCACCACCACCAAGGAGGATGGGCACAACAAGGACTATCGGGAGGACGTGGTCAACATGGATGACCGTGAGTGAGGTTTGGGGGGGACGCAAGGAGTGGACGGGGGCTCAACTGATGGAGTTCTCCATGCCCTCCCAGAGGAGCTGGCACAGTTCGCTGGCACGTGGCCGCAGCAAGACGAGCTTCATGCTCCCAACCTGAGTGACCCCTCGTCTGCGCTGGGCAGCTTCTTCCGACGCTGGTTCTCGAGCTGGTAGCTGTGCCCAGTCCTGACTGAGCAGCCCATATGTGCGACAGGTGCAGGCTGGGGGGACGCTGGACTTGCCAGGGCCGTCAGAGCAGGCAGTGGGCAGCAGCCTCTTCTCACCACCTGTTTTTGTTGTAGATGGGTCAGATCCTGCTGGGAAGTGGTGCCTGGGCTGGAGGCTGCCTACCCTCTGCAGTGCTGCGGAGCCACCGGGACCCCTGTGGGGGCCAAGTGTATGTGTGTACAGAGCAATAAAGTCTATTTATGCTGAACGGTGACCTGCCATGCTCCTTCAGACTGGAATCTCATGGGTTTGGAGGCAGATTCCCCCTGGCCACCAGGACGTCTCTGGGGGACTGCCTCAGGGGTGCAGGTGGTTGCTGGGTTCCTGTGCCTGCACTGCTCCCTTCTTACCTCCCTCTCCCATTTCATTGCCCGATGCTGTGCTAATGCCTCCCCTGGGCCACTCGAGCGCCTGGCCCAGCCCAGAGACCTTTCCAGGGCCTCTTTATTAGTGTTGACTGCAGCTGTGGCTTGGGTAGGGATGGGGCAGGGATAAACGGGATTCCTGGCCAGGAAATACCTGTGCCTACTCACCTGAGTGAGGTCTTAGCTCCTCATGGCCACTTGGGGATCAGGGTGCTCCCACCAGGCCTGGCCCTACTGAGGTGCCTTCTTACCTCCCTCTCCCATTTCATTGCCCGATGCTGTGCTAATGCCTCCCCTGGGCCACTCGAGCGCCTGGCCCAGCCCAGAGACCTTTCCAGGGCCTCTTTATTAGTGTTGACTGCAGCTGTGGCTTGGGTAGGGATGGGGCAGGGATAAACGGGATTCCTGGCCAGGAAATACCTGTGCCTACTCACCTGAGTGAGGTCTTAGCTCCTCATGGCCACTTGGGGATCAGGGTGCTCCCACCAGGCCTGGCCCTACTGAGGTGCAGCATCATCACGAAGTGTCCCTGGCCCCACACAGGACTCTGTTCCCTGCCAGGCGTCTCCCTTGGTGCAGCCCTGATTGGTTTAAAGTCTGCACGTTATCATGCACCTGGCTCTGGGGCTCATAAAACCTGCTGCAAATGAGATACCTACACCACCCTCACTGCTGCCGCTGCTGTCACTGCTGCTGTCACCACTGCAGTCACCACTGCCCCTTACCAGTCAGCACTTATGGGCACCACTTCTTTCTTGTCAAGGGCCCGGGCTCTGCTCCGCGTCCGGAATCAGCTGGTGCGGGAATGCCTGGCTGAGCTGCTGTCCACCTTCGTGCTCATTGTAAGCAGGGCACGTGGGTGGGCCGGGGCTGATGGGGGGGCCGTGTGGGTGGGACAGGGCTGACGGTGGGGTGGTGGCAGACGCCAGGGGTCCCAGGGCTCTGCTGCTTGCCCCTTGGAGTTGGAGGGGTTTGGGGCTGCCCCACACTCAAATGTGCAACTCAGCACTGCCTGTCCTCCCACTTGGACCCTGTTCCCACAGCATGGTCTGCCCTGTGCCATGGCTCTGGTGCAATTAGGGTGTGGTGGTGGGCAGTGTGTGCCTCCGAGCAGGCAAAGGCTGGTGCTCTGGTGCTGTTCTTAGCATTTGGGCTGCATCCCATGATAGCAAATGGTGTCCCTGTGGCTGTGTCGTGGCACCTCTTCCCCACCACCTCCCCACAGAAGCACTTTACTTAATTGCTTATAAGTTGGTTGCTTTGCCATCAAAACCATAAGTGAGAGCAGTAACCACCTCCCTGCCAGTCCCTGTCTGGTGTCCCAAGTACTGAGGAACAAAACCATGGGGGTAGCACAAGCATAGCCCTCGCCTTGCTGCCCTGCAGTATCAGCAATGGGAGGTTCTCAGCACAGGTCCACCAGGGCTAAGGTGTGGCTACATCCCTCTTCTACAGATAATCACCCTGAGCGGTGCTGCACAGAAGATCACCAGCTTTGAGATGAAGGGGAACCTCCTCACCAGCTACCTGGCAGGCGCCCTGGCCGTCATGGCAGGCATCTACATAGCAGGAGGAATCTCTGGTGAGACAGAGGAAGGGGTCCCAGCTCTTGCTATCCCCTGGCACCGAGTCCCCCAGGACCCTCCACTCCCAGCCCTTCTCCCTACTCCATTGCAGGGGCCCACATGAACCCGGCGTTCTCCTTTGCCATGTGCCTGATGGAGCAGTTTCCCTGGTGGAAGTTTCCCATCTTTATGTTTGTGCAGACCTTGGCATCTTTCCTATCTGCTGGAGCTGTTTACATCCTCTACTATGGTATGGGGGAGCAGCATTGGGCAAGGGAACCCCATGGTGATGCTGGGCTGGCCAGGCTCATGGACATGCTCTGCCTCTGTCCCCCAGATGCCATCTGGCACTACAGCAACGGGACGCTTACTGTCTCTGGCCCCCGAGAAACTGCCTCCATCTTTGCCACCTACCCAGCTGACTACGTCTCCATCGCCAATGGCTTCTTGGACCAGGTGGGTGCCACTGTCAGCTCCCTCAGCCCCCTCCAATTGTGCCAGTCCCCATGGTGCTGAGCTGCTGCGTTGTCCCTGCAGGTGATTGGCACAGGGGTGCTGATTGTGGTCATCATGGGCATCATGGACACCCGCAACAAGGCTGTCCCCAAGGGCCTGGAACCAGTGGTCGTGGCTCTGTTGGTGCTCTCCATTGAGTCTTCCATGGGGTCCAACTGTGGTTGCCCCCTGAACCCTGCACGGGACATCGGGCCCCGGCTCTTCACCTATGTGGCAGGTTGGGGCCCGGAGGTCTTCAGGTGGGTAGAGGGAAGGGGGTGAGGTGGGGATGGCAGGGATGATCCCCAGGCCACTCTGTCCCGTCCTCAGCAGGGGCAATGGGTGGTGGTGGGTGCCACTGGTAGCACCACTGCTGGGGGCCGCCGTGGGCGCATTCCTGTACCAGCTCTTTGTGGCTTTCCACTACCCGGAGGAGGACAGCGACGTCCTGACAGAGCAGGGCTCCATCGTTCTAGTCAACACCACCATCGACCCAGACACTGGGATGTTGCCCAAGGAGAAGGACACTGGGGGGACAGTGCCTGCCGGGTATCCCCCACCACCATGTGCCAGCAGCACAGTCTCCCCCACAGTCCCTAACACACCATTAAAAAAGTCTTGAGGGCACGGGGTGTCTTGTCTATGGATTTGGGGGTGCAGGGATATGGTGAAGACCGTGGCCTCCAGCCCCCCAGGGAGAAGGCCGGCCAGGCTGCAGGGGCACCCTCGCCTGGGGAGCACGTGCTGCTAGTGTGGGGGTGCCCCGCTGGGATCTGGGGCTGTCCCCGGGGTCCCGGGACTGCCCCCTGGCAACCCCGGGACTGCCCCCTGGCAACCCCTGGGACTGTCTCCGGCCCCCCCAGGAGTCCCCCGGGAGGCCCTGGGGCTGTCTCTGGCTCCCCAGGACTCACACGGCCCCCCGGGACCTCCTGGAGCCGCCCCGCTGGCTGGGACGCGCCGGGGGTTGTAGTCCGGGCCAGCCCCGGGGCCGCGCTCCGTCGCTTCCCCGCGCCCCCACCTCACTTCCGCCGCCGACCGGCGCCGCCGCGGCCATGGGGAGCTGAGGCGGCGGCAGAGGCAGCGGCCCCGGCCCGGCCCGGCCCGGCCGCCCGCCCGCTCCCCATGGGCTGCGGGGCCGCGGGACATGGAGCGGTGCGCGGCCCGCCGGGCCCCAGGTAAGCGGGGCCGCCGTGGGCCCGGGCGGGTCCGGTCGGGCCCCGGTGCGGCCGTTGCCCCAGTAACGCGGCTGGGCGGGGCGGGAGCGCCCGGGCCGGGCCGGCTGCGGCAGCTCGGGCCGGGGCCGGAGCCGGGGCCGTGCCCCGGGAGATGTCCGAGAAGTGGCAGCGGGTCCGCGATCCCGGCGGGGCGGGCACGGCGGGGGAGCAGAAATGGGGGCCTGAGGGTACAGAGATGGGGGTGCAGCGGTGCAGCTGAGCAGGGCTGGGGGTTTGGGGGGCAGAATTTAGGGGGTTGGGAACTGGGGATCCAGGAGTGCAGCTAAGCAGGGCTGAGGGAGCAGAGATGTGATGGGGGGATGCAGGGGTGGAAGGGTCTGGTGACCTCGGGGTGCCGGGCTGGGGGAGCAGATAAGCCAGACGCGAGATGTGGAATCTGGGGCTCTGGGAGTACAGGTAAGAAGGGCTGGCAGTTCAGTTTTTGGGGGGTCTGGGTATGCAGAATTTGGGGCCTGGAGGTACAGTTAAGCAAGGCTGGGGTTCTAGGTGTGCAGGAGTACAGGTCCTAGCATGGGGGAGCACAGGGCCACATGACACAGCTGGGGAGACTCCCTGTTCCCTGCATTCTGGGATTCTGGGACTAGCTTGGCTCTCAGGATGCAGAGGAGATTGGGGTGTCAGAGTTCAGGGTCTTGGGGTTCTCCATCTGCAGATGTAGGGAGTGTTGGGGTGCATGGGGGTGACAGGGTGCTGTGTTGCAGAGGAGGAGCGTCGAGTGCGAGCCAACGCGCGGGAGTACAATGAGAAGTTCCAGTACGCAGTGAGTGAGGGGGGACTGAACCCCCTCCCGGGGGTCCTTGGGCAGGTTTGGGGGGCTGGGGCCTGAATCACCCATGCGTCAGTAGCTGGGGGCATTACAGAATAGTGTTTGTCTCTGAGAAAATGGTGCTGATGACATTACAGCCAATATAGCTGTGGGGCTGGGGGGGGGGCACAGTGCACTCTTTGTGGGAGATTCAGCCCCCCATCCTTGGCCAAGGCCTAGAACCTGCTGGCTCTGCCCAGATCCCAGCCTGGTCCCACATCCCGATGTGGTTCATGGGTCAGCTTCTGAAGGTGCCAGGGGAGGGCAGTGCTTACCTTGACCTCCCCCCACGTTGGAGGTTATCCCTGGCTGTTCCAGAGCTGGCTGCAGAGAGGGGAGCAGGGGGTCTGGGTTGGGGTCACCCTTGTGGGGGCCAGGTGCTGCTGCTGGAGGAGGCTGGTCCCAGGGTACTGGCTGGTGACTGAGACTGAGGAATTAGCTTCCCAAGGAAGCTGCCAGGGGTAGCACAGGAGCAGGAGCCTGACCCCCCAAAAGAGCATGGTGAGCCACAGCCCCTGCCCTCTAGAGTGATCTTGGTGAGCTATGGGGCCTCGGCAGCCTGTAAACCCCCTTCTTGCCCCATCTGTCTCCAGAGCAACTGCATCAAGACCTCCAAGTACAACATCGTCACCTTCTTGCCTGTCAACCTCTTTGAGCAGTTCCAGGAAGTGGCCAACACCTATTTCCTTTTCCTCCTCATCCTGCAGGTGAGTGCAGTCCTTCCCTGCCTGGGAATCCAGGAGGGCTCCAAAGTGGGGAGGTTTGGCACCCTTGAGCAGGGGCAGCACGGGCCTGGCTGGTTCCCCTGTAATTCCTGTTCCCTGTCTCCAGCTGATTCCTCAGATCTCTTCGCTCTCCTGGTTTACCACCATCGTGCCTTTGGTTCTTGTCTTAACCATCACAGCTGTCAAAGATGCCACCGATGACTATGTGAGTGGTTCTGCCTGTGCCCCTCTGCCCGCTGGGCAGGGGGTTGGGATGCTGTGCAGGGGTGCGGTGTCCAGGGCCATGGCATTTGAGATGGCAGGGGGACGCAGGACCCCATCGCTGACACTGCTGTCTCTTCCCCCTGCTCCCAGTTCCGCCATAAAAGTGACAACCAGGTGAACAACCGGCAGTCTCAGGTCCTGATCGGTGGAGTGTGAGTGTCACGGGCACAGAGCAGTGGAGAAGGGGCCAGGGACCCTGCGGGACGTGGCACAGGGCAGTGGGCAGGGCAGGGCTCCTGCCTGACTACAGTCCGCTGTTCCTCTACAGCCTTCGGCAGGAGCAGTGGATGAATGTCTGTGTCGGAGACATCATCAAGTTGGAGAACAACCAGTTTGTGGCGGTGAGTGCAGCCCTGAGACGAGTATGGTTCCAGCTGGGTGGGTGGCACACAGGGACCATGGAATGGTGTGGTGCCACTCCCGCTTTGCTTTCGTGCTCCTCCATCACTTCCCAGGGTGGGGACATTAGGGACTTCTCAACCTCGAAGTTGCATTTAGTTTGGAGAGTTGGAGCCCTGTTGAAGCCATGTTTTGAACTCTGAGGATCTGGGCACTTGGAGCAATGGTGGCTAGGCTCAGGTGCAAAGGGCTCATGGGGTTAGGGACAGCCTTTGCAGGTGCTCCAGGGAGTTCCAAGGACATCCAAGGGCCAGGAGCTTCCCTGGGGAAGGCATTGGGAAGCCCCAATGTTGGCACAAACCTTCACAAGTCTCTCCCAGCAGGCTGACCTCCTCCTCCTCTCCAGCAGCGAACCCCATGGGTTATGCTACATAGAGACTGCAGAGCTGGATGGGTAGGTGCCCCCACTCAGCTTGAGGAGCCAGGGAAGGCAGGAGGGTGGGAGCTGCTGGGCAGCACCTGCGAAGGCCCTCCCTGCCAGGCTGTGTCTAACCCACACGTGGTGCCTTCTTGCCTGCAGAGAGACCAACATGAAGGTGCGACAGGCCATCCCTGTCACCGCGGAGCTGGGGGACACCAGCAAGCTGGCTCGCTTTGACGGTGAGTGCCTGCGACCAGCCCTCTGCCACGGGGCAGCCTCCACGTTCCTTCCTCCGTCACCCTGGCTGGACCAGGACCAGCCACGTGGCATTGTCATTCTGCGGCTCGAAGCGGATCTCTGGGGAGCCAGGGATGGTGCTGGAAGCTTTAGGATGGAGCTGGCCATATGGAGAAGGCAAGTCCCAGCTGAGCCGTACTGTGCACCCAGGTGAGGTGATCTGTGAACCCCCCAACAACAAGCTGGACAAGTTTGGTGGGACGCTGTACTGGAAGGAGAACAAGTACCCCCTGAGCAACCAGAACATGCTGCTGCGGGGCTGCGTCCTGCGCAACACTGAGTGGTGCTTTGGCCTCGTCATCTTCGCAGGTGGGCTGAGGAAGCAGCTGCTACTGTGCTGCACAGAGGGGAGGGAAAGACACCCCCTGATGCCTTCCCACTCCCCAGGGCCCGACACAAAACTGATGCAGAACAGCGGCCGGACCAAATTTAAGCGGACAAGCATCGACCGGCTCATGAACACACTGGTGCTCTGGGTATGCAGAAGGGAGATCATAGGAGCCCCGGCTCTGACCCAGTTGGGGCTCTGATGTACTGTCCTGTCCCCAGATCTTTGGGTTCCTGGTGTGCATGGGAGTGATCCTGGCCATTGGCAATGCCATCTGGGAGCATGAGGTGGGCATCTGCTTCCAGATCTACTTGCCCTGGGACGAGGGGGTGCACAGTGCCTTCTTCTCTGGCTTCCTCTCCTTCTGGTCCTACATCATCATCCTCAACACTGTGGTGCCCATCTCGCTCTATGTGAGGTAGGGCAGGGGGCAGAGGGGCTGGGCAGGGGGTGTATGAGAAATTAGGGGTGCCCTCTGGGGAGGGGAGACAGGGATGGAGATCCACAGGCAGAACGGTGTGTTGGGTGGGGGTGGGCTGCTCTCTTGGTGACTGGCCATGTCTGCCTTCAGGAACGCCCCGAGGCCTGAGGACCCCATGGGTCTCTCAGGGCACCCCCGGCTGTGTCTGTCTGGCTGCTCGTCTCTCCCTGCTCTGGCTGCACGCTGGCTATTTTGCTCTGCCCTCCTACAGCTCCCAGGCTCCTGCACTGTCCCATTCTCTCTCTCTTTTAATTTCTCTCTCTTTTCGTTCCCCAGCATGGGTTCTGTCACCCTTAGCCCCGAGGTAAGAATGTGTCACCCCCACCCCTCCCACTAGTTCATTGCTGTCTGCCCTGGGGACTGGGGAGGGGGTTCAGGGTGTGTAGGTGTGTGAGATGCCTAGGGAGCCCCATGGGCTGCCCCCTGGGTGCCTTGCCTCGGTCCCCAGCCCTGGCTTAGCGGTGGCTGTCAGCAGGAATGGGTTGCAGGCCAGCCCCGGGGAAGGGTGTGGGAGCTAGCAAACAGTGGGGGACACCCGGGGTGCTGGAGTGGCCAGGGCACTGAGGGTCTGGGGTGGGCATGTCAGGCAGAGCATGCTGCCCTGCCCCAGTGACAACCAGCCATCCTCCCTGCAGCGTGGAGGTGATCCGGCTTGGGCACAGCTACTTCATCAACTGGGACAAGAAGATGTACTGTGCCAAGCGCCAGACGCCAGCTGAAGCCCGCACCACCACCCTCAATGAGGAGCTGGGGCAGGTGGAGTACATCTTCTCTGACAAGACTGGCACCCTCACCCAGAATATCATGGTCTTCAGCAAGTGCTCTGTGAATGGGCACAGCTACGGTGAGTGCCAGCTGCCAGAGCCAGGCTGGGGCTGCCCACAGAGTGGGGGTGCACTGGCTCCCCGCCTCTGGGGCAGTCAGGGGACAAGGGGGCTTAGCTGGAGCATTGTGGGGTAGCAGCAGTTGCCACGGTGTTGGGTCTCTGTCGTGGTTAACTCCATACCCTGTTTTCCAGGTGATGTGCAAGACATGCTGGGTCACAAGGCAGAGCTGGGAGAGGTAAGGGTGCTGTCAGTTTGGTGCCTGCCCACGCCAAGTGCCGCAGGGGAGTAACCCCATCTTTGCCCCTTCCAGAGGCCAGAGCCAGTCAACTTCTCCTTCAACCCACTGGCGGACCCACGGTTCCAGTTCTGGGACCCCAGCCTGCTGGAAGCCGTCAAGCTGGGAGACCTCCATGTGCATGAGTTCTTCCGCCTGCTCTCGCTCTGTCACACCGTCATGTCCGAGGAGAAGAGTGAAGGTGGGCGTGGGGCAGGATCTGTCCCTGTGGGTCACACGACACTGTCACTGACCCCCATGCTGTCCGCAGGGGAGTTGTTGTACAAGGCACAGTCCCCGGATGAGGGAGCGCTGGTCACGGCTGCCAGAAACTTTGGCTTTGTGTTCCGGTCCCGCACGCCCAAGACCATCACGGTGCATGAGCTGGGTCAAGCCATCACCTACCAGCTGCTGGCCATCCTGGACTTCAACAACATCCGCAAGCGCATGTCCGTCATCGGTAAGGTCCTGGGCATGCTACGGGCTCTGGGGCTGGGAAGGCCGTGTGGGGCTGCAGCATGGGGCTCGTTGTGGTGTGTTGGGGGACCAGTCCAAGGCTGGTGGGGTTGTGACTGTGGAGGCATTGGCAGGTTGATGCCTGGGGGTCAGAGTGGGACCTGCTCCTGCACCCCTGAGCCAGGCATCTTGTCCCCTCCTCCCCACAGTCCGCAGCCCTGAGGGCAAGATCCGGCTGTACTGCAAAGGCGCTGACACCATCCTGCTGGAGCGGCTGCATCCCGTCAACCAGGACCTGACCAACATCACCACCGACCACCTCAATGTGCGTGGGACAGGGTCCTACAAGCAGGGTGGGGAGGAAAGAATGGCTGCCCAGGAGCCTGAGCACTGGGCTTGTGCTGTGTCCTAGGAACACCGTTGGGGTCTGGGGACACCATCAGAGTCTGCCAGCACACCCAGCTCTGACCATTTGCAGGAGTATGCTGGCGAGGGGCTGCGGACACTGGTACTGGCCTACAAAGACCTGGAGGAGAGCTACTACAAGGACTGGTCCGAGCGGCTGCATCGAGCTGGCAGTGCCCCTGAGGCCCGTGAGGATCACCTGGCTCAGCTCTATGACGAGGTGGAGCATGATATGATGGTAGGTGGGCTGGAGGTTGAGGAGTAGGGGGTGGTTGGGGGTAGCTCCTACTGACCTCCCGCCTGTTTGGGTCCCCAAGCTGCTCGGAGCCACAGCCATCGAGGACAAACTGCAGCAGGGGGTCCCCGAAACCATTGCCATCCTGACGCTGGCCAACATCAAGATCTGGGTGCTGACAGGGGACAAGCAGGGTGAGGCATGGCTGAGGTGCTGGCTGGAGATCAGGATGTTTGTGGGCTGGATTCCACCTGCCTGGGATCCCTACTGCACTCTCCTGAATGGACTCTGGCTCAGCCCCTGGTTTCCCGTCCTCAGAAACAGCTGTGAACATCGGCTACTCCTGCAAGATGCTGACAGATGACATGACAGAGGTGTTTGTGGTCACCGGCCACACTGTGCTGGAGGTGCGAGAGGAGCTCAGGTGAGGGTTGGGGGGCAGAGGACACAGAACAGTGCCAGTGTGGGGCACAGCTGCGACTGGGGGAGCTAGAGATACGGAAGGGCCCTGAGATGGAACCCCGTGCCCGCTCTCTCCTCAGGAAAGCCCGGGAGAAGATGATGGATGCCTCGCGTTCTGTGTGCAATGGCTTCTCCTACCAGGAGAAACTCCCCTCCAAGCTCACTTCTGTGCTGGAAGCCATTGCAGGCGAATACGCCCTGGTCATCAATGGGCACAGCCTGGTAGGACCCTGGGAGTGCCAGGCAGGACAAGGCCCTGTGCCCATCTGTGTACCATGACCCCAGCTGTCCCTCACTCTCCTTGCCAGGCCCACGCGCTGGAGGCAGACATGGAGGTGGAATTCCTGGAGACAGCGTGTGCCTGCAAGGCTGTTATCTGTTGCCGTGTCACACCTCTGCAGAAAGCCCAGGTGGTGGAGCTGGTGAAGAAGTACAAGAAAGCTGTGACTTTGGCCATTGGGGATGGGGCCAATGATGTCAGCATGATCAAGAGTAAGGCCTGGGATCTTGGGGACCACAGGAGAGACAGGCCCCCCCCGCACCATCCTGGGGCCCGTGGGAGCCTCTGTCCTCACCCCTCTGTGCCCCACAGGAACAAAGTGCCCTTGCTGGGGGTGCTGCTCTCATCCCCTGTGCTCCTGGCAGCCCTCTCTTCACCCATCTCTCCTTCCCTCCACAGCTGCCCACATTGGGGTGGGCATCAGTGGGCAGGAAGGCATCCAGGCCGTGCTGGCCTCCGACTACTCCTTCTCCCAGTTCAAGTTCCTACAGCGCCTGCTCCTGGTGCATGGGCGCTGGTCCTACCTGCGCATGTGCAAGTTTCTTTGCTACTTCTTCTACAAGAACTTCGCCTTCACCATGGTCCACTTCTGGTTTGGCTTCTTCTGTGGCTTCTCGGCACAGGTGGGTTGGTGGCTTTTCTCACTGAGAGGTGGGGAGCATTTTCCTGCAGTGTTTCTCGGCTCTGGGGCAATGCGGACCAAGGACCAATGAGGTCCTTGGACTCCCTATGGGGACTCCTCCTGAGCCAGGAGGCACAGCCTAGCATCCAGCGTGCAGTGGGTGTGAGGAGCCTGTGGTCGGGGTGGGCAGTCCTGGGGGACTGGAGACAGCTCTCCTGTCCCCGCAGCTGTGGGCACAGAGACTTGGGGGCTGGCTGGGGCACAGGGTGGGCAGGTCTCGTGCCTTGCTGAGTGCTCCATTCCATACAGACAGTGTATGACCAGTACTTCATCACTCTGTACAACATAGTCTACACGTCGCTGCCTGTGCTCGCTATGGGTGTCTTTGACCAGGTATGGCGGGGGATAGTGAGGGGGCTCCCTGGGTGTGTGAGGAGCCTGTCCCACTTCCCTTCATGTGCACCCTGTGGGAAGAAGGGCTGCCTGGGTGCCTGAGTCGGGCTGTCCTTGTCATTCTGTGGGCTGTGGTGGAGGCTGCTCCTACCCAGGGCTAAAGGGAGGTGCCCATGCCCCCAGGATGTACCAGAGCAGCGGAGCATGGAGTACCCCAAACTCTATGAGCCTGGGCAGCTGAACCTGCTCTTCAACAAGCGGGAGTTCTTCATCTGCATTGCCCAGGGCATCTACACCTCTGTCCTCATGTTCTTCATCCCCTATGGCGTCTTTGCTGACGCTACCCGTGATGATGGTGCCCAGCTGGCCGATTACCAGTCCTTTGCCGTCACTGTCGCCACCTCCCTCGTGATTGTCGTCAGTGTGCAGGTAGGGACATGGCTACTCGGTTCCAGTCCCTCGGGGCACCTCAGGCATCCCCTGAGCCTTGTCTCCTCCTGCATCTCCCCCACTAGATTGGGTTAGACACAGGATTCTGGACAGCCATCAACCACTTCTTCATTTGGGGCAGCCTGGCCGCCTACTTCGCCATCCTCTTCACCATGCACAGCGATGGCCTCTTCCGGGTATTCCCCAACCAGTTCCGCTTTGTGGGTGAGTCCCTGTGGTGCCCTATGCCCCCCACCCCAGCAGGGTGCTGCCTCAGCCTAGCCCTCACTGGACTCACGCTTCCCCCCCCCCCCAGGTAACGCACAGAACACGCTGGCCCAGCCCACGGTCTGGCTGACCATTGCCCTCACCACCGTAGTCTGCATCATGCCCGTTGTGGCCTTTCGCTTCCTTAAGCTGGACCTGAAACCAGAACTCTCAGATACGGTGAGAGTGCACGGCTGTGGGAGTGGTCACGGGGTCCTGTGTCTGAGGAGAGGTGGTTCCACAGGTCCCTGACCCTGGCCCTGTGTCTCCAGGTGCGCTACACTCAGCTGGTACGGAAGAAGCAGAAGACACAGCACCGGTGCATGCGGCGTGCGGGGCACGTGGGCTCACGCCGCTCCGGCTATGCCTTCTCCCATCAGGAGGGTTTCGGGGAGCTCATCATGTCCGGCAAGAACATGCGGCTCAGCTCCCTGGCACTCTCCAGCTTTGCCCCCCGCCCTAGCACCAGCTGGATTGAGACCCTGCGGAAGAAGAAGGGCTGTGAGGGCAGCAGTGTTGGCAGCCCCAGTGGTGCAGCCAGCAAGACTCTCAAGGTCTGAGGCTGGAGGGGGTCATATCCCTCCAGTGCAGCTGGGGGCTCCCCTCCTCTGCCCCTGGCCCTGGGGAGGGCAAAGCCCTTCATCAGCAGGGTCCCATGGTAGGAGCAGAGGTCATGTGAGGGCCAGTGCTGAGGTTTGGAGGAGTCTGGACTGTCACCTTCTAGTATACTCTTTCCCTCCCTGGGGTGAGCAGATGGATGGATGGATGGATGGATGGATGGATGGATGGATGGATGGATGGATGGATGGATGTCATCACCATCAGCCCCCCCCGTTTGCTCCTCCATCGGTATTCAATTCCACTGAGTGCAAACGCCCCATCACACATGAATGTATCATGCCAGAGGTGAAGGGCTCTGAGGGGACTGTGGCCTCTCCCTGCCCTTCACCCATGTGTCTTTTTTTTATATAAACAAAAAAAGGGGAAAAAAGACCCCCCAAAAAATAGCAGCCAAAAAAAAACCAACCCCCAAAAAAAGGAAGGAAAAACCCTCTGAGTTTACAGAGCGACTCATTTCTTGGCTGGGTACAGGGAGAAGGGGGGAGGAAGGTCACCCTCTTTGTCCCCCCCGCCATAGGGTTCACCAGGACAGCGGGTGCTGGGTGGGAAAGGGGAAGCGTTCTGTGCCGCAGGAGGCTGGGTGTTGGCGGCTGCTGAGATTCACTCCCACACGTGGTCTTGCGCAACCCTCGGCCTCTGCTTCCTCCCTCATCCTCCTCCTTTCCAGCTCCCGCGGGACTGAGTGTTCCTGGGTTAGGGCTAGGGTTAGTGGGGCAGTGGGGGATCCCCGGCGAGTCTCTGGGGCTGTTGGGCTCCCAGGGACGCGATACCAAAGAGGAGCTTGTTAAGACGGGTGTCGGCGAGGGCTGGAGGGCATCTGGGGGGTTTTGGGGGGTTATTTCGGTGGAGGGGACGCGGATCGGGGTGGATAATTTATGACGCGTTTCTGTCTGGTGGAATTGTATCCTTTTACGGTTCCTGAGGAAAAAAACCCCAAACAAGCTTTTTTTTTTTTTTTTTTTTTAAATTAAAAAAAAGAGAAGAAAATAATGTTCTGAGCAGCTTCTGCCGTGTGCTGTGTCCGGGGCAGCCGGGCTGGGCACGGAAGGGGTCCGGGAGCTGGGGGCCGGTGTGGGCTGGCCCCGCCCGCCGCGCACGTGCCGCCCCGCCCCCCGCCCGGTTTCACAACCGCGGCCGCCGCCGGTGTTTTCGCAGCCGGGACGGGCGCATGGCGCGGCCGCCGCCGCCGCTTCTCCTTGGCCTCCTCCTCCTCCTCCGCCTCCTCCTCCTCCAGCTCGCCGCCGCCGGGCGGCCCTGCGGCCCCACCGGTGAGTGCCACCGGCACCGGGCAGGGAGGGAGAGGCGGGTGGCCCTGAGCCTCTCCCGGTACCTGGGCCTCGTGGATCCGGGCACGGGGAGGGGACATACGCGGTTCCCTGCCTGCCCCGAAGGAGCTGAGCCGGTGGGGGTACGGGACACCGCTGGGAGTACCGAGGGGGTGGGGGCCGGGGCTGGGGTGCTGCGTCCGGGGTGCTGGATGGGTGTCGGGTGCTGGGTGCTCTGTGCTGGGTACTGAGTGCTGTGTCCCGGGTGCTGGCTGGGTGTTGGATGCCTTCCCAGCAGCAGGAGCCAAAGGGAACAGCAGGTTCACGCTGGTCGTTGACCTTTGGAGGGAGCCGGGAGCGCTGCCCAGGCCTGACCCGGGCTGCCAACCAGTGCAGCCGCTTAACCCCTCTGGCACTGGACCCCCACCCAGGGACTCCCGGGACCACCAGTCCCAGTCTGCCACCTTCCCTGAGCTACGCTCTCAATACACAGCCCACCGAGTGTTCTGGTGCCCATTCCTATTGCAGTGCCAGGGGTCCAGTACCCCACTGAGGAACCACTGCCACTCTCCAGCTCAGTGCCCTGACCCCCAGCAGTCACTGGACATGGGGAGCAGATGATGGGGTGCCTTCCTTCTCCAGGGACACCCACTGGGCCTGGGGTCTCGTCTTCATCACCCAGTCCCCTCTTGTCCCTCCAGGACCGTCGCGGGACACGGTGCTGGGCCGCCTGGGAGCCAACATCACGTTAACCTGCCAGGACAAGGTGCCTGCGAATGCCACGGTGTTGTGGCAAGTGGAGGAGCAGGGGTCAGCAGGGGGCTGGGCACGGTGGCTGGCGGAGGGTAACATGCTGCTCCTGCGACGGCTGCGCTACGAGGACTCCGGGCGCTACAGCTGCTCTGTGGGGAGCCACCTGCTGCGCTCCCTGCGTCTGCTGGTGGCAGGTGGGTCCACGCTGGGGGGGATGTCCCTGGCAGCATTGCCTGTGATGGCCCCTGTCCCACAGCACCTCCCTGCCTTGCAGAGCCCCCTGAAACTCCCCAGGTCTCCTGCTACCGGCGGAGCCACGACAAGGATATCTTGTGTGAGTGGCCACAGCAGGAGAGGCCATCCCCAGGGACACGGGCGATGCTCTGGGTGAAGCGGAGGTGAGTGCTGTCACTGCGTCCACCACGGGCTGGGACCGCAGTAGGACAGAACATGTCCCTCTCCATGGACCCTTTCTCTGGTGCCGTCTGGGACTCCATGGCTCAGCATGCTTCCCTCCCTGCAGACCCTTTCCCTAGCAGCTACTGGTGGGTGGGAGTCCACAGCATGGGATATGTTTCTTCCCCATGGCCTCTTTCCCCAGTGCTGCCTGGGACCCCATGGCACAGAATGTATCCCTCCCCACAGACCCATTGCCTGACACTGCTGGGGTCCCCACAGCATAGAACATGTCCCCCACAGCTGCCCCATGCCTAGAGCATGCTGCAGCCCTCCCTGAGCTGTGACCTCACAGGTTCGTGGCTGAGAATGGCACAGAGCAGCGGTGCCGCTACTTCTCCAAGGCACGGAAGTTCAGTTGCCGGGTGAAAGTGCCACCTGGCACCGATGACACCAAACACCTTGTGGTGTCCACGTGCGTCAGCAACAGTGCTGGTGGCTCAGCTGGCAAAGACAAGATCATCACCCTCAGCGGTGTCCGTGAGTGCTGCCCCTGTTGCTGGGGGCTGGGGTGGCTGAGGGTGCAGTGCCAGGCCCTGAGTGCCCCCCCTTCCCCAGCAGTGAAGCCAGACCCCCCCATCAATGTGACGGTGGAGGCACTGGAGAAGGCGCCGCAGCGGCTGCGGGTAAACTGGTCCTACCCCTCATCCTGGGACCCCCGTTTCTACTGGCTCCGCTTCCAGGTCCGCTACCGCCCTGAGCCTGCCCCAGCCTTCATGGAGGTGAGACCCTGCTTGCTGGCATGGAGCTGTTGCTTGTGCCTGGCCAGACTGTCCCCAGCCCTGTGTCCCCTCCAGGTGGATCAGGTGACAACAACATGGCTCGACATTCGTGATGCATGGCATGGGACGAGGCATGTGGTGCAGGTGAGGGCGAAGGATGAGTTCGGCCATGGTGCATGGAGCGAGTGGAGCCAGGAGGCTGTGGGTACCCCTTGGACAGGTAGGAGGGAAACATGGGGCCCTGAGACTGACTGGGGGCTGAGCATGGGATCTCCCAGTCTCATACTCCCCCCTCATTGTGCAGACCCTAGGGACCTCACCTCTGAGATGGAGCCTTTCAGCTCACAGGTAACAATGGTCTCAGCCCTGGGAAGCATCACGCACTCCTGAATGAGTGTCCTGTCCCCGTGTGGGACAAGGGGACACCAGGGCATGGGGGCTGACCTGTCCCATTGTGCCCCCCCACCTTTTGCAGCTCCCCATGGAAGATGGCACCTATGGGGTGACACTGCCCCCCGAGCTCTTCGGGGAGGACCATGCTAACAGTGCTGGTGGTGAGGAAGGGTTCCTGGGTTGGGAGTGGGGGGCTGGGACACCCAGCTCCCTTATCCTCATACTGAGCCCAGCCATTCTCTCTGTGTCAGGCTCTGTCATGGAGCCCAGCACCCATCCTGTGGCATCCCCCTATGCCTTCCTGGTGACTGGGGGGAGTCTGCTCCTTGGCATTGCCCTGTTTGTCGGCATCGTGGTGAGGTGAGTGTGGTGAGTGCCGGGGGGCTGGTCTGGGGGGCTCTGTCTGTCCCCCCCTGACCTGGAGCCGCTCTCCTCCCCTGCAGGTACAGGCAGATGTGGTGGACAAATGGACAGGAGAGGACCAAGCCGGAGGGCGAGGGGCAGCACATGCTGGTCCCCCTAGGCCTCCCCCTGCCCACACTCAATGACACCCCTCTGCTCTCACACTCTTCCCCCTCAGCCCCTGGAATGCTCCACATCACTCACTCAGATTATTCCTCCTCAGGGCAGTAGCCAGGGGCTAAATACACTGGTAGGTTCTTGGGGGTTGGATGGGGGGTCCCAGGGCTGTGATGTGGCTCTAGGAGCAGTTCCCCCCCACTATCCGGTGGCTCTGTGGCTGGGACCAGCCTCTGAGGAGGGGAATCAGTGCCAGCCCCCCATGGAGAAGCAGCTGGGAAGGGCCCCCATCTGGGTCCTACCTTCAGCACCGTGTCCAAGCTGGGATGGCTGGGAGTGACAGCGCTGGAAGCACGGCTGCACCAGAGCATGGGAGCTGGCCCGGGGCCGGGTTTGGGGGTCCCGCAGGGAAGGGCCTGGTCCCTACAGTGCCATGGGGGTTGGGGAGGGAGGGAGGGCCTGGCTGGATCAGCCCTATACCTCTGCTCCAGCCCCCTCGGGGCTCCTTTTTAAAGCACATGTTGGGGAAACCGGACAATGTTGCTCAAATAAATGCTTTGGATTTATACTGGAATGGGTGCTGGGAGCAGGGTAACAGAGGGGTTGCTGCAGCCCCCCCTTTGCCTGGGAGTGGCTACAGTTTGGGGGGCTGCACCCCCACTTCATTCACCCTCTCCCTTGTTGTGCCCCCTAACTGTGCTCCCCCCATGTTCCCCATGCTCCCTGTTTCACTGGTGCCTCCCAGGCTGTACCCCGTGTGCTGTGCACCCCTTCATGCCACAAACCCCATGCCCTGCACCCCCAGGCCATGCCTCCTGTGTCATGCACTGCCCACCCCATGCTGGGTTATGCAACACCCTGGGGAGCTGCAGCTGCACCTGGGCAGGAAACCACAGGACAAGGGGAGAGGGTGCTCAGGCACCCTGGGGACGGTGTTCCCCTTCCCTTCTGCTGGCCCCCTGCTATAAAAAGACTGGCAGGATGCAGATACACTGGTGGGGAAGTGCCGGTACCCCTGGCCCCCAAAACTGTGGTGACTCCTGCCAGCACAAGCCCCGTCCCAGGCCCCCAGGACCACTGCTCCCTCTCAGCCAACAAGTTTATTTTACTAGATCATTACAGGTCCCAGTCTCACTGCATGCCCCCACTTCGGGCACCTGGGCAGCCCTGTGACAAGTCGGTTCCAGCACAGGGTGATCAGGATTTGTCTCAGCAAAAGGGTGACAGCCTTGCTGGACCCAGGAGTGGGGTCCCTTCGGGACTGGGGACACGATAAAGGGGTTCTCACTGGACCCTTCCCGTGGCACGTGCCCATCGCTGTGGCCACACCCTGTCTCATGCCACAGGGGTGGGGGTCGCAGGCCACTCGGCGGAGCGGGGGCATCAGTAGACGCTAATGCAGCTTGCAGTGGACGGGGTGCAGCAGGGCCATGTGCTCAGCTCCCTTGAAGGGCAGCTTCTCAGTGGAGTAGTAGTGCACAACTTCAGGGATGCTGGCGAAGACGCCGCTGGCCTGGCTGAGCGTGTACTTGTTGTCCTTGGTCTGGGCCACGATGATGTGGACGCAGCCCTGGCTGGTCCTGGGCGGCCAGCAGGCATCAGTGTTGCCGCCAGCCCCCCGGCGCCCGCCTGCCCCGCGGCCGTATCCACCCCTGTTTGTTCCCGTCCCGCTCTGATTGTTTCGGCTCCAGGGGCTGCACTTCCTCAGGAAGGAAACGCCACTGGCGCTCCCGACAATGTGCCGGGGAGGGGGACACGCCGTACCCCCCTCCCTCCGCCCCAGCTCCACACCAGGATGCCTGGGTCCTCCCGTGGATCGGGGGGTGCCATCCCTCGGGATCTGGGCTTTGATGTGAACAGCCAGGGGGGGACTCCTGCCGCAGCATCGCCCCAGGGCGGGGATTCGCCCCATCTCCCCAGGGTGAGACCCCCCCCGGGGCAGGGATCCCCCTATTCTGTGGCCACCCCGACACTCACTTGAGTGCGATGGAGTACTTGCCGCTGCCAGTCTCGCTGGTGCGCACCAGGTAGCCGGCCTCCCGGCACGTCTGAAGCCGGCTCTCGGCCTCGGCCCGCGTGATGGCCCCGTGGTACCAGCTGGGGGGGGGACACAGGCAGGGGACGCTGAGCCGTAGCAGAACAGTGGGCACTCCATCCCTCCTCGCCCCGTTCCCCACACGTGGATCGGCCTCGCAACTCACGGCTGCTTCTCCAGTGCCAGGGCAGGGTCCACCCTCTCCCCCTCGCTGTGCTCGGTGCCCGCCGGCTTCAGCATCTTGGGGGTCCAGCTCTTCTGGCGTAGATGCTGCCGCAGCGTCTCCTCTTTAGGACGCTCCGAGCCCTCAAACTGGACTGGGAGGGACGAGATGTGAGCCCCCAAAGCCCCACCTTCACTTTCAATCCCCATCCCTAGCTCCATCCCTGCCTCCAGCCCCAGCACTTTCCACAGCACGAGTCCCATCCCCTTCTCCAACCACGTGCCTGTCCCCATCTGGTTCAACACCCCATCATGAAAAGAGACATCTTCAGCTACATCAAGTTGTTCAGAGCCCCATCCAACTTGACCTGGCAGGCACCACCTCTCTGGGCAACCTGTGCCAGTGCCTTGCCACTTTCAGCCCAAGAAACTTCTTGTATCTAATCTAAAGTGCCCCTTACAGTTAAAAACCATTGCATCTTGTCCTCTTGTGAAAAGCCCTGCTAGAAAGTCTGTCCCCATCCCTGTCTCAGTTGCCATCCCCATTCCCAACCCATGCCTGTCCCTCCCCCCATCCTCATTCCCAACCCATGCCTGTCCCTCCCCCCATCCTCATTCCCATCCTGTCCCTGTCCCCTACCTGACAGTGCTTTGACAATCTGCTCCTTCTTCCACTCCCAGGGCTGCTCGTATTCCCCTGCTGGGCGCTCGTCATTCTCAGGCAGGCGCCCATCACCAGCCCTCACCCTGCGCTCTGGGGTCCCTCCAGCCACCCCCTCCCCAGGCTCATAAGGGGTGTCGTAGAGCTGTGGCCCCTTCCCTGCCACCTCCTTGGCTCCCAGCCGCTTGGCAAGATCTAATTTGGCACCGCCTTCCCCAGGCTCTCCAGGACCATCCAGCAGCAGGATGGCTTTGACCAGGGGGTCCTTGGAGCCACGACGACGGATTTCTGTGGGGAAGAGGGATGGTGGGTCAGGGATGTGTCTGTGTGTCCCCTGAGACACCCCACTCCCACTACCAACCCTCAGCGAGGGATGTGCACTGGGGATTCCACGCCAGCAACGCCCCACTGGGAGCCCGCTTGGGTGGAGCTGGAGCAGGAAGGGGCCCATCCTCACGGCGCCTGGTCTGCTGTCCAGCCCTGAGGCTGCTGGCGCCACAGGCACAGACCCACGCCAGTGGGGCCAGCTGGGCTCCATGGCAGCAGGATGCTACACCCCAAGCTGGAGCTCAGCTGCACGGGAGGCCACCCCAGGGCTCGCCCCTCCCAGCCCCCTGCTTCTCCCCACGGCGCCAGTCTTTGCTTAACAGCCTGGCCTGCCCCGCACGGAAAAAAACATCAGCAGCAAATCTTTTATTTCCAGCTTCCGGCCCAGTCAGTTCCTGTTGTTGTGGCCAGCTGGACAGTCGCCACGCCAGCAAGGGTGTCGCTGGCTGGGGGGCAGGGCCATGGGGAACTCTTGGGGGGTGGTACCCTGGGATGACTGGGGGGCATTGAGGACTTTGCACTGGCCACATGTGCCCGTTGGATGATGGCAGCAGGTCATGGCAACGGGCAAGGGGCCGGCCAGCACAGGTCAGTGTCTGGCCTTGCTCCCACTCCTTATCTGGCCCTGCGCAGCCGCAGGAAGCGGCAAGCAGCTTTCCTGTTCCCGGAGCCTCCCGCACCTTGTGGCTCCAAGGGCAGCCACAGACTCCCGGCTGGGGAGCGGTGCCAGCTGCGGTGCTGTGGCATGGCTCAACGTGGCACATACCTGTGATCATCTGCTGGGCATCATAGGGCTCCATGTACCCATCGTTCTCCCCCAGGCGCTCAGCATCCCGCTGCCCCTTGGTTCGTTTGGCGTCGTAAGGGTCTGCGTAATCCTCCAGGATGATGACCTGAGCAGAGAATAGGCATCGCTGGCTTCAGGGGGCTGGCAGGGGTCCCAGCAGAGGTGGCAGAGAGCCAGGCAGGGAACAGGGACACTGGGGTCCCCAGAGAATGATGGCAGCTTATCTGGGGTAAATGGAGCCATGCCACAAGCCCAGAGGATGCACCCCCAGTGGCACCGTTGGGTGAGGGCAGCCCAGACCATTCCTGTGTACCTCAATGGTGGGAGAGAACCTGGGGGGAGCTCTGGGACCCTTCTGGGAGACAGCAACCCCCCTGACTGGCTCCCAGTCCTCCCAAGGCTGTGCAGGGGTGAAAGTCCAGCTTCCCAGAAAAGCTTTACATCAGCCTTTGTTTAACCAGCAGCTGAGCTCTGAGGTCAGGCTGGCATGGGACACACGGGCCATGATGAGGATGCCCGACGACCCCCCCCACCCCCACACGGGTGATGAAGGGCAGTTGGGATGAAGGCAGCTTTGAAGGAATTTAAAGACAGTGGAGCCGGGCAGGATAAAAGGACTAAGTCAGCCAGGCTAATGAGACGGAGACCAAAGCAGTTAAAGCTGCCAGTGCTTCGCGCTCCTCACATCTCCCCCTCCGCTCCCGGCTCCCGGCTCCCGGTCCCTGCCTTACCGTCTCTGTCTTGGGGGGCTTCCCCTTGTCCTGCTCGGGGGCAGGCAGGCAGGCAGGCAGGGGTCCTGGGTGCCCCTTCCCGTTCTTCTCGGGAGCCTCCACCTTGATGAGGCGGTTGATGTAGGTTTTGGGAGGTCCCTCCGCTGTGCCCCCCTCCACTCGGGAATTCTTCCGCATCTTCCCGGTGGCGACCTGGAGTAGACCCTGCAGGTTGTCCCGTGACAGCCGGCTGCCCCCCTCCTTGCCCCCCCCAGCCGCCCGGTAGCCCCCCAGCTCAGCGGTTGAATTCTTGCGGCTCTTCCCAAGGCTCCCGCTTCCCGGCCGAGCTCTCTCTGAAACCGTCTTCAGGTTGGATGGGAACTCCTTGAACCACTTGGCCGCCATGGAGCTGGGGAGACGCAGGGTGCCGCAGCCCCCCCGGGGCTCCTCGACACCCCACGGCTGCCCCGCCGGCTCAGGGTCGACTCAGCCGGGGGGCCCTGGGCAGCCGGGCTGCCCCCAGCCCCGGAAACGGGATCCTCTGCGGACTGGGGCCAGCCCGGGAAGGGGGATGCGGGCCGGGGGACCGGGGCCTTCGTGGGGGGCTCCAGGCGTCCTTCGCCCCGGCGGGGACAGCTGGAGGGTCCCCAGGGGTGCCGGCTCCTGGGGCCCGGGCAAGGAACCGCGTGCCCTCGGAGGTCCCTTGCCCCGGGGAAGGGTCTCGGGGCGGGCCGGGGTATCTGCTCCAGCAATGGGTTGAGTCGGGGGATCTCGCCGGGTGTCGGAGGAGCCCGGCCAGGGCAGTCCCAGGGAGGTTCCAGGGGTCCGCTGCCCCTGGGGACGGGGCCCGGGGGGGTCTCTCCGTGCTCCGGAGGGCCCGGCCGGGAACGGGCAGCCGGGGGGTCCCGTCGCGGCTCCTCGGCGGGACCCGTCTCCGGGGGCAGCGGAGCTTCGGCGGGGCGTCAGGCCGGCCCGGGGGGCCCCATGCGGCGGTGGCGGGACGGGACGGACCGGGACGGGCCGGGCCGGGGCCGGAGGGGCCGGAGGGGTTGGCAGGGCCGGCGCTCCCCGCCCAGATCCGGAGGGGGCGGCCCCGGGGAACGGCGCGGCAGCAGCCGGGCAGGCAGCCGCGGCCCCGGCGGGCCGGGGAGCCGTGGGAAGACACGGGAGCCGCGGTGGGAGTCCCGTCGCGGTGGGGCTGAGAGACCTCATGACCCTGCCCGGCTGATGAGACGACCGTGCACATGGATCCCACAGACGGACTCTGCGTGTGGACCCCGGGGAGAGACTACAAGGACAGCACAGACCTGCGTGCGTGGGCCCCCTCCACAGACTCTGGGCATGGACCCTAAGGATGAGCCTGGACATGAACTGTATGCTCCCTGTGGATGGGGACTGTGCACAGCCCCCCCGTGTGCAGCCCCCTGGGCACAGCCTGACCGGGCACAGGCACTGACTGTGTGCAGCCAGTGCCCTCTCTGCCGCCACGGCCGTGCCTCACACCACACCGGCCAAGTTCTACGTCTGGCCGTGCTGTCACCTTGCCGGAAAAGCCCGGCTGAGCCCGGTGATTCGGCTTCCTGTCGGGCTGCTGTGCCGGGGGGCCCTTACAACAGCAAACCTTCCCCCTTTGCAACTGCATGGGAAGAGGGGAGGGCTTTATGGCAAAATTGCTCCCATAGCCCCCAGGATGGGAGTCTGTGGCAGAATACGGGCTCCTCTTGTCTACAGGGGGAGGTGCTGGGTGCTGGCAGCGCTATAGGAAGTGATGGCAGTTTCCTTGCTGGTGCTGCTGGGCAGGATGTGCCTTTGCAGTGGTGTGATGCCACTGGTAGGCTGGTGCCCGAACTGAACTGAAGCTGGCTTCAGCTTTGCCTTTTTGAGGCCTAGGAAAACTGCACTTCCTCACGAGTAAACTCGAGTGCTGGTTCCTTTTCTCTCCTTGGCAGATTTCAGTCCCCCTCAATTTTTATGGGGCCTCAATAGGACATGCACGCAGGCAGCACTGTCTTGGTGGCTTTGTGCTGCAGTGGTGTTCGCACCAATGTTCCACGTGTCTCCTTCGGGAAGTCTTCCCCCATCCTTGTTCTCTGCCAGCTCCCGCAGAGGAATGCTTTGGGAGAACCTTTGGCAGTGGTGACAGCACCACACACCTGCTTCCCTGAGCCAGTATGGAGGCAGTGAAAGCCAAGCCTGGCTCAGAGTGGGATGGGTCCTCGCTGGGGCAGGTGTGAATAGACAGGACTGGCAGATGGCCTGCTAGACACCTGCTCCTGCTGCACTTTCAGCCTCGACGCTTGCCAGGTCAGCATTCCAGTGACGGAGTGTCCTGCAGGGCCCTCTTCAACTCCCCTGCTCATCCCAGCCTTACTGTAAAGCTGCCATGATTTGGGAGTGTGTGCCATGAGCTCTCCCAACCAACTTGGAGTACCCAATCCCAACCCAACCCCATCACTGGGCTCAGCAGAGCAGCCCCTGCTTCACCGAAGAGAAAGCCCCACAAGTGTTTTAAACCTTCATTAACCGACTTAACCCACTACCCAGCAGGTGGGAGCTGAGTGCAGCTACCTCTGCCCCCCCAGCCCCAGGTTCTAGGAACAGGGTTGGAGAAGACCCAGAACCCCGACAGGTGCTGGTCTGGGCTGGAGGACATAGGGCAGAGCTATTCAGCATCACAAATCCTCTGGTGCTTCAGCAAAGCAGTTAAAAATAGTCCCCAAGCTGAGGCCAGAGCCACTCCTGCAGCCATCAGCAATCCCTCTCCTAACAGCATCTTTTTATTCCAAGGCTCTGAGCAGGACAGGGAAGCAGCTGCTGAAGCAGATAATGGAGTTCTTAGGCTCTTTGATTTTCTAATGACTTTTATTCAAACACAGTGAATTAATACGCATGGTTCCATCTTTGACACTAGTGCGTCAGTTCTGCCCTCCAGACGAGGACATGGCCCAAGTTAGAGGAGCTCCAACACCCAAATCTCCTTCCAGCAGACTCAAAACAGGGCCGTGGATATTCAAGACAACAGGCCACAACTGCAGCAACCCCATCCATGGAGGGCTGGAGTACAAAGGCAAGCAGGAACAACAGCTTAAGGAAAGTAAAGTAAAACCCCATAGAACGGGGTGTTCACTGCCAGAACAGGTCCTGGTCAGGGATGGGAGGACAGAGCAGTGCCCATGCTCCACTCCCTGCAGCAGCTTGCAGCCACAGCACAGCAGGGACAGGGACAAGGACAAGGGGCTCAGCCTCCACGCATGGCTAGTGGGGAGAAACAGGACAAAGCTCAGGCCTCAGCTCATCTTACTGTTCAGCAAGAGGACAGGGAGAAGTGTGGGGTGGGAGCTGGCAGCCCTGGGATACACCCACAAACCCTTCATCCACTGCAGGGGAGAGGACAGCCTCACAGATCTTCCCCTCTCTGCTTTGAGTTGTAGGTCTGCAGTTTATAGAGAAAAGCTGGGTTTGCCCAAGGAAGATGGGGCAGAAATCCTGCTCCCTTAATGCCAAAAAAGAAAAAAAGGGCTTTTCTTCTTCCAAGGCAGCTGCTCCAGCTCTTCCTGCAGGGCTTGGGCCCACCACAGCTCCTGGGACCAGGGCTGCAGCAGGGTTTGCAGGGCACAACCCACCCAGCAGGAGCTTGGAAAAATTTGTTAGACCAGCATTCTCAAATTAACAAACTGTAATTTTTCTCCAAAGATACATTTTCCATACACATCCATCATACACCGTAACAAAAAAAAGCAGTGTACATGAAATAAGAAAATAAATTAAATCCATAGCATAGGTAAGGAGGATGCTCTAGACTGGAGTAGAGTCAAAAGTTTCCAGCAATACAAGAGGCTCAAGAGTTTGTTTTAACAAGAATGCCTGCTAGCATGGGCCCATCAAGTGTTCTGGGTCAGTCCAACTCCTTAAACAGTTATTTAGAGTTTTGAACAGCCAGTATTGTCCTGCAACAGGCAGAGCTATTACATCCTGGGATAAAGCCAAGAGGCATCACTAAGATCCAAGTAGAGCATCCAGAAGATATTCAGATTGGTCCTGCAGCATCCACATTAGCCATCCTCCTTGGGTGGTGTATACCAGCCTGAAATGAGGAGAGAGATCCGTGAGGGAGGAAACTGCATGGGCAATGAGAATCTGCACCTGGAAAAGCTGCTGAAAGCAGCCAAGTCCCACTTCCAAAGAGCCACATATCCCTGATTACTGGGGGCTTTCCCTCTGGCTTACTTCCCAACACCACACGGGCAATCACAGAATCATTTAGGTTGGAAAAGACCTCTCAGACCATCAAGTCCAAGCAATCAGTGACGTGCTGCCTCTAGTTACAGCCACTGGAGCCCAGCACTGGGCAGCAGAGAGGGCAGCAGCACTCTGCAGCCACACTGCGTTACAGCAGCTGCCACCACTTCCAGGTCACCTCTGCACTTGAGGCAGGCTAAAACTTAAGTGGCTTGTCTGGGGAGCCCAAACGAGCAAGCAAGGGGAAATGCAAGCCCTCTCCCTCAACACTTACCATTCTTCTCATGGATCTGAACCAGGGACTTGTAGGACTGCTGTGCTCTTGTCAGGCTGTACTGGTTCTGCAAGGGAAGGCACGGAGACCATCAGTCCAGCAGGAACCTTGGGGAAGCCATCCCACACACCCTTCCTGTGTGGCCAGAGCTGGCTGTGCCCCCCTCTGCCACCCCACTGGCACCCACCATTCTCCTACTGTCCAGGCCCTACCTTGTTGGCTCCAAATTGTACTCGCGCTTTCCCTTTCACCAGCGTTGCACTGATCTGCATGATCACCGACTCGATGGAGTAGGCACTACTCCAGCCCTGAGGGACCAAACACACGGTGAGGCCAGACCCACCCAGAGACTGTGCTCCCCGTGCAAAGGGCCTTGCCCAGCTCTGCCAGGCAGTGGTACGGCAGGAGCTGTCAGGGATACGGGGTGTGGCAGGCGGAACAGCTCCCCCAGTTCCTGCAGGGACCTGCACTCACCTGTTTCGTAAGCAGCTCCATGCAGATGGCACCGCCACCCAAAACATACCTGGGAAGGAATCAGACAAAGTCACTGCACAGATAGATGCAATCGTACCCACCCACTGCTCCAGAGATGAAACACCTTCTCTGATTAGTTCTCTGATGAAAAAAATATGCTAAAAACTCCACCCTCCCCTGTCTGTTTCCCAATGACAAATCCATGTCAAGGAAGTCACAGGATTGCACAGCACTGGATAAACCCAGGGAAACTGCTGCAGAAAGCAGCACTGCAGAGCAGAGACAGATACTCACCCCCCTGACAGCACCGGGGATACAACCCTTACAAATGGTGGATCAAAAGGAAAGTTATCCTGGAATGAGAGAAAGGAAGCAAAGCCACTGACAAAGGTGTTCTCTAATGCCTCGCCAAGTCAGGGATCTCTTTAGAAGTGGGGAGCCTTACTTTAAAAGAGAAGTTGAGGAGGATGAAATCTGTTCCTTCTTTCTCTTTGAGGATTTGGAGATCATTGTGCAAAGCGCTGTCCTCGTCAACCCTGTGACAGGAAAACCCCAGAGGGTCAGTCAAGGCTGTGCACCTCAGGTCAGCCGTGCTCACTGCCACCACACCCCAGAGCTGCCCTACCTGCACAGCTGGGCAGTCACATGGGGCCCTCAGGCTCTCACTGAGGGCAGCGACAGCACGGGCTGCCAGCATTCTGCTTCCGGCTTGCAGAGAAGACCATCACACCCCTTTTCCATGCTGCCAGCTTAAAAATAAAGGCTGCCTGGCCCACGGAAAGGGCAGCACTGGTGTCTGGAGGGTGTGAAAGCTGAGGGTTTGCCTGCTGCACCTCTTTCCGGACTCTAGGAACAGCAGAGACTTGCAGAGTCCTCCAATTACCTCATCTTGTCTGGAGATATCATCTCCTTTTTGTCATGGAGACAGCAAGCCAGCTGCCTGAGAGAGGCTAACCCAAGGTCTGCTTGGTGCTCCCCTGCCATGCTCATGTCCCCTCTGCTCACAGGGACAGTCCCATCACCAAAACCCACCACAATTGCATGATCCCAAGACAGGCCACCTACTTCAGGAGTTTGACGTTCCAATCGTACAGGCTGTCATTCACTAGTTCAACTGCATAGTATCCTGCAAGGAGAACACAGGTGGGTCACTGCAGGGGGACACTGAGAGAGGGTTGAGTCATCACCCAGATTTCAAATCCCCTGGGTCCTGCAGCACAACTTTGCTTGGGACAGTCCCTCCATGAAAGCAGCACTTATGCGGGACAGTCCTGAGGGCAGCAGTTTCTTTCTCTGAGTCCCTGGGCTCAGGAAAGGAATAGGAACACCATCCCCCCGAAGTCAGATAGTTCTCCAACCCACAGCATGCTCCTCACTTCCACCCAGCAGTGGCAGGGAACAGAGAGTAAGGTGGCTTTGTTGACTCTTGACAGAGCCACAGCCATCAAATGCCAGAGACCCTCCCCCTCAGCTGAGCAGAACAGCCCCAAGGCCCACTGGGTACCCCAGAGGACGAGGAGGAATCCTCCTCCAAGGAGCTCCTGGCAGCACTCACCGCCCTTGAAACTTGGTGATCGGTAAATATCCCTGAGCTCCTTCATTAGCCGGTCAGTGGCCTGCACAGACCCAGACACTGCACCCTGCAAGGAACAGGGAGGGGGAAAGTTGTATCGTTATGCTGCACCCACCATGGCCGTTGCTCTATGAGGTCAACACCTGAGCTACAACTCTGTCCAGCCTCTATACCAGACCATATCCTGCCCATCACGTCTCAGTCTGCCCCTTGCCCCAAATATGTCACCTTAGGCAGCAGAGCTGCAGCACAAACACCTCTGTGTCCTCTCTACTGTCTCTGAATCTCAGCCCAGGGGTACAAAAGCACAACCCACCAGCCACCTCCACAGCCTCAGGTGATTGGGGGGGCACAGCTCCTGGGGGCAAAAGGGAGCCCCAGATCTTGCTGCAGGAGGACCACCCCCTGTGGCACCAATGCCCTGGGGGCACCCAGTGCCCTCCCTGAGCTGCAGAGGCAGTTCACAGACTTCTCTGCTTCAGCCCCATCAGCCCTAGGGAACTGGTACTGCTGTACCTTTGGCTGGGGACAACCCCTCTGATTTAGGGCTGGAGGGCTGGCAAGGGCCTCCATCACTCTTGCCCTTGAGTCCCTCTGCTTCCCCAGCCCAGCTGCCCACTGGGTGACACGTACATTTAAGTAATCTTGCCTCTGGTTCTTTTTTATTTTCTCTAAAATGGCCAGGTTTTCTTTCCCAATGCCTTCATCCTCTGTCTTCCTCCCATCTGCCGGCTCTTCCTCTTTCATCTCATAGTGGTCCAAGTCCTCAGTGTCCTGGAAAGAGAAGAGGAAAGCTCAAAGAAATGTGCCTTTGCTCCTCCCTGCTCTGGGTACTGAGCTGCCCTGACCCAGGAAGGATTCCTAGTGCAATTCTTGCCCAAGGAAGCCCCAGCTCCTGATCTGAGGTACAAATAGAGTGGAAGACGCAAGGCCTGGACATTCCACTGGACTCACACAAGCTCTTTCTTTGCTGGATTCTTCCCTGCCATGTCTCATGCCTGTTTATAACGAGCCATTAATATCTCACTCCTCAACGAGCCCCATGTAACCGAGTGGCCCTGGATCTTGGCACACCTGTGGCTTCAGCAGCCTGCCCTGTGCTGCTGGATGGCTGGAACACAGTACAGCCCCCAGCACAGCACTGCCAGGCCACCCGGGCCCCCTTCGCTAGCCAAACCCCAACGTGGACACCAGTCACCGGCACTACAGGAACAGACCCTTGCACCCAAATCCAGCTGCACACCATGTTAGTCCCTCAAGAAGAGTGGGTATTTCACAGCATGTCTGGGGGCTCTCTGTAGATCAGCTCAGCACACCCCAAGTGTGGTGCCTGACCCCAGAAGAGCCTCTGCCCCTCACTGTTTCCCACAGTAACACACAGCAATGCAAGACCCTGATGGGAAAAGCCAGTCGCAGTCATCTGGGCCCATGACAGAAGTCTCTCCCCATGCACACAGGGGTCAGCTTCCTGGAAATGGCTGTGGATATACACTGCTCCAGCGCTGGCACTAAACCCTCTGAACAAGTGTTTACTCTGGCTTCTCTGGTCTAGCCGTGGCTGTTGAGCAGCGTTTTGGAAGGGCTTTGACATTTTTAGATCCACACAGGAAAAGAGATCCTCCTAGAAAATCCCTCGAGTAGATTAACCTGCATAATGAATCTCTGTGCCAGGGCACAGCTCTGCTGCTCCACTCCTCCACACAGCTCAACAAATCCCACTTTGCTCTACGTGAGTGTTCTCCCTTAGAGAACACACGGCCTTAGCAAAAAGCACAAGGGGGAATGCTCAGCTCCTGGGGGTTTATTTTCCAGCCCACAGGAGTGGAGGCCTTGCACACACTGATCTGCCATGAAGCAGCAGATTTGCAGATTCACAAGGTTATGCTGGTGCCAGTTTAACCCTCCCTCTTTTCCCCGCAGACCCTGGCAAAGCGCAGTCTTAATTTAGCAAGCAATTAACTTTGCTAAAACCCCCTGACTGCTGGGGTGCTGCTGCTCAGTGACCTGCCCCCCAGGCTCCACGGCACTGCTGACTCAGTGCCCGTGCTGCTCGCGTGTGTGAGGCATCGCTGAATGTCACCATGGAGATTCAAGATTATTCCACCCACTTCTAGAGATCTCCAAACTGCAAACCAAACAACCAGAGCCTGTGGGTTCTGCAGCAAGGTGCCCTCAGCCTGCAGTGAAGTGTGGCTGCCTCCACCATTCCTGGCAATTAGCTCACTTGCACACTCAGCCACCTGACCTAATCCTCTCTTGTGGGAGTCCCGTGCCAACAGTGACTTCCCCGCCAGCAACAGCAGCCCGGAAATCCCATCTCTCACTCAGAAACTGCAGGCTCTAGAGAACAGCATTATTGTCCAAGCAGCTCTGCAATCCCATCTCTCACTCAGAAACTGCAGGCTCTAGAGAACAGCATTATTGTCCAAGCAGCTCTGCTCACAGTTCATCCACTTGCCTTTGGAGGCCATGGCTACGCTGCTCAGCCTCTGTGCTCTCCTGGGGTTTGTGAACATGAGGCAGCCGGCTGTGCCTCAGCATCCTCAGCATCAAAATGCTGAGAACTATCCAGCCTTTGAGCCAAATTTCCCTGTCTGGATACCACCCGCTTGTTCCAGGCAAGACCCCTGTACCCTCGCACCTTTCAGCATCTTTCTCCCTGTGCTCGGCTTTCCAGCTTATTTCCTCACGCTGAGGTGGCACTTACCTCTGGCATCTCTTCATCTTCCTCTTCAGAGGACACCTCTTCCTGGGTACTCTGTGGGGAAAGAAGGATAGAGATGGAGACTGTGTGGTCAGTGTCCTGAGAAAATGCTCTCCTGCCTTCCCAGACGCTTCCAAGGTGAGGTCAAACAGGGATATACAAAGCAGAACCAAATTAAAAGCAAGGAGTAGCTGAGAGCCTTTACAGAAAACAGCACCAAGGCCCAGTGGAGCAGGCTGGCATCAGCCAGGACAGGAATCCAACCCTTCATCCACTGTGCTCCTCCTCTGGTAACCCCTAGAAGCCTCCACAGCAAACATCAGGGAACTTGTTTTCTGAGCTTTGGAAGCCTTCTCCTGAGCCACTCACCTGTTCTGCCGGCAGAGGCTGGTCCAGCATTTCAACATCTGGATGTTGGGGGAGGTTGTAGAGTTTGCACAGGTCAGAGATTATTCGCTTCAGGTGCTGCAAAAGCTGTCCAGAGAACAGAGGGTCAGGGAAGGGTGGGGACCTGCTGAGCTGAGCCTCAGCACTGCAGCCAGTGAGCAAAGGCCCCAGGGCTACTCCTTCCTGCTCCAAGCAGTGGTAGACATGGGTGCAAAATCCCACCCCAGCTTCAAAGTCAGAGAAGCTCATCCCAAATATCTGGAACATTAATGAGACCAGAAGCAATCCCCACCTTGGGCAGCTGGGGACATGCAAGCAGGGAGTTACCCCCCCAAAGCTGCCAGCCCTCCCCTCTCCCAGGCAGTGAAGCGTATCTCACCAACGTATTTCCTTTCCTGACTTCCACCAGCCTCTCCAGGATAGCTGCCAGGTTGGGATCATCTGACTCCACAGACCATATTGGGGGAACAGCTGGATAAGACTCCTGGAGAGGAGGAGAAGGTGGTGTTGGTGGCATGGAGGCCGTTGCAGTGCACAGAGCAGTGAGCCAGATGGGGTGGGGGCTGCAGCCCAGCATCTTCTGCAAACAGATCCCTCTGGACCACAGAGATCAGGCCACAGGTGACTGATCCACCCTCCAGCACAAACCTGGGGCTGAGGGCAGTACAGACCCCTGCTCTGACCATGCTGGGCTGGCTCTGTGGTGTGTCCCCCGGCCCAGGGTGTAACATGGAGGGAGGGTGGTGGCATTTTGGCCAACCCTCTGGTCGTGGGGCGATTGGTGGTGGAAGGAAGTTGAGGCAGGACACTGAGGGCATCCCACATTGTCCACAGGCTGCTCCCCTCGCAGCTCTGCACCAGCAGTTGCAGAAGAACCCGGCAGCACCCAGGCAGGCACCTTTAACCCAGGACAAAGCCTCTGGCACACTCCCAACTCGCCCATCTACAAAATCGTGGTCACTGGCCCCATTCAGAATCTGCACCAGGCGCTATCCAAGCCCTGCTGGCCCTCCTCGCCTGGAGACACAAACCAGTTGTAACTTGTGATCAAAGAGGGCATCAGCACCCCAGCGCCAAGCCACCCAGCACCAAGATCCCTAAAGCCCCGGTGCGGATGAGCCAGAGCAGACAGGAAGAGCCGGCGCTGCTGCCGCAGGTGCCTCTTCTCCAGGTAGCTCAGGGCCTTCCGGGAAATCCCCCAAAACAAAACCGGGGGAAGCGGGGAAAACGGGGCCGCAGCCTCGTACACCGGGCCACTGGGACGGCGGGAGTGCTGCCGGGCACTGCCCCCCGCCTTTTCCCTGCGCCAGCCGCTGTCCCGACGAGCTGGCGGAAGCTCGTACGGCGCTCCCGCAGGCCCCGCGGAGGAGGGGCCCGGGACAGCTGCCCCCCCGCGCCCGGTAGCCGCCGCCAGGGGCGTTGGGGCCCGGGCCCAGCTCACCCTGGGCCCCAACGGCGGCAGCCCCGTACGCGCGAAGGGAGGGCCCCACTCGGTGCCGGGGCCGCCCTTGCGGTGCCCCCGCGGAGTCTGGGCCGGCCGCACCCCCTGGGCCTCACCGTGATGTTGCAGTGAATACGGACGGGTCCCGGCGGCGGCCCCCGGGAGGCGGAGGCGCCGGCTCGGGCGCCGGCCCCCGGGACGAACTCGCAGCTGATCTCGTCCGGGCAGGCGCTGCCGATGCGGAACCGCTCGTGGCCGCGGTGAAAGATGGACTCGAGCAGCCGCAGCTCTCGCCTCAGGAGCCGCCCGGCGGGGGCCGCCGCCACCTCGGCCCCGCTCCGCCCGGGCCCCCCCGCCGCCGCCTGCGCCCTCGCCGCCTCCTCCGGCCCCGCCCGCTGCATCTTCCCATGGAGGGACCCGCTCCGCCGCCGCCGCCGCCGCAGCCCCGGAGCCCGCCCAAGATGGCGGCGGGACGGCCCCGCTCCCGGAAGTGCCGTCACCGGAACGGGCGGAGCCGCCCCGCCGGAAGCATCTCCCGTCGGAGCGGAAGTGACGTTTGGGGAGCCCCGGGGAAGCGGGGCGGGGCCGGCGGGGGGGCAGCGGGGGAGCCCCGCCCCTGCCCGGGAGGGGCCACGGGGGGAGGGGGCACCGGGCACGGCGGGAGCCCCGCGGGGACGGGGCTGCCCAAGGCCCGGCAGTCCCGGCTCTGAGACCCCCCCCTACTGGTGTCCGGCGGAGCCGCGGGGGGCTCCGGTCCCGGGTTCCACCCGCTAACTCTCCCACCGCTCCGCCCCCCGCTCTGATCCCCGCCCGGGGCTCCGCCGCCCCGCTGGCACCGTGCAGGAACCCCGGTGGAGCGCAGGGCTGGGGGAGCTCAGAGCCCTCCGCCGTGTCCCCGGGCCGCGGCGGGGCGGAGGCGGGGGCGGCCCCGGGGCCGCTGACGGCGGCGGTGACGGCGACGGAGCTGGAGCACGGGGCGGCCCCGGCGCAGCGCCCGGCACCGCCTCCCGCCCGGGGCCGCCCCGCCCGGGCCGCCGCCGGTTCCAGCACCTCGGACAGCGCCCGGTCGGGACCGTGGACAGCGCCGGGTACCGGCGGGGGCACCGGGCCTCCCCCATGGCGCTGCTCCGCGTCCTCTGCCTTCTCGCTGCCCTCAGGCGTAAGTGTCGGGGGCTATGGGGGATGGCACCGGCACCGGCGGGGAGGGGACCGGACCGGGCCCGGGGCTGCGCCTGTTGCACGGGACAGATCCGGAGTGGAGCCGGTACCGGCCCCTCCGCGGTGCCGGTGCCGCCGGCGCTTCCAGCGCTCCTCGACCCCCCCGGGGCTGTGCGGCCGCCCTGGGCTCCGGCTCTCCGAGGCGGTGCCGGGGGTGGGCAGGGACCGGCAGGAACAGGGGAGGGGGTGCCAGGAACGGGCAGGGAACGGTAGGGACAGGCAGGGGAGGGCAGGGAGGACCCCCCAGCCCTGCCCAGCTGCTCGTCCCCAGTCATGGAGCCCCTCAGAGCTCCCACCCTCCCCCCGGCCCTCCCCGCTCCACAGCCGACTGTGACACCCGCACCCCATCCCCGTGCCTCCCGCCGTTCCTGCTCTCGGGCCGCAAGGCACAGAGCCCCAGCCCGGGTACAGCCTCTATCCCGGGGGGTCCCCCGGCCCTCGTGGGGGGCCCTGCCCGCCGCCATGGGGCTCAGGCTCCGCCATGCCCCAGGGAGCCTGGGCACGGATACAGAGGAGCGACTGGTTGAGTATCTGCTGGACCCTGCGCGCTACAACAAGCTGATCCGGCCGGCGACCAATGGCTCTGAGCTGGTGACTGTGCAGCTGATGGTGTCGCTGGCGCAGCTCATCAGTGTGGTGAGTTGGCCAGGACTCTACTCCCCAGCCTACCAGGCAAGTGAGGGGGCCACAAACCCTCCCAGCACCCTGAGTGACTGGCCCCCCTCTCTCTGCAGCATGAGCGGGAGCAGATCATGACCACGAATGTCTGGCTGACCCAGGTGGGCACCTTGGACTCTGACGTGGCCCTGGGACCCCCATGTCCACCCTGCTCCAAGACTCCACCCTGCACCCTGTCCTGGGCCCCCATGCACTGGGAACCCCCATGTCCACCCTGCCCCAGGACTCCCCAGCTCCTGCCTTGAGACCCATCCTTATCATAGGGACCCCCCCCTACACCCTGTGTGGGATCCTAATGTCCACCCTGCCCTGTCATAGCCCTCCATAAAGCCTGTGTGGGACCCCTGTGTCCCCCCTGTCCTGACCCACCCCCTTGCCCCAGGCCCCCATCCTGTGGCTGGGCTGATCCCGCCTGTCCTCAGGAGTGGGAGGACTACCGCCTCACATGGAAGCCTGAGGACTTTGACAACATGAAGAAGGTCCGCCTGCCCTCCAAGCACATCTGGCTACCCGATGTCGTGCTCTACAACAAGTAGGTCGTATTTTGGGGGAGGTGCCATGTGTTCCCCAACCCCACCCAAGGTGGGGGGCCGTGTGGTTGTGCTGCTGGGGCTGACAGCATAAGGACTGACAGCACGTCTCTTCACCCCAGCGCTGATGGGATGTATGAGGTCTCCTTCTACTCCAACGCGGTGATCTCCTATGATGGCAGCATCTTTTGGCTGCCGCCTGCCATCTACAAGAGCGCATGCAAGATCGAGGTGAAGCACTTCCCCTTTGACCAGCAGAACTGCACCATGAAGTTCCGTTCCTGGACCTACGACCGCACCGAGATAGACCTGGTGCTGAAGAGCGAGGTGGCCAGCCTGGATGACTTCACACCCAGTGGCGAGTGGGACATCGTGGCACTGCCGGGACGGCGCAACGAGAACCCTGATGACTCCACCTATGTGGACATCACGTACGACTTCATCATCCGGCGCAAGCCGCTCTTCTACACCATCAACCTCATCATCCCCTGCATCCTCATTACCTCCCTGGCCATCCTTGTGTTTTACCTCCCGTCTGACTGTGGCGAGAAGATGACACTCTGCATCTCTGTCCTGCTCGCCCTCACCGTCTTTCTCCTGCTCATCTCCAAGATCGTGCCACCCACCTCACTGGACGTACCGCTGGTGGGCAAGTATCTTATGTTCACCATGGTGCTGGTGACCTTCTCCATTGTCACCAGCGTCTGTGTCCTCAACGTGCACCACCGCTCACCCACCACGCACACCATGCCACCCTGGGTCCGCACGCTCTTCCTCCACAAGCTCCCAGCGCTGCTGTTCATGAAGCAGCCGCGGCAGAACTGCGCACGCCAGCGTCTGCGCCAGCGCCGGCACACCCAGGAACGTGCTGCTGCCACCGCTCTCTTCGTCCAGGCTGGTGCCCGCACCTGCACCTGCTACGCCAACCCTGGTGCTGCCAAGGCCGAGGGGCTCAATGGCTATCGGGAGCGACAGGGGCAGGCACCAGCCCCCGCAGCTGGCTGCAGCTGCGGGCTGGAGGAAGCAGTGGATGGCGTGCGCTTCATTGCTGACCACATGCGCAGTGAGGATGATGATCAGAGTGTAAGTTGGAGTGGGCGGTGTGCATCTGGGGGTGGGCAGTGCTCAGGGATGGCCAGAGCTGTGGGGTGCAGGCAGAGCTGTAGGGTGCAGTGTGTCCTGGCTCATGGCTGCACCGCAGGAAGTGATGTGCACAAGCACCAAGGGCGTCCCTGCCTAGCCCTGTGCCCAGTGAGGCCCTGCAGCTCCTGCCTGGGTAGGGGGTCCAGCACTGATCCCTGACCCACCACTGCAGTCCCAGGCTGAAGCAGAAGCAGCTGCTCGGGAGACCCAGGAGGCTCCTGGGAGACCTGGCCCTGCATGGCACTGTCAGGCTGCAGATTTTGCAGAGCTCCCCGCGGCTCTGCTCACTGGGGAGGTGTTTCCTGGGCTCAGCAGTGCGGGTGACAGCAGGGGGAGTGAGCCCCATGGGGCCCAAAGCGGGCTGGCAGGCAGCTGCAGTGCTGAGGGAGCAGATTCAAGGCTCTGAGGATATGCCGAATTCCCAGGTGGGGCAGTGTCAGGCAATACCTCAGGCCCCAGCCTGACCCAGCATTTTCCCCACCCCCACACAGGTAAGCGAGGACTGGAAGTACGTGGCCATGGTCATCGACCGCCTCTTCTTGTGGATCTTCATCTTCGTCTGTGTCTTTGGCACCGTTGGCATGTTCCTCCAGCCCCTCTTCCAGAACTACACCACCAACTCCCTGCTGCAGCTTGGCCAGGGTACCCCCACTTCCAAATAGCATGGGGAGTGGCCAGTCCCAGGGCCAGAGAGCTGGGTACTGGGCTCAGGCAGCCCCTGCAAACCAATAAATACTTACACAGGACCGGGTTGGTTCCATCTGGTGTAATTTCATACTACACTGTGCTCTGCAGGCCAGAGGGAGCAGGATGCAGCTGGAGCTGGGGGGGCTCTGGCTGCCTGTGACCAAGGTAAGAGGCCAGGAAGGCATTATCTCTGGAAGAGTAAAATCCCAGCTGCTGAGGGAGTGAGCATAGGAGCATAAAACCAGCTCCATGGGGACATGCCCAGCTCTTTGCTCCTGGGAGCACCAGTCGCTCACTGCATCTCCTGTCAGGCCATGCGGGGCCAGAGCCCCAGCCTCAGCAGGCAGCCCTTGGCTCCTGCCGGGTGCTGCCAACCCCTGTGCAATCTCTGGGGCTCCCAGGAGGTGACAGAGCAGGAGCAGAGGCATGGGGAGGAGGATAGGGCTGCTCAGCTCTGGATCCCCGGGCTGAGCACATGGACCAGGCAGGAGGAGGCTATTTTTAGGTCCTACCTGCAGGCAGAGCCAGGGCAGCAAGTGCCAGGGGCTGCTCCAGCTCCATCGTCTTCTGTTCCACTCCAAGTTCAGTGCACTGGAGCCAAGAGCAGGCACAAGATGAGTTGCACAAGGAAAAGGAAAACAGTTAATCAACCCAAGCTGGGAGCTGCTGGCAACCAGGCCCTACCATGGGTCACTGGGCTGGCAGCTGTGGTCAGGCCAGCAGCACTTCCCACACTCCCTTGGCCAACAGGAATTGCCCTCATTGGGGAAAGTTGAAATGGAACGTTTGCTATAAATACCGCTAATCCCTGGGGCTGGAGGGAGTGGCATTTGCAGGGCCTGGCAACACACAGGGCCAGGGGAAGCTGCACGCTAGAAATTAATGTAAATCCCAGCACTTCACCCAGCCAGAGAAAGCCCAGCTGCTGCTCCTGGAGCTCCTACTCTCAGGGCTGCACCCCGATATCTAAATGTTAAGAGCTTTGCTCCTACAGCAGCCCCATGCCAGGGTTTTATCCCACTTCATCCCACTTCTGTGTCTCCTCTGCTGCTGGTCCAACCTCAAGTGAGTGCAGAATGGGGGGGGATTCTGCTGCACCCTAATGGGGAGTGGAGATCTGTGAGCATTGGGATGGTGTGGGGAGCACAACAGGAGCCCCCATTGCCTCAGGCACAGCTCCCTGAGCAGCTGCAGACAAAGGAGCCCCCCCAGCCCTGCTCTGGACTGGCTGCCAAGGCAGCTCCTATCCCTCACAGCAATGCAGGGCTGTGGGCGTCCAAGGGCAGTTGCAGGCAAGGGTGAACCTGTGGCAGCTGGACTTTCAGCAAGTGGTGACCCTGCTTGGCCCCAGCCCAGCTGACTCTGGCTGTCCTGTGGAGATCCATGGCCAGAGCCGGGGTCTTGCTCCCAGCCTCAGGGCTCCTTGCTCTGGGCTGCGCTTCCATGCTAACAGCTCTTTGGCCTCTGTCTCATACAAATAGTGTCAGCTCTAATCCTAGGCAGAGCCAGCACTTGCCTTGCACAGAAGGGGCTGCTCCAACAACACCCAATAAACTTGCTGTTGGATGGCAACAGCATTGCTACTTCTCACCTTCCACCACCATGTCCAGCCTCTGGTTCAGCTCAGATGCAAACGGACACAGGACAGGGCCTGCAGCCACCGCTGGCCTCCAGAGACTGGAGAAGAGACACATCCCATCCTAGAGCTAGCAGTGAGGGAAGGAGCTGAGAGACCTGCCTGCACATTTCAGAGCCAGTCCAAGCCCTCAAGGGCTCAGCTCTGCCCAATGAGCCCCATGTTTGAGGCAAGAGGCTCAATTCCAAACTTTGTCTCCTTTCATCATATAGCAAATACTAACTCATTTCTGTCCCTCTCCAAACCCCACCATGGGCCCCCTCTTCACCTCAGCAGGAATTAACACCCACAGCCAACAATACTGAAACTTTGTTTTTTGTTACTAATTTTGTTATTATGCTGGTCCTGCTGCTGCACCTTGCAGAGGTCAGTCCCAGCTCGGCTGGGCTGCCAGTCATCTTCCAACAAAGACACAGACAACCAGTCAAAGAGCCTGATTTTTTTTTTTTTTTTAATCTCAAAGGAGAAAATTTACCTTAAAACCTGCCAGAGGGATTTGCAGTACATGGTCCAAAGGTTTCAAGCTCACAGTCTTGAAAATTCCTCTGGTTTCTCATGCCTTCTTTTAAAAACAAAAAAAAGGGGGACAAAACAATAAAAAAGCAAATGGGGACTGAGCCTGCCCTTGCTTAAAAAGAAGGAGAATCATTTACATGCACATTTTAAAAACGTAGGCAGAAGGCAGCCGGGCCTATGAGGAAACTGCTGCACAGTCCCAATTCCACTCCAAAAACTTGGTGAAAGAAGGATGAGCACAGCCATGCATACGCCTGCGCACATTCACCCCCACTCCTCACAGAGTGCTTCATTACGCATCAGGGACAGAGAAACTGTCTTCCTCTTGGGGTTTGCGGATCCAGCTGCCATAGCCCAGCTCTTCCAGCGTGCTGAAGAAGCACTGCTTGGCTGCCTGGTATGCTGTGGCTGCCTCCTTGGCATCCGAGTATACAGAGAAGCTCAGCAGGTCTTTGCGGTTGTTCTTTGCACAGAGCTGCTGGAACAGGGTGAACATTTTCCTCTTGGACACACGAGACACCTCCAGCTTCACACTGAGAAGGAAGACAGTGGCAGCAATGAGGGACAGGACACTGAGAAGAGCCAAGAGGACCAGGGGGCTCAGGGAAAATCCCATGGATTTCTGGGAGGAACCATGGGCTTGGCAGGCTGAGCAACATTCTGTTTTCCTTCAGGAGTGCTTGCTTACGCATCTTTGAAATTCCTCCCTCCAACCCTCCCCGTGTGTAGGGTGCTGTAACAGTGCAGAGTGTACTCCCCACCTCAGAGCTGTTCCCCTTCCCCCAGACAGTGTCAGGAAAAGGCAGTGTCAGGAAAAGGCTCTTCTTACCCATCTACTTTCCCTTTGGTGCCATCCAAGACTTCAACTTCGCTTTCATCAGCAAGACACCAATTCACCGATGACTCCTTTGTCTTGCCCGTCTGCCTTGCAGAGTCATACACGCTGACTCGCCCGACCTGCACAAGAGGGTTCCTTAACCTGGTCCTGCTGGGGGAGTCGCTTGCCCCTTTCATCCCTCACAGTTCCAGCTCACCACAAACTTTCCAGAGCCACAAGGATAAGGTTCTTACTGAGTTGAAGGCTACAGAGGCAACTCTAGTGTCCTTTTTTCCAGACTAAGACATTGCCAGTAACCCCCAAACTGTGGGGCAACACAAAGAGGGCAGGTTCTTGGGGTTGTCCTATGTAGGGCCGGGAGCTAGACTGGATGAGACACTGTGGGTCCCTTCCAACTCAGGATATCCCTTGATTGTATGATTCTGTGTTTCTGGTCACTAATTCTTGCCCCTGGCTGGAGGGCTGCTGCGCAATGACCCCCCCTGCAGAGCGCCTCGGGCACCCCCAAACCCGCTGGCAAAGGAATGTGGGACAGAAAGATGAAGAGGTGCTATGGCTGCAGTACCTCAGGATGGTTAATGTGATATGGAGCCTGGAGCTTTTCCTTCAGCGTGTTCCCATCCCTCTCCATGCGGCAGCAGATGGCACGGGTCAAGTGACCCTGACTGTACAAGTAACCTGTGGAGACAGAGGTGAAGGTGTTAAGAAACAGGATGACACAGGTGATGGATTGGCCAAACCCCAAGAACTGCAGCACTGCTCACAGGCTCCCAAAAGCCTACAGCATGTGGATCAGCATAGCTACATGTATCCTGGGTGTGTAAGACAAGGGTTTATAGACTGCAACATTTCTCACCAAAGACACAAACAGGCAGTTTTTGTCTCACTCTCCTACATCACGTGTCTTCTAAAAATCCAGAACTTTGGAGGGAAACCCATTCTACACACAGCCTAAAATCCATAGACTCCCTTTTCATTTTCAAACAGCTCTGCCAAGAAAGACATTTCAGTCTGTTACTCCTACACCCTCCACAAACTTTGCCATCACATGGGGCAGTGAGACAAGTTGTTACTGCATCCCAGCTCTACCCAGAAAGGACAGAGGGTTTCGCACCGAGTGTAACAGAGCGGAGATAAACTGGCTCTAGGAAGTGTGACAGCAATGCCCCTTGCAAGCCAAGTATATTCCAGCGTAAGATTTTGTCACTGCAGGACATGGTTCGTAACCGTTCCCCATGCTGGATCCCGTCCCATGTGGGCACAATGTCACTCGACTCCACGGGAATGGTACCTTCCCCTGCATAAGAGAAGAAGAAAGCTTTTCTGTATAATGTCAGATATTCAATAAATCAAAACCCCCTCAGCAACTGCACAAGAAACTTCTGGATACCCAGAGTGAACTCAGAAGTCTGACACCAGGTTCAGGGCACACTCTGGCATTCAGTATTGGGTACTGATGAGTAATTTTCAACATGCCTGAAGCAGAATAGAACATTGCTTGAAAGGGAGGGCACAGAGCTAGGAGCTTTGCATCAAACTTCAGCTGCAAACTTCATGAGCGTGACAGTGAAACAGGCAGAGCTGGGAAGGGAAAGGGACTCTCTCTAAAACCTTCCGTCTACCTCTTTTGGTTCCTGAATGCTTCAAATCCCACAAGAGCACACAGAAAGGGGTAAGGAAGCTCTGGAGCACCAGAAAGCCTCAGAGGAGAGGACTGAAGCCAACCAATCATGGAGGGAGTGATTGCACTCACCATTCTCCACCTTGGTCCGCAGTTTGCCTTGCTTGGGGTTCTCAAAGAGAGGCTGGTGCTGGGGCTGCCCCATCTCGTTTGCCTGATCACTGCAGGATTTATCAAAGAGTGCTCCGTCTCCACATGGTGCTGTGCTAGAAAACAAATCCTCCCTGGTTAGCACTGACTGTAAAGGAAACAGCCAGGGCCAGGGGCATGACAATGCTGCTGATGCCAGTCATTCAACCCCTCCCCACAAACCTGATGTAGAGGTGAAAGGTAACACTGCTCTTTATTTTGAGTTTCTTTCCTCCTGCTTGCTCAAAAATGCTCTCTTCCGCAGAGGAAGGATTAGATGGGTCATACTTCATCAGCTCACTGTAAAGAAACCTGAAAATAACACCATCCTGTCAAAAGGCTGCTCTGCTTCTCAGACAAGGAGTGCTTCAGCTGACAGGCAGGGTCCCACATCACGCATGGAAGAGCAGAGACCAAGAGCTGGGGCTGAGGATGCTTGGGAAGCCAACGAACAGTGCTTGATGCACAAAAAGGGCAAAAAAACCCAGATTTTCTGCCATGCAGAGGACAAGCAGTAGAAAAGCAGGATCCTGTCCAGGAAGCAGAGGGAAGCACTGGCAGGAGAAAAGAAGGAGCCTGGCTGGGTGCTGCTTGCATGCATCTGATCCCAGTGTATAGAAGACTTCAAGGTTGTTAACCAGCATCTTTAGTCAGCAGCAAGTTTGCATTAAATGTAAGCAACCCTGCAGGCAGCTGAATTCAAGCAGTATTAGAATGAGCCCATGATCTGTTTACAGTCATGGGGACTTTTATGGCTGCTCTGGCCAGGGAAAACCCTGAGGTCTCCAACATCGTCTCAAGGACTAAAGAAAAACAGCAGCTTCCCAGAGAGTCCTTGAGCAGAGCCTGTGCAAGGGACTGATTTTGCAAGGAGAGGCAGAGTTCACTCTTCTGTGCCAGAGCAGCCACTGCTGTCAAGATTAACAGCTGAAACAGACAGTAAGCAAGATGCAATCCTGATTCATCACTTCCCAGGGACCTGCCCTCAATGCTTTGCCTTGCTGAGAAATGCAGAGCACAGCGGCAGCACACAAAGGCTTGAAGGAAGCGGCTGATTTTTTTGTTCATAACTGAAGGACAAACATTAACCAAGCAGTCCAGCTTCATCTCACTTCAGGTTTCAAAAACTAAGAAGCGCCACAGTGGGGAAGGGGAGGAGAGGATTCTGCAGTTTAGTTGGGAAAAAGGATTGCTGACTTATCAAAGCAAACAAATGCAGTATGTTTTCCTGAATCCTTCTACACCCAGACCCAGAAAGGCCAGGAGACCAAGCCTGCAGTGGCTTGGCGTGGCAGGAGCTGTGCTCAGGCTGGAGAGCACCCTGCACATCAGCCCAGCAGGAGGCTTAATATTAAGTACATCAGATGCAGCCCTTGGGCTCCTGGCAAGTCTCCCACTCAGTACTTATTTGGCCATCATTCAGGCATGGCCCCTTCTTATCAGAAATAACTTCCATCTATTTAACAACACATGGGTAAAACAGTGTCTGAGGATCACAGCATCTCTCAGCACAGCAAAGAACTAGGGGTGTGTTTCAGCTGCACCCCTCCAGAATGGGTGAGCAGGTCCTGGAAGGCCCCTCTCCTTTTCCTTTGGGTTTCCCCTTTTCTCACCTCACAAAGCCTCTTCGAGAAATGATTTCTGCATGACAGTCATTTACTGTCTCCCCCTTCAAGCTTAGCTCCTCTCCTTTCACACAGCGATTACCTGAAACAAACAAACAGAATTAAATAATAGGGCAGGTGTCAAAGTCAAGATGGCTTCAGAGACAGAGGGAGGAAGTCTTAACTCTTGGGGCTCCTGAGCAGCAGCAGCAGCATCCTACCTATTAAATCATTATCACAGGCAGTTAAGAAAGATAAAGGGACACCACTTTAGGGACAGATAGATTTAAAGTGCCATGAATTTTGGGGGACTGTACCTTCTCGAGGGCTTTTCAACCCATCCCTCCTGGTAGAAGCCTGGCAGCAAAGTAGGGGAGATAAGGTAGGTGCAGCTGTGAGAAAACTGGGGGATCGTATGCTGTAGCACATGAGGAACCCATGCTCTGATGCACAGAGTAGCACGCAGCAATGCAAGCAAAGATTAAGAGCAATACAGCTGCAGGCACATTCGCTTTGTTCTCTCTCTCTCTCTCTCTAACCAGATCACTCATGACACCATGTGAGCCCTGGGAACGTTTTGTGCCCTCTCTGAAGAAGCCTACAGCAACAGCCATTTCTGAGCTGTGGCTGACAAGGAAATCTAGCATGGAAGTCAGAGTTCAGTGTGCTGGAAGAAGCTGTTCATACCTGTTCCGATGCTGACCACCACTCCCAAGCCCGTGTTTCCTCTCCGCATGATGACGGCAGCCAGGATCTTGCGCCCGAGCAGGCTGTGCTGGATGCGGGCAGTGAGGCTGTTGAAGCGCTGGTGGCTCAGCATGGCCATCTGATCGTGTAGGGTGCTGCCGCTCACAGGGAGCTGGGATGGGGACACAACAGCACAGACCATGAGCACGTCACACCGCACAGCTCAGCAATGAGCTAACCTGAAGCACAGCTTTCCAAGCAGAAGGCAGAACACAGAAAACTTTGAGCTTTGGGCAGTGCCATGTCAAGGGGTGGGTGAAGTTCTTCTAGGTATTTCTGGGAAAACCTCATCCAAGGCTGTGAGTTCTGCTTTGGCCGTATCAGAGGCAGCAGCAAGCTGTCTTCCTGGCAGCAAGTGACATGGGCTGAGGAATGGCCTCCTCAAAATGCCAGGGAAAACCCCAAGCAAGAGGGAACAAAACCATCCTGCCCATTTCCAGAGACTCAGCCAAGGAAATCTGTTCCTGGCTTTGGAGGAATTCCTCCTCTAGCTGCCTGTGAGGAGAGTGCACAGTCATTCCCAGTGCAGACCAACTCACCTCCTCCAGCACTGCTGACTGACAAATCCTCCCTGACAGCTTTGCTATTTAGAGCCCCAGCTGCTGTACCCAGTTGTGCCGCCTGGAATGAGGCTTTTCAGAGATCACAACACCCTTAAGTGTGATTTAAATCAGCCCAGGTTTGGGACAGTCATCCTGACACAACCAGGGCTTTGCGTTTATCTGATGCATGAATTTTTTGATCTGGCACACAATTGGAAGACAAAATAATTGAAAGAATTAAAAATAAGCATATTAAAAAATTAAAAATAGTAACATAATTAAAGTAAGTATGTTCCTACTCAGGGACATACTACAGGAACACATTCCAGTAGCTTGTAGAAGAATCTGACAACAATTTAGCCCTAAAGCAGAGGCCCATAGGACAGAAGGGTATGCCTGCGCCCTGAGGAAACATCTAACCCACTTCAGGAAAACCACATCAGATTATCTACAGCTGCAGAGAACAAAGGGATCACAGTTGATTGTGAAGGCATTTTTCTGCTGGAGTAGAAGGAGGAGCATAGACAGGGCTACAAACACAATCCCAACTTTGGCAGATGATTTACCTCAGTGGTGTTCATCCCTTCCATGCGCTCAGTCTTCTCCGATTCCCCAATCAGGACTCGGAGCGCTGCATCAGCTGCCTCCTGCTTGCCCTGCTTTTTGTTGTGTGCAGTTACAGCTGGGAACCAGCGGCCTCCAACTTTTGCCTGATAGACAAACCTATAAAGAAACCAAGAAACCTGTGGATTTCAGTTCGGTTTTTACATTCTCTAAGTGGAGAGAAGAGGGAATCAGAGGGACAAGGTTTGGCAGAGGCAGCAACTAGCCCTGTTGCCATCTCAAAAGGCATCAGCAATTTTGAGCTTTCTGCCCTTTTCCTAGGACAACAGCAGCAGCGCAAAATTTCCTTCTCCCAGATGCTGCTACTTACTTGGGATCATGGGGAGGTCCTGACTGGTCAATGAGTTTGAACTCTGCGGCAAACCCATTGGAACGGGCATACTCCAGCAGGCCACTAACAGGATTGACGTTAAGATACTTGATGAGCTCCCCAACACCCTTCGTTTTCACCACCTTGGATTCATCTGGAGTGCCAATATTGTGCATGGACTGGTCACTGTGGGGCTTCACAGCAGGCTAGAGCAGAGTTAGACAGGAGAAGGATGTTAAACACTGAGCATTTAGCACAGGCCAGGAGCAGCAGCAAAGCTTTGCTCCCCACGACCTTGTGGAGTGAAATCCAGCAGAATAGGAAATAAAAGGGGGGGGAACACCCGATTCAAAACACTTGGGTCTTATAAAGAAACCCTTTATACCTGTTCAGGCGAGACACGGGGTACAGACTCTCCAGAAAGAATCTTCACAGCAACTTCTGCTGCCATTTGCTTTGCTCCCTTCTTGCTGTTTCCTACCACAGCAGGGAAAATTTGGTCACCCATTTTCACACAGTAGCTGAACCTGACAGGACATTATAGTACATGAAAAGCGTTAACCATAGGTGCCTCAATCTGGTTATTATCCCCGTCTCCCACTTCCAGGCGTATCCTTCTGGATTATCTCCAATTTATCTGTAATTGTAATCTATTGTGATGGCCCTAAACACTCCCAGTAGAGCACCACCAGGTAGGGTACAGGACTGGAACCCACTCCTGCTCTGGTAGAAGAAACAGCGTCCTTTCTCTGATAAAGGGCATCACTTTGGGTCTCTTTCTGGAACTAGATGTCTTGGATGAGCCATGCCCAGAATCCTTGGATAAGAGGAGCACTCAGCTAGGTCAGTGACAAATCCAAGGATGTGGGCAGCATGCTGAAGGGGAAGGACAGTGAAGAAAGTTTCCATCCTCCCTCAAAGCTGACAAGAATATGCCATACCTAGGATCATGAGGTGGGCCTTCCTGAGAGAGCAGCTGGAATTCAATTATGTTCCCTGATTTTTGACCATATTCCATTAATATGCTGATAGGGTGCTTCCCAGGAAGCAGGTTGAGGTGAGCTGCTGCAGATGGCAGCTCTGGCTCCAGCTGCAAAGGCTACAGCAAGAAGATGGAGGAAATCAGCGTCAGACTCAACACTGTTTGAGCAGCCTCGCAAAGTAAAGAAAACGGGACTCACCAATTCCGGTTCTGAGCTGTCAGAGGGAAACTGCTCTTCACATTTAATTCCACCATGCCTTCCGTTCTCCGCTTCACTCATCAGGACCTTCATTGCATTAGCTGCTGCCTCCTGTTTAGCCAGTTTTTTGCTCCCTGCTTCTGCTGGTGGGAATCGGCGTCCATTAATCACTGCCTGGAACTTAAACCTTTGAAAGAGAAAACCAAAGGGGTAAATTGAGAGGCAGAAGTGTGGTCTTCTCAGAGTAAGCAAGGCTGCTCTTGGAATTCAAGGGAGAAGAAACAGCCACTTCCTGGCTGGGAGAGTAAACCCAGGCTGCCATGTGCAGAAGACAAAAATACCAAGGGTACCCGAACAGCACTGCATCTGGGCCTTGTTTCATTGCATTTCCAGAGCTGTTCACAACAGAGGAGTAGCTCCACATTTTGTTCTGAAGGAACAGGATGAATTGCCTTACTCCACCACAGGTGCCAGGAACAGGTAATGGCTGTATGCAGGCAGCAGCTCTGTTGTGGCTCCTGCCCAGGAATAAGAAAGCTCAAAAGCAGCATGCACTGTTTCATTTGCATCTGGTCATTTGGGGTCACTCCTCCCTCTGGCATTCTCTGTGGCTATCCAGGACATTCACACCATCTTAGAATGGTGCCACCTCACATAAATCTCTTGTCTTTGACATTTCTGCCTCCCCCATTCCTGTGAACTCTAACAAACAAGTTTATCTTCCATCCTCCAGCCCTGGAAACCTGCTTCCAAGGAGAGTGGGTCAAACCAGATCTAGAGCGGGATTATGGTGCTGAACCTACTCAGATTCCTTCTTAACAAAAACCAAAACAACAAACCCTGGGACTCCATCTTTAGAAATTAGGCCAATTTTCCTGTCTAGCGAATCTATTGACGTACTCCGGTGTGGCACATATGGTGCTTTTCACGGTCTCACTGGTGCTCAGTAACAGCCACAATTCTGCAAGGGGAAGCAGGACTCCAGAGACTGACTTGGCCAACTCCAGTGTCATACCACATGCTCAGCTCACAGAATCTGCTCTGACCTGCTACAACACAGAAACGTCCAGAGTGGGGCCACCTCGCCTAACTTAAGACACCTGCACCCAAACACTTTGTTCTGGGCTCCCTTTACACCATTTCCAGGGTGAGAGCATCTTGAAAGGCAGCTTAGAAATACCAGTTTCCCCCTATATGATCAAACTGAAGGCAAGTAATTGAGATGGGACCTAATGAAGAGATTAATCCCACCTTCACTGCTCAGAATGAGGAGCAGGATTGTCACAACTGGGCTACCTGGGGTTAAATTTTAGCCTTGTTTTATTTTTTAAGCTGATGCAAGGAATCGACTAGGCTAATCCTTCTGAAATTAAAGAAACATTAATAACAGGCCCCTTCAGGACAGCTGAGTGGGTGAACTTAGTTGAAGTGAAATCATTTTAAGGAAAAAGAGCTCAGAAAAGGTAGGACATTTTGTTACCGTGGCTCATGAGAGGGTCCATTCTGCTCCAGCATGATGAAATCACAGTGTTGGTACGTGTACTGGGAATATTCAGTAAGGCCACTCACTGGGTTCTTCTCCCGACAAGCTATCAGTTTCTCTACAGGTGTACATGGAAAAGTTTCGAACTGGGCAGCATAACTGGGGGAAGCTTGAGAATTCATGATGCATTCTGACTTATCAGGCTGCTTGTTGATAGCATTCAGATTATCTGGGATATCATCTGTGGTCCACTTGCTGTTTTCCGAGTTATCATAATTACTCAAACTGGAGAATTCCAGCTTAGTGTCCTCAGATGCATCTGCTTCTGTGTCATTGACATTTCCCTGACAAGCTTGCCCCAAAAGCTGCTGCCCATTGTCTACACTTTCTTCTTCTGATGCCGTCACTGCTGGTGAAGCTGCAGTCATCTCCTGGGGACATGGAGGGACAAAGGAAGAGGGAAGACCCAACTCAGGAGGTTTGGGATCTGCCATCTGCATTACTGTGCTGGCCTTCAGCCTCATCTGCATCCTCTCGCGTTTCCTGTCTGTCAGGGACCATCGTGGTGGAGTTGCGTTCTGCTTGTGGACATCTCCCAGCTTTTCCAGAGCGCTAAGAAAAGCGTTAACGTCCTTGGCCCTTGAAAACCCAATGTTTTTGGCAAGATTGAGTGCTGTCGTTTCCACCACACTGAACAAGTAGTTGCAGATTTTCTCCTTTGTCTCAGCCATGTCTGGGTCTCCTGAGCCAAGTGTGCTCCGCTCACCTCCTCTGCTCTCACAAGCCAGATCTGTGCAACTGGCACTGCAGTCAGCAGGGCTTCTTTCTCTCCCTGAGCTGAGGCTGGCAACTCTCCACAGCGGCGGTGTCTCTTCCCCTTTGTGCAACTTGCCTTCTCTGAGGAGTTTATACAAAACACGGTTGACCTCTTTCTTGTGAGTTTTAAGTTTACGTGCGAGATCATTAGCCGTGCAAGTCCTCCCCTCCCCAAGCTGCCTGAAAACAGTCAGAATTTCTTGTTCATAGTCCTGCCCAGCAAGAGACAGTCTTTGGAAATTCAGCCTCACAGCATCAGAATCTCTCCTTGAGTTCTCCTGATGATGGTACTGTGGAGGGCAATACCGAGGCGAAGTCTCAACCCACGGATGCTGGCTGGAGAACCTACTCCCTCCAGCCCTGCTGAAGCTGGGCTGACATCTGTCTGCAGGAGCCGGTGCCGCAGCTCGCCTGCCTCTGGTGCGCGACTCCTTGTGTGATCCCCGCCCCTGAAACACAGACACTTCAGCGTCCTGCTCTGTTAGGAACTGCTGGCGTAAAAAGGTTTCCTGATTAGTTTCTTGTGAGGTACGAGGGTGGTTAAAAAAACCTCGATTAGTGCTGGGGCAGTTATGTCTTGACTGGGTAAGATACGAGCCTCTGCCTCGCCCAGCTCCTCTAATCATAGCGCACTCCTGGGACACACGTGGGAACCAGGCTGCCGATGAGCCAGGAGAGGAGCTGTCACTCACTCACTGCACACTCTCCCGCCCTGAGGAGAAAAAACACAGGAATTCAGAACATATTTACACAACGACAGGATTCCAGAAATGCAGTTTAAACAGCTTCTCAGCTACTGAGGCATTTCAAGTACCTTCTCCCTTGTCAATTTTTTTCCCCTACTTTTCTAGAAGTGTAAATTAGTCCCGTAAAAACAAACAGCAAACTTTGGCTGCCCAGCAGAAAACCAGCAGCCCCAAATTGCAGGTGAAGTCAATCACGAGAAGCAGCTTTGTCAGAAGCGGCCCTCTGCTCCTGTTAGACTTGATTCCAGCACAGGGCTGGGTGGCCTGTTCAGGGTGCACTCCTGAAACACAGCAAGCTCCACTCCAGAGAGGGAGAGAGAGGGAGGGAGGGAGAGAGAGAGAGAGAGAGAGAGAGAGAGAGAGAGAGAGAGAGAGAGAGAGAAGAATCTCAGACCTACTTTGCACTCTGAGAAATGGGGGCATGAGGAGGTGAAGGAGTGCAAGGAGGTGAGCTGGAGCAGCCTGTGTGGTCGCACAGAACAGAGCTGCAACAGGCTTGCAATTATTTTCAGATTCATGGCCAAAACGCTCTGAAATCCCAAGCGTCTTTTTCTCCCTGGACACTACGTGGTCTGTAGAGGTAAAACATCACACGACAGGGGAATGAAAGCAATAACAGGCAGAGAAATTGGATAGGTGTGCAGCTTGCAACAGCATGACAAGTTTGTTTGGATTACAGCCCAAATTTCACTGTATCACACATAGTTGTGCTGCCCTCCTGGGGTATAGGATGCAAGACTAAACTATTAATATGCTTTTTAAAAGTAAGGAATCCAGCCCAGCATATTCTAATTCTCTGATAACACTTCCTGCGAAAGTGAGAGGATAAAGACACGGAACATGATACATACTGCCGGGTCCCCATTCTGCCTGCTCCTCCGTGACCTCCTTAAGGCACCTACCGTCCCAAAGATAGTTTTCCCGATGCAAGTTTCATCTTTAAAAAGCTCCCCATCTTCACCAAACACACCTCAAGGCCAATTTAAATTGTCTTTTCATTAAACAACTGCACTCGGCTGCCACCACCGGGACTTGAGTCTGAGTGCAGGGAGGCTGAGCGCAGCGCAATGGGTTCCCACCTCCCCAGCTACGACGGAGCCCTGCTGCTGCCCCCCTGCTCAGTGACGTCGTTTTACAAGTGCTACCTGAGCCAAGGGCAGGGCAGAAACAGGAAGAAGGCTTTTGAAAAAAACGCTCTTACCTCAGTCTCATCCGTACGCTAAATTATTTTATGAGAAAACACAGGGGAAAAAAGAAACCCCGACCCGCAGAACGGAGCAGCACCGAGCAGCCGCCAAGATGGCTCCGAGCTCCCTTTCAGTTTCGTTTCCCGCAGCAGTCGCTCCGCCCCGCCCAGGGAGCTCGCAGCGGGGGCTGGCCGGATTTCGGGCTTTCCCAGACACGCTCTCGGCTTTGGGAGCAATCGTGAGGTTCCTCACCAGCGGCGGAGCCTGGGGCGGGAAGGCGAACCCGGCAGGGCGGCTCCTTGCCCCGGTCCCTGTGGTGATGCAGCCCCGTCACTCACGAGCTGCCGCCGGGACCGGGTCCTGGTCCGCACAAGAGGAGCGGCTGCTCTCCCGCTGGAAGAGGGGCTGCGGGAACACCGGTCGCCTTCAGCTACACCCGCAAAGGGGACGCAGGGAGCACGGCAGGACGGCTGCCACCCGCACCCGTGTCAAACCACGCTCCCGGGCCCGCGCATCCGCGGCAGCAGTGACGGCACCACGAGCACGAGGGCGAGGCCCCCGAGCCCGGAGCGCACTGTACGGGAGGGCGGGCTGGGGTACACGCGGCGAGCACCGGGAGTCGAGGAGAACGTTTTATTCTACGCGTCCCGCCCTATGGAGCCCGGCCCCGACGGGGCCCTTGGGGAGCCAGGACACGGTCACACCGCACTCCGGAGGCCCGCGGGGCTGCCTGCACTGGAGGCGGCACCGCGGCCTGTGCGGCCCGGGCCCGGCAGCCGCTGCAGGACACGGGGGGCCGAGAGGAACCGACCGGGGCCCGGCAGTCGCTGCAGGACACGCGGGCCAAGAGGAACCGACCGGGGCCCGGCAGGGCCCGAACCCGGCCCGCGGCCGCCCCCTCCGCGCCCCTTTACCTTGCCGCTGGCGCCGCTGCCGGCGCATGGTGATGACGCACGCGAGCCGCCTGCGCAGGGCGGAAGGTGCCGCGAGGCAGCCATCTTTCCTCGGGGCAAAGGGCGGCGGCCATGTTTGCTGCGGGCAGCGCGGGGCTGTGCCGGTGCCCGTGGCGGGGGCTGTGGCCCTGGCGGGGGCTGTGCCGGGGGCTGTGGCTGTGCCAGGGGCTATGCCGATGGCTGTGCCGGTGGCGGTGGCTGTGTCTGTGCCGGCGCCGCGGGCCCAGCGGGGCCCAGCTCGCCCGGTCCGCTCCCCCGGCTGGAAGGCAGCGCCAGGGCCGCTGTGTCCCAGGGCAGCACCCGCCGCACCGGGAGCGCTCGCCTGAGGCGGCGGCGCGCACCGGCGCTACTGCCCACGCGCCTCAGATGCCGTCCCCGCATCCCGCTGGGCCCGCGCGTGCGCCCTGCTCGTCGCCGCGTGTATCGGTGTCCCCGGTGCCCCGCCGTGCCAGGGTGTCCTCGGGACTAGGGGGCTTCTCCCCTCCTCGATGGCCCGCCCCCGCGACCCGTGGGACACCCATTTCCTATGGGCCCTCCATCTGTGGTGGGGCTCTGCTGTGTCCTTTGGGGCCCCCTTCTCCCTTGGAGCTCCCTTATCCCCCTCTGGTCCTCACCGTGGGCTCCCCCAGCGGGGCTCCTCTTTTTCCACAGGCTTCCCACTTTCTGTAGGACTCCCCTCATCCCCATTTTAATCCATGATTTTAATGCCAGAGGTGCAGCAAGTCACATCCCACCCTGTCCCAGGTTCTTTCCAAGCAAATGGAGACATTCCCTTCCCTAATCCCAAACCAGGCACAGTCCTTGCAGCCTGTGGATCCTCACTTTCCCAGGCAAACACCATCCGGATCGTGTGAGTTGGAAAACTACCGTCAGAGAACAGATTGTTCCTGTCTGCTGCTCCACCACGCTCATCAATAGCCGTGTGTCATTTGCCATCTGGCGCAGGGATCCCAGCGGGCGCCGTCCAGGAGCTGCGCCGGCACTGCCGGGTTCACACAGCTCGGAGGCTGTCAGTGGCTTGGAGCAGCACCTGTTGGGCAGTGGGCACTGTGGTGTTTATACTGGTGGGTATGGATCACAACCCAAAGGCTTGGGAACAAGCTATTATTGGATGCATGTATGGACCAGCCGTGGGGCTCGGGTTCTTCTTCCGGGTAACAAGTGACAGGACAAGAGGAAGTGGCCTCAGGTTGCACAAGGGCAGGTTTAGATTGGACATTAGGGGAAATTTCTTCATGGAAGGGGTAATCAGGCACTGGAACAGGCTACCCATGGAGTCATCATCCCTGGAAGTGCTCAAAAATGGAGTGGGTGTGGCACTTGTGGATATGGGTTAGTGGTGGCCTTGGCAGTGATGGGGAATCAATGGCTGGAATCAGTCTTTTCAGTCCCAACAAATCTACAATTCTATAATTCTGTTGCTGCAGCACAACCAGTGAACAGCTATCACATCCAGGACTATCATCTGGGAGTCCCCAGACCCTCTTTGGCCATGTGGTGGGTGTGGAGGGAGCTGGGAGGGATGGGCATGGGTTCTGGATGAATTTTAGGGGTCCATCTACCTGCATTTGTCCATGAATGGACAAAACATACAAAGACAAGCTCCTCAGAGTACCCTGGTCCTCACCAGCAGCTTTGTGTGTCCCAGTGGAGTGGTAGCTGTATGTGCCTTCAGGTGAGGACCCTATACCCACCGTGGCCTCTTCCCTGCAGCTTTCCAAAGGCATTTCAATGAACCTGGTGTAGTGGCAGGGTGTGGAAATGGTGAGTCAGGCCCTAGAATTGCCTCAGAATAGACTCAGCTGCTGCTTGTGTTCAGTGGAGGTCATGGATTGTTCAGGGTTTGGGGTTTTTTTTTCAGATGATGTCTGGATTTAGAGATTTTGGGGATTGTGTGTTGTAGTGTGGTTTTGGTGTGGGTTTTATTTCTGTAATGGAGAGACTCCTTGCCTAAAAAAGAACCCTGCACACTCACTGAAGTTGTCACATCTTTGTTCCTAGGAGGATCTGGGAGCACAAAGACTCCTGCCTGGGATGAGGCTCGTGGCAGACCATCAGACATGGGGGCCACAGTCCACATAAACAGTGTCTCCCACCCACTGCACTGAAGAACAAATGACTCCACAGCACACAGAGCACACAACTACTGACTCCTCAATCTGTTCTTTTCCTTTTTTACCATTCCATTTTAGTTGCTGGTGATCACTCCCAAGCTTTGCCCCAGGCTCGGTGGATGTGATTCATCTTGGCTGCTGTGAAGATGGAATGGGAAGGTTCCAGCACTGCTGTCCACTGCCTTGGTGTGACAGGCTGCTCATGAAATCATGTGTTGCCAGCACTGTGGGGCCATGTATCCTTTTGAATTGCAACGCCCTAAATGTGACAAACAGCCACTTCATCCGTACAAGCTCATTCTCCTTTCTCCTTCTTTACGGGAAATTGGCAGACTCCCAACCTGTTTCCATAGGAACAGGCTGGGAGACCAGGAGACCTCCAGCTGCTGAAGTCCCAGCATTAACACAGCCATGGCCATAAGAGAAGTTCCTGCAGCCTCTGGAGATCGCGGTCACTGGAAAACGAGTCAGTTTGTGGTGGAGATAAGGAGCTGATAACCAGCTTACCTGATGCTGCCTGGCTGATTTTAGTGGAGGATAGAGAAAGTTCCATTACTTGCCCTTGGATGGTGGGACTCATCCTGCTCCCCTGCCTTTTGGGGACTGCCCCAAACCTCCCACTTTCCCTGAGCAGAGGCTTCCCCGCAGGATGGCAGCATTCACTAAACCTCCAGCGTCAGCCAGAGATGCCTCAGGTGTCTGCTTTGATTTGCTTCCCTCTTATGAAATGAAGAGAGAGGAAATAAATTGTGGCACAGCTCCCCCGCCTGACTTTCTGCTCAGATGCCAGTTCGCAGCTCAGGCTATTGTTCTGCAGAGTTTCATTTTAGACTCCCTTATTACACACACTAAAATATCACTTCCTTGCTCTTGCAGGCAGCCTGTGCCTACAGGAGAGATTTGCACTTCTTAATCAGCTGATGGTGGTTTCTAGGGGAAGGCAGCCCTGGGAGTGGTGGTTTATCACCTGCCGTGCTGATGTCTCCTCTGCCCCAGGGCCATGCTGTGCTCTCACACTACTGGTGAGAGTTGCAATTAGGGTTTGACCTCCTTGCAGAAGTGCCCATCAAACACTCCAAGCTCCTCATATGTGGAGTGAGGAACTGGGCTGAGCTGGTTCCCACGTCCTTCCAAGCGTTGCACTTTCTCCAGTCTGGCTGCAGATGTACAGCTGGGAACCGACATGGAAAATCTCCGTAACTCCAGAGTATCAATTCCCCTAGGAGGGAAAAAATGCTTTATTTTCTTCTAATGGATTTTTATGGTAGCTATAAACATGGAGTAGATAATGCATGGGAGATGGTGCCCCATTCTGAGCCTGCAGCCTTGGTATGGGCACCAGAGCAAGGAGCTGCATCCCAGAAAGGAACTTCTCCGCCTGCTTTGCTTCTATTGCTCCCAACAGACAGGTTCCCATGTGGGGAAGCAGCAGAGCTATCCAGGGAATTGCACAAGCTTTTGCCTTGCTGCTGAGCGAAGGAGTGAACCTGAGCTTTGGTACAGCCCCAGCAGCTGCCATGTCTGTGGCCACAAGACATCAAGCAGGGATTACTCATCCTGAGAGTTCCCAATGTGGAGCAGAGGGGAAGGGGAACTCCCTACACCTCTGTCTATGTGATACTCATCCCCTCAGGCATCAGTGTGCTCCAGGGAGGGACAGTATGCTCCCATGGCTCAAAGCTGCAGTGGAGCCCAGCAGTGAAAGGCAGGTGGGCCTGGCACATCTGCAGCAGAAGGAGCCGGCACGCTGACTCCCACGGCAGCTGCAGTGGTGGGAAGCAGCATGGTTTTATTCTGTCTGGTACAAAAGGTACCCTTGAAAAAAGGCAGGAGAAGGCAGACTGTGGCTCAGCCACCTGTATGGCAGGACATGCCACGTGAGCATGGCCTTCACTTTAAGTTCTTGGATGCTCAGGGGCTCTTTTCATGTGGTTTTAGAGCTGTCATGGCATGTAGGGTCAAATCTTCCCTGGAGTGGGCTCCTTGGGCTCCTCCCTCCCAGTGTCATGATGGCCAGGGGCTCCTTCAGCTTGGAAAGGAGCTGTGGGGAGACTGGCTGCTCAAAGCATGCTTCAGATGTCTGTCTCTCTTGGGCTGGTCAGCCTCTCCCTTACCAAGGTGTTGACCCAGGTGACGGCCAAAGCATTGCTGCAGGAGGTCAGACAGGGACCCTAGACAGACTGCAAACCACCCAGCTTGTTCTTGGAGGGGGACTAGCGAGGAGAAGAGGGTTCTTTTCACTGCTCTTAGCACATCTGATGCAGCGGTTCCCAGAGTCAATCAGCTGAATTAATGAATCCTTCCTAAAGCCAGATTTCAAAGATCTTCCTAGTACGTGTCAGTTGACATGGCATTAATACTCCCTTCTGTGACCTTTACATCACCATCCAAGCCCAGGTTCTCCTTTTTGTCCTTTCATATTTAATATTAAATCTGATTTATCTGCAAGAGGGCTTTATCATGTGCTCAGACAAATCTACAGGATTTCACAATCCATCCCTGAGGCAGAGCCATGGGTGGGAAAAGCATTGACCTGAGGATAAAAGCATCACATGCACCCTGGACAGACCTCTCCACTACTACTCCCTTGCCACTCATCACCACTCCAGTACCTGATTGTTACCTGTGTTGCTTGAGGTACTTGCTGGCCCCTCCTTTTTCTTCAATCTCGGTGCTCAACAAACTCTGGGGACTGCCCGAGGCAGCAGCCACTGCTCCCCACCCCTCTTTATTTATGTGCTATTGAGCACAGAGAGACTAATGGACAGGGAAAAGCCTGGCACAGCTGGGTCTCCGAAGGACTTCCTTGCATGTCTGACTCCTTCATGCCTCCCGTGAGATCCCATTACTCCTCTTTCACTGCTTTTTCTTTATTTGCTGCGGATCATTTTTTTTTCATGCGGCGCAAACTGACTGCTGCTGGAGTCAGTGCCATGTGCTGATGGAGACACAGGAGGGTTGGCTGGAGGGAGTAATGGATGGCAGAGGAGATGCTGGTTGCAGATCACAGGGACATGTACAGCACTGTAATTGGTTGGCTTGCACAGATTTCCTTCCAAACAGCATTTTTTAATCTAAAAGAAAGCAAGAAACTGGAACATGTCTTGCTTCATTCATGGCTTCCCTGGAGGCAGCAGCTGCACGTTAAGGAAAAAAGAGAAGGAGGAGGAAAAAATAGTCAGAAGCACCAGGTGGCTGAATATCTTGCAGCTTAATTGATTCCTCTTTAATTAGAACAAAACCTGTTGCACTCAACCAGCATTCAGTGCCAGCTTTGGAGAAAGCAGCATCTTCTCTGGCCCTGTACCAGCACAGCTTGGCATGGAGGGAGGAGAGGAACCTCAGGGAACCATGTGAAGCTGACAGTGCTTCTTCCACACCTGGGAACTGGGGCAAACTCCAGCTCGTACAACTTTCTTCAAGGCAGCAAGAGCAGGATGAAGGGGAGCCAACCATGTCGGTGTCTGTTGCACATTGAGCTGCAGCAAGGGGCTTGGCTGGGATTAGCTGGAGTAACTGAGACTTCACAGGGATTTCTGTGCCTGTGCCTGACCTCACTTGGGAATTGCTCACCACTTCTCCCACAAATCCAGTTATTTTTAAAATGGGAAAGAGCTCAGCTTCATTTGCAGTGAAATGGCTTCTCTGCTTTTTGCCTCTTAAATTTTGACTGGATGTCCAAACCCTTGCATGGCTGCAAACCCACCTGCAGGACTGTGTTTAGCTCTGGGGCCCGAACATAAGGACATGGAGCTGCTGGAGAGATTCCAGAGGAAGCCACAAAGATGTTTTCATGGCTGGAGCACCTCTGCACTGGAGACGGGCTGGGAGTTCAGCCTGGAGAAGATTCCAAGGAGACCTTAGAGCCCCCTCCAGCACCTAAAGGAGCTCCAGGAGAGTTGGAAAGGGACTTTGGTCAAAGGGCTGGAGGTACAGGACAAGGGGGAATGGCTCCCCACTGCCAGAGGGCAGAGTTAGATGGGATACTGGGAGGGAATTCTTCCCTGTGGTGGTGGAGAGGCCCTGGCACAGGGTGCCCAGGGAAGCTGTGGCTGCCCCATCCCTGGAAGTGTCCAAGGCCGGGTTGGACAGGGCTTGGAGCAACCTGGTCTAGTGGAAGGTGTCCCTGCCCATGGCAGGAGGTAGGACAAGATGAGTTTTAAGGTCCCTCCCAGCTCAAACCAGTCTGTGGTTCCATTCAACCAGGTTCTGCACTGGCTGGTACAGGTTAGGTGGCAATGTCAAACCTCATCCCCTGCAGCACCTGGTCACATCTCAAGTACTTTTGGCAATGCCAACTTATGGTTTTAATTCTTTGGTCCTTGTGACATGTGCAAGGGTTTCCCCTGGTGCAGGGTGGCTGTGGGGGCTCTCCTGTCCCCTCACAGCTTCTCCCCAGCAGACCCAGGAGCTGCACTGCACTCCTGGCCCTGGGCTGCTAGTTCTACTGAAATATCAAGGATGAAGTGACAACTTGTCTGCGGGTTTTGTAGGAAAGCCCCCACCACCAACTGGCTTGTGGCGGCTGCTGTTGTTCCAACACAGTGACTGCTCCCCAGCAGGAAACCCCAAAATAATAATTTAAGTAGCAAAGTGTCATTTTCCAGCCCATTCCTGCTGAAAAACCTTTCTTATGGTGCGAGCACAAGGCCAGCAGTCTCTGGGAAACCAAGATGACTTCTTCCATTCATTTAACATGTAAAGAGACACAAATGCTATTAACACTAGCCTGGCCTCTCATCAGGCAGCCCCATCCTTTGTGGGTGCTCCCAGGAATTACAGGGAGAGAAGAGGAAGCCGATATGCAAACACTGTGGCTGAGCAGGAAGCTCAGAAGGTAAAAAGCATCCTGCCTGCTCTTTCACGCAGCCCCAGCCCTGCTCTCAGCACTGGGCAGGGGACCTCGCAAAAGTGGCATTGTCACAGGCTCCAGCGGTTAACTAATCCCATTGGAATGGCCTGTAGCCAGAGCTGGAGCATCTGTCTGGGCTTATGAGGGCTCAGGAGCTGTTTTCAGGGTGCTAAGCTGTTTGGCTGATGTTACCCACACTGCTTGGAAGGCGCGATCTGGCCTGCACACCTCACACCGCTGCACTGACAACAGTAATGAATGAGCCCGTTGGTGCCAGGAATCCTAACGCTGGCTAGATGAATTAGCAGCGGAGCAGCCTTAATTTTACCTTGGAAAAGGAGCACATCCATGATGGAAATAGCTACAGGACAGGTCCCCACCTCATTTTATCTCTGTAGCAAGTGCAGGAGAGGGTTTCCTGAATGTTTTTCTTCCTGGGTTCAAGAGCTGGGGGACCTGATCTGGGTTGCCCAGCTGGAAGCCACATCTCCTCCTCCCTCACCACCCACCCCACCCCCTTGTAAGCAAAAGCTTCTCTGCAGGGAGTGAGACTCCCAGCTCCTGACTGGGGAAATGCCAGCATACAGAGGTCGTAGCTCAGCACCAAAGCAGTTTCCTGCCTGATCCAAAGCCCCTGTTCCCTGCCTCCCCCTCCCTCGCCCCCAGGAGCTGTCTCCCACATCCTTCTCACTCCCAGCAGGCAGATGCTGATTCAAACCTGTGCCCTGTGGAGCTGTTTACTTGGGATTTTCCTCTCCCTTGTGGAAGGCCAGTAGTTCCCCACTGTTTATAAAAAGTTCTACCTGTGAGGGACTGTTTAGCAAAACAATAGCTGTTTTCTTTTTTTTCTTTTCTTCCCCCCCCCCCCCCCCCCCCCTTTTTTTTTCCCTCTTTTCCTTGGAAGTGCACTTCCCCTCCTGTCACTGCACATTCCAGTGCTGCTGCAGGCACATTGCATGGGGCTGGGTAAAGATGCCCAGACCTTCACACCAACGGCATCCTTCTCCTTCCTCTCACTCCTGGGACTGGGAAAGTGAAGGTTAGATGCAGGGAGGTGGAGATCTATGCTATTGTTATTATTACCTTTCTCTTTGGAGAAGCTTTAATCCTGAGCCATTAATAAAAATGGATTTCATACTGCACATAAAGACTGAACACATTTTGCATTGCCTTCATGGACAGTATCAGAACTACAGCTGCCTTTGTACGGCAGGGCTGTGCTGCACTAAGCCATTAATACTGGAAATTAAGCTCCAAGGATTTAATGACCTATCAGAGAGTCCCCCAGACTGCTGGAGGTATTTTTAGGATTTAGAGGTATTAGCTCAAAGCTAAAAAAGCCCCATCTATCGATTCATCGCAATTCAAATACTGCCCCTCACCTTCCTCCTCCTTCTTCTCTGCTGGCTCCACAAAACCCATAGCTATGTTTAGCTAGGGGAGCTGTTCCTGTTGGCATCCTCCTAGCCCACATATGGGGATGGAATTTGGGGCACCAGACCCTCAGCCTGCCATCTTCAGAGTGAGCTGAAGCCAGCAGTGCGCCATTGCCAGGCTCTGAGCAAGGCTCAGAGTGGTGCTCATTGGGAAAGGATCCAGCTTCCCCTTATCTTAACCAATGAATTAACTTTGGGAAAGTTATTTGCACCACAGACAAATTTTATCGTTGTTTATTTAGAGGTGAGGGATGAACTGGAGGGAGTAGCCCAGCTCTGATTTTGAGCAGAGTTGGGTGAGCATGGGGAGCCTCAGTGCAGAGCCAGAGGAAAGAGCATCTGCCATGCCATCAACCTCCTACACTCCTTTCTTGAGCCACAGCCCAAGAACATGGGAACCAAAAATCCTTTTTGGGAGCAGGTCTGGAAAACCTCTCACTGCTCCCATAAAACGAGGCATCTGGGGGTTCCCCCTGGTTTTGCAAAGTGCCAGCAGCTCTTGGCATGGGGGGTCCAGAGATGTAATCCTAATCTCAGCTTCCCTTTGCACAAGGGAACAGGGATGTATTCCCTTCACTGGGGTCTTCCCAAACTGTGCAGATGGACCCTGAGAAGCACAAAGCTGCTTCCTGAGGATGAACAGGACAGCTCAGCACCACCGAGGGGAATCACTGGGCCCAGCACACCCCTTGTGGCACCAAGTCTCACTTTGGCAAGGAGTCCCTGTGTCAGGAATGCCTCCAACATTGCTCCACTGTTGGCCCCAGTGGCAGAAGGAAAAGAGCTCTCACGGCTTGTGGAACAGAGGGTCTGAGGCACTGGCAGCAGTACGTATAGATCATATATTTGTGTGTGTAACTCTGCACAGAGAGCTGCATCCTTACACACCGCACAGGTAAATACTTCTAGATACTGACCTCTTCAGATTAAAGTCCAAGGCACTTTTTACAGTGAACAGGTTAAAGCCATAGTTTAAAACATGCCTGTTTCTGGGTACAGCTCAGGTTTATGGCAATGCTGTGGGGACGGGCTGTTGTCATATAGGCCAGTCCCCACTCCTGTCCCCCAGCTGAGAGACTGGCCCTGAAGGAGGAATGTAAGCCTGGGGCTGGATCCTGACCCCAGAGACATGCAAGCAGCTCCCACTGGCAGGTGCATCGGCAGTGCCGAGACCCCAGCGGGGGAAGAACACTTTGGGTGGAAGAAGGAGCAGAGCTGGGTGCACAGCTTGCAGCACCCAGAGCACCAGGGCCCCCAGCCAAGAGCACCCACTGGGCAGATTGTTCTGGGCCCTGCCTGGTGTCTCGTGGGGCTCTGAGGTGGCTCATCCCATAGGGAAATAACTAATGCCATGGAGAAGCTTTTTCTCTCTCCTGCAAAAGCCCCTCTCTACAAGCTTGAACACTTTAGATATCTTTTGGGAGGGAGCTCAGAGTCAGGTGGGAAGAAGCTCAGACCAGTACAGAGCCTGGCAGCAGAATCTTCCCCTTCCCAAACTGCTGAGCAATCGCCGCCACCGCCCCCCCCAAACATACCTGGTGGCCATGGCACAGGGCTCTGAGCTGGCTGGGAGATGCTGGGCAGGAGAACCCCAAGGGAGAGTGGTGCAGAGGACCAGGAATCCCCATGGGAGCCCCAGACCTAGCTGGCAGTAGCAGAGGCTCAGCTCTGGTCTCAGAAGAACCAGCCTCTTTCCTCCATCAGAGCTGGTTCCTGCAGGGAGATTCAGGTCGGGGGTCCAGCAAGGAGCCTCCAGAACTCATGGCAGCTCATTGCTGCTAGGGCTGTGCTGGGTTTGACTGTCCTGGAAGGGGGAGACCTTCCACCAACACAGCTCTGACAGTGGTAAGAGTGACAGCATGGCAGTGACTGCAGCTCTGATCAGGAAGGGCCAGTGTGGGGACTTTTAGGCTTTCTCTGGACAAAAGCAGCAGGAATTGGTCCCATAGGTGCTGCTCATTTCCAGGTGTGTCATGCTCTGTGTGTGAAGACTGGTCAGGACGAAGTGTGGCTGCCAAAGAGCAGTTTAAGACTTATGATCCAGTAGGGATCAGGTCCAGCAGCTCAGGGGTTGGAGGTAAGGAAGTGATGCTCTCTGAGGCTCAAGGAGTCCATAGAATCACAGAATCACTGAATCACAGAATGGTTTGGGTTGGAAGGGACTTAAAGCTCATCTCATTCCACCCCCTGCCACGGGCAGGACACCTTCTACGAGAACAGGTTGCTCCAAGCCCCATCCAACCTGGCCTTGAACACTTCCAGGGATGGGGCAGACACAACTCTGGGCAGCCTGTTCCCAGCTGGAAGGCTGAGACAAAGTAGTCCCTGCAAACTCATCTCATTTCTCTTTCATGCTCAGGGTTTTGTCCTCCTATGCCATCAATACCCTGCAGTTGAGCAAAAGCTGCAGCTCCCCAGTGCAGGGTGTGAAATGTGAACTGGACATGGCCCAGTCTCTTCTCCCAGGTAACAAATAAAAGGACAAGAGAAGTGCATGAAAGTTGTGCCAGAGGAGGTTTAGGTTGGATGTTTGGAAAATTTCTTGTGTGTAAGTGTGGTCAGGCTCTGGTACAGGCTGCCCAGGGCAGTAGTGGAGTCCCCATCCCTGAAGGAATTTAGAAGATGTGTGTGTGGCACTTGGGCACATGGGTTAGTGGTGGGCTTGGTGGCGCTGGGTTAACAGTTGGACTTGATGTTCTTAGAGGACTTTTCCAACCTTAATGATTCCATAATTACATGAAAATATGCTCCACACCACTGCTTCCTCAAGAGCCTCTGTCCTGGAGGAAAAGGGGAAATTTGACTCTTGCACGGCTTGTGCCCAGGGAGTGGAGTCCCTCTTTCAGCTGGAAGAGACAACCTGGGGGGGATGGCTTTCCAGAACCTGGGAACAAAGGGGAGCCTGGCCTTTCCCTAGGGAGAAGCAAAGCTCTGGTGCCATTGGGCTACACACAGATCCAGACCTGCTAGAGGTCAGCTTCCAAGTAATGGGAATGAATACAAGGGGGATAAAGGATAACGACTCAGGTTCTGCACCTCTCCCTGCCTCCCTGTCCCCCATCCTCACTGGCAGTAGTAGCTGTACTCAGAAACAGACATTTTTGGCAGCAGCCTGGCATTGCTGCCTGCTAACAACCATGTTGGGTACAAAACCATAATTGAAAGTTACCATAACCATCATAATATAGCAATATATTTCATAGTTAAAATAAACTATTATGCTTTCCCCTATCATTAAAAAAGAAGCGAGCAGTACAGAGGCAAGATGCAAACCCAGGTCAAAGCTCCTTAAGTCTGGACAGAAACCTCCATGAGTTTGCAGAGAGACTGTTGAATTTTTCTGGTATTTCTAGGATAGTTCCTTGCAGGCGGCGCAGGAAGGAGAGTCGTGGAGCAAAAAAGCCCCCAAGACTGCCAAAAATGGGACTGGCTGGGTTAGGTGAGTCCTGGAGGGACATTGGGGATTGGCCCCATTGGAGTGTGGGGTCAGATGCTTCCCAGCTGCAGGAGGTTGGCATCTCTTTGCGATTTTCCTCTTGTGCTGTTCCTCCACCTTGGTAGCCGATCTCAGCTCTTCTCTCTGTCCCTTAGGGTATCCAAAGTGATGATCTCAGGTGTGTGGATAGGACTGGCTGGGGAGCATTTACTGGAGCTGTTTACTGGAGCCGTGCCAGCCCAGGCTGCTGGTGACCAAGAGCTGCCGTCAGGGAGCAGGGCAGCAGCTCTGGGTGGGCGCACCGGGCTGGATGGCACTGGGGGCTCCCCACCACGCCTGCCCTCACCGTGGCCTCGGGGTGGCTCTGCAGTCCTGGCAGCGGGGCTGGAGGGGGGTTAGTGTCGGTGCTGGCCACCGTGTAGGGTGCCCAGGGTGATGGATCAGGGCTACTGGCACCAGTGCTGAAGAACTGGCAGGGGTGTGGGCGAAATACAGGGGTGCAGGGGGTGAGGTGTGGGGTGGGTGCTGTGGGTTGCATGGGCTGCACGGGGTGGGATGGGGGCTCTGGGGGTTGGGATGGGGATTCAGGGGTGTGGAATGGGGGGTGCAGGGGGTGGGATAAGTGTGTGGGGTTGTGTAGGGTGCAAGGTGCAGGGCATAGGGTGCAGACACTGGGCTGCCAAGTCCCAGGCAGAAGGGTTGTTGCAGGTTGTGCAGGTTGTGCTGAGGTGAGGCCAGGGGAGGGAGGTTGTGGGGTGCGCAGGGATCGAAATCCCACTGCAGCAGCAGCTGCTCTGCCCCAGAACAAGGATCTCTTGCTCCAGTTGCAATTCCAACACTCTCACTGTGCTCCTTGCCACCTCCAGCCTTGGGGCCTGCGAGCTGACAGTGCCTGCTCTTGTCTCACTTGGCTGGATTTCCCAAACTTGATCATGAGCCTGTAGGGAGGTTCCTGGGTTCCTGCTGGCAATATTGATCTTTGACGATCAACACTTCCTCTGGCTCTCTGATGCCCCAGGACACGTCTTCGCACCTTGCCCCACGCACAGCCCCATGCCATGGGCAGTTTGCTCTTCTCTGAGGCCCAGAAAGCATTTTTCTCCACTAGCTGCCTGCAGGCCAGGGAAAATGCTGCATTTCAGGCTCTTTCTCAGAATTTCTAACATTTTCTCCATTGCTGTGCTGGGAACCTCCTGACCGAGATGAGCAGGAGCTTCTGCTGGGCAAGATGGACAGGGAGACACCCAGAGGCATACAGGGAGCAGCAGCTGGGCTAGGAATAGATCATGGGGGGCTGCCAAGGCAGCAGTGAATTCCCAGCCACCCATGGGATATCAAGGACACTAATTACAAGAGCTCGGAAGAGCAGCTCATTCCCAGAAGCCGAACATGTCTTACTGGCCAAGGACCAGTAGCAATGGGCACATGCCTACCTGAAGGTAACAGGGATGCCCGTGTTCGGTCCCCTGCTACCAGCACATCTGCAGCACAGGCAGCTCATTTTGCAGTACTCCTGCTGTTGCCTTACAGCCTTCTTCCTCCTCCTCCTCCTCCTCCTCCTCCTCCTCCTCCTCCTAGGGCCAGCATGGGGGCAGCACTCCTCACTAACTACTGCTTATTTTCCACGTAACTCTAACTGCAGGGCACAAGGAGGTGTGCAACCACCTCACACCACTGGCAGCAAAGAAATTCTTCGGCACTGGGAGTGTAGGGGTGGCGGTGCAGGAGGATGTTGTGTCTCTGCCCCTATATGCGCACAAAATCCAGCATTATTTATGGACAGGAAAAAGTTACAAAGGGGAACATTACAGGCTGAGTATACCTGGAGTAACACAGTGGCTGATTACAATTACTGACACCGCTGGGTGAGGTGTAATTAATATTGCAGAGTAATTACATGGTTACTTCATCTGTTTAAAAATATATAAATATTCTCTGCTGAGTTTTCATGGAAAGCAGCAAACACCAACCCCTAAGTCGGAGCCTCGCACGGCTCCATGCAAGGATCCAGGAAAGCCAGAACACGACACTGGGGAAGAACTGAGGAGGAAAAAGGGAGAAATAGTGAAAGCAAAACAGAAAGTGGCTGGTTCCAGGAGCAGCCAAGCAATGCCAAGGGTACCTCAGGAAGCTGCACACCAGCAAAAACTATAATGGAGTCTGAGATGCTGCACTTTGGCAGGCATGGGCAGCACTGCCATTGCCAAGATGCTGCCAGAGAGTGCTGCTGCCCTCCACCAAACCCAGCAGAAGTGGCATGAAGGCGATGGGCTTTGTTTTAAACAGATGAAGCACCTGCCCCTGCTACCACATCACTTGCCAGTGAGCTCCTGCTTGATCCTGGTGGATTTGACACTGCCAACTGGGCTCAGGCAGGGAGCCCAGTTGTGTTCCCAGCACAAGTGGAGGTGGTTGGAGCTGGTGAGGTGTTTCATCCAGCACTTCTGAGACTGCTGCAAAGAGCCCACTGGCTTTGCAAAATGCTGAGAGGCTCCCAGCAGGCAGTGATGTGAGCACCTGGAGACCCCCCCAGCGCCCGGGCTGGCCTGCCAGCCCCATCACTGGCCACCAACACATTGGCTGGGGCAGCCCGTGCGTGGCCCTGCACGCTGTAGGCACTGCTTTCCTGGCTCTGGCACGTGTCTCCAGGCAGGATATGACACTAAGGACCAGAAAGAAGAAGTGTCCATTGCTCTTCCCTGGGTAGAAAACACTCACAGCTCCAGAGAACTCCCCAGGAAGGTTACAGCCAGACATTGTCACCCAGCTGTCAATGTGAAGGGGCTGTCCTGTGGGTCCTGGCAAGGAGATGGGATGGCAGGGAGCATAGGCAGCGTCAGCCAGAGCCTGCATAAGGAACCTCCCATATTGGCATCTGCCTGGCGAGGTTTGGCAATGGTGAGAGGGGCAGGGGGCAAGGGGAGTGCCCCAGGGAGATAAACTCTCCCTCCGGTGTCTCCGTTGCTTCAGTGCTTCTGACTTGGTGTTTTGTTTTGTTTTGTTTTGTTTTGTTTTGTTTTTTCAAATGTGAAGACCTGAGATTGAGCGTGGGTTTTCCGTCTGCCACTGGATGCCGCAGCACAGGCTGGCCCGAGGCATCACCTTCTGTCCCCTTCCTTCACCACGTGTAGAGGCACCTGAATGGGGATGCAATTCCCGATACCAAGGCGTTGGCAAAGCTCCGAGCATTGCTCGGCACTGCTGGTCCCACTGGCTCCAGCTGAAGGGTCCTGCAGCGGTTCAAGGACCAGAAGAAAGTTCACAGAGACCTCATGATCTGTGTGGAAATGCTTCCCCTGTCCACAGTGGGGTTGAGGGGCTGCATTTTAGCAGCTGCTTGAGCTCGTGTAAGGGGTGGGGAAGGAGGTGGAGCTGACCCCAATGGGGCTCTCAGAGAGAGGTGTTTGGGGGGTGCCCACCGGCACGCTGACCCCCCGGGCCTCCAGGACGGCGGCAAGCAGGCGCTGCTGCTGCTGGCGCAGCATGTCGGCCATCAGCAGGGGCAGGGAGTTGAAGCTGGCACTGAGCTGCTCCAGCTTGGATTCCAGGCCACTGATCTGCTTTTCCAGGTCCTCACTGCGGTCATTTAGCTCAGTGATGAGGTCGTACATCACGTTCTGCATCTGGGGAGGGGACACAGGGGACAGTGGCAGGGTTAGCACCATGGCTGGAGGGGTTAGTGCTGCTGCTGCTGGCAGAGCTCATTCCTTTACCCGTTTCTGCCCTGAGAGCTGCCCCATCTCAGCCCGCCCCAGGTTGCAGCCCCTCCAAGGGTTCTGTGACTGCAGTTTTGCTCATCCTTGGCCATCAAAGCAAGGAAGCTCTGCTGGCCCTGTGCTGCTGAGAAGTGGTATCCCTTGCAAAAAGGGTTGCAGGGAACCCCTGGCTCATGTATGTGCTTTTCCTCCAGCTTTGCAAGGGCAGCCGCCCCATAGCAGCTATTCCTTGCTGACATTTACTGAGTCGGAGCATTTTGAGGTCAGCCAGGCTGCTTTAGTTTTTCCGAGTGAAGAAAAACACTCAGGTAGTCTGGCCAAGCCCCAGGGTCCCTGTGGGACTTGCCTTCGAGAGGTCGACAAGGGTGTTGGCTTGGTCACTCAGCTTCCTCTGCTCCATCTTCACGCTCCGTAACCTGGGGAGAAGGAAAGAGCACATGGCTGTACTCCCTCCCCTGTTTCACAGTGCATCTGGAGACCTGCCTGCATCCCAGGCAATGGAAAACTGTCCCCACACCCCTGCCAGGGACAGGATCCTGGTTTATCTGGAGCTCAGTTTGCCCCCAGCCCACTACACAGCCTCTTACTGGTGGATGGCTTGTAGGAACTTCCTCTGGTGCTTCCTGACTTTAGCATGGTCGATCTTCTTCAGCAGCTTGGTGTGCTTGTAGATAAGCCATGTTTCCCGCAGGACGTTGGCTGCTGCGTTCTTGATCTGAAAAGGAAGAGTTGCTGCAGGTCACCAGCCATGTGAGATTTCACAGAGACACTGGTCTGGCTCTGCTGTGAACCAGTGTTGCAAGAGCACTTGACCTGCCCCAGCTGGCGTGAGGCGCTTGGCTTTGCACCCGCACGCTGTCCTGGACTGTTGCAAGCGATGATGGGCAGCTCAAGCAGGAGTAAGAGAAGGCAGAGCACCCACATCCCCATCCTACTCTGCACTCATGCTCCAGCACCTGGCTCTTTGCCTACACACAAAGCCTCAAGAAAAAAAAAATCCCCAAGTTTTTCTTGATTCCTGCACCCATCTGCCCTCTCGGCAGGTCCCAGTTGTGCTGCTGGCACTGGGATGTGACTCCGCAGACTCCCCAGCTAAACCGCAGCTCTGCTGCTCATTCCAGGAGGAACTGGCTGTCGTCTGCCTGGCATGGAGCCTGCAGATCCATATCAATGGCCAGTGGAGCGGGGCTGACCAGCTGTTTTGCTTTCCCAGCCCGGTCACACCAAGGTCCTGACTATTCCTGGGGTGTCAGGGCTCTGTCTGGGGCTCTGCTCTCTGGGGTGAAGTGGGTTCCCTGGTTGCATACCACCACTGGTTTCCTTTCCAAGGGCTGCACTGATGCTCATTTTGCCACCATACCCTCTAAAACATATTCTAGTGTGCAGAGCCCATTATATGACATGCCACTGTTGGTTTGCCAATGCTTTGCCATGACAAGGCTGCCGAGACCAGAGACTTCCTGCAGCTCCCACAGGCTACCAGGGATGTGACACCAGACCCTGTATGACAGTGACCCCATGGATGCCCCACTGCAGGCTCTGGGTCCCTCCTCAGGGGAGCCTCACCATGTGGTTCTTATCTGTAGTGGGCGCTTAATCACTGACATCCAGTTTTCTTCCTGACAGTAAGAGAAGTGAGATCATGCTCTGGAAGAGGAGGGAGTATGCTCCTGGAGGGAGTGTCACCTAAATCCCTGCAACAGAACTGGTGCTCTTTGTCTCAGCGTAACACTTGTGCCTGTGCTGCATCCACAGCACTTGGACAACATCCTCAGCAGTGGTACCTGCAGGACCCACATCCAAAGATGCCAACACCTTCCTCTCCTGTTGTACCCTCACTCAGAGATGCTGCCACCTTCTTCCACTGTGGTACCCACAGGATCCAGAGGTGCTTACACCTTCCTCCTGCCATGGTAGCCCAAATCCCCAGCTCCTGGCACACAACATGGCCCCCACTCCTGCTGTCCCCCATGGCACCTTACCCGCTTTGTCAGTTGTGTGTCCATCATGAAGTTGTGGACGTGCTTCTCAGCTTTGGTGAGCTCCAGCTTCCTGGCCACCACAGCCACCACCAGTGCTGTACATCCAGCACCCTGTGCAGGGACATCAGTTGGGGAAACAGTTTGTTATCTTCTTGTAACACCAGCACTCCCACCCTCATCCTTGCAATCCGCTAATTAACTAAAGCTACATGTCCTCCCCATTATCCTAACAAGGAGATATTACAGAGCCTGGATGTCCTTGAGTGGCTGATGATAGGCTGTGTAACTAATGGCAGAGGCCAGGGCTATTAACAAGGTCAGCAGTGGTCAGTGGTGAGCCTGTGCCACTGTGGGCCAGAGATCTGCCCCGTGCCAGTGCCCTCTGAGATGGGGAGCCCTCCACTCCCAAGAGAGTTCTGGAGTGGGAGAGCAGTGGGGAAGCACCAGGCAACATGCGTGAGAGCAGAGAAGAGGCTCCAAATCAGGACCCTTCAAACTGCCATGCATCCCAACTGCACTAGCTGGGAACTCGCTTATCCCAGCAATCAGGGCCAGATCTGTGTGGCAGCCATCATCTCCAGTGCACATTTGTGCCAAGGTGCTCTTTGCAGAGCCTCCATGCTGTGCTCCTTAGCTCTGTCTGCTGCTGCTCCTACCAGCTGAGTCGCTTCCCCCTAGTGCTCTGGCAGAGCGCTGTCAGCCTGGCAAGCTCTCCTTAATTTAATAAAGAGTCATTAATTAATCTCATACCCTGAGCTGAATCCTTCAGCATCCTCAAAGGTCCTGCTGCACACTCTCAATTCCCGCCACCTCCCTCTTCCTGGCAGGGCGACCACCCCTGGTGCTGGGAGTGGGGAAGCCCAGCAAAGCCTCCAGCTCCAGTGGACACGAATGTCTCCGTTCCCAGGGGTGGGGGGGCTGTGCTGGGTGTGGGGGGACACTTTGCCAGATGGTGTCTCACTTCAAAGTAACCACTGGTTAGGGAAGAGCTCTGGGAGCCTGCAGCACTGGAATCCCCTTGGCTGAGCCAGCAGCTTCTCCTCTGCTGGCAATTGCTGCATCACCCCATCCACAGGGATTTTCTCCCTTGCTTGGCTCCCACCACTAACAGCAGCCTTGCTGCATCTGACCTCATCCAAGACTGATCAAGGACTTGCAGATAATACAGAATTAACACCCCTTGGTGGAGCCTCCACAACTGATGGTACTCATGGGGTGTCAGCTCGCGCTGCCCTAGCTGGGAGGAGGGATGGCTCCATCCCCAGGGCCTGGAGCTGAGGCAGGCAGAGCCAGGGTGCTGATGGCTGGGGTGGATCTGTGGAGGAGCTGTGACCACAGGGCCCCCAGCTGCTCCTTCAGCAGCCTGGGCTAGAAAGTCCCACAAGCCAGGAGATCTCATCAGTGCCTTGGGGCAGGTACGCTGGAGGCCCTGGAGAATGGTGACCTTTTGGCCAGAAGGAAAGGAAGCCATGGCAGATGAGCAATGGAAGCCAGATGGTATGGACCAGATGGCCAAGGGATACTCAGGTGCCCTTCTGCTCCCTGGTGACATCCACCAGGGACTCCACCAAGGGCCTCCTACCTTACTGAATGTGGGTCCAAATCCACCTGAAATTCATCAGCCGAGACAACTCTATCAACTTCCAGGCTATGAGACCTCAGACCTGAAGCCATTAGGCCTTGTACGTGGACAAAACAGGTGGGAAACAGGTCCCCGTAAAATCCAGTGGCCCTGCCTCTGCAATGGAGACAGGCAGAGCCCACAGGATGGACAACCAGCTTGGCATGGCCCTTACCATGATGCCAGTGAGCAGGCAGACTCCCTTCCCACAGTAGGTGTGTGGGACCATGTCACCATAGCCAATGGAGAGGAAGGTGATGGAGATGAGCCACATGGCACCCAGGAAGTTGCTGGTTACATCCTGCTGGTCATGGTACCTGCCAAGGAGACACAGACATCAGTGTCACAGCAGGGGACAGGGATGGATGTGGCAGAAATGGGGGTACCTGGGCACCGTGGCTTCCCCGGCGCAGGCTGTGCACAGGGTACAGGATTAACAATACAGTGGGATGTGCCATAGTAGCAGTGGTTGCACAATTTCTGGCACTGGAAAACCCGCATGGACAAAATGAGAGCAAAAACTCAGTGGAAAGGGCTTCTGCTTTCAGTCAGGCCTGTCACCACATCCCAGTCCTGTCGGGTGTCCCCAGTGTCATGTGCTGCTGCAGTGAGAACTGGCTGATGGGAGAAAGAGCTGTGGCTCTGCAAAGCCCCTGACCACAGCAGCCCACCGTGGGCATCCTCGCCTGCATCCTGCTGGTGCTGCAGCCTGGGCTGTGCAGCCCCAGAAGACTGTACTGTCAGCAGCCCCAGCAGAACTGCTAGGGATGGATCCTATCGAGCCTCTGGCATGTGCTTGGCTTTCAGGAACAGGGGAACAGCTCACGCGCTCAAGACACAGCACATGTGGAGTGGCTGCAGCTTTGGGAATGCTGCAAATTTTTCAGGTCCCTGCTGAGATGTGAGGTCAATGACCACTCCGGCTGTCTCAGACATTGGCTGTGGCTCCTCCAGCAAACACGCAACCAGGGGCCCCAGCTGCCTCCAGCTCCCCAGGGCTGGCGCAAGCACAGCCAAACCATGCAGGTACGTTTCCTGAGGGATGCGGTGCCGACTCCTGGCAGCGGAGCAGAGCCTGGCCCAGTCTGCAGTGGGACTCAGCCCTAAGTTGGCAGGGGCAGGCAGTGCCTTTACCCCACTATCAACAGGATGGTTGTTCTCCTGCCTCCCTGGCAGGCTTCTCCCAGCCTCTTCACAGAATCCAGAGAGGGAAAACAGATGGAGCTTTTGGCAATCCCGGCTCCAAGATCATCACTCGCAGAGCAGTTGGGTTTTCTCCTCTTCTGAAATGTTTTTTCCTCAACTGGAGACTCAAATGAAATCCTGGTTCAGGAGAAAGCACCCTCAGCCATGGTGAGACTCACTCTGGGCAGGGTTGGCCAGGGGAGCTAGAGCCCATAAGCACAGTGGAGCTCCCCAAAACTCCAGCGCCAGCAGTGGGGCATGCACGCTTATCCCGGCCAGGGTACTCTCCTGAGGAGAGCTGAGCCCACCTCATCCCGCAGGATGGAATGTCCCGAGAGCATCGTGCTGGACAAGGGAGTTACAGGCCTACTGGACAGAGGGGCATTTACTCTTCTGAGCAGCACTTTGAGCAAGAATTGATAAACCAGAGGGGCTGGCATGTGCCACAGCTGGTGTGGGCAGGAAGAGGGGCCACCTGCTTATGCCAAGGGTTGCTGCAATCAGTCAGACCCCAGCACCACTTTCTGTTGTCCCGTTGTCCGCCCGCCCCCACTAAGGCCATGGCCACCCTCACAACTGTGGCGGCTGCGAGCATCACCCTATTGCCACGCCATGCCACTGTGGTAGCACCACCCCGGCTGAACCGACCCCATCGCTTCGGGCAGCCGCAGCCGGTGCTCGGGGCTGGCTGCAGCCCCGTCCGGGAGCGGGCTGGCTGCACGCACAGGCACTCGCCCAGGCACACGTGCGAGCCCCCGTGCGCGCCGTCGGCGGGCAGCCCCGGCAGCGCTGGCGGCAGCGCAGGCACCGCGGGCGGCGGTGCGGTGGCCGGGCGAGCGGGCGAGGTTGCTAAGCGACTCTCTGCCTTCGGAGAGGTGCGGCCCCGCGGCGCGCACGGGAGGATGCTGCGCCCACAGACACTGGAGACCACAGTGCCGAGGAGACGTGCCACGGCCGTGCCACCCCAGCCCGAGGACCATGTCTCGGAGAGGCACAGCCACCTCTAAGCTGCCTGGCCCCAGCGGGTGCTGGTTGGGAATGGTCCTGCAAACCACAGCAAATTGGTTTCCAGTGCCAGTGACATCAGTGTGCACAGGGGGACACATCCGGGGTAGCCGTTGTGGGAGCTGTGTGAGCCCCAGGGCTGGTGTATGCACAAGGGGTGTTGCATCCCTCACACATGGAGCATGTCCCAGGGGTTCTGTGTTCCCCCAGTCCTGCATCCCCCAGGACTGACGCATCTCCAGCCCACCTGGGTTCGCTTCTGCCACTCTGTACATAGAGGGAGGTGATGGCAACTGCGGTGCTGATGATCTGCAGAGCCTTGTCGGCAGAATTTCTGGGGTTTTTTGTTTCTAATAGTTCTTAATTGCATTTTCCAGCCTAAGCCTCACCAGGTGTGGGATTACCCTCCCGTGTATGTCCTGGGTGCCTGTCTGCCTGCTCCCTGTTTAGGAGGCATAAACCACAATTTCTCAAACACAATTAGGCAGTGCCTGAGGATCCAGCTCATAAGGAGAGCATCATTAAGGGAGGCAGGAAGGCAAACACAGCCAGTAAAAGCTCATAAAATCTCAGTGTGCCATCCCACACCACTGCTGCAGCACTTACAGCTGCCCTAATGCCCCTTTGCAGCATGACCAGAGCAATGGGTCCCACCCTGGGGAAGAGGAGGGGTGGCCCTCCTCTCACTTTGCAAGCAATCTGGGTGTCCCAGGTAACGCTGGGGTGCCAGCTGGTGTGATCCCACCAAGTTAGTTCCATCCTTAGTTCCAAGGATGACACAAAGCTGCCACAAAAGGACAGCTTGTGGAGGACCTGCCCTCCCTGCCCTAGATGCTGCTGGCACCTTGCACTGTGGCTGTGGAGAAAACCTTCTGGCACAGCACTGGGATGCCACCAGCGCAGCCCCCTGGTTCTTTCAGTAGACAAAGAGTGGTGGCAGGTCCCTGAGAGATGGAGGTGCAGTGATACCCACCAGGCCGGTCGCCACAGCAACCCCGGTGCTGAGCACGCCGATGCTGGCATCATGCCATCAGGCTGTGGGTTTGTCACCGCAGTGTTGTCATGGCAGTCAGTTTCAGTGATGCTGGAGCCTGAGCCAGGCCCTGTCACTCACCATCAGCACCTCTGGCCTCTCCCCACACACAGCCCCCCAGGCTCCCACCATTCTCCATGTCCCCCACCTGTGCTCCTGGGGCTTCTGGCACCACACACTGTCCCCTTGCGCGAGGACCCTGCCTGGCCCAGGTACTGCACTGTGAGGACAGGGCTGACCCTGCTCTGCTTCCTGCCTGTGTAGACAGTTTATCATCTGATAACAACAGGGCTCAGTGGAGGGAACCCGTGGCTGCCGAGGCTCCAGAGCCCTGCATCCCTCCAGCTGGATGTTGGGACACCACATCTCCATTAAGCATCCCAAACTGCCATGAATCCTGAATCACAAACTGCTGAGCATCCAGAACCACTGCACATCATCATGCACATCCTGAACCATTGCACATCTTGAACCATGGAGCATCCCACACCTCTGCACATCCCAAACTGCTGCTTGTTGTGCTGTCCTGAACTGCTGAGCATTCCAAACCACCAAGCATTCCAAACTGTTGAGCATCCTGAACTGCCAAGCATCCTGAACTGCCACATACCCCAAACCATTGCTCATGCCAAACCACTATGAATCCCAAAGCACCCCAATTCCAGTGCATCCGAAACCCCTCTCACCTCTCACACACACGGACTGTCCATGCAGCAATGATCCAGAGGGAAATGCTGAAGACCAGCAGCACTGTCCCAGGGCAGATGGTCATGAGTGTCTTCATGACGAAGCGGGTGTTGAAGTTAATCTTGTTGAGTGCCCCAATGCTGCGTGAGGAGGCATCAGTGAAGAGCTTGCTGTGCAGCAGCATCACCCGAGCAATCAGGTAGAGGCGCAGGAACATGGGGATGGACAGGATGATGTCCACATCAGCCTCTGCCCGAGAAGGTGTGTAGGAGAAAGCCAGGCGAGCTGTCCAGAAAAATTTGTACTCCCCAGGGATGGGGTGTATGGCACAAACCAGCATCTCCAGGCTGATGTAGAGGATGCGCTCATAGGTCATCGCTATCCGCCAGTCGTCAGCTCCGTTGTCGATCACAAAGAGCTACCAAGACACAAAACCACACGATTACTAGTGGCCCCAGACAACTTGCCCACTGGGATCCCTCCCTCCACAGACAGTGGGGGTCTGACACCAGAGCCAAAAGCAGCTGGGTGTGGCTTATTCAGGAGTGCTGGGGATGAACGGAGAAGAAAAATGTGGGAATGAGCCACCACCAACCTCTCTGCTGCCCTGCTAAAATGTGTTGGACATGGTCACGTTGCAGGGGACACCAAAAGCTTTAAGGTGCCCGGAGCACACACCCAGGCACAGCATGGGGACAGCTCACTCAAACTCTGTCTGGCAGGAGCCCACCTCCCGAAATGTCCCCCTCACCCAGGCCACGGAGATGGGCAAGCCGTGGTGCCACAGAGCACCAGCATGAGCCACCCCAGCCCCTGTGCTCCTGGTGCTGCACTGATTTCACTGACAGTCACCTGAGTGCCAGGGCAATTTCTGGGGAGTGAACGCCACAGCGAGAGCATCCAGCTGCCGGCGGAGATGGGATCCAGTTGTCATGGCAACTGACAGTTCATCCTGGGTACACCAGCTCCTCTCCCATCATCAGTGATGGAGTTGGGGTCTCTGCAGGAGCTGGGGAGATGGCAGCTCAGTTGGCCTCTCTGGGATGCTGTCAGAGCCCTGGGAGTCACCCACCCTCTCCGGCCTCGGCAGGGCTGTCCTGAGGCTGCCATCGGCTTCTCCCTGGTGTGGTGGGGACACCAGTATCACCCACAGCAGCAGGGATGTGCTCAGGGCCTCTCTGCAAGCAGCACTTGGCAAAGAAGCCACCAGGAAGGGATCCAAGGGGGATGTGGCAGCCGGTGCTACTGTCCACGTCCCCAGCCCTGCAAGCATGAAACGATGCTGGCTTGCTCACTGATCCAGGGCTGCACACAGCCAGGGCAGCCGATGAGTGGTGGGTGGGGAGCATGGCCCCAGCTGGCACTGAGCCCAGGAACAACCCTCCTGCCCTGCCAGAGGCCTCAGTGCACCTGTGCCAGCCGCCTTGCTGGCATGGCACAGCACTTGGGGCTCTCCCTGGGGATGGCAGGAGCCACCAGGACTGACTCATGGAGTGGCTGTCCCAGCCACCTCCCTTTCTGTAGGGAAAACTCTGCTCCTTTTAGCTGCTTTGTTTGAGAAATTGTTTACAAAAATGCTCCAAGCTGTCAAGGGAGATCCTCAGGCATTTAGCAAGCTGACAGCCTATTCCTTCCTGGAAAAGGGTGTTAAAATAAACAAATTAGCAAGAGGGAAAAGGCAGGAGCCTTTTGACTGCATGGTGGGGGGTTGCCATAAGCCAGGGAAGGGAAGGAGCAAGAGAGGATTTGGGCAGGATTCCCCTGAGCCAGCCCCTCTCAGTTCTGTACCTGTAAAGCATCAATATGGGTTTCCATGGAAACCTAGTGTGGTTCGGTGGTACCCAAGGGGGCATTCCCCGACATATCCAGCATCACTGGCTCCAGCAGGGGAAGGAACAAGAGTGTCAGCCACCACATCTCCAGACAAACAAAGCCCAAGGAAAGCTACCAAGACACCTCATGGGGACTAAAGTTTCACCAAAAGCGTAAACAGCCCCAGGCACTCCAAGTACAGGGACAAGGGGTCTCTGCTCCCCCAAAACACCTTGGCAGGAGATGGCAGCATTGCCAGCACTGCTGTCCTTCACATGTTGTGATGATAATGTGGTGCTGGCAGAGGATAGCAGAGAAACTGAGGCACAGGAAGACCCTCAAGTATCCCAAAGGACTAATTAACACAATTAGTAGGATGATAGAATCACAGACTGGTTTGGGTTGAACAGGACCTTAAATCTCATTTTATTCCAACCCCTGTCATGGGCAGGGACACCTTCCACTAGACCACGTTTCTCCAAGCCCCATCTAACCTGGCCTTGAACACTTCCAGGGATGAGGCAGCCACAGCTGCTCTGGACAAGAGAGGAAGAGGGAATCCTGAGGGAAGAGGCTGAAGTCATTGTTTCCCAGAGGCTGGGAGGTCTGACAAGTGCCATGGCCAGGTGAGCACAGTTCCCCACCTTGGTTGAGAGGTACAAGAAGTTGAGGATTTACAGCTCTGGCAGCCCCATTCCATTCAGCTGATTATCAACAAGTCCTTCAGAACACTTTATAACACATAGGGCAACCAGCAGCCAGCACAACTTCCTTTGGAGCAGACCAAGTCAAAGTCATCTAATTCCCTATCTTGACAGTGTAACTGGCCTGGCAGAGCAGCCAGGAAGGACCATGGTGAGGTTCAGTCCCCATGTGCAGAGGGACAGCAGTGGGACTTTGGCTCTGGTCAAGGCAGGAGAGGTGGGATGACCTGTGTGCTGCCTGGGTGGATGTTGTGTTTGCACAACCCACTGCCAGGAACAACAAGCGGAGGAAACACTGAGCACCAGGGGCACGGCTCGCCCGGCTGACCCCAACCACCGTCATCCCAGGGTAAATATTATTCCAGCAAGAACCAGAGCTCTCAAATATTTGCCTTGAGTACCTCACCCCCAGGCTTGGTCCCCATGCAGGCAGGCTGATCTGGACTGGGGGCTGCCCAGACGGAGGCAGGCAGAGAGTGGGATGCTGCTGCCAGCAAAACCCCTCAGTTCCCCAGCCCCAGGAGGGACAAGGTGGGATTATGGTGCACTCAGGGCCAGGGGCTTTGACATCCCTTCCCAGGATGCTCCTTCTCCTGACTGGTGATTCATTCCTCCCGTGCCCAAAACAGGCTGGCATTGTGCCAAAGCTAGGTCGCACAGGGAAGCACAGCCTTCCTGGAAAAAACTGGGAGTCCTTTAACTTCCCAGAGAGGAAGAGAGTGTGCAGCCCTGATTAGAAAAGGATTTCATGGCTTTTCTTGGCACTTTGACTGGTCTGAGCCATTCCTGGCTACAGTCTCCCCAAGCCACCAGCAAATCTGCCAGGCACCTGGGGCCCAGACAGACCCCCTCGGTGCCTGGTCTGACTGCCCCCCAAGAATCCTCACTGCCCCCCAAGACCCTGACAAAGAGGAAGGAGTCTCCAGGATGGAGCAGGATGCTAGCTCAGGTACTGTGTCCCACCCAGGTGGTTGGCAAACCCCACAGCAGCCCCTTGCTAGGCACTGGTGATGCCAGGACCTACCTGCACCTCCCGTGTGTGATAGGCGATAATGAGGCCCAGCAGGATGACGGTGGAGAGGCTTATAAGGCATTTCAGGGCCAGGGAGAACATGGAGTCCTGCAGGGTGAAAGCAGGGAAGGCATTAGGAGGTACACAGCTGTGGGACTCTGCTGGCACTGGACTCCACACCCCAAAGAAGATGCTGCCCCCCAACACCTGCTGTCCCTGTCCTCAATAGCACTTTTGCTACTTCAGCTTCCCCCCCAAGCAGCTTGACATGGTAGTAAGGGCACCATAAGTACCACCAGCATCACTGGCACCGCTGGTACCACCAGCGCCACATGCCCTCTCTCCAAAACTCTTTTTTAATTCTCTTCTGCCGAGTGCAGTTCCCAGCCTCCCCTCTGAGATGTGTGATGCCAGTGCCCTGGCCCCGTCTAGCCTGAGCCCAGTGTTATGGTATCCAAACCGATGATCTAACTAGACCCTCCTGCTGCTTAGTCTTATGTAAATTAAACCAGCCCCTGATTCGCTGATGGCTGAACTGGTGGGTCCCCAGAACCCCACTGGGAAAAGCAGGAGTCACTGTTCCCTTTGGATACTGGTAAACTCAGGTGCGTGCCAGCCACAATCCAGCCCCACTGATGCTAGGGCATTGGCAGCCCTTCACCAAGGTGTTATTCCCAAACCAACCCCCTCACTACTGCACTACACACCTCCACGCCATCCCCAGCATGCCGAGCCCCAGCATGGTGAGGCCTGGCACACTCATGGCATGCTAAGACCTGGCACACTCATGGCTCCCCAGCGTGCTGGGCTGGCTTCAGCCTTGCTTGGCTCCCTCTCCCCAGTGTTCCTCATCTCCACAGGGTGTTTGCATGCAGAGAAGGGACTATTTGCTGCGGAGGCGGCACTGCATTGTTAACAACTTGGCTCTGGCTGTGCAATTGTGTGGATATAATGGCTGGTGCTGAGAAAAGTGCTGGGACTAAACACTAGCTATTAACAGGCAAACTCTGGGGCAGCATCATGCCAAGGTGGCTCTGGCAAGACCCTTCCCAGGCACACAAACCCTGCCTGATGCACGGGCACCCACTGCCCCACCTGGCAAGTGTTACATACTATGTTTACCAATGCCTCCTGCCAGTGCTGGGTCTGAAGAGACCTGTCAGGAGGAGCCATTCCTGGATCCCATGCTCGCAGCAAACAACATGGGGTCTTGGCTGAAGTGGGGCAAGACCTTGGCACCCCTGGCACATGTCCTGTTCCACCATGTGGGTGGCAGGATGCTTCACTCTGGTGGTGCTGCACGAGTGGTGGGAAGCAGCAATATTGTCCTGTGGGCAGGAGAGGCCCTGTCCTGCCCACAATCGATTGACAGGCAGGGAGCAGGCAAACCCTGGCCACTTCCCAGTTCAGCCCTGGCACCCTCTGGCTGGGAGCATGAGGTGGCATGGCTGGGGCCATGGGGCAGAGTTGGAGCTGTGCTGACATCCCCAAATGCACAGAGGCAGCCAGCCCTGATCACACGCACTCCCACACTCATGGTCATGTCCCTGCTGGTGAGTGCTGGTTTCTCACCGGGGGCTGTTGTGGGGGGATTTATACACGGTCGCTCGCTGCTGCAAATCTGGCCAAGGGCCTGCGGAGGCCGGAGCCAGGGACTCTCCTGCACCCTGTGGCTGTCGGCACAATTGTTTGTGTCACAGCGGGGCAGGGGCGCAGCAGCGTGTCACAGCTGCTGCATGGCAGCAGCGCTGACTCATGGGGTCTTCCCCAGCTGACACAGCAGCTCAGAGTCGTGGGGCCAGCGAGCACGGTAGCAGTACTGCTGGCAGCTTGGTAAGAGTGGACAGTCCCCCTGGCAGCAGGCATGCAGGCATGTGGAGCCTGTGAGGGTGGCTGCGACTCAACAGGTAGGAGATGCGGGTTGGGGGATGGTGGTTTGGCTTCGCTCCTGCCAAAGGGGAGTGGGAACCACCAGAAAAAGGTGCTGGCATTGAAGCATCTTTCTCTCTCAGCAAGGGTGCCAGGGATGCCAGCTTGGCACCAAGGCATGCCCCTGCCTCAGACAGAGCAGTGGAACTGCTGCCCGCAGCCCCCCCACACCCACTGACCCTGGCAGCCATGGGAAGACGGGGCTCAGTAACCGCCCCACGAGGCACCTCTGTGGGGAGGCAGCAGGGCTCCCCAAACCCACAGGACCCCGGCAACATGCCTCCCTTCCTCCACCTCCTCTGCTCACACATCCCTCCCCACTGCCCATGCCAGATAATGGCAGGAAGTGGTGAGCAGCCCCTTCCCACCCTGCTTCTTCCCCTCCACTGGCGGCACCATGGCATGGGGACCCCCGCTGGCTGCACCCCAGCCCCCTCAGCAGTGCCGTCCCGCTGACGCCCATGGGTGCTGGTGGGGGTGCTGATGCCTTCCCCTTTCTGGATAGATATAAATAACATGACAGATGTCTATACAAAGAGTTATTCATATCGCTGCCAACCAGCGCAGCCCGGGAGCAGGAGCTGGAAGGGACGTGGGGGGGAGAATTATAAATAAAAGACACTGTCCTGCAAAAAAAAATGGAAAAAAAAAGGCAGGAAAGGGTGTGGGGGAGGAGGCGGAGGAGGGAGGGGGTGCTTTGCTGCACCGCCGAGGGCACAGTGTTTTTGAGGAGTGCACTGCCATGCCAGCAACAGGCACCACAGACCTCAGTGGGTCGGTGCCTGCTGCTGCAAGTGCATGGGGCAGGACTCGATAGAGCACCCACCAGCACACAGCCCCCACGCCTCCAGCCAGGTGGTCACCCTGTCCAACACCTGTGGCTGCGGCATCTACTAAAGCTCCGGAACATCCTGTCACTCACCAGCCAGCCTGTCTGACCCTGCTCCACTCCAGACGGGCCAAAGAGCTCCATGTTTATCCCATGGGATACTAGATGAAGCAAATGGCTCCATGCTCACCCCACCAGGCACCATCTGGTGCCACCAGCCCCACACACACACACCCCCCTGGCCCCGTTGGTACCTTGGAGTAGAGCCCCCAGGAGAGCTCGGTCTCAATGACCATGACGACAATGCCAAACATGCCGAAGATGAGCGCGTAGTCGCTGAGGCGCTTCCTCTTCTCGAACAGTGCCCGGCGGTGCCCAAGCCGGTAGCCAATGTTCTGTGCCTTGCGCTTGGGCCCCTTGGCAAAGGTGGTGGGGGCTGGCCGGGCAGGCGGGCGGGTGGGACGGTGGGTGGCAGGTGCATGGTTGTCCTCGCGTGAGACAACAATTTCAGGCGGTTCCCCGGCACCAAAGAGCTGCAGGGGTTGTGCCTCCGGCTCGGCCTCGATGAGGTTCCGTCGGGATGCGCTGAGTCGGCTGAGGGGCTTCATCACCCCCCCGCTGTACTTGCAGGAGCTCATGGCAATCTCGGTGAAGGGGTTGCTGTCCCGCCGATGAACCAAGGGGCTGGGCTGCCGGTGTTTGCTGCTAGCCACCCCAGAGCCCGCTGGGTGGTCGCCGAGGTTGAGCTGGCTGCCGTGGCGGGAGGAAGGGTGGAGGGCGGCGGGGGCGGCGGGAGGAGGAGGAGGGGCCCGTAACGACCCGGGCGAGGAGTGCAACAGGCTGTGCTGGAGCGGCGGCAGCGCGGAGGGCGGCGGCGGTGACCGTTCATCCCCCGGTAACGGGCAGGGACACCGACCATCCTCCTCCAAGTCCCCCACGCCCGAATCGTGGAGATGCCCCGATGTCTCCATGACGGCGGTACCGGCGCCGCTTTACAGGGCACCGGTTCCGCTTTACTTGCCACCGGCCCCGTTCGCTGGATCATGAATGGGCTCCGTGCTCTCGCCGCTATCGCCGCCGCCACCGCCCCCGCCGCTGCCGCTGGCCCGGCCCCGCAGCGCCATTGGCCACGCTGGGGCTCCCCGCAGGCTGACATCATCCCCGCCCGCTCCCCGCTTTGTATCTCCCCCCCCCCATCACACCCCCGGTTCCTGCATCTCTGCGGGGTCGTTCGGGACTTGTAGTGCACCGGGTTGCACCAGTGCGCCCCGACGGACAAGTCCCGAACGACCCCTCATCTGTTTAACCCACTGAGTGCCCGCACGGGCATCTCCCCTCCTTTTATATAATCCCCTTAATCCTCTTAGAGGCTGGAGATTACGAGCAGCAGCTGGAGCAGGTGTTCTCATTCTGGGGGTGTTGGGGGTGTGTGTCTCACGATGTCCCCAAGGTCGGGGTCAGGCTAATGGTAGACCCAGAGTATGGGATATATATATATATGTATATATATATATATATATATATATATATATATATATATATAAAATCCCCCCTCAAAACCCCCAGCCCACCCAAGAACCACCACCCCCACCCCCCCGTGCCCAGCTGTTGCAGGAGAGGAGCAGAGTGCAGGAGTTTGGGAAGCAGATAATCTGTAGGGAATTGGCTGGTAGAAACCCTATTAAAGGACACCATGACAAATCCAGCTGGTGGACTCCCTGCTTGGACAGAAGGTATTGAACTGCACTTATGCCTCCCAAAAGCTGGGAAGCCCATGGCGAGGGTGGGGCAGCATCACCTGTGTGTCCCTTCCCCAGAAATGAGACACAGGCCCAGCGTGGCAGCAGTTCTCAGTGTCAGAGCTTTATTCCAGAACAGGAAGCATTAGCAGGAGGTGGAGGGGGAGATGCTGAGGGGCTGGGGGGGGAATTATGTGGTCCCCAAGCCCCAGCAGAGAGATGTGGAGCTATAGGCTCCTGTGGAGTGACTGCAACAGCATCTCCAGCTGCTCGTCCAGGGCCACCTTATCCCCGTCATTGGTGATCACCCAGTCAAAGGCCACTCCCTGGTCCAGGCCGCACTCAGATTCAGCATCGTCCACCCCTAGCAGCACAGAGTCCAGGGAGGCCCCAAGGATGGTCAGGATCTGTCCATCTGTACCCCCACTATGGCCTCACCCTCCAGAGCTGGGGGGCTTGATCCAAAGCCTCTTGCTTTGGTAGTGGAGGCTGTTGCCCCATGGGCAACCCCAGTTTTGGTGTCACACTTGGGGAAGCTGCCCCTCACTTCCTCACCAGTGACAAAGACCCAGTTCCTCCTCTTCCTCGTCTCCTCAGTAGCCACCACCCGCACAGTCTGCACCACGTCCCCATAGACATCCCGGAACCACTCCACATCCGAGAGGCGCCGTGTGTCACTCACCACCTGTGCAGGGGCTCCATCAGCACCTGTCCTCTGCCCCCAGAGCCCCTGTGCACCCCCCAAAACTCACCCACACTGGCTGCAGTGCCCCCTCCACTGCTGCCCGGCAAAAGAAGCCAGGGTCAGTGTGGCGCTTCTCCTCACCCCAGCGGATCATGTCCTGGCGGAATGTCTCCTTGTAGGCGCTGGCATCCAGGAGACGCTGGAAGTCAAGACCATGCTCCTGTGGGGAAGGGGGGTCAGCAGGCATGGCCTGGGCCAATGACCATGGCATGGCACAGCCATGGCTGTTGTGACAAGCCGTGCCTCAGCACAACACGGCAGAATGGCATGGCTCAGTACAGCACAGTGTGCAACAGCTTGGCACGATGTGGTACAGCACGATCAGGGGATGGCACAACTCGGCGCAGCATGTCCTGACACGGCTTGGTGTGGTGCAACATGGCACAGCTCAGCACACGATGGCAAAGCATCAGACGGGACAGCACAGTGCGGCAGGGCAGGGCACAGCTCAACACTGTGTGGCATGGTGTAGCGTGGCATGAGCACGGGAAGGCACAGAACAGCAAAGCACATGCCCTGGCACAACTCAGCGTGGCACGGCACGGCTCGGTGTGGTACAGCACGAGCGTGGGACAGCACAGCCCGGCACAAAGTGTCCTAGCACAGCTCGGCGCGGCCGCGGTACCTTGGCGTACTGCTCCTTGAGGGGCCCGGAGAGGCGCAGGACGGTGCAGACGTCGGGGCCCAGCCTGCGGGAGAGGGGTAAGCGGGACGGGCACTGGCACCGGCTCCACTCGGCCAAGTCCCGGCCTCCCCGTCCTCCGGTGCCATCCCCGCGCACACCCCCGGCCCCAGACGCGCCCCGCCCGGTACCGGCTCCGTAGCTCCTCGGCCACGAAATCCTTGCCCGATTTCCTCTTCCCGCTCAGCAGCAGCACCGCGCGCGGCGCCGCCATCGGCCCTCCACCCCATGGCCCCGCCCCCCGCCCCATGGCCCCGCCCCGCCCCCCGCCCCATGGCCCCGCCCCCGCCCTCCGCCTCATGACCCCGCCCTCCGCCCCATGGCCCCGCCCCCCGGCCCCGGCCCCGCCCCCCGGCCCCGGCCCATGGCCCCGCCCCCCGCCCCATGGCCCCGCCCCCCGCCCCCGCCCCGGCGGCGCGCCCGCCTCGCGGCGCCCCCTGCAGGGCAGAGCCGGCACCGCAGCGAGGGCGCCGCGCGTCCCCGCCGGGACACCGCGAGCCCGGGCCCCCCCCCAGGATCCCGCACCCCAGGCAACCCTCTGTCCCCCTCCCTCCCATTTCCTCCTTTCACGCCCCCATTCTCCTCTGAAGCTCCCTCTCCCCAGCATCCTGCTCCCCCCAACACCCCCTTTCCTCCCAGCATCTGCATTTCCCCAGCACTCTCCCCCCCAACAACCCCTATGCCTCTTCTTGTACCCCGCTTTCTCCCAGCATCCATTTCCCCCAGTACCCCCTTTCCTCTCCGAGCACCCTTCCTCCTCAACACTCCCTATGCCCCCTCTGCACCCCACTTTCTCAGCTGCCCCTCACTTCCTCCAGCACTCCCTTTTCCCCTTCACTGTTCCTCCTCTAAACCCCCTTTTTCCTCCAGCACCCCCAATACCCTTTCTTCTCCCCCAGCAATCCCCCTTCCCCTCCAATACACCACATTCCTCTCTGTCCCCCCTTTTCATCTGCACCCCCTCTCCCCCAACAGCCCTTCCTCCTCCCTGCACTCCTTCCTTCCCTCTCAGCACCTTTGCCTACAGCACTTCGTTTCCCTCTGCTCTCCCCTTACACTCCCTATTCCTCCTCTGAACCCCCATTTCCCCAGCTCTCTTCCCCCAGCACTCTCCCTTCCCCCCACCCCCAGCACCCCCCTTTTCCCCACACCCACACAGCTCTGCCCAGCGGTGACTTTATTCATGGTGGCAGTGCAGCATCACACAGTGCTTTTGGTTGGGAATGTGGCCCTACTTGGCCCTACAGGGTGCGATGGTAGCCCCCAGATGCCCACAAAGAGCACGCGGGGAGCCCTTGCGTGGGGGTGCTGGCACACTACAACACTGCCCCCCCGGCTCTACCCACCCATGCCATGCTGCCTCTGGGCTCTTTGTCTCCACATGTTCCTGGAGGTGCTGCAAGAGAAGGGGAGGTGTGAAGGGGTGCAGGAGGAGGGAATCCCTGGGGACCCCCGGCACCACCCGCCCCAGCTCACCCACTGTAGTGCTGCAGCATGTACTCCTCGAAGCCATCAACCGCCTCCTTGTCGCCCCACTCCTGCCACGCCACCTCCTCAAGCAGATCCTCCACATCATCCACAAAATCGACAAACCGCAGGCGGTCGTGGGCAAAGACACCGTCAGCCCTAAAGGCTCCATCAAGCTGTGCTGCCAGCCTCTTGAAGTGCCTCCCCAAGCCCAGCTGCCCCATGAAGCTCTCCAGCAGTTGCAGGAACTGCACCTTCTGCACCGGCTCCAGTGCAGCCCTGAGCACTTCCTGGCCCTCCTTGTGGGCACAGTCAGTCACCCCAAAGCAGCCCTGTGGTGCCCGGTACCGCCTGAGCCAGGGCAACTCACGGGAACCATGCTGGGGGTGGCTGTGAGACAGCTTCCCCCAGGCTTTGCCTGGCTTGTGCTCATGGGGGGTTCGGGGATCCTTCCTGTGGGGTTTGCCATGCTCTCTCCTCTCCTGCTCGTGGGGTTTGCCATGCTCTCTCCTCTCCTGCTTGTGGGGTTTGCCATGCTCTCTCCTCTCCTGCTCGTGGGGTTTGCCATGCTCTCTCCTCTCCTGCTCGTGGGGTTTGCCATGCTCTTTCCTCTCCTGCTCGTGGGGTTTGCCATGCTCTCTCCTCTCCTGCTCGTGGGGGTACCCCCTGGCACCATGCTGCTTGTGCCACCTACTCTCCTTCTCCATCTTAAACGGCTTCTTCCAGGGTGATGGGAAGGACCCCAACCCCTCTGCCTCCAGCACCTGGGCCAGGTGCTGCTCCAGGGTGCTTAGTTCCTCCAGAAGCCCCTTGAAATCCCCAGAGCCCCGTGCACGGTCCAGGGTGTCTGCTAGCTCCTGCCGCAATGAATCCAGACTGCCATGCCACCGTGCCGCAGCTTTGCCACGCACGGGCGTGCCTGTGGCACGTGGCTGCTCTGCTGCTGGCTCCCTGGGGCTGCCCGGTGCCCCTGTGGCTTGCAGGCGCCGCAGCTCAGCCTGGGCCTCCCGCAGCGCAGTGACCTCCCGCTCCAGCGCCGCGCGCAGCTGCGCATTCTCTGCGGCCAGACTCTGCTGCTGTGCCCCGGCTGCTGCCGCCTCACCCTCGCTCCTGTGCAGCAGGGTCCGCAGATCTTCCTTGTGGGCCTGGGGCAAGGGTGGAGGGCTGTGAAAGAGGTGGCAGTGGGAGAGCAGCACCAGGACACAGCACTGGGACATGGCACCAGGCACCAACCTGCAGCTCCGCCTGCATGAGCCGGATCTCCTGATTCTCTTTGGCCAACTTGTCCAGGAGTTGGCTCATGGACTGCACACTCTGGGAGCCCCCAGCATCTGGCAGAGGGGCCTTCTGCTGCGAGTCCTGGAGGACAGGAAGGTTGGAAGCCCTGGGGACATTGAAGACACCCTCTGCCCTCACTCAGCCCTGCTCGAGACCCCTCCTTACATTGCTGTCTACAGACAGCAGCAACTCCTGCTCCCCAGCAGCCAAGTCCCAGCTCCCCACACTCTCCACAGGACCTGCAGAGGAGGACATGGGTCCGAATGTCCAGGCTGCTGCAAGATGTCCCCCTGCCCGGGTGGGCTAGTCCCCTGTACTCACCCTCTGCCATGTCGTAGATACCACCTGGGGAGAGGAGGGGACAATGAGGGGGATGTCTGGACCTCATCCTGTCCCTGGGGCCTCGGCCACTGAGACCCCCACTTACCAGTGATGATCAGCAGCCCCACAGCGACCAACGCCAAGGCTCCCAGCAGGTACTTGCTCATATTGAGCCCATCCTCACCAGCGTCTGATGTTCCCCGCTGTGGGGAAGGTGTGACTGTGGGGGGCCCAGGATGGGGCTTGTGGCCCTGCCGCCACCGCAGCCCCTCCGTGTCATTGTCACTGCTGGTGCAGCACACGTCTTCCATTGTTGGCCCTAGGGGGAAACGGGGGGACCTCCAGGGAGGGTCTGCACCTAAACACTGCCAGCACAGATTCCCCCAGGCCAGTCCCCTGTGAGGCCCTGACCTGCTTGGGGGGTGTCAGGGCAGGGTTGTGGCTCAGCCTCAGCATTTGGCTCCTGCTTGTTGCCCTCCAACATGCTGGGCACTGCAGAGCCATCCAGGGCAGGCACTGCTGACACTCTGGAGTCCTCACGCTCCTCTGGGTCCTGCAGACACAGGCACTAGCACATGAAGTGTCCCTGTATGGGGAGCAGCCCACCAGTCCCAGCTCAGCCCCAGGGCCCCGGTTCTGACTCACCCCCTGCCTGCTGCCCTCAGGGCACAAAGTCCAGCTGGGGAAGGTAGTGGTGCCATTGGTGGCCGTGGCTGGGGAGAGGCAGAGCATGGGGATGAGACAGTGGCACAGGAAGGTGACACCAGGCTTGCCCCATACCCAGCGTGGCTGCCTGCCTGTGACTGTGTCCTGGGTGTCTTCATCCTCCTCCTCCGGTTCCTCATCCTCAGACCCGTGGGAGGTTGAGTCCTGCTCTGGACCCACCGTGTCAATGGGCAGACCCTAGGGGAAGTGAGGACATATGGAGACACCCTTAGCCCTGACCTCCATGTGCCCCACTCTGCCTGCAGCCCCAGGTAGGCTCTGGAGGGTCTGCCCAGGGGTCTCCAGCTCTGGGGGGCTGCCCTAGGGGCCCCAGTTCTGGGATGTTGTCCTGGAGATCTCAAGTAGTGAGGGTCTGCTCTAGGGGTTGCCAGCCCTCACCTCGCTGCCCGCCAGCACCCAGCTGCTCTCTGAATCTCGGGGCTCCAATTTCTCCGCCATAGGGACAGTCCAGTGCTACCTGCAAGGAGACAGATCAACGGACACACGGACAGCAGGACATGACCCAGCTCCCAGTGCCAGCTGGATATGACCGGGAGAGCCATGGTGCCGCTGCCAGCCAGTTCCCCCCCAGCCTGTGGCTGTGGGTGGTGCCGGGGGTCCCCAGGGATTCCCTCCTCCTGCACCCCTTCACACCTCCCCTTCTCTTGCAGCTTTCAGGGAGCCGTCCCGGTGCACCGGCTCTGCGGCTCCACGGCTCCACTCCCACTGACACCAGCTGCCGCCGCTGGGTATTTTTAGCCGGTGATGCCTCCCGGCAGGTGGACGGGTGACGCGGGGCCTGGCGTGGGGAAACCAGGGGCCCCCGGTCCGGATCCCACCGCCCCACAGCAAAACGGCAGCACCGGAAGGGGGTCTCGGGCAGCCCCCGCCTCCCTCTTCCCCCCCACCCACCCGGGACCCAGAGCCAGCTTGGGGGTGACGGCCCCGCCGGTGACAACCCGCTCCTCTCCGCTCCCCACGGCCTCCTCCGAGCCGCGCCCGCGCCCCCCGCTCCGTCCCGGGGCCAGGTCCGGCCCGGCGGGGGCAGCGCCTCCCCGTGGCCCCGGGGGGTACCTGCGCCCGCCGCGTCCCGCCGGGAACTTTCCCCGGGGCCGCCGCCGCCCTCGGGACGGGGCGCGCACGTGACGCGAACAGCCAATCGCAGCCCGCGGCGGCCGCGGAGCGTCGCAGGGAGGCGCGCGGGGGGCGGGGGGAGCGCGCGCGGCCCCGCCGGTACCGAGCACCCCACCCCGCGCCCCCCCCCGGGACCGGACACCACCGACACCCCCGCACACCTTCCTCGGACAGACACCGAGACGCGCGTTTAAGAGTTTTATAACGACGGTACAAAAATTTCCATTAACGATTGGCTAAAACGGACGGAGCTGGGGTGGGGAGCGGGTACCGGGACCATTCCGAGCACCGGAGCAGGGGGCACCGGGACTGCCCCGTGAATGTGGAAGGAGGCACCAGGACCGCTGCACAGCCCAGGAGGTGCCCCCTGCAAGGGCAGTGACCTAACTGGGGGCAGCACTGCGGAGCACCAGGAAGCCTCAGCCCTCCCAAAGCCGCTGCACTGGGGCCTGGCAACGGCATGGCCAGCACCGTCCCAGATCCCCCGGTGGGTCCCGGTGGCAGGCAGTGCCTGGCGAGCAGCCACAGCCAGTGCATGGCAGTGCCTCTCTGGCTGGTGTGGGGGCAACAGCTACAAAAAATGGGGGTTTGGTCCTAAATCAGTGGGGGAAGCTGTACATGGCGGCTGAATGGTGGCTCAGCCGTCGTTGGCGGTCACCAGCTGTCCCATGCCCTCCCGGATGTAGACCGACTGGATCTCTTTTGTCTTGAGGCAGAAGTCGCAGGCCCAGACGGCAGAGGCCTCAGTGGTGAGCAGCCCATAGGCATTCTCGGTCATCCCCGTGCACTCTCGGTGGAACCACTTCTGGCAGGAGGCCTCACACAGGATGGCGTCCTGGTCATCGTTCACCTCGTTGCGACAGGCCCCGCAGGGGTACACAAGCCCCGGTGGTGGCTGGTGCCCTGAGGTGCTGGTGGCCTTGCCGGGGGGCGGCAGTGGGAGGCTGTTGGTCTCCGGAGTGCTGGCACTGCGGCCAGCGCTGTTGGGGGCAAAGCCAGGCTGTGCCCCGTTGACGGTGGCGGGGGAGCCCGAGTGCTGCTCCTGGGCAAAGGTGCTGGGGGGAGGGTTCTTGCCCCCTTCTTCGCTGCTAGCAGGGAAGCTGGGATCCGCCCCAGGGAAGGGACTGGCGGTGGGGGGCAGGGGTGGCATGTTCTGCCCGGGGCGCTGCATGGGCGATTGTCCAAAGAGGTTGCTGGGCTGGCTGAAGCGCTGAGCCACTGCTGGCCCCCCGGGGGGGTTGAGGGCTGGCCCGGGGCCCATGTCCCCCCGGGGGGGCTGCCCCATAGTGGGGGACATCATGGGCCCGAAGCCCGCAACAGGCCCCTGCATGAGCTGCCCCATAGGGGGGCTGAAGTTCTGTCCAAGGGGCTGGCTGAAGGGCTGCCCGGCGAAGGTCAAGCCCCCCGGCTGCACGTAGTTGGGATTCTGGGGGGGAATGCTAAAGGCCGGGCCCATCTGCCCGGGGGCGAAAGGCGGGGGCTGCCTCCGCAGGGGCTGGGGACCCCCGCCGTAACCGGGGGGCACCTGCGGCGACATCCCCCCCTGCACGCGGAAACCGCCGAAGGGGACGGGGCTGCCCAGGAAGGGGGCAGGGGCCGCCCCCACCTTGGGGGCTCCGAAATCATCCTCGAAGGGATTGGAGGCCACCAGGTGGTCCACCATAGGAGTGGGCGGCGGGGCGAACTCCGAGAGATGCGAATAGGCAGGGCCCTGCGGGGAAAAGGTGACGGTCAGGGTTGCCATGGCCCCCCCCGGCCCCCCCCGGCCCCCGCGCCGCCCCTCGCCCGGCCCTACCTGCGTGTTGGACTTGCGCCGCTTCTTTTCGGGGCTCTTCATCTGCAGCCCTGCGGGGACAAGTGAGGCCGCGTCAGCAGGGCCCGGGCGACCCCCACCCACCCCGGTCCCGGTCCACCCGCGCTCACCTGCCTTCCCCTGCTTCCGGCCGGGCCCGCCGGCGGCAGTGCTGCCCCCGGGGTGCGGGGGCCCCGGCGGGGGCGGCGGGGCCGGGACGGGTCCCTCCAGCTTCTCTGCGTGCGGGGCAGCCATAGCCCTCACAGCGCGCGCGTCGCCGCCATGGCCCGACCGGAACCGGAACCCGCGCGGGGCCAATCACACCGCGCGGGGGGCGGCGCCAAGCGCGCGAGACATGTCAATCACCGCAGACTCCCACCCCACCCCTCGGCCGGACTAAACCAAGTGCAGCGCAATGGAAGGGGGGGGAGGATGCGTGAAGGGAACAGACGGGACAAACCACGGAGGCGGGCCTGGGGAGGGCACGGGAAAAGGACGAAGGGGGGGAGCACAGGGCGGAGCCCAGAGCGAGCACGGCTCACACCGGCCAGGGCCTAGAGAAATACCACCTGTAATACAACCGCCCACCCCACCCCCAGCGACCCGTCCCAGCTCTCACACCAGCCAGGGCCTAGAGAAATACCGACTTTAATACAACCGCCAGTTCCTTTGGTATAACGGGGCCGGGGGCCTGGGGCTGCGACGGGCGGGGCTGCGCTTTGGCTTGGGGGGAGTTACACTGTGCATGCAGGGGGGTCCTCCCGCCAGCCCCCCGGGGCTGCCAGAACTGCCCAGGCCCCAGCTGGGCGGGCAGGGAGGAAGCGGACGTGGTGGCGCGTGTCCTGGAGCACAAGCGTGTCACGGATGGGGTACAGGGTGCTGGGAGCATGGGGGAGGCTCTGTCCCCAGCCCCTGCCCTTGCATAAGAGTGTGGGACCTGCGGGGTCAAGGCACAGTTAACACGTAAAGTGATCCGGTACAGTCGAGGGCCTCGTGCCTGGGGGAGCAGAGCCCCCCCACTGGCCCCCTTCTCGGCCCAGGGGCCAGAGATAAGGACAGGCTGTCTCTGGCTCAGGGGGGTTTAGCCCTGCCAGTCCTGAGCCCGTGCTGGTGAGCACAAGAATGGCTGTGGCATGACAGCAGGGCTGGGTTTTGGTAGGAGCTGAGCTGCTCTGCAAAGGCTGGAGCTGAGGGTTAGGGGCTTTGCAAGAACAGTTCCCCACCCTGCAGGCACTCACAGCCTGAGCCCCCCATGGCCACCAGCTCCATGTGGTGAAAGGAGAGAGGCCCTGTTCCAGCCAAGTCCGAGCTCAGTGCCGGATGGAGCTTGTAGAAGAGTCTGAGGGCTCCCTGGGGCATTGAACAGGGCTGAGGGCTGCGCACTGGGGGTGCTGTGCACTGGGGCCCCCAGGCGCTCACAATCTCCTCTCCACTGGCTGCTGCAGGCACATCTCACTGCCAGCCGAGATGATGGGCAGGTGATTGTCCATGTGGTAGCTGATGAGGTGGCTGACGCTCTCAAAGCGATGATCTTTTGTCCGCACCTGGGGGGCCAGAAAAGGGGTGGTTCAGGAGGCTGTCAGTGCCCATGTAAGGCCAGTGCCACCACCCTCCATGGCATGGGCTAGGCACAGACCTGTGGTTGCCGTCTCACACCCATGCTCCACCAGGCCCTCTCCATCCCCAAAGCCAGCCCAGAGTTGTCCCCTGATGACCAGCGCACAACCCCAATGCTCTAGTAGCTCTTGTAACCCCTAGGACCCCCCAGGTCCCTACAAAGACTCACCACTCCCTCGGGATCGACGAGCAGCAAATGCTTGGGCTGCCCACCCTGCAAGCCAGTCAGCACATACTGGCCCGGGGTGGTGGTGCTTTCCCGAACCAGAAAGTCTCCGTTCACCTTCAGCAGCTTCTCAGCCTCCTTGCGGTTCATCTTCCCATGGTACCAGGGCTCCCGTCTCAGCTGCTCCTCCATGGAGGCCACCACCTGGGCGGGGGGCAGCCCCACAGGCACAGATGGGGGAACACGCAGGGCATCTTCGAAGGGCTCTGCAGGGAGAGAAGAGCAGGGGGACCATGACCGAGCCCACAGCCACCTACCCCCTGCCCTGGCTGCAGCCACTGTTGCACTCACTCATGTCGAAAAGGTCCCTCTGTGTGCTGCCGTTGGCTGTGGCACCGGCAGCTGAAGCTTGGCGTGTCTTGTCTATGTTCTGCACATTGACGTAAGATGGGTCATCAAACAGGTCTGTGCGGCCAGGTGTGCCTGCTGGAGCTGCATATTTTTCTCTCCCTGCTACCAGGAACACTGTGGTCAGCAGGGCTTCAGCCCACCTTGGCCCCCCACCAGTGCCCACCATCAGAGCACTCGGGGTCCGTGAAAGAGGATGGAGACTGGCCACACCCATCACATTACCTTGGGCAGGAGTATGCTGCTTCTGGGCGTCATACTCCCCACTGGATGACTGGCCGACAGGCTGCAGGGAGAGGCAGTGATGAGCCCCCACCCCCTTTCCTGCTCCCCACACCCCAGGCTGTTAGAGACACTGGGGAGACATGAATAACCTTCAGCAGAACCCAGGGCCCAGTTGGGGTCCCTACATCTCCCTTACAAGATGGTGCCTCCCCAAAAGGACATGCCCCGAGCCTCACCAGTGTGGCACCCAAGTGATTTGGGGTCTGAGCAGCCCCATCCTGCAGCCGCATGTCCACAACCCCCCCAATGGGAGGTTCCTTGCCAGGGAAGTCATTGTAGTACTGGTGATCCGGGGCTGGTTCCTCCTCTTCTTCGTCCCAGGCAGAGCCATCAAACCCTGCCATCCTGGGAGAGCACAGCACAGATAAGCCTGTGACAGCAGCCACGGCTGCATCCCCTCTCCAAAACCACCTTCCTCCTCCTCACACAACCCTGCCCTGACCTGTCGTGGGGGGTCACCAGCTTTGGGGGATTCTTCAGGTACTGCTTGAAGCGCAACTCGAAGGCCTGCCCGATGGTGCTGATGACATCCTGTGCCAAGCCTTCAGGACACTCCAGGATATGGCAGGCTGGGTAAAAAAGAGAGGGATGGAATTGTGGAACTCCAGCACTAAAAGGTTCTTCACCCCTGAGCCTGCCCTGTACACCCCAGAGCTTTCTTACAGGTCACCCAGTTTCCCACCCTACACTGAGCTGATCCTAAACACCTCCAAAGTGGGGCTCTGGCACTGAGGACCCTTGCAGCACCCTCACCTCTCTGATTGACGGGATCTTTGGCAACATAGGCAACGTATTCGGCTGTGTCCTGTGGGTGAGACAGCAGCAGTGAGACAGGGCTGCTGGGGAGCACTGGGCCTGAGACCTTGGGAGAGGGCAGGAGAGGCACCAGTCCCCTACACACGGCGTGGATGGGGACCTTGCATACTCACCGGGTCTCCCCCTGAAGCGAAGGATATAGACTGCATGTGGTGGTTGGCGATGATCTGCGAAGTGGAGAGCTTGTTGGACACAGCCAGGAATTTCTTGTTACCCACCCAGGGGTGGCACATCCCGCTCCTCCCAGGGCTGACCCACCATGGGGGCTCAAAATCCTCCAGAGCCCTGGTTATGAACCACAGACCACCAGGAAAAGGACTGGGACATCACCAGAAGTGGGGTCAAAACCAGGAGATCTGGCCCCAGGCACGGGAACTTGGGTCTCACCATCTCCAGGAGAGATCCCACAAAGCACAAGGGATATTCCTCCCACCTCTTCAGCCCCAGGGACTGTGGGGAGGTGGGCACTCATCACACAGCCCACCCAGACATTCCCTGGGGAGGCTGGGGGCATCCCCTGCCCCAGCGAGACCTGGGGTGAGGTACATGAGGATGAACCTGCGTGTCCAAAGCCAGTCCAACCCCTCCCCACTCTCACCTGCTTGCAGTCTGAAGCCATGAGGTTGAGGCTGCTGGTAGAGATGGTCAGGGTGATGGGCATGCCTGCAAACTTCAGGTTGCTCTTGCCCAGGATGGAGTTCAGGGAGCGGCTGCAGGGCTAGGGGCAAATGGTAGTGTGGAGAAGGGGCTCCCCAGACCAGACAGCCCAGGAGCAGGAGGACAGAGCACATCCCACTGCTTCCACAGCAGAGATGGGCACCTTGTCTTCACCACTGGCCCTGGCCCAAGCCTTAGGAGATCAGAGCCCTGGGCTGACCAGCATGGCACTGCCAGCTGGGCTGGGATCTGATCCTTGGCCCTGTGCCCAAATCAGCCATGCATGATCCCCCAGCAGCTCCCCAGCCTGGCCTCACCTTCCTTCTCCTCACAGCTCCCTTGGCACCAGGCACAGCCTCACATACCAGCCCAATGGCCTCCCTGCAGGGAGTAAAGTGAGATGTCAGTCCTCACAGTGCCTGCCTTGCCCCAACACCCCCCCAGCCACAGGACTGAGGACATGGGGATCAGCACAGGAGAGACAGGGTGACAAAGGGGAAGCTCTCAGGCAGTACTAGCTGGGGCTCTTTGGGTGGGCAAAGTGGTCTGGTATTAGTATTTGACGGGCTGCAGCAACCCATGGCCCCCAGTGGAAGCCCCATGTGCTACCAGGGGCTTGCATAGGGCTCAGACAACTTCCTCACCCCTCCCCAAAAGGAGCAGCCCCTGGGGAAAGGCAGAGCTCACCTGGTGACCTGTGTCCTGGTGTTGAAATCCAGAGCCCTCATGGACTGAAGCACTTCCACACAGCCCATGTACTGTGCAAGAGAGCAAGGTGAGCTTGGCCAGCCATGGGGTTTGCCCCCCATGCAGCAAGGGAGGGGGCTGGGGCCTCAAGCACCCCAGCTCTGCAGCAGTAACTTCCCTGGGAATCCCACTGCCCATTGCCCTGCCCTCCCCCTCCCCCAAAGAGCATGGTGCATCCTACCACCAGGAGGTCCCTAAACCCCCCCAGTGACCCCTCCCACTCTCCCCCACTCCACAGCACTCACCCGGACATGGTAGGAGACGCCGGAGCCCATGACCTTGTCATCGGGATGCAGCCAGCCACGGGTGGGCTTATTGACAAAGCTGCCATGGCGGGTCCATTCATCACCCCCCAGCTGGCCACCTTCCACCCGCGTCTTCTTCCCACAGCTCAGCTTGTTCATATCCTGGGAACAGACAGTGACAGGTCTCGCTGAGCCAGGGCTGGCAGCACCCCCTGGCACCTGTGCTGGCATCCCAGGGGGACCAGGTTCCCCTGGGCTGCTGCTGGCTGAAGAGCCCCGCAAGCTGAGCAGGTTGGCGGGATTGGAGAGCTTCAGGTTGGCCATTTTGGGGAAGAAGGAGCAGAGGGTGGTAGGGCTCTCCTCCAACTCAGGCGAGAGCTCCCCAAGAGGTGCAGCATGGCTGAGGGAGGAGGAGGACAGGGAATCAGGCAGAGACCGCATGCTTGCAAGGGACTCCACTGGGGAGGGCGGGACTCCCAGACCCCCTATGGCCTCCTCCAGAGAGGAGACAGACTCGTTCCGCAGGTGGCTGTATTTGCTCTTTTGCAGGAGATCCATGCTGGAGACAGGTGAGAAGGGCCACTGCCGCCCTGTCCAGAGTGGTGAATGCAGCCAGCTGGGCCTCACAGGGACCCCACTGAGAGTCCGAGTGCCTGCAGCCACCGGGAAGCTGCCCCCAAGCAGAAGCCTTGGCTGAGCTCTGTGCTAGGTCCACGCCAGCCCGGCATGGCTGGCAGGGAGAGCTGGGCCTGGGATGCTGGGCAGCGGGTCCAGGGACTGCCCGGCACCGGCAGGTACAGCCTATCAATCGTGATCGGCGTCAGCAAGGATGTGCAGATCCGTTCAGACCGAGAGCAGCACACCACAGCAGGGAGGAAATGGGGCTGCAGCGACACCCTGGGGAGCCGCTGGCACAGGGAGGGGAGCTCAGAATGCTCTGTCCCCAGCCTGGAGGTCCTCAAGCCCCTTGCCACTCCAACACCAGGCCAGCAACAAATCCCATTGTCTTCATCCAGGGCCAGATCCAGCTCCCTCTGCCCTGCTGCTGGGTTCAGCACGGCCACCCTCCGCCCCACAGCTCACTCCAGCCCCTGTGCCGCTGCCCGCTAAGAGAAAATCAAAAGCATGAATATTTAAAGCCCGGAGACAAGGCAGACACAGAGTGCATCCAAGCCCATCCCAGCCCTGCTCCGAGCAATGTCCAGGAGGGAACAAGGTCCTTCTGTGGCAGCCAGCACCATGCAACCCACGTGCCGGCGGTGAGCAGCTGCTGTTGGCTCGCTGGGCTCTGCCGGGGGGAGCAGCGATGCCGAGATGACACCGCTGCTCGCAGCTTCCTGGAATACAGGGACATGCAGTCCTTTGAGAGCACAGATCTTGCCTGGAGGGCTGGTGGGAGAAAGAGGAGGATGGCCAGGAGCAGGATACAGGTAGGCTGTGCGTTGGGCGAGGCAGGGCTCAGCACGAACCCCGAGCCATGGTGGGGAGCCAGTGGGAGAGGCTGCAGCTAATCACTGCTGCTTCCCGCATCCCAGCCGTTTCTCCCGGGAGAAGAGATGAAGGGGCTGCGGCTGATCGGAAGAGCTGTGCTGACTCACAGGCGGCAGGGCAGGCTCTGCCCGCGGCGGGGGCTGCGCTGGGGCTGGGGCACAGCGCAGGAGGGGCTCCCGGCGAGGGGTGGGGACGCAGCGCTTATCTGGAGCAGAAAAATCAAGGTCACAGGCGGAGCTAGCGGAAGCGGGCGGCGAGAATGTGCCGGGGCAAAAATTGGCCCCTTCAACCTCAGGGAGCTGAGCAAAGCTCCCACCTGTAGATCAGGGGGCTCAGGGGCAGGTCTCTCCTGTTCCCCTATCCTTGATGCACTTGCATGCAGCAGGAACTTGGGCCAGCCCGACTGTGCTGCCCTCCACAGCCTTGGCCCCACTGAGGGACAAGAGCTCTCCCCCCTCCACCACCTACGGGATGAGGCAAGGATTTCAGGCAGAACCCAACCCCTGACACACCACGAGCCAGAGCCTTACCAACGACCAGGTGCTCTGGCCACCAAACCAAAACTGGGGAAATCCAGGCCAAGGAAAGGGCTCTCCCTGCTTGGAGCCTTCACTCACCCAGCGCTGCTTGGTACTGGCAGCTGCCTACCCCACTTCACAAAGCCTGGCACACTGCCAGGGGGACAGGGAAAGGAAAGCCAGAACAGGGCTGGAAATTGCCACCTACATGATGCAAGGGGCTGTGGCACATGACAGTGGGCCCGTCACTGAATCATCTCCTTGGCCATGCACGCTAGCCCTGTGAATGCCAGCCCCACCCCCCCCACCCCCCCCACCTCAGCCGTGGTGGTCCCAGAGGCGCAGAGAGTCCGTGCTGGATGTTCCACAAAGTGCTTGTCCCCTCCAGGGGCCCCTGGCTGTTCAGTGCTGTGACCTTCCTGTGGCCGCAGCACCACTCCTCTAAAGAAAAGCAGGAAGCCCGGAGCCAGGAAGCTGCTGGCCCGGTGAGGCACCAGTGCAGCCCTGCTGCTAGGGGAGCCCTGGCTGGGCGGCATCAAGTGGCCACAGGACAGTGGGGTTTGCCCATGAGGGACTGGCCACTGGTTGATGTGGGCCTGGCACGGCAGCTCTGTGAACCCTGATGCTTCCCCAGGATAAGAGCACGAGGGAATTGCAAGGGGGCAGGAGCGTCTCCTTGGCCCATTCCCACCACTCCAGGGCTTGGAGCAGTCCATCACCTCCAGGCAGCAAAGGGCTCCCAGCTGAAGCCCCTGCTCAGACACATCTCTGCTTTTATAAGCTAGAGTAATTCCTGATTTTCTCATAACCTTCAAGGCCAGTCCACCCACAACATTCAACAGCCTGTGACAAGGTGCATTGCTGCTCCCAGCCCTCAGAGACCAGACGTGCTACCATCACAGCTCCCCCACTCCAGCGTCCACCCCAGGGCATCAGAGCTCCCTCCCAGTGGGCTCTGAGTGCAGAAGGCAAACCTGGAGGTGTGCAAAGGCACAGAACACTGGCCCTGCCTGAACAGGCAGCCCCAAGCTCCATCCCACAGGCTGCAGCCCTTCCCCTGGCCAGGCAGATGGCAGGAGCTCCTGCCCCTGCAGCAAAGTATGAGCAGAGCAGCTGGAACAACATGTCCCCAAGGAGCTTGGGGGCATGTCCTGGCCCAGCAGCTCCATGTGCCCTGCCACCACAGAAAGACAACGGATCAGAGAAACACAGGGACATGGGCTACTTTCAGGCACCTGAGACTGGGACTTCACACACAGCCTGGGGCAAGGAAGAGAAGTGAAGAGGGGACGCTCAGGGCCCCATTACCAACATCCTCCCAGGAAAAAAACTGGGAGCTGAGTCAAAGGCCTGGAACATGCCAGTGGTTTGGCAAGAAATCGCAGCAAGGCAGCCACACATACAAACCTTGCCCTGGGCAGGAGACCCCTCTGTCCAACTGCAGCCAATGCTGAACCTCCGGGGCAGGGATGAAGCAAAGGAGAACACTCAAATCCAGCCAATAGCTGATTTTTCCCCCACACATCACAGCAGCATCACACAACATTTATGCATTCCTGCACGCAACCTCTCCTTCATTCTGAAGAGGGGGTTAGGGGATGCCAGTGGAGATCTGGGGAAGAGGCTGGAACCCTCCTGGAAGGCAGAGGAGGCAGGCAGGATCCACCACCGAAGCCACTTAGCCCTCCACCGAAGTCCTTACCACATACTCCATCGCCGGCGGAGGGCAGGGCAGGCCCCGGGCAGGGAGCAGAGACACACAGCCCCTCTCGTCTGGCACTCCGACCTGCGGTTCGGGGACAAACAGGGAGTTAGCCAGCCCTGTCCCAGCCCGCTGAGGCGGGGGCCATGGTGCCAAGAGGCAGACCCTGCTCCTCCATGCTGTCCACAGGTGGATGGGGCTGTGGCTGCCGTGCAACAAGCTGCTGACACATGGGGTGAGAGAGACCTGGAAGCCACCTTCTTCCCACTGGCGAGAGGATGGAGCTGTGATGCGCTGGGACAGGAACATGAGGCTGAGCCTGGCCCTGCTTGGGCCCTGCTCACACTGGCAAAAGGTACCGGGGGCCAAGAATCACTCTGTGACCTAAGACAAGTGTCGGAGCCGATCCCTGCCCAGCCCAAAAAACCAGCACTGGAAAGCCACACACAAGGAGGAAGAGTGGAGGCAAGCCAGGGGGGAAGAGCTGCCCCCTCCTCCACCCCCTCAGCTGGCACCCTGATGCAAAATTACACACAGAGCCCCCAGGGCTGTGTCCCTTCCTCTCAGGGCAGCAGTGAAGACAGGAGTCATGGAAAGAGTCTACAAGGGGTGAGCTGGCAGAGGCAGGAAGCTCTGCAAGGGGAAAACAAGGCAAGCAAAACAGCAGCAGCTCCGGAGCTGCTGCTCTTCTCACTCCCACTCCCACTGTCCAGCCAAGGCAGTCGAGGCCAGGCCAGTGGAGCAGTGCAGGGCAGCAGACATGATTTACTGCCTGGCAGCAACTGTACCCTTATCTGTGGCCTGTGCCAGCTGTCACCATTAGCTTGGAAGGCAGCAAGATAAGGAGGGCTATACCTGGCAATGGCAGCAGACTGACCCCTGCAGCACTAGGCCACTGCCAAGCAGAGTTGGCGACCGGGCCCTTTGGACATCGGGCATCGAGGCTGGTGGCAGGGAAGGAGCATCTGGACCCAGACGAGGGTGCTCAGCCTTACCAAAGCCCACTCGTGTTTCTCCCGAGGATGGGACACTGCTTTGCACAGCTCCAGAGGTGGCCCAGCTGAGGCACCAAAGGGCAGTGGATGGATCCTCACACCCTGCTTGGCTGGGAAGAGATGGCATGTTCAGCTCCTCTGTTACAGTCTGAGACCAGGGCAGCCCTGGCAAGCACCAACAAGAAGTGCCCTTTGCCCACAGAGTTCTGCAGTGCCAACGTGGCAAGCAGGGCCCAGGTTACGTTTCCTTGGAACCCATGTCCATGGTCTACAAACTGCGCAGGTGACCCCGTTGAAGAGATTCAAGGGGAGAAGCAAGGACAGATGGTCACAACACACTGCGAGAGAGCAGGCACAGACCTGCACGGGGAAACAGCTACCCCTGTCCACAACAGTCGGGTCTGCTCCACGTACTCACCGCTGCCTTACTCTGAAGCACAGAAGGCAGGATGGCAGCAGGGCAGACCCCAGCACGGCAGAGGACGAGGAACCCTTCAAACCCAGCCGGTGCCCGAGGTCACGCCAATCTCGGGGCTCGGCGTTCCAGCCCTAGACCCTGGAGCACCTCTAGAGCTGGTGTCTTTCCCGTGTATCGCACCAGCACAGGGTGGGGCGATGCACGCCCGAGCCCCAGGCACACACAAGCAGCCACCACGTCGGGTGGGTCACCCCAAGACCTTAACACAGCGTGGCACCGGCTCCTCCAGCGCCCGTCGGGCTGCACACGGGAGGGCTCGGGCCTGCCCCACGGCTAGGCTCCCCCACGCTGGGCAAACGAGGCAGCTGGGAAGGGCGGCCCGGCCCCCGCAGCACTGGGAGCGGCGGCGTCTCGGGGGCGGCTGCGGCAGGGTCCCCACTCGTTCCGCGGAAGGCAGCGGCGGCGGCGAGCGATGCGGCCTAAGTCCGGCGGCACTGCGGCCGCGGGGGCACCGCGGGGCCCAGCCTTGGATCCCGGGCCTTGCGCGGGTCTCCCCTCCTCCATCCGCGCGCGCCCTCACCGCCCCGGCCGGCGCGCGCTCACCGGGCACCATCGGTCACGCGCGGGCCTCCCGCCGCTCTCCGCCGCTCCCGCGCCCCCTCTGCCCCCTGCCCGCCCCCGCCGCTCCCGCCGCCACTCACTTCCGGCCCGCGCCCCTCCGGCGTGGCCCCGCTGCGCCCGTGTCACGTGACCCCGCCAGCCAATCGTGGGCCGCGCCCGACCCGCGGGAAGCGGCGCCGCGGCCCGGTCGCGTCGCGCGCGCAACGGCCAATGGACAGCCGGCCCGGACCGGCCCCGGCGCGGCGCCGCCCAATGGGCGCGCGAGGCGGCGGCGTTTGAAAGCGCCGCGGGGGGCGGGGGCGCCAACGGCCGCCGGGAGGGCAGCGCGGGGCTGTCATGGCGCACAAACAGATCTACTATTCCGACAAGTACGACGATGAGGAGTTTGAGTACCGGTACGGAGCGGGAAGGGGTCCCGGTAACGTCTGTTTGATAGGGATGGAGGGATCTCGGTTAAGGGTTACCCGAGCGAGGGAGGGAAATGTCTCGCTAACGTAAAGAGGTGGGGTGGAGAGGCTTCTAACGGCTCGCTAGTGGGAGGGGAGTGGTGGGCGAGTCATGGCTCCCTAGGGAGGCGAGAGGGGAATTGTCCCGGTAACAGAGGGTGAGAGGGGGGTCCCGGTAAGGGTTCTATACCGGGTCACGGTGCTGGTCCCATTAGCTGCTCCCCAGTAGGTAACCTCCGTCCTGGGAAATGAGGGGCTGTGGGGGGTGCCTCGGTGTTGACTGAGAGGTGCGGGGGCGCAGGCACGTGATGCTGCCCAAGGACATCGCCAAGCTGGTGCCCAAGACCCACCTCCTGTCGGAGTCGGAGTGGCGGAACCTGGGGGTGCAGCAGAGCCAGGGCTGGGTCCACTACATGATCCACGAGCCAGGTGAGCCCCGCGGGGGAGCGGGTGGCGCCCGGGGGGCCCGGCCTGACCCCCTCTTTTGCCCCACAGAGCCCCACATCCTGCTCTTCCGACGGCCATTGCCCAAGAAGCCGGAAAAGTGAGTGGCCCCTGGTGTGTCGAAGCTCCCAGTCCTTCCACGCTGAGAAAGCACCTTCCTCCTCCTTCTCCTCGGCATTCCTCGGGGGCTTCACCCCCTGACCCTCGATGCTGCCTGGGCACCGTTTTGGCCACTCGGCCCTGGTTCCGGGGGCCCTTCCCGTTGCAAGGCCTCCAAAGCTTCAATAAAGTGATGTTTGGGAGCTGTCTGTCTGCAGCCGTGGGGAGATGGGGTAGGGTGGGGTCCCGGTACCGTGGAGCCTCTCCTGCCTGGGTTCCCGGCGGGGGCCTCCCCGTGCCCACCGCAGAGGGGGCCGCACGTGCCCCGGCCCCACGGGCAGGGCCGCGGAGGCGGAGCTGCGCCGGCACCCCCCCCGTGATGGTTCCGTCCCCGTAGGTCCCGCCTCCCGGCCAATGGGCGCTGGCGACGCCGCGTGACGGACGTCCTGGCCGGCCCGTGAGCGCGCGGGGCGGTGCCGCGGGCGGCGGGGGCGGCCGGGCGGCTCCATGTGGGGGGTGCTGCGGGCTGCGCTGCGGGCTGCGGGGCCAGTGGGCCGGCCCCTGCGCGCTGTGGCCTGTCGCCCCATGGCTGCTTCGGCCGCGGCGGCGGTGGCCCGGGGATCCGCCAGCACCGCCGGCATCATCGTCATCGGCGACGAGATTCTCAAGGTGCGGCCGGGGGTGGGCCTGGGCTTCGGGGGTGGGGCGGGCTGGGCCCGGGGCACCCTGCCGTCATGGGCGTTCCCGTTCCCCCCAGGGCCACACGCAGGATACAAACTCCTACTTCATGTGCCGGCGGCTGCGTGCTCTTGGCGTGAGAGTCGCCCGGATCTCGGTGGTGCCCGATGACGTGGAGGCCATCGCCAGTGAGGTGGCCGCCTTTGCTGCCCGCTTCACCTACGTGCTGACCTCCGGGGGCATTGGCCCCACGCACGATGATGTGACCTTCGAGGCTGTGGCTAAGGCCTTTGGGGAGAGGCTCGTCCCCCATCCCGAGCTGGTGGCCTTGGTGCACAAGTTCTTTGGCAAGACAGAGGTGCAGTGCCCTGAGATGAAGCTGGCTCGCGTCCCCGAGTCCTCCTGCCTCAACTATGGCACGGACGGGCACACTGGCAGCACCTTCAAGTACCCGCTAGTCAGTGTGCGCAACGTCTACATATTCCCAGGCATCCCAGCACTGATGGAGCGTGCCCTGGATGGTCTTGCTCATCTCTTTCGCAGCAAACAGACCCACTTCTACTCCCACACCATCTACGTGGCATCCGATGAGATGCTCATTGCGCCCGTGCTGGACCGGGCTGATGCCGCCTTCCGGGGACGCGTCAGCCTGGGCTCCTACCCAGACTGGACCAGCAACTACTACCGCGTGAAGCTGACCCTGGACTCAGAGTCGGAGCAGGACCTGGAGGAAGCGTACTGCTTCTTGATGAAGGAGCTGCCACCGGGCATTGCTGTGCCGTTGGTGACAGACTGCGTCTCTCCAGCAGCTGTGGAGGTTTATGGCCTGGCTGAGTCAGGTACCGGGAAGAGGTGCTCCAAGCACAGCTCCGTGCCTCCATGCTTCTGTGCAGCCTAGCAGGGCTGGGGCAGTGGGAACACCAGCCTAGGAGCAGAGCTTGCCTGTTGCGGTGTGCTGGGAGGCTTGAGGGGTGCTGCAGCTGCAGTGGGCTTCATCCCACACAGGTGGGAATGGGACCTGTAACCTCAGCTAGGGCTGTTGGTGGCAGGGTCTGAGAGCACAGTGCGCAGTAGTAGCAGCAGTGCCGCAGTCGCCCAGTGCCCTCATGATCCCTGTCACAATGTGGCTCAGATCTCTGGGCTGAACAAGCTCTTGGCTGTGGTGTGAGCAATGGCTTCGCTATGTGTCTGGATATGAGACAGATCCAGAGGGTGAAGTGCTGTAGGCCCTGGGGCCGTGCCGAGGGAACATGATCCGGGCAGGCACCAACTGTCCTGTCCTGGCAGGCTCGGCCCTGGGGCAGAAGGTGGCAGCAGCCCTGCGAACCATCGAGGAGGCTTTGGACCAGTACAGCCTGGTCCAGCTCTGTGTGGGCTTCAACGGGGGCAAGGACTGCACAGCCCTGCTGCACCTCGTCCATGCTGCCGTGCAGAGGTACCCACCCACGGGGCTCCAGGCTGGGGCAAGGCTGAGAGGTCCTACAGACCCTGGCCAAGGCTCTGGGGCTCTTGCTTGCTCCACCCTGGGGGAATGAGTGGATTCCTGGGGTCTGCCTGGTGGGAACTGGATGCTGTCTTGCCTCCAGTTGCCATCAGAGTCCAGCTGCACTGGGTCTCTCTGCAGGCGGTTCCCAGCGAGGCAGGAGAGGCTACAGGTGCTCTACATTCGCACTGTGTCCCCATTCCCTGAAATGGAGCAGTTCATTCAGGCAACGGTCCAGAGGTAGGAGGCAGAGTGGGGTGGGCTGCTGAGCAGAGGGTGTGCAGTGTTGCTTGCAGCCCGCAGGCAGCTGCCCCCCCTGCCTGCACAGGTACAGGGTCCAGCTCTGCACTGTGGAGGGCTCCATCCGGGAGGCGCTGGCCCACCTGAAGGAGCAGCAGCCACAGCTGGAGGCTGTCCTGATGGGAACACGGCGGACAGACCCTTACTCGTGCACCCTGACCTCCATGTGTGTGACAGACCCTGACTGGCCCCCTTACATGCGGGTGAACCCCTTGCTGGTACGTGGCCTCCACCTGCTTTGGGGCTGGGACTGCTGCCGTAGGGCCTGGCAGGGGGACTTGACAGAGCTGGGAACCAGCAGTGATCCACCCCCATCCTGGACAGCTTCTCTCACAATTCCCACTCTCCCAGAGTATCTGCTGCCCCACTGTGCAGCTGTGGTGCCCCTTGCTGCAGTGATGCTGCTTGGTGCTGTTGGGCAAGGCTCATTCTGGCCTGCTGGGGGGGTTTCCCTGTGTTTGGGGAGGTGCTGGGAAGGACATTGGTGCTCTGATGACCATCTGGCTCTCCCAGCTGCTCTCCAGGAAGGTCCGACTTGCTTGCCTGGGGGGCAAGGGAGCAGCCTGTTGCCTCTGCCTCAATCCGTGCCCAATTCTGCCTGCAGGACTGGACCTACCGGGACATCTGGGAGTTCCTGCGCAAGCTCTTTGTCCCTTACTGTATCCTCTATGATAAAGGGTGAGTGCCCAGTGCTGCCCTCCTCACATGCGCAGCCAGTGCCCCTGGGTGCAGTCCTGCAGCTGCTTCTTCCCTCCACAGCTACACATCCCTGGGGAGCATGGCCAACACACAGAAGAACCCAGCACTACGCTATACTGACGCCCAGGGCCGGGAGAGCTACCGGCCTGCCTATGAGCTGGAAAATGAGGAAGAAGAGCGCACCTCCCGCCAGTGAAGGCCACACTCTGGGAGGCTCCACTGGAATGCTGCTGGGGGTGACACTGAATAAAATTGCAGCCTGTCAGCACTGAATAAATGCGCTGCAGTCTGCACTGCACTGGCACGTGGCCTTGTCAAGCCCTGAGGGCTCCATGGGACGGGAGTGGGAGGAACAAAAGGGTCCCCAGGTTGTGCCTCCTCCCTGCACCCACTATTGTGGAAGTTTTGGAAGTGCAGAGAATGTAGCAGGTTCCAGTGGTTGCCAGAGCCCCGCATGTCAGCACTGCTCCTCTCCCACCGTGTCAGATCCTGCTGATTCCTCATGGGCGATGCACCTCTCCTGGACTGTGGGAGCCTGTCTGCCGGGTACTCCCCGGCAAGTGGCACAGGTACAGGCAGTGGCACTGCCAGCACTCACTGCCACCTCCCTGGGGCTGCGCCTGGGCTCCTGGTTGCTGCGGCTTCTGCGGGAATGCATCTACCTTCTTCTCTGCAGCTGGTGCATCCGTGAGCTGCTAGACTAGGGAAGGGCCCCCCCCTCCCCAGTGTCACGGGACTCTGGCACCCCCCTTGCCTGCTCTGGTGCTGTGGGTGAGTGACCTGCCTGCAGCTTGACTTGACGTGGTGCTTGGAATGTGACAGGGGCCTGGCCATGGTGTTTGGGGGTGATGGAGCCCAACCATGGTGCTCCTGGAGTGAAAAGGGCCTGGCCACAGTGCTTAAGGGGAGACAGGGAGCCTGGCTGTGGTGCTTCTGGGGGTTGAGAGGGTGTAGCCTTGGTACTGGTCAGTGGGTCCTTACCCCTGTGCCTCTCTCCCCTCCTCAGGACTGTGCTTGTTACCCTGTGCTGATGGAACTGATGGACCTCTGGTGCTGAGACTCTGCTCCAGCTTGCGTTCCCCCCCGTCAGAGACCCCAATAAACCTGAGCAGTGCCTGACTGGCTGCATCTATTTGGGCAGAGCTCTGGGAATGTGTGTGTCTGTGTGTGTCCCTAAACCTTCTAATCCTAGTCTTGGGTAGCACTAAGGCACTCCAGCACACCCCTTGCCCCTGTTCAGGACTGAGGGTCCCCACACCCCTTGGGGCCAACAGGCAGGCGTGGGGAGCTGGGGTTCTGCTTGCACCTCCCACCCGCTCCCCCACTCGTGGCCATTTCCTGTCTCAATCTGTGGGAAGCTGCCAGAGCAAAATACCTCCAAGTGGGCCCAGCCTGGCTGGGGGCTGTGGCAAAGGTTGTGCCTGGTGGCACCAGAGCGTGGCTGTGGGGGTGGCTGTGGGTCCGTGAGCCTACCCTGCCCCAGTGCTGCTTGTGCTGGTGCCTGGCCCTAGCACAGGGGAAGCTCTGCATGCCCCGTCCTCGGCAGCAGCAGTGGCGCCAGTGTGGCCTCCCTTATCTCGGCGGGAAGTCAGGAGCAGGAAGCCTGGCCCGGTGCGGGATAAGGGTCCCGTTTACATTAGCTCCTTTGTTGTGGAGCAGGCTTCCACCCTCACCCACTGCCCACGGGGGGGGCCCTGGCTGGGCAAAGAAATGAGGGGCAACAGGAACCCCTGCCCAAGATCCACGAGGGGCTTAGGTGGTCTTTGCAATGGTCCCTGTGAGGACACGAGTAGGGATGGGGTCTGCTACGATGGTGCCCTGCCACTGTGCCACATGGCTTCCCCCTGCCCAGATCAGCTACTCAGCTGGACCCTGCCCTGTGGCTGTGCACTGGTGTCTGCAGTGCTGTCTGGGCTCCTGGCTGTGGCCAGCTGCCTTGGTAGCGTGGTGCTGGGCATCCTTGACTACTGGAGCCCACGCATCTGGCACCTGCCACGTCCTGGCGTGGTGGCCCTGATATGGTGGCCCTGGCAGTGGCTCAGCCCCAGGGCTGGCTGGGATGAGGGAAATCAATGAATTCCCCAAACGGGAAGGTCTGGGGGAGGGGAGAGCGTCCCAGCACAGGAAAAAGTCCAGGCAGTGACGCGTGGTGGGCAGAGCAGTGCCGGCCGCCCTGAGAGCACAGCCCCATGCACTGCCCTGGAGCCTCTCACCCACCTCCGCCACCCACCGTGAGTGAGACCCTCTTCTCCAAGGGACCCTTTGCCCAAACCCGTGATAGGGGGGTGAGAGGGGAGTGGGCGGGTGCTGTGGGCAGGAGCATGTGGACCCCTGCCCTTGCTGTCTCCGCACAGGCAGGTTCCCCAGCAGTGGGGGTTGCTTTTGGGGTCATGTCTGATGTGACTCTGGGGATGCCAATACCCCTCGAAGCAGCACCGTGCCATCACGGTGGGGGTGGCAGCAGCAAACCCAGGCAAAGCAGCCTTGCCAGGGATTGGGGAGGACACAGGAGGCTGCAGCAGGGTCCCCACTGGGACTCCCTGGAGCCACCAGCCCTCTCAGGGCACAGGGGCGATGCCTCTCTCTATCCTGCAGGTGGTCCCCACGGCCACCCCATGTTCCGCTCACACCGTGCTGGCCTGATGCGGAGGCTGTGGCGGCAGCGCTGTGCAGCAGCCAGCCCTGAGGATGGCCCCAGTGCCCTCAAACTAGCGGCGCATGCCCTCTTCAAGAAGCTGAAGGATGAGGAGCTGGAGCTGCTGGTGCAGGTGGTGGAGAGCGGGGGTGCCTGGGAGTCTGGCTGCGTTTTGGCACCACGCGGGGACCCACGAGGGGTCAAGCAGGGACTCTCCCCTCAAGTCCTGCTCTGTCGCCTCTTCCGCTGGCCTGACCTCCACCAGTCCCATGAGCTCAAGCACCTCTGCTACTGCGCTGGGGGTCAGGGGGCCTGCGGGGACTTGGCTGTGCTGTGCTGCAACCCCCATCATTTCAGCCGCCTGGCTGTACCTGGTGAGTGCTGGTGGCAATACTGGAGGCTGCCTTGCCCACTCAGGCTCTGACCTCTGCTCTCTGGGGCTGGTTCAGGGCTCCAGTGGGCTCCAGGGGGACAGGATGCACTCCCAGCCTCTCATTTCCTTCTCTCTCCCCTGCAGAAACCCCGCCACCCCCCTACTTGAAGGCATCCTGTGGTCCCTCCTGGCCAGATGAGCCCCAGCACCCCAGCACTCAGCTCCTGGAGTTCAGCTACAACGGTGGGGACTGGTGCGGTAAGATGGGCCCTCCACACTCCACAACCCCCTGCCACACCCAGCAGAAAGGAGAGCACTGGGCAGGGCTGAACGCCTGGGTCAGAAGCAGACATTGGAGGGGACAGAACATGAAAATCAGGGAATGGAGCCAGCAGTCACTCCCAGCAGGAGGAAAAGACTCCGACACGGGATGAGGGGTTCCTGCTGGGGGAGCAGCCTGGGCCCAGCCCCCCCCCCCCCCCCCCCCCCCCCCGAAGCTCCTGTTGTTATTTTTGGCGGCGCCAGGCTCCCTGCTGGAGGAAGCGCTGCCTATGGGGACACACACAATGTGCCTTGACGCACACAGCCGCAGCTCCCGCCTGGCTGCTGGCCACCAAGGCTGCCAGCTGCCACCGCCCCACCTTCTCCTGCACCCGGGGACCAACCCCCCTCACAGCCCTCCCCCACCCCTTCACCACGGTACTCGGGAACTGGGAACGGCTCCAGAGACTCATGCCCAGTGCAGGAGCCTGTGCTGAGGCATCCCTGGTGTGCCACATCCATCCATCTGTCCTCATACCCCCTCTGTGCCCACTTCCCTTGGCCCATCCAGCTGCTTGGCTCAGTCATGTCCTGGTGGTGACAGCTTTGCTCTCCCCTTCCAGACACCAGCCTCTCATGGAGCACCATCAAGGATGGCTGCTGGTGCAAACTGGCTTACTGGGAGTACCGGACACGCGTGGGCCGCCTGTACGCCGTGCACGAGGCATCAGTGAATGTCTTCTGCGAGCTGCCATGGGGCAGTGGGTTCTGCCTGGCCCAGCTGCCGGCCGCCTACCGCAGCTGTGCTGTCCGGCGGGCACGTGGCAAGATTGGCCGGGGGCTGCTGCTGAGCCGGGAGCCAGGTGGCGTCTGGGCATACAACCGCAGCGAGCATCCCATCTTCGTCAGCTCACCCACCCTGAGCCCCCCTGGTGCCTGCGGGCTCACTGTCCTCAAGGTGCTGCCTGGCTACTCAGCAAAGGTGTTTGATTATGAGTGGGCAGGGGACAGAGGGGGCTGGCAGCTCCCTGGGGAGGGACCCTGTGACCCTCACAGCATCCGCATCAGCTTTGCCAAGGGCTGGGGACCCTGCTACTCCCGGCAGTTCATCACCTCCTGCCCATGTTGGCTTGAGGTCCTGCTGAACCAGCCATGCTGAGGCTGGGGCTGGAAGGGGGTGCCAGGGAGTTCCCCCAAAGCAGGTTCGCAAGCTGGGGGGCCCTTCTACTGTTCCCCAGCCTGTGTCTTCCAGGGCTGTGTTGCAGCAGGATCATCCTGGCTCTGTGGGACTCTCTGCCCGAGTGCTGACTGGATGCAGTGCCCTGCTTGCATGGCTCACCACCCTGCCAGCACCTGCTTCCCCCAGCCATGGGGCTCTCAGTGACACAGAGCATGATTTTAATTTTTTTAAAAATTTTATTATTTTAATGTTCAAGTTTATATTAATTCATCTATTTTTGTAAAAAAAGCAAAGCATGCGGCAGGAGTCCCCATTGTCAGGGCCAGGGCCGGTGGGGACAGGGGGAGTAGGAGAGACGGGAGGTGGGACAGAGTGAAGAGGAGGGGAGAGCTGTGGGCCTGGGTGTCACAGCAGACAAAGGGAAGGGGAGTGAACTGGCACTGCTGGGGTGAGAACAGCTGGAGTGTGGGGCAGGTGCTGGGGCAGGTTAGAACAGCTGGATAGGTGTTGGGCAGGTAGAATGAAGGGGAGGGCAGGTGAACACTCCTGGGATCGGGACCAGTTCAGGGTTACCCAAGCTGGGTCCCAGGCCCGGGGGGATCCTTCAACCGTTCTGGCAGCATGGGGGAGCCCCGAGCAAGTGTAACCGAGGGGATCCCGAATTGCCCGAGTCGTGTCTGCAGTTTTTAACCCAAATAAACGGTGCCACCGGCACCAAGAGACCCCCGTGTCTCTACGCATATCGGTGCCGCCCACGGGGCTCGGCTCCGGGAACCAGCAGTGCCCTCTGCCGGCAGCCGCCACGGGCCGCGATGACCACCCGGTCCTTCCTGCCACGCCGCCGGCCCGGCTGAGCCCGCGGCCCCCGCCCGGCCCCGGTCTTGGCCCCGCCGCGAGAGGTCAGTGCGACCGCGCCGTCGGCGTCGCCTCGGGGGGAGCAGGCAAGGAGAGACACCGGGAGCACAGCCGCAGGCAGTGGCAGAGCGCAGCGGCTATGGCGAACCGTGGCCCGAGGGGACGGGCGGGGAGCGATGGAGCCGGGGGTCGGTGGCAGCGGCGCGGGGATTGAGGTGGTTCTGCGGGTTCTCCCCGCCGCCCCCGCGGAAGCCCGGAGCCTGGCGGGCCGGTGCCGTCGACAGGGATGCAGGTGCACCGACAGAGGGACGGAGCTGGGGGGAGCGAAGCGGGCGGCTGGGCGAGGTACCGGGGCCTGGCGAAGGGGTGGGGGGTCCCGTTCTCAGCCCCGGCGCAGTGCCCCGGCGCGGCCCCCCCACCCACTGACATAACGTCTGCGCGGGGCCGTGTTTGCCTTGGCAGCCCCGGGGCGGCGGTGGCTCCTCACACTTTCCGCTAGCGCCGGGCAGTGGCCGCACTCCGAGCCAGGCGCGGGGGGGGCCGGGGTGAGCCGAGGTGAGCCCCGCGGCCGCCGCTGCCTCCCTGAGCCGGCAGCGGCCAAACAGGTTGCGCGGGCCCGCGCCCAGGCACCTGCGAAGGAGCCACCCCGCTGGGGGCCGCCGCGCCCCGCTGCAGCGCCGCCGAGAACAGGGGGCTGCTCTCCGCGCCACGCCCGTCCGCCTGCCCGGCACCCTGCGGTGCCACGTTCTCCGTGTCCAGCTCTCCATGTCCCCGTGCCCGCCACTCCAGTCCCCCGGTGCCCGCTTCTCGGTGCCCGGTTTCCCGAGCTCGGCTCTCCACCCGCTACCTCACCCTATGCACGGTGCCCGGTACTCGAAACTCTCCCTCGGTGCACACTTCTCGGTTCTTACCCCCCCTGTCCCCCCCCCATGCTCGGTTCCCCGCCCCCCCGTGTTCGCGGCGCGGAGAGGGCAGTGCCGTGCCGGCCCCGGCACTCGGCGGCCGCAGCGGGCGGGGCGCGCTCGGCGCCTGGCACCGCGCTCGGCGCCGGCGGGGCCGCACTGGGGCCGTCGCGTGCTCTCCTCCCCAGGCCCGGGGCCGACCCCCGCCCGACCCCGTTACCCGCCTCTGACTCAGCTGCCCCCCACCCGCGCACCGCGGTCCCGGGGGCCCGTAAGACCCCCGCCCTCCCGAGGGGCGTGTGGCGGGGCTGATGGGCGGGGCATCCCACCAATCGGACGCGTGACCGCCGGCGCGCTGCCCAATGAGCAGGCGGGGGCGGGCGCTTCCTGGAGCCCCGGTGGCGGCGGCGGCGGCGGCAGTGGCCAGGGGGCGGGCGGGGCGCGGCGGCGGCAGGTGAAGGCGGAGGCGGGGCTGTGGCCCCGGGACCGGTCTGTGGCTCGGGCGGGGCGCGCAGGTGAGCGGCGGTGGGTGGGAGAGGACAGACCCACCGGCGGGGGTTGCGCGGAGGTACTGACCCACCGGCAGCGGGATCGGGACAGGGACCGGTGCGGCGACCGCTTTTGCCGCCTGGTTGCGGTGAGTCGCGTGGATTTGGGATGCTGCGGGCGGCGGGCGGGCACGGTTGGCGCGCGGATCAGTGCACGGTCCCCTGTGTCCCCGCCCGCCGCCGGAGCCGGTGGACACGTCGCCCGTGGGGCGGGGGGTGTCACTCGTGGGCTGTTCCCGGTCCCTGCGCACGGGGCTGCGGGAAATCGGGAGGTCCCCGCTGCGTTCCGGGGCGGCTGCCAAGGCTCCGCTGTGGTCCTGTTGCTGTGCTGCTCCATCCAGCCAGGGTCCCCCGCAGGTCTCCCACGGGTGACTGGGTGCTGCCAACCCCCTTCCTAACCTGGTGAGCAGCTTGGCGGCGTGCCTGGTGCACCGAGTAGGGACGGCATCGTTGCACGGGGAAGGCAACTCAGGGAGTCCCTTCTACACCGGTATTGGTTGAGTTGGAGGGTATCCCAGTGTCCCGGCACGCTGTGCTACGCTGATGAGCCCCGGACCTGGCACACTGGCAGCAGCAGTGGGTGCCTTACTGCTGGGCTGTGCAGTGGTCCCCACCGGGATCGGTGTCGTGGTAGCACCTGCCAAGCACCGGTGGACTCTGCCCCGTGCGCCCAGCCCTGCCGTACCTGTCCTCGTCCCCCTGGCTGGCTGCCCCCGGCCGCTGTTTGCCCGGGGCGGGGTGCGGTATTTACCCTCCCGCCAGAGCAGATCCACGTCTTGGGCCACAGCCGCCCTTGATCCGTGGCTGCGTTCACCTGGCGAGGGGACACAGTGCCAGCTTTGTCGTGGGGTGAGTCGCGCCGTACCTCGGTTTCCCCCACTACAGCTGGGCTAGTGGTAGTGGGGAGCGGGCTGGGATCCCCGGCGCTTCAGGAGGCACGCGGCAACTGCAGCGACTCAAGGCTTCAGTGGTGATGCTGGTGCTGGGTGCGGAGGGAGGGACTGAGCTCAGGAACTTAAAACTGGGTGCATAGAGAAGGGGAAACTCTGGCGCAGTGGAGGGTGTGGGGCAGCAGGGCTGGGAGTGCCCATGCTGGGGACGGGTGCAGAGGTGAGCATGGGGAGGTGACAGGTGTGTGTGGGGGCACATCAGTGTTGGGTCCTGGGGACCCTCCAAGACCCCCTGCCTGGGCACAGGCTGCCCCCAGCGCTGTGGTGCTGAGCCCGAGGCTGTGGCAGCACGGCTCTGCCAGCTGGTTCCGTGCACCCTCAGTGCACACGTGGCACGACCGCGACAAGCCCGAGCACCCGGGGGCGGGGAGTGGGCACTGCAGGGGGTGCGGGACCAGCGTAGCCCCTGCTGCACCCCAGCCCTCGAGGAGTGGCTGCTGCCCCGTGCGTCAAGCAGGAACTTCTCCTTCAGGGCAGGCAGCGGATGATGAAACCAGGGAGAAATTTCTCCTGGCAGCGTGTGGGCTGCTGGCGGGAGCCCCCGGGAGCCTGCGCTCCCCCTGCGCCGCCACCACTGCCTTCCCATGGTAACTCCACGGCGGGAGCAGGCAGGGTGCCGGTGGGAGCGGCCGCCCCGTCTGGAGGATTGGCGCCCGCCTGGCTCCCCGTGGCAGCACTGGCGTCCCTGACATGCCCCGAGAGCTGCATGTCCACACCCCAGCAAGCCCCAGGGCGGTCAGAGGACCTGGCGAGGGGCTGGGCTGAGACCCGTCAAACTCGCTTTGTGCCAGGAAGGTGGTGCTTGGGTAGCCATGCGGGCGGGGGGGTGGTGATGGTGCCGGGGCTGTAGCCGGTGACCTTCAGTGCATCCGGCCATGCCCCGTGCCCAGGGCTGGGGGGTCAGTTGACATGCAGGGTGGTGCAATGGGAGCCATGGGGCCTGGGTGACTTGTATCCCCAGAGCTAGTGGCATGACTTAATGGAGCCATGGGCAGGCAGGGGGACCAGCCAGGGTGAGAGAAAATGAAAGCAGGTGATGCGGAAGGAGAAGTAGGTCAGGCGAGCTCTGGCCTCTCCCGGCAGCCTCGGTTGTGCTGCGTGCTCCACTCTGCCCATCTGTCTCTGTCGTGTTCCCAGGCCCCATGGGCAGTAGCTTGAGTGGATACTGGGTAAGGGGGTCCTGCTGCCAGGCACTGGGTCCCAGGCAGGGTGGGTGCTGGGCACTGCCCACCCTGGACACCAGCAGGGTGGAGAGTGTGGCTATGTTGGCTGACATATGCTGGGTACAGTGGCACCCCAGCAGTTTTGCTTTGATTCCCCTCCCATGGGCAACCATCAGGGCATAGGGCTTGGAGCCATAGCAAGGCTGGACAGGAGGATCGTCAGCCCCACTGCAGGGCCAAGGAAGAGAAGGGAAGAGGCCCTTGGGTCCTGCTTGGGTGGCACAAGGCAGCTGGTGTGGTGCAGACATCATGGTGGGCCTTGGGGACAGCCCCATGTCCCATAGAGGGGCTCCACAGAGGCTGCCCATGCCTGCTCCACTGTGGAGCCATGGGGCCATCGCCCTCCCCTTGGTGCAGGGCTGGTGGGGTCTCACCAGTGGCGCTACGTGGGTCGGAGTGAGTGTGGTGGGCATGGCCTCACTGGCTGTGCTGTGTGGGCTCGGGGGGGGGACGGGGGGGGATTAGAATCTCCTGCCCCCCTTCCCTCCCCAGGATCAGCCGTGGGCAGCGGGGAGCTGGCAGCAGGCAGCTGCCGTGGGGGCGGAAGCCGGGCTATTTTGGAGGGTGTGGAGGGGGGGCTGTGGGCTGGCACTGTCCTTGCCAGGTGACCCCACCAGGACCAGCACCACCCTGGTGCCAGGATGGAGCATTGGGGCCCAGCCTGTGCCACTGGCGATGCTCAGTCCCCGAGGTGCTGTGAGGACATGAACCCTGCATATTGAGTAGGAGGTGCCACCAGCTGGGGGGGCCCCTTGGGGCTGTGCAGCACAGTGGGACCCAAGGGGTCTGGCTGCCCTCCAAGGGGTTCCCATGACTGTGCTGCAGGGCCAGCAACTCCAGAGCCAGCTCACCCTGGGACTAGTGAGCAGGCCCAGTTGCAGGTGAGCCTGCCTGTCCCAGGCTGGTGGCTGGCAGAGCTTTGTCCTGCTGCCCCACCTTCCTTCCTTCCTTCCTTCCATCCATCCATCCATCTGTCCTTCCCCCTTGCATGTTCCTGCCTGTGCCTTAGCCATCTCCTTGGCACATTGGGAAGGCCAGAGGTGACACACAGAGGCCACATCTGTCCTGAGCGATGTGTGGCCATGGCACCCCATGCCATGGCAGGTCGGGTTGCTGCTCTCTGTCAGGAAGTGATGCAGAAGATGGGGTTGCCCTTCCTGCTGTTGGAAGAGGAGCTGGGATGAGGCCATGTCCCATCATTGGTGACACTGGTCAGGGTGCCACTGGCCAAGGCAAGGGTAGAGCTTGGAGGAGGATGGATGGATGGATGGATGGATGGATGGATGGATGGATGGATGGATGGATGGATGAAAGTTGCCCCTCAGCCCCTCAGCCAAGGCAAGCAGCAGTTTGTGGCCAGCACCTGGGTGGTTGCAACACCCCCAGGGTGGGGGGGCCACAGTGACTCACCCCATCCTGGCCACCAGTAGGAACCCTGACTCAGGGCTGCGTGCCCATGCCGTGCCATGCCCCTCCCTGCCCGCCTCGCCCACCTTATCTCCCGCCCTTAGCACCTGGCACACCTGGGCCAGGGGGGACTGGCGCCGTTCCCCTCCTTTATGGGGAACAAAGGGCAGGGGAAGGGTTGGCAGCAGGTGCCACATCCCTCCCTCCTCCCTTCCGTCCTCCCTCCCTTCCTCTCACGGACGCTGTCCAGGGCTGTGCCCTCTTTTGTGCCCCCCACTGGAGCAGCTGGTCAGCCTGGAGCATTGTGGCAGTGCGGTGGGCAATGCTGCCCACAACCCTGCTGCCACTGGCTGTGTGCTGCCTGCACTCCAGGCACTGGGTAACCCGTGGTACCACAGCTGGCTCCTGCCCAGCACATGGTCCACAGTGATGGGAGAGGTGGGATACCATGGAGGGCACGCTGGCGATGCCCCTCTGCCCACCTGCCATCTCCGCTGCCTGCCCACGGGCTCTTGCACAACCCAGCTCTTTCTGTGAGCATTGCTGGGGCTGGGCCAGAGGCCCGTTGCTGTCCAGCTGGTGTGGGGCTCTTCCCCTTTCTGCCTGGCCTCCTGCTACAGACGGCACCAGCACAGTGCCTGGAGCCTATCCAGGGCCATGCCAGGGTGCTGCAGTGCAGGTGCCCCTGACCAGTCTGGCGTGGGTGGCCTGGGCGGGTGCTGGTACTGGTGGTGGGGTGTGGGGCACGCTCTCCAGGCTGCTAATTGCTGTTTAGCTGGGGACACAGAGGGTGTAATTATGGGGGGATTGCGTGAATCTGCAGCCTGGCTGGGGGGCCCACGAGTGCCCCTGTCCAAGGAGTGGAGGGGATCAGGCAGCATAGTCCAGCTGGGCCGGCATTGCTTCCCACATTCCCCATGGGACCTCAGGAACCTGCTCCAAGGGTAGAGCAGGACAGGAATCCATAGGACCAGGGGGTGGCTCCAGGGCTGGCCGGGCAGGCTGCAGCATGCTGCACCGAGCCCAGCCCTGCTCCCACCAAGCGCAGGCGCCCTCCCAGCTCGGCCAGGCTGGCCACGGCCAGTGGCGAGCACCCAGCACCCTGCCTTGGGGCGGAGGAGAAGGTGAGGGCCTGTATGATTCCTCGGCACGGGGGGCAGGGGCAGACAGCTTGGAGACAATGCCAGTGGTGAGGAAGGCATACTTATGGTACGGAGTGCCTGTCCTGGCAGTGCTGGCAGTTTTCTCCCGTGGGACTGGGCCAGGGGATGCCCCCTGCCCGGTTCCGGGTTGGCGCCCCACGGCGCGGTGCCGGCTGCAAAGGGTTAATGCCGTATGTGTTCTGGGAAGCGGGGCTGGGAGGTGCGTGACCCGGGGTGTGGGCGTCGACTCCTTTTGAGGTGGGATCCTGAGCTCAAGTGCAGCGGGGAGCGGGGCCAAGTTCACACAGCACCCTGCCTTCCCCTCCCTGCCACTCGCGGGCCGCCAGCACGGCCGCGACGCAGCGCTGAGCCACGCCAGGACCCGGGGCAGGTGAGCTACACACCCACCCTGCCATCACTGGCCGGTATGGTGGAGGAAGTTGCCAGGGTGGTGGGGACCCAGTGTGGTACCACTGGGCACTAGGAGAGCTGGGCCAGCTGCTTTGGCACCAGCAGGATGTTGGTGTTGCCTGAGCCCTACACCACCCTTGCTGCTGGTGGGATAGGACGGGACGGGACGGGATGGGACGGGAAGGGACGAGTGGCAAGATCTGGGTCACTTTGGTTTGGCAGAGCAGGGCCCACACCCCCCAGTGGCAATGCCAGGCGGCTGGATGTGGCAGTGGGGTAGGTTTTGGCAGCAGGAGGGGGTCAGGATGCCAGCACAGTTCCAGCAGGCTGGGTGGGCGGCATGGGGACTTTGCTTCTTGTCCCTGCCACAGATGCCAGGAGTGGTTCTGGCAACGTCGCTAGTCCTGCTCCACTGTGACAGGGATGCCTGTGCCCAGCCTCCATGGCAGCTATCACACCGGGCTGGCACTGGGCCCCAGGTGCAGTGCCGGCTGGGCGCTGAGGCAGTCCTGGGCCACAGCGCCCCAACCCCTTTTTCAGTGCCGATGGCTAATGTGCCATGGCTGCGCAGCACACGGCTGTGCCTGGGAGCTCTGTGGGTGAGCTGGCCAGTATCAGGGGGTCTGAGCAGTGCCATGGGGCTCACTCTCAGTGCTGTGGGGTGGGGGACTGTTTATCCTCTTTAATCTCCAAACCATTTCCTTTTGTCTCTGCTCGTTCTTTTCTTCTTTCAAAGAGCAGTGCTGCTTTCCCACTCCCTCCAGCAGTGGGACCGCCGGCATGTGCCTGCTGTAGGGTCACCAGCTGAGCCAGAGCCCGGCCGCCACCTTCCCTGCTGGGCAGACAGAGGGACTGCAAAGCCCCTGCCTTGCAGCCACACCACCCTCCACACTGTGGCCATCGGCACCAGGGCCACTGCTGCTCCCCATCGGCTTCAGCCAGGGCAGTAGCAGGGTGGGGGGGTTGCACAGCCCGGACTCCTGGGTCCACGTTCCCAAAGGGTGAGGGGCCCCACAGGGTGAGGGGCCGGGGCGACACTGCGCTGCGCTCCCCTTCCTGGGTGACTCATTCTCCCCAATGTGGCTGTGAAGTCCCTCGACAGCATTTGTGACTCTTGTGACTGAAAGCAGGGGTACTTGGCAGCAGCCCAGGGTGGGGACTGTACTCCCCAGGACCTCTGCCCTCCTTCCCCATGGGGGAACAGTTCGGGAGATTCCCCCCAGACACCCCTTTCCACCTCACAACTCCCACCGTCCCCAAGCCATGGCCCAGTGCTCAGCGCAGGCTGGCGTTTTGCCCTCATCCAGGGCACCATCCCAGTTTGGTGGCATGGGATGCAGCCTATCCCCATGCAGGATGGGTGCTGCAGGGGCCCCACCCCAGTGTCTGTGGCTCTGGCTGGGTGGCTGGACCCCTAGGATGGAGGGAGCTGGCAGGTGGGTGGAGCCTGGCCATGGTTGTTCCAGGCAGCATGGGCTGGCAGAGGGATGTCAGGGTGACCTGGGCAGGCATTGTTCGTGCTGCCACCCGCCCTGCATGGGAGCCAGCTCAGCATGGGGAGCAACTCCCCCTTTCCTCAGTCCCATTTGGCTGCTGCAGCTGAAATGTGCCCAGCCACAGCATTGACATCACTGAGAAAGCTCTGGCATGGCGAGGACATGGGCATCACCACCTGCTCCCTCCCAGCCACCATCTCCAGCACCAGCCAGGGAATGCTGGGGGGCCGGGGGTGGCTCCAGTCCCCTCACACCTCATCCTCCGCCATTTCCTTATCACTGCGGTGATCTCCTCGACGGCAGCGCCCGCTCAGCATGTGACTTCGCTCCAGTGAGGAGGATGTGCGGGGGGGTGGGGGTGTCAGCAAAGGAGCCGTAACAGGCGGTTTAGTGCGATGGAAAATCCCCCTCCTGTCACCGCCACCTCGCCCCCACCCTGCCCCAGCCCTGCAGCCATGTCTGCTGGCATTGGGTCCTGTGGCTGCTCGCAAGGGTCCCAACTCCCTTACCAGACCTGTGCTGGTGGATTCTGTGGCATTGGCAGCACTGAGGCTGTGTCCACCTGCACTGTGACATAGTGAGGCTGGTGGCTGTGCCCATCTCTCAGAGCACCCCCCACCCGCTGGGATATGACAGGGTCTCAGCTGCTGCCCTGCACCCAAACACCTCCACAGACACGTCCCAGTGGGTGCCATCAGTCTTGTGAGTGCTCTGTGCCCAGAGCTTGTGGGGCTGGAGGTGCTGTGGGGACAAGGGCAGAAGGGAGGCTGTCCTGGTGCCATCGCTGGGGGAGGCAGTGTTGGAAGGGAGGACACAGTGCCACCCTATCCTGTGACCATTGCCTGCAACAGTCCTGGGGGTCTGTGGGGCTCTGGGCCACCCTTGGCAGGTGCCACATCCCTGTCATCCCTCTCCAGCTGCCCAAGCTGTGGCATGGGGTACTTGCCCCCCCATCTTAATCCTGCCCCTGCAGCTAATCCTGCCTAATCCCACTGGGGGCTGTCACTGCCTGTTGGCTCCCAGGGCCCTGATGGTTTAATCACCCCTAATCCGATCACCCCCGCCTCAGCAGGCAGAGGGGACCCCAACCAGTGGTGGGATGGGCTCCTGCCAAGGAGGGGGGCTTGGCCATGGGTGCTGGCGCCAGCATCCCAGGCGGTCGGCACTGCCTGGCTCCCAGTTTCAGGGGCGGCTGCTGCCTGCCATGCCGGTCGGGCCTGCTCGGCAGCGGCTGGGGCGGCTCCGCAGCCGGTTGCTCCGGGGCCGTTCCCAGCTGCCTGCCGAGGCAGCCCCAGCTGGCGGCCGCCCAAGCGCAGGGAGCGGCCGGCTTGGGGATGGGCCCCTGTGCCGGGGGCCGTCGGCCGCGCCGCCCCTCCATGGGCAAGAGGGGGCACGTCCCCCACGCCTGCCTGCCGACGGCAGAGTGTGGCTTGGCACAGTGTGGTGGGTTTGGGGTGGATGGGCCTGGCATGGCTCAGCGTTGCCTGGCATGGCTTGGCGATGCCCAGTGCCACGTGCCACTGTCCACCATGGCTTGGCTTGGCATGGCACAACTCTGGCAGCACCAAGAGTCACAACCCAGAGGTGGTACCCACCTCTGCCTCCCCCGGGCTGCAGTTGCTGGATTCCCATCCCACTGTCACCCAGCAGTGCCGGTATCACCCAGCAGCCTGGCTGGCCTCAAGGGCCATAGCTGGGCATGGTGTCAGAGGGCAGGTTGCAGCTCCGGAACTGCCACTGCTGCCTGCACCCTGCCTGCAGGTTGTGAGGGTCATGGGCTCCCCCTTCCCACCTGTGCTGGCTCCGCAGGAACATGTGGGTCCTTGGTGGTGCGCCATGGGGACAACAGCGGGAGTGCGAGCAGTGCTGGGTTTAGGGCTGAGGCCAAGCTCTGCCAGCTGCAGCGTGGGAAAGGCCTGACTGGCGCAGGCTGGGCTTGGTTGGGCGAGGAGTGGCCCCGGGCTGGGGCACAGGGGGAGGGAGGGGGCCCAGTCCCGACCAGGAGCGGGGGCAGGAACCGGCGGCACGGGTGCTGATCCTAATCTGCCGTGGCAGGAAGTGTGGCCCCTGTTCCCAGCCCAGCTGGGCTCCATGGGGCGGCCCCCAGCCCTCAGGGTGCTCTTCCCAGCACTTGCCCGCCCACCTGTGCCTGCTGCCAGTGAGGCCCTCGTTCCCAGGATGGGTTGCTGGGAGCCAGTGGCTGCGCCTGGCCATGACAGTGGGCTGGGGGGGATTGTGGGTGGGCTGGCACAGGAAATGCTGCACCTTGGTGCTGTTCAAAGGCACCACGCTGAGATTTCCCCCTTTGCTGTGGCGGTGCGGGCGGCTGGGTGCTGGTGGTAGTGGAGGAAGCGTGGGGGCCTGTGGCAGGGGGCCTGTGGCAAGGGGCCTGTGCCCGCCAACCTCGACACAGCATGGAGGGGACTGAGGGCAGACTGCGGGCCCCAAGCCTGCCCCAGTTTAGTGTCCCGCTGAAACCCCAGTGCCACCCAGCATGTATATGGAGGGTTCCTTGTGCCCTGGCTTTGTGACAGCGATGCTCCAGCTGCAGTGTTTCTTCCAAGTGCTCTCTCCCAGGTTGTTCCTGTATCAGTCAGGCAGCATCCTATCCTTCCTGCAGGTGAGGACGATGGCCAGCCCAGAGGACGACCTAATCGGCATCCCCTTCCCTGAGCACAGCAGCGAGCTGCTAAGCTGCCTGAACGAACAACGGCAGCTGGGGCTGCTCTGCGACGTCACCATCAAGACACAGGGGCTGGAGTACCGCACCCACCGTGCTGTCCTGGCTGCCTCCAGCCGCTATTTCAAGAAGCTCTTTGCAGGGCCGGGGCCAGGGCAGGAGGTCTGTGAGCTGGACTTTGTGGGGCCAGAGGCACTGGGTGCGCTGCTGGAGTTTGCTTACACAGCCACGCTGACCATCAGCAGCGCTAACATGGGCGAGGTGCTGCGTGCTGCCCGGCTCCTGGAGATCCCCTGTGTCATTGCTGCCTGTGTGGAGATCCTGCAGGGCAGTGGGCTGGAGGCACCTGGCCCTGATGATGGCGACTGCGAACGTGCCCGCCGCTACCTGGAGGCTTTCTCCACCCTCCCCGAGGGTGAGGTGCCTGCCCCACCACCCCCCCGCCCCATCGCCCGCCGCAGCAAGAAGACCCGCAAGTTCCTGCAAGCCCGTGGTGCCCGGCTCAACAACCATGCCGAGGAGCCACCCGCCGAGGCTGAGGGCTCTGGCAGCCCCCCGCCGCCCCCACAACTGCCCTCACCACCTCTGCCTGAGGGGCTGCCCCTGCCCTATGACAGCTTTGAGCTGCCTGAGGAGGAGGAGCTGCCCCCACACCCCTACCCCTTCCCCTACCAGCCCCCCCTATCCCCTGATGAGGCTGCTTCTGACGATGACGCCATCGACCCCGACCTGATGGCATATCTGAGCTCGCTGCACCATGAGTCGCTGGCGCCTGGGCTCGATAGCCCTGACAAGCTGGTGCGCAAGCGCCGCTCACAGATGCCCCAGGAGTGCCCTGTCTGCCACAAGGTCATCCATGGTGCCGGCAAGCTGCCTCGCCACATGCGCACGCACACGGGCGAGAAGCCCTTTGCCTGCCAGATCTGTGGAGTCCGATTCACACGGTGAGTGCTGCTGGATGGACTCTCCCTGCCTGACATGTACTAAATGATATCCCCTATGGCACTCCCCCTGCCAGTCCTAGGGGGGCCTGGTCACAGGCCTGGCATGGTCCATGGGGTCTTCTGCATCCCCTGAGTGCTGCTGGGTTGTCTGATGGCATACTGCACAGCACCCCTCTGCCAGTCCTGCCAGTGCAGTGCAGATTCAGAGGGTCTTCCGCACTCCATGAGTGCTCTGGACCAACATAGGGTACCCAATGGCATCCTCCATGGCACCCCCTGCAAGCTCTGTTGGGGTGCAGTGGGTTATGGGGCCTTCTGCAGCTCATGAGTGCTGCTGGACTGATGTAAGGTACCCAGTAGCATCCCTTGTGGTGCCCCTCTGCCATACCTGCTGGTGAAGTCAGGTCAGTGGGGTGTTCTGCACTCTCTGAGTGCTGACAGATCAACCAAGGCTTGATACTTGATGGGCACCCATAACACCTCATCTGCCAGCCCTGGCATGGTGTAATGCAGGTCCAGGGGAGTCTTCCACACTATGTAAGCACTGCCAGACTACCCAGCAGCATCCCCCCTGCCAGCACCCAGCTGCATCTCAGCCATGCAGCCGTTCAATGGTCCCCTGCCCTGTCAAGCCCCTAGACCCCTCTGCCCTGCAGAGCATCCCTGCTCTGGGACTTCCAGCACCACTGCCCTTCCTGCTGTGGCTGAGTGGCATGTCAGCTACTCAATGCCAATATCTCCCTGTGTGTCCCAACTCCAGGAATGACAAACTGAAGATCCATATGCGGAAGCACACAGGTGAGCGGCCCTACTCCTGCCAGCACTGCAGTGCCCGCTTCCTGCACAGCTATGACCTGAAGAACCACATGCACCTGCACACAGGCGCCCGGCCCTACGAGTGCTACCTCTGCCACAAGGCCTTCGCCAAGGACGACCACCTCCAGCGGCACCTCAAGGGCCAGAACTGCCTGGAGGTGCGGACCCGCCGCCGCCGCCGCGATGAGCCGCCTCCACCACCCGCTGGGACCCCTGGCCTCGACCTCTCCAATGGGCGGCTGGAGGGGCTGCGCCTCTCCATTGCCCGCTACTGGCCTCCAGGGCAGCCCGAGGAGGAGGAAGAGGAGCCGGAGGGTGAGGAAGGGCCGCAGCCAGATGGCGCCGTGCCGGTGGAGACGGCATAGGGCCGATGCAGCGGCAGGTGTCGTGCCGTTCCATGCCGAGCTGTGCCGTGCCCACTGGGGTTTCTGTTCCTGTTTTTCCCGTCACGGTTCATTCCTAGTTATGCAAAGGGGGAAACTCCCCTCGGCCGATTTGCACAAGGGAGTGGGGGGCCCCTACCACCCCCCAGCGTGCCCGGGCCCACCTGGTCATGCCCAGGTGGGCGAAGGGGGGATTGGGACTTGGATGTCCCTCCACCAAACCCCTCGTGGATGCCAGGACCGGGCAGGGGCACCCATGGACCGAGGCCCCCCCCCCAGTTGGGGAGAGCCCCCATCCTCTCCCCAGTGGGAGGGCGGCCACTGCCCTGCGCTGTGCATAGCTTGTCCCCACCTCCCCACTCCGAGCAGCCCCCCCCCGGCGAGCCCCCCTCGCCCCTGCACTCCCGGCTGCTTTCTCTTGGTTGCACTATTCGGGTGAGCCCACCCGGGTGCGGGGCAGCCCTGGCCCCCCCCGGCCCCTTTCCCCTTCTGAAATCCCCCGGCCCTGTGGGACCCCCTTTCCCTGGGGTGGCCGGGCCCCCACGGTCACCCCTCTGTCCTTTGCACATGCCCCCCCGCGGGGCGCAGCCTCCCCGGGGGTGTAGGGGACCGGCACTATTTGTCTACAATAAGAGTTTTATCTATATTTAAAAAGATGATGTAATATATTCCCTCTCACAGCCCCTCCGCTGCCAGCCACCAGCGCTGCCCGGCCCCACATCTGCCATGGGGTGCCGGCAGGGGTGATGGGGCCGGGGGGGGCTCTGCTCCCGTCATGGCTTTAAAGTGCCTTATGGTGAACTTGAACCTTTTCGGCTACTTGAACCTCTCTGGTGTCAGGAACCAAACAAACCATGGGCGGGCGGCCCTCCGCCCCGCCGGGCCGCCTCTGCCTGTCTGTATGTCTGTTTGTGTTTGTTTGTTTGTTTTTTTTTTTAAACGAAGGCTGCTTGGTAATAAACGGAGAAGCAGGGACTTCCCCCGCGTCCAGCTGTCTGTCCATTCTGCACCCCTGCCCCGAGGCAACTCGAGACTGGGGGCACTGCGGGGCTGGGGACAGGGACATTGAGAGGCTGGGGCACCACAGGGATGGGGAAGGGGCACCATGTGTGGGAAGAGGGACAATGAGGGGTGGGGGGCAGCATGGGGCTGGGGGCACCACAGGGATGGGAATGGGGACACCATAAGGGCTGGGGACAACCATAAGGGCTGGGGACAGGGATGTGTAGGGACTGGAGGCACAGTGGGGATGGAGATGGTGGCACTAAGGTGCTGGGGATGGGGGCTGGGAAGTATTGAGAGGCTGGGGTCACAGCAGGGATAGAGCCAGGGGAAGCGTGGAGCTGGGGTATCACAAGGTCAGGACCACCATGGAACACTGGATGCCAACTCAGAATACCAACTAGGTACTTTATTCACCAGCCCTTCCCCACCCTGTGGCTCTCAGC